>NC_089823.1:106837411-107462411 GCF_035046505.1 Tiliqua scincoides
CACTCCCGGATTGGCCTTTTCAGCCACACTAGACGCTGTGCCAGAACCACCTTTCAGAGCGCGATACCATAGTCTTTCGAGACTGAAGGTTGCCAACTACTAGGCATTGTCACTCCCTTTCTGGGCTTTGCCTCAAGAGAAGCGTTGACTGGCATGGTTGTGACAGGCCACTTAGGAAGTGTTTGCGTGTCAGTAGTGGCATGCATATTGCAGGTTGGCTACCCCGATCTAGATTAACAGGCTGGAATGGAGTGTTTCGCTTACAGAAACAGAGACTCACCAAGAAACAGCAAAGTTCTGCGGTGGGGAAAGAGCGCCAAATCTGGGCCTAGACTCACTGATTGGCTTGACGCCACTGGCCGCTCACAATGAATCCAGGAGACACATATATTTTGGCTGGGTAATTGTAGGGTTTCTTAGACTTGAAACTGGCCAAATAAGATAAGAGGGGCAAAGGAGAGGCTTCCTCTCCTGTGATTACATCACAGGGTGGCCAGGCAAAGGCACTTTGGCTCCAAGAAAAGCCTTATTTTTTTTCTTGTATTGACAAAAGAATCAATCAAGGCACATGACAGGGCAATCAAGGTTGAATGGCTGAGGAAAAGAGAGTGGGTGAGGAAAGTGCTGCAAGAGAAATTTCCAAAGCTTTTTCAGGCTCTTGATTGAATTTACTAAGGTAGCAATCTTCTTGACTGCATCTGACCAGGGAGATTCTATTGTTTTGATTATGCCAGGCATTTACATAAGCCTCACAGAGACTTGTTTTGCATGTGGCCATGGCTCTTGCTCTCCTGCATGCAGAAACCTATAATAAGTGCAAATGCTAACTTTTGGCTGTTGTGCTTACACACCTTCAAAATGGACTCAGCTGGGCCTGAAAGGTAGGAGTCTGGGTAACAAGCACAAGTCCCCACTGCCAACACACACACACACACACACACACACACACACACACACACACACACACCAAGGAGACAGGCAGTGCCTTGTGGCACTCACTGGCAGCTTTGCCAAGCGGGGCAATATTTCAGGATGCACATCAGATACAGGCATTTCTGCCTGGATCCTAAGGATTCCACTGGCAGAATGTACATTCCATTGATGGAACCAGATAGGGTTGGGCTGACAATGTTTAAGACCAGAAGGATAGCTTTGCTAGATCAGACCAAAAGTTTATCTAAACTAGAACTCTATTTCCAACAGAACTCAGGCAGATTCCTCCAGAAGCATATAAGTAGGCCATAAATATAATAGCATCACCTGTTTCAAAGTGATGGCTTGCAAAACATTTTTTTGGACTATGAAAAAATTCCTTTGTTAACACCTCAGTCTTTTATGAACATAGTTGGGATGTTTTTTCAGGTGGATTCCACAAAAAGCCAAGGTCTCATCGTTAAATGGTAGTTCGTGTAAGTTTACTGGTCTTTCATGTTTGATTCTCAAATGACTCGACTGGAATCAATAGCTTTAAACAAGGAGGCTCATAGTACAAAAGGAGTGCAGCTGTAAAGCTAAGCTACAAGGTTGACAGGCTGAATTCCCATTTTGTCACTGGTAAGGGCAGCCATAGGGCAGAGACTGCAGGTATCACATCCATTGTTATCTCACACCTCCAACCTGTCTGCAGAAAAGCTTGTTTCTTCAGTCTAGAGGAGGCAATATTCCATGTTCCATTTTAATATTGTTCTGTGGATGGACTCTGCCCTGAGTTTCATCCCATCTGCTTCCTCATTTAACTCGGGAGAATGTCTGAAATTAATTTCAAAATGGGTGCATGAAGTTTGCCACAATTTTCACTTTGTACCTTTTTTTTCCCTTCATAGGTGCGCATGGCCACGTACGTACCTTGAAAGCATATCATATTACAAGCTCATGAAATTGCATGCTCTAATTTAATCAACGCAAACACCATATTCCGTGAGAAAAACACCCTATTAAAAGAAATCTTGATGAAATTGCCTGCTGTAATTTAATCAGTGCAGACATACACTTAAGTTTATAAGTTTCACTTTCCTACAGAAAGATTGATCCAGGTCCTGCAGAGCCAATAAGCTTTATTACTACTTTGCATACATTCTAGCAGTGCATTCTACTATGAAGGGACAGTATAGATAAAATAATAATAATAATAATTGGCTTCTCTGGACCACTGCCATTTTATCTTGGTGGGTTGCCTTTTTTTTTTTTTAACCCAAAGCAATAGTAATGATCAGGAGCTATGACAATGGTGCAGTGTTAAAATGCTGTTCTTCTTAGAGCACAGCCTTAGCCGGCACTTAGGCCAGCTCAAAGCAATTGCACTGACTTTCTGGTGTTGCGAATGTACTGTAAAGCACCTTTGCGCCACCTCAAGAGTTGAGGAGGTTGGCGTGAGGTTGCATGCTGGCCTACCCACACCAGGTTCCTTCCCGGACCCAGTGAGTTTGCACCGGCCAAGGGAGGCTGGCTCAGGGGTTGGGGAGGGCAGGCAGAGGGCAGAACAGAGTGATTTGGGGTGGGGTGAGGGTGGGCAGTGGGTGGGCAGACTGAGCCCAGGAGGGGGGTGGGACTGGTCTCTGGCACTTAGGCCGGATCCTGACCCCCCTCCCAAGTAGCCCAGTGTCAGACCGGGCTGCACAAATTTGTATCAGTGATTTCTCGGGCACAGATCCGAGTAGCCCCATTGGGGTGGCTGCTGCATGACACGGGATAAGGAGAATTAAATCTCCTTACTCTGATTTGCGCCATAGCCACCGCCTATTCTGAGTTGGATTCAGTGCAGGCCAGCTGGCCTGCCTGTTCCAGCGCAGGTTAGGATTGGACTGTTAGAGCCAAATCCTAACCCCCCCCCCCAAAAAAAAAAACACCACAGGGGAGTACTTTGCCAAAACAGGTGTGCTGTGTCCAGCGGAGGGACAGACTGGGGTGCTTCAGCAGGGAAAGGGGATATATATCCTCTGACCCCTGTGTAAGCCTCCTGACTCACAGTGAGTCTCCTCAGACCTACGCAAGCAATTTTGCTAACTCAAATCCAAGGAGAGAAAGGGGGTAGGGAGACTGCTGCTGGAGAGGCTAGGCTCTGGCACGTGCCTTGGACTCCAGATTCACCTCATCCTGCAGCCTTCACACCACCATCACACCCTCTCCACACCCCATTTTGCCCCTCCCTGCCCTCATCTTACCTGCTCCGGCAGGTATTGAGACAGCTCCGGTGACAGCGCTCTTAAAATGGCCACTGGTGGAATGCTGTGCTCTTGGTTACCACTTAGTTCCCACCTCAACAGGTGGGAGACCCTGGCCTCTGAGCGGCCCGCTTGGAGGCAGGCTGTGCAGCATGGCCTTTCCCAGTTTGAAGAGACACTTGGCCAACAGACTGAGGCAAAGAAGGAAGGCCCATAGCCAGGGAGACAGACCAGGGACAGATTGCACTTGCTCCCAGTGTGGAAGGGATTGTCACTCCCGAATTGGCCTTTTCAGCCACACTAGACGCTGCTCCAGAACCACCATTCAGAGCTCGATACCATAGTCTTTCGAGACTGAAGGTTGCCTACAGAGAGGTTACAGCAGAAGCGCTTTCTACTGTCACAATGCACTCTACGTGCTGGCAAATCAATGAATAGGATTGGGGCCATTTTTTCATGAGCACCACCTCACAGAAGCACATGAGAATGTGAATGTGTAATACCCACTTTATTAGATGTGCACTGGAGAGAAATATTTGTATTTAAAAGACTTCTATCCCACCCTTTCACCTCAAAAGTTTGTTACTATTTAGTAATAAATATGCCTTTTCTTTGAGTTTCGCTTGTTCTCTGTAAAATATTCCTGAACATGTACATATTGTACACTTCAAAAAGATTCTAAAAGCTCAAAATGGAAGGGTTTGTAATTGAATTGAAAAAGAGACAGGTTTGCTTCCTTTATCAAAATGACTCCAGGCGGTTTTGACTGTTCAAATTTGACTATTTTTCCGCTACTCCTAAATGTGCCTGGAATGTTCAACTACATTGCATCTTAACACTAGGCCTCTACTGATCAGCAAAATACAATGCAGAATTGCTAAACTACCACTGACTTCAAATGGAATTGAAGCATGGAAGATTACTGCAATTTAGCTTCTGAAACCAGAGGCAACGTTACTATGAGATACGATAAAGCAATCGATTTTGGGCTCTGCTAAGAGCATCAGAATGAAAGCTTATTGGACAGATCTGATCCAAGTGCCACAATCCAATGGGATAGTCCCCTGTACCAGGTCCATTCAGTTGAACAGAAGCTGTACAATATCACAATGGAGCTTATGCAGGTTGGCACCACATGCAAATTAGCACAAAGGGGATACCATCTGGATTTTTCACATAAGGCACCAGGATCAAACCAGCCTCTGTGAATGCATTTGTCCAGGGAGATGCGCTTGGTCTGTCTTTTACTGACATGACCCTGTAGTGCCACAATTTCAAACAACACAAAAAAGGACAGAAATTGACTCCAGTTCTAAGAACCCACCGAAATCTCTCTGTCTTTTCTCACCTTATCTCGTGCAGTCACATTGGCTATTTGCTTAGTGATTGCCCATCTTTTTCCTTAGGGGTTGTGTTGTGGGGTGTGTGTGTGTGTGTGTGTGTGTGTGTGTGTGTGTGTGTGAGAGAGAGAGAGAGAGAGAGAGAGAGAGAGAGAGAGAGAGAGAGAGAGAGATCGGCTTCAAGCTTTCCTATCCTTTACCCTTTTTTTGGAGGCCCTGGATTGGCCATAGGCTTCCTTTCATCAAGGAACTCAATTAACTCCTGTCTTCTAGAATACCTAGGGCAACAGATTAGGGAATTTGTTTGGTGGGAGAGACTAGTTCCCCCACCATGGGTGGGTGAAGTACTTTTACAGCCTGTTCCAGGACACTCACCTTTCCTGAAGCCAGCGATCTACACTACAGAGAATCGTTTTTGGCTGCATCCTTTCTGCTGTGACACAGGACCACTCCATCCCTTTCCCTTCCTCTCCACTAACCTCTGTCTTCCCTCTTCCCCCACCCCAAATCTTTCCTTCTTTGCTCTGGGTTCTTCTGAAAACCCTCATCTAACTACTGGATATCCCTTCTCAACATGTTTGCTCTGTCCCTGCTGTTTCTAAGGAGTTCTTCTTTCCTCCGCTCCTTTCTGCCTAACTCGCTCTCCTTGGGGTTCCATTATAGTGTACTTGTTAGCAGTAGTTTCCCCTCTTATATAGCATAACAGTGAGCATAATGATTCAGAGAGTCCCAGTTTCAACACTTCATTTGGTTTTTGAGTACTTTTCAAGTCAACGTGGGTGCACCTTAACTTTTGCCTCTGTCATCTTTCACCACCAAATTATATAGATATGTCATTAGCTTCAACACAGGATCCCTGCTTCGGGTTACTCCCCTCCTCATGTGTGCATATTATACATACATTCAAAGGCACTGCCAGTGACATTTTTTAATACATTATGTTTCACTGCAAACAGCCTTCTGCTTGTTTTTAACAGGGAAGGAAAAAATCAGTTAAATAACCTGACTATTTTTTTTACAACATCAGACAAATATTATCATCGCCCTTGAGAGGAGCAGGGCAGAGGAATGGTGTTCTGCCTAGAGGCAACTTGCATATTAGTGGCCATGGTAAGATTTAAACTAGGAACTTTCTGACTAATGGTGCGGTGTGGAGGTGGTGACACTGCACGCAATTCACCTCAGCAGTGCACTCTGGTCAAATAATTCCCAGTCTTCTTTGTGTAATGCAGTAGCACCGAAACAGCCTCTGCTCTATCCCATGACCCAACTGGAAACCCAAGCAGTGGTGGAGGCATAAGGAAAGAAATGTTTTACGGTCCAATGATCCTATCCAATTTCCCAGTGCCAGTGCAGCTGTGGCAGTGGGGTGTGCACTGCATCCTGTGGTGGACAGGCATTCACAGAGGCCTCCTGAAAATATGAAAACGTTTGTTCCCCTACCTTGGGGCTGCATTGTGGCTGCACCGGTGCTGAAAAGTTGAATAGGATTGGGCCCTTACTTACCTACTTCACCACTCCCTGGGACCAAGTGAGCCTACTCAGAGCCATGCCAAGGGGGGGGGTTGGGAATGGGCCATGTGCATAGGATATTGCAGGTGACACTGTCACTGAGATCTGCCCCCAGCCCACCCCTGGTCTGGCCTGATTTACAACCTGATCCTCTTCACAGCTGCCTCCTCCGTTGACCTACCTGCTCTGGTGTGGAAGCTTGGTGGCCTATTGCTGCAGCCTCCTGGCTCTTGTGCCATCACTAGCAAGCCACCCACTGACAGAGCCGATCTGATCGGATTGGCCAGTGAGAGTGCATTGCAACCCCCACCTACCTCTCCAGCTCCAAAACTGGAAAGAAGTCTTGGGCGTGCCCATGTTCACTGGACCAGAGGGAGGGAGGCTGATTCACCATGGTGACCATGACAAGTGACAATGGGAAAGACTGCTTAAAAGGCTCATGGTTAATCAACTATGGGCGCAATTCTAACCAACTTGCCAGCACTGACATAGCTGTGCCAATGTGGCGTGCACTGCATCCTGCAGTGGGGAGGCAGTCAAGGAGGCTCCTAATATAATTAATCGACAGTCCCGCTATAAATTACCTGTTGTCGTTGCTGTTTCCATATTATGATCTGCTGGTCTCTAGCAGTTTACCCTCACTTTCAGCAGACTGCTCCTAACCATTCTTTATATTAATTTGTATTAACATAGTGTACAGTATTGTGATATTGACCTAATCTGCATTGTTCACCTACTACACATTCATGACAGTGACATGAATGTTTGGAGTCCTACATATGGCAGCCTCAACATATAAAGCAGCAGTGAATCACATGGAACTCAGAGCCAAGTCCATTATTCTAACTTGTTGGTCATACATTAAAGAAAGTATTTTTCCAGCAGATTATCAAAGAGAAACACTTGAAAGCATACCATCATAGCGTTTGGGACTCATGAACTGTTTATATGCCATGGTTTAATAATATCATGTCGATACTCTCTGTATGACCTAACAATCCTTTTTTTAATTAGAAATTTAGAATGCTATCGCTGCCAACTGCATTCAATTATACATCCATGAGAACGCAAACAGTAACATACAAATTAGCATTGTTAAGGTAACAGAGCAAAGGAATCACAACTATGGCACGGAACATCTGCTGTTTTCACAGCAGATCTGTTGCTTTATGCTTTAGTCAAACTTGATCAAACTTGGTCACATTGTAAAATGAAGTGGAACCTGGTGGAACCTCTCCAGCATTTTTCAATGTAATGCTGGATAATTTAAAAACAAACAAACTAAAGTTCACTTTTACTTGTTGCGTACATGTGGTGACGCAACACCCCCCCCCTTATTTATCAAAAGGTGTCACTTGCCAATTCAATGAAAAGCAACAGAGATGTGAGGCATGCTGGGAGATGTGCTTCCCAGCATTCCTTCTGCCAGCGGCCACTTGACAAGAAGTGGTGGCAGTATCTGAGGAGGAGGAAGCAAGCCGTCCCCATCCTCCAAACATATGAGTAGGGAAGGTGGTGGGTCAGGAGAAGTGGTAGATGGATGCACAGCAAGGCATCCACAGCACCATCATCCACACATGATGCCTGGGTTGGAATGTTCGCGAGAGAGGGTGATGCTACTTGGGTGCACAGGCAGCAGTGCCCTGCTGGAGATGAGAGCACAGTGCCTGAGACAGCGGTGCACCCATGGAATGTAGTGCCTTGGGCAGCAGTGGTGTGACATCATATGACATGCAACATAATGACATCACATGAGGTCACTTCCAGGGAAGTGCTAGGAGTGTGTGCGTGCTCACAGCAGCAGCTGGGGCAAAATTGCTCAAGCCACCCTATAACTGCCTAGGCAGCAGGTGCTTCTGTAGCTCCCTGACTTACGGGAGCAGCTGGTGCGCACCTTCAAACAGCGCTACTGGTGTACCTAAGGGGGTCAGGGAGGGCAAATGCCCCAGGGCATGACCTGACGGGGCAGCACCACAACCCCTCCCCCACCAGCCATTAAAAAACATTGGCTGCAATCCTAACCACACTTTCCTGAGAGTAAGCCCCATTGAACAAAACAGGACTTACTTCTTAGTAGACCTGGTTAGGATTGTGCCCTTAAGGCCTAGGGCCTTAGAAGACCTTTGGGGTGCTGGGAAGGCCATGCACAGCCTTCCTGACACCCAGTTGACCTAAAAATGTCACTTCCAGTTTTCAGTGAAAACCGTGTGTGACCCCACGGCCCCAGCAGGCCTTTTAGTTTACTGTTTGAGCCCTTCCAGTGAACTCAGAAAGTCTATTGAGGACCAGAGAGGCCACATGCAGGCTTTCTGGCCCTCAGAAGGCCTAAAATGGTAACTCCCGGTTTTCTCCAGTTTTCTCTTTCATTTTGTGGTCCTGGTCCCAGGCAGCACAGGGGCCAGGACCACAGAATGAAATAGAAAACCGGGTGGCACAGGGGCCAGAATTGCCACTGAACAGCAACCAGGGCTTGTGTCCTGGCTTGCTTTACCCTGGGTACATCACTGGCCTGAGTGTATTTCCTTTCCCTGGAAATGCACTGGAAGCTACAGTGGAACGCTGTAAGAAATTACTGTTTTGTCCCACGTTGCAGTGCTGCAGTCCTGATAAAAAAAAGGGCTCCACATGAAGGTTTGCCCATCAGTGGCAATGGATGGAATACCTGGTCTTCACTAAGAAAGAGCAGGCTTTAACGATTATTAGCCATTGCAAAAGGAAGGGATGGTTAGACAACACAGCTTATAGCAATGGCACATTTGACAATACTGACGGAGTCGGTATTTGGAAGGGACAGAAAAAATGAGACATGTAGGCTACATCAGTACACTGTGGCATGAGATTCCCTCCCTCCCTGCTCAACTGTGTGGAGTGCATTGTATTTGCTACACCTGTTGGGGTGATGGTTTTACTTGGGTATTTTGTCTGTAGAGTCCTTCTGGGGCAGAAGACCTACAATTTGCCTGAGAAGGCAAATGTTAATAAATTATTTGGTCATACATGTTTTGAGGAATAGGTTGTAGGAATAAACTTCCTTTATAGTTCCCAGCACCACAGTTCATGTGTGTGTGTGTGGGGGGGGGGGGGGGATGATCTAAGTGTGCACAACATGAGATCAGAAAGATATGGCTCCATGCCATGTACCTGGCAATCTGAATTCTGGTCTCCCTGGTAGGGGCCTTTGTACTTGGGATTGATGCTCTGTGGTTCACTGAGACGTGTGGTTTGCATTCTATACGCTGCCATAGGAAAGGGAGAAGAGCAGAAGGGGTGGAAGGAGTTGCAGTTTTCCGGTGCCTTTCCCTTCCCCATTGTTTCCCATGGCTTTAAAAATTCCTACTTCAGCTGTGACATCAGTGTAGCATTTAGCTGATGCCCAACATCTGGAGGGGTCTAGAATATGGCATGCGTAGATTTTGACTCATCCTGTTCATATCCCTCCCACATCTCCACTCCATTTGGAGGTTTATCTCAGTGGTAGTTGGTAGTTGCTCTGCAAGAGGGATCTGAAGGCCTTAGGAATGGACCTCAAGAGACGGAGAAACCTTGGCCTCTGAGCGACCTGCTTGGAGGCAGGCTGTGCAGCATGGCCTCTCCCAGTTTGAAGAGACACTTGCTCAACAAAGAGGCAAGGCCTGTGGCCAGGGAGACGGACCAGGGACAGACTACATTTGCTCTCAGTGTGGAAGGGATTGTAACTCCTGAATTGGCCTTTTCCAGTCACACTAGATGCTGTTCCAGAACCACCATTCAGAGTGCGGTACCGTAGTCTTCTGAGACTGAAGGATGCCAATGATGAGTTGCACCAGCATGAGAGGTACCTCAGTGCAGCATTGGACAGGTGTCCATGGCACTTCTTTATGCAGAACTGGGGCTTTGTTGGTGAGACTGTTGTTGTGCTGGTGTAGCAGTCATTGCGCTGGCAACAGAAGTGTGAGAAGTATAGGATTCAGAAGACGTTTCAGAAGTATAGGATTGCATTGCAATTTGCACGAGGCTAGAGAAGAAATATGAATATTTAAAAAAAGAGATTTGGTTGGTAGTGCAGCACACTGTGCCTGGCTATTTAAAAATTGAGACCTGGTCAACCATTAAAGGATTTTACTCAGGAAAAATGGGTTGTGTAATGTGTAATAAAAGTTGTCAGTTTGCCTTCTTTGAAGCACAGGAGCCAGTGTTAACACAGAGGGAATTTAAATGTCCCCGGGGAGCAAACTGGTATTTGGAATACGTTTGAAACCAGATTTAGAATGGCTGGAAACAAGTGATCATATGTTTTGCCATTCAATGTGAACCATGTGTACCACTGCCTGACCCCCCCCCCCTCGGAGGTATACTATGCCACTTATAAACTAGTCTTTATGGTTCTGCTTTTCTTCCCCTCAAATTTTAAGCAGGTGCATTTTTCTTAAAATTCTCTAACCCATTACATCTCGTTTTAATGAGTACATAGTTTTTTTTTACTAACTGAACAATATTCCACATTTGTGGCTTTAATTCACCAAGCGACTGACAGCACATGCTAACTGGCGCAGACCTACCTTGTTTTGTTTGTGAGAAGGCTGGATGCAGTATCCACAGGCCAGCGCGTGTTCCTGCGTTGGCCCAGCCAACACTTGAGGAGGTTGAAACATAATCAACGGCATGTTTGTGACCCTCCCAGGACGGCGCAAGAGACTTGCGTTGGCTGAGCACCCTGTTAGGATTGCACTCGTAAGTTGTTTTTGTCCAACAAAGGGCCATATTACGAAAGAATGCATGAGCTTGGTGCTTGCTTTTTATTTTTCCTTTGAACTGGGGGAGGGCATGGAATGACTCAAAATGTAGCAGAGGGCTAGGGAGGTGGGGAGGTGGGGGGAGTTCTTACCCCCACTTTGGTTCCAACCCTGAACATGCACAAATACATCCCACACACTTTCAGCTCAGTCCACCAAAACTCCCCATTTGGTGAGGTGGAGGCCCCAGCATGGCACTTACTGCATCCTGTGGGAAAGTTTCAGCCTCTGAAGGCCTTCCTGAAAGCTGCTGCCGACCCACTAAGTCTACTCAGACCTGCTTCAGTCATCATGGATCCATGAAGGTGGATTGAGATCAGGAAGGGGTTCAGTTTTGGTATGCACCACTGCTGCTGAAACCGCCCCCTCCCCAGTTCCAATCCACCCTCCTCCTCACCTCTGTTGCCACCTTGTTACACCCACCTTGTTTTGCCCACTTGCACCTCCCACATCCTATGCAGACGTACCTGGGCTGGCGCACATCTGGAGTCCACTGGTATGCAGAGCCAGCAGCTCTCCGCCTGCAGCAATGGCCAGGCCACATGCTGTGATGATTTGCCTTTTGCGACAGCCAGAAAGAGCATAGGATAGTGGGGTATGCTCATTCCAGTGGGGCTAGGTGCCTTTAGGATTGCGCTGCATGTTTAGATGTGAAAGGTTTCATTTGATCAGGGTCAGAAATGCAGTAGTTGTGTCTATGGCTGAGCCGGGATCTGAACCCGGCTCCCCCTGCTTGTAATCTAGCAATCATAGGCACAGCCAGTGTGGAGGCAGATATCATGCATTTTGTTGGACCTCATGGCTGCATTTTTGGGTAAACATGGGGGAATGGGACTGTATCTCCATCTTGGGTCCAGACTTGTATCCATCAAAAGGTGGATTGGAGCTTTTGTATTTCCCAGCACTACAATGAAAAAAAAAGATGACAAATTTCACTTTTATCCCCAGATTAAACAATGACCAAATTTGATCAAGTTTGACAAATGCATAAAGCAATAGAATTTCTGGAGATGCAGCGGTGGAAACAGTAGGTGTCTAGTGAGGTGGTCATGATTTCTTTGTTCAGTTACCTTAAAAATGGCAATTTGTTATTGCTTGCAGCCGCTTGAATCTATAATTGAATGCATAGTAGCTTTAGAATTATAAAATTCTAATCAAAAAGAAACATTCCATCATACTGAAAAGTATTGACATGGTACGATTAAATCATGGCACATCAACAGTCCATGAGTCCCAAACTCATGATAGTGTGCTTTCGAGTGTTTCTTTTTAATGGGGAAATATTTCCTTAATTTATGACCAACGTGACTGAAAGATGGACTCGGCTGTGAATTCTATGAGAATCAGAGCTGCTCTATCCATGTGTGGCTGCCACGTGAAGAACACCAAATGGCCATATAGTTTGTGTAGTTTGGCCAAAAGAAAACAAGGTATCTAAAATTGACAATGTTTGTACCACAACATCCTCTCATCTTCCAAACAAACTGCGGACACTGAGCAACATCTACAGTTTCTCACTTTGCTTTATTTACCACCTTGGATATGACCAGATTGATTCAACATGTTGCTTCTATAGAGAATGCTTTCTAGGATGTGGAACATTCCACCCGTCATTTTGAAATATCAAAGAAAAAAGAAATCCAGATGTATCATATTATATTTTGTGTGATTTCAAAATCATATATTGTGGAACGTGTCAGGATTTTCCATACTTTCTGTAGAGGGAGAAGCTTCTGCATAGCTTCTGAAAATACTTCTGATGTTGCTGAGGGTCTTGTGGTAACTCAAGTGCTATCATTAGTACAATTATTGTAATTACACTCATGTTCTATAAAAATAAAAGACTGCACAAAATGTTCATGCGAGCACAAATACTTGCAAGTTTATATCTGTATTTGGATATTCATTTCAGGAAAGAACAGATCTGGGGAATGGATCTGGCACGCAAGAAATGAGCAAGCTTGGTGTTACAGTTGGTCAGTTTTAAACTTCTAAAGTGACATTTGGAGGACCTTTCAAAGGTTCCTGTTAGGAGTAACTTCCAAGGAATGTTAAATAAAGCAAGGAGTTGCCAAGTAGAGTAGCAGAGGTATGGCACATCCCTAATTTTTGACCTTTACAACTTGTTTATTCACTCTACAGAATATATTGCTATCCTAATGCTCTCATTGTCTCGAAAACAACACTAGTTTTAAAATGATCCATGTTTCATCTTCTCTTTCAAAGTACTCCTTTTTGAACTGGGGGAGTTCAAAACAAAAAGCTTCCCTTCCTTCCTTTCTCACACTCTTGTTTCTGGTTTGTTCTTTTAGACCTGCAGTGCTTCCACACACACCTGCTCATACTCAGTCCCAATATGGTCGGTTGATGAGCCAGCTTGTACCCCTACATTTTTCTGTGTGGGGAGAGAGAGGGAGTGATAGAGAGAGGCCTGGGAGGACAAGATTCTTGCCATGGATGGGAGGGAATCAAAGGGTTGAATTGGAGGTTCTTTTAAACTGGATTTGGTCTACTGGCTTTATCTTGCCAACTTCTACCCTATAATGCACTGCCCTGCAAACTGGGAGTGCATCTTAAAATGTATCCAGCCCTTTCTGGTAGCTGTGCACTACAGGGAAAGATCAACAAAGGTGAACAATCTGTCTTTCAAAAAGCTTGTCTCCCATCTCTTATTATTCAGGAGTTGCTGATAAACTTCTAAGCAGCCCTAAGGTTTCTAGAAGTATAGATCACCATATTATACATCCCATGATTTTAAAGTTAAGGTACTATGTACCATAAGGAATACAGATAATGTTCAAGATCAGGGGTGCCCAAACCCCAGCCCTGGGGCAACTTGCGGCACTCAAAGACTCCCAATCTGGCCCTCAGGGAGCCCCCAGTCTCCAATGAGCCCCTGGCCCTCTGGAGACTTGCTGGAGCCTGCACTAGTCTGATGCAACTGCTCTCAGTGTGACAGCCAACTGTACAACCTCTCATGTGAGTTGCAGGACAAGGGCTCCCTCCATTACTTGCTGTTTCACATCTGTGATGCAGCAGTGGCAGCAAAGAAAAGGCTGCCTTGCTTTGTGCAAGGCCTTTTATAGGCCTTGAGCTATTGCAAGATCTTCATTCATTCATATAAGTTCCATCTCTAATATATTCATTTATGTAAATTTATTCAAATTTGAAATGTAAATTAATTCTTTTTATCTCGGCCCCCCACACAGAGGGATAATGTGGCCCTCCTGCCAGAAAGTTTGGACACCCCTGTTCAAGATCATAGCCACCCTGAGGGGAAATCCCAGCCCAGCCCCTCCATGTGAACAAGGCCATACATTGAGTCATCCCAAAGGTAATGTAGTTGCGCACTTGTATTTATGTGCTTCTTCTTGCTAACCACTTTGCCCAGAGGTCAACAACTCAGTGTAAACCAAAGCATCCTCTTTGCCATAACATGTGCTTCCCCATAGTAAATAATTCAGATTTATTTTGCAGCTAATTACAGTTTGGTTTTGTTGCCCCGAAAGAAGAGCAACTTGGATAGGTGACAGACAGTGACATTAAGAAAAGCAGGTTGTACAATCTGATTATGCAGGACTGTTTAGCAATGTATAGCAGTTCATATAAACAAAGGTTAACCAATACATGGCAGTTCATGGCGGACCTATGGAATGTTTCAGCAAAGGAATTCAGAATGTATTTTGCTTAGAGATGGAAAGGCAGTGATTTTTTTTTACAAGAGGGGGTAAAAAATCCATCTTTATTACTTATTCATTTCCTTCACTTAAAAAAAATTGATGAGAGGGTCTAACTTGAAAATTAGTGAGAAGCAACATTTTGGATGTTGAATTCCTACAGTAAATTTCAGCCAGAAGCCAGTTATTACGGCCACAATATAAATCCTTTAAACAAGGAGCTTCTAATGGTAATGCCGACACAGCCTAGGGTGTCCCATGATTGCATTTGAGGTTCATTTATACTAAGAATTATCTGCTTCAATAGTGTTGCAGGAAAATGATGCCATAAAGTATCTGCAGCCTATTCAGTGCTCGTGTCTTAATGCTGAAAGGGAGACGATAATCTTAATATTAAAACATGGTTACTGGGGAAATCCATCAAGTTGACTATATTTGCTTTCTTATTATTTGTGGTGGCAATGATTATGAGATATCTGTTGTGTTTCAACGATACCATTAAGAACAAACATAGAAGAACATTGTGGTTGTTAAAATATGTAACCCAGTTAAAATATGTCTAGGGATTGCTCTCCATAAATTCTTCAGCGGGTTTAACGAAGTGGTGGTGGAGGAAGTACATAAGCAAAACAAGACTGAAGGCACATAAATCAATTACTTTTTTGCTGCCCATTAGTTAGTTTAGGTTGGAGATCTGAAATGTTCTGTTACGGAGCTGGAAGTTAATCCACAGTTCCGAGAGGGGTAGACAACACCTTAGCAGGCCTCAAAGGGTATGACAATCTTTCACAGCCCTCTGAGAGTCACCTGGAAAGTAAGCAATTTTTGGTCACTGGTGTGGCCACTGTGGTTTCTATTGTGCTTTGATATGGTGAAAAAAAAATAAAGGATAAAATTAAAAAATAAAGAATGTAAATAAAAAATGGTGCTGCAGCACAATCCCATGCATGTCTACACAGTCGTACGTCTCACTGAATTCAGTGGGACTTACTTTTAGGAATGTGTGCCTAAGACTGCAACCTTAATTTAAGACCTATCACAATACAAGGACATTTTTTTAAAATTTAAATTGGCCTTTTTGTCCTTGATGATTCAAATATTTAAATTACAGTTGGACCTCAGTATCCGCGGTATACTGAAACCCGCAAATAATCAAATCTGTGGGTCGGGTCCAAAGGACTTCCAGATAGGACAGGAGATGTTTTCCAGTTGCTGTCCAAAGGTGTCCTAAGGTGCACAGAGGCTGTGTGCAGTCTTTATGAGTCTCAGAAATGTCTCCACATGTGCTAGAAAAGTTTTTGTCAAAACCAGAAGTGTCTTTCTTGTACCCCCAGAGGCCTTTCTGAGGCCTGCAGAGGCCATGTGTGGTTCAGAAAGGGTCCTGGACACGACTGGAGAACACTTCCGGTCATATCTGGAAGCTCAGTTCTGGCCTTCCACCATGGGTTCAGAACCCACAGTGAGTTGAATCCATGGATCCCAAATCCATGGATTAAAAGGCTGCACCTGCACCTTGATTTCTGGTTCAGACTATTTTGAAAATGACCTGGAATGAGGGGGAAGATAAACATTGCTGATTTATCTAAGAGTAATAATGAGTCAGATTATGGGCAGGAAAAAGTTCAGCAACAGTAGCAGATCAGGAAAAATGGATGAAAGAAAAAAGCTGGCTTACTGCATCTCTTTCCAGTCACTGCAAGTGCCTTCCTCAGGATATACTACTGGCTGTGAATGGTTGAATTACTGTGTTTTGTGGGCATTAATTGAATCAAAGCGAAATGTGGAGTGATTGTAGTTTAGCTCATTTCTCTCTATGACTAACAGCCCAACCTTATTGAAACCACACCCTCCCCAATGCAGCTTTGCCAATGGAGAGTACACTGCATTTTATGTGGGGTGGAGTAGCCACAGCAATCTCTTCAGGGTAAGGAAACTTTCATTCCCTTACTCTGGGAAAAGCCTCTGTTCCCTCAGTGGATTTCCCTAGTTCTGCGCCAACCATTTTCCTGGCTCAGAACCAAGGTAAATAAGGGAAAGGGGATAGGAAACTGGTAGACATGGGTGCTGCTGGTAACTGCCCTCTTTCATTCCTGTTCTTCCTCTCACCCTCTCACCACCCAGACACTCCTTCCCCTCCCTGCCCCATTCTACCCACCACCCACCCCCACCACCAGCCCACTGGAGCCAGCAGATGCTGGCCCTGGCCTCCCCACTGGTCCATGCCTACAACAGCCAGTCATTGTGCTGGCAGTCTCATTGCGCTCATTGGTGGAGCATCACTTCCACTAGCATCCTTACTTCTGCTGGCAGAATGCATGTTCTGAAGGAGGAAAAAATGGGATGTTTGCCGAGTTGTTCCCAAAGTGCTGTACTTAGTTGCCTCTCTCAAAAATGTGCTCACTACTTAAAACAATGTATGTATTTATTGCTGCTTTGTTTTTGCAGAAGTTGCTCAAAGGTACCACAATATAAACAAGGGCATTCCTTGTACATTTTTGCAAAGAAGAAACATATGACCTCACCGTTCTCTGTGGTCCTCACTGTTCTTTGCTGGTCAACCAATAGCAATCGCACAATTACCTTATCAGGCATCCCAAACTAGGACTCCTGAAATTTACATACTACATTCAGTTTGATATGGTGTGCCCTTATGACTGATACAATCTAATCAGGGGTCTCCAAACCCTGGCCCGGGAGCCAGATGCGGCCCGCAGTGAGCCTCTATCAAGCCCATGGCCAGCCTCTTGTCCCCTGAAGCCTCTGGCCCACTTGACTGAACATGACCAGAGATGTGCTCAGATTGCATTTGGAGGGTGTTCTGAGGGCCGGAGAGGCTGAGTGAATGAACCCACTCATTCATTTATTCATTCATCTAAGTTCCATCTCTAATTTATTTATTTTCATTTTATATTTAAATTTTTTTCCCGGCCCTCAGCACTGCGCCAGATATTTCATGCGGCCCTCTGGTCAAAAAGTTTGGAGACCCCTGATCTAATCATTCAGAAGCGTATTGTTTGCTAGATTCATCCTATTCAGAACATCTCTCTCTCTCTCTCTCTCTCTCTCTCTCTCTCTCTCTCTCTCTCTCTCTCTCTCTCTCTCTCTCTCATGCACAAATACATACACATACCCCTGAAATAGATTATAAAGAGGGAATGTGTTCCATCTCACTATATGGTAGCGCAGCACAACAGACTTCTGAAGACACCCAGCGTCTTGTAAAGCTATTTACTTTACAGCTGATGTCAGAGCATCAGGATTACATGAATATGACCTGGCATGTAAATTTAGGATAGTCCTCAGGGTGTGAGGAAGACAGCGTAACCGTAGATCTACCTCTACAGATGCTTCTCATGTGACTCTCTCTTACAACTCCATTCTTGACCTCATATCATCTTTTGTTGGATAAGATGTCGAGACTTTTGCATATATTTCCTGCATGAGGTTAGACAAGGGAATTTTTACTTCTTTGGCTATGTACATTATAAGATGCTCTGATCGGATTTTGAGTCTGGCCAAACTTCAGTCGATCGCCAATCTTCTGTTGTGGGTGATGCTTAAAGAAACCTCGAATGAACTTGCACGAGGCCATTCGAGGGCTTTTTCTTTCCTCCCTCAGCCCCAAGTTCATCTAAAAGTCTTAAAAACCACTATTTCTCTGCATAAATAAAGCTATTAGGGTGCCTCAGAGCCTCAGGGAATTTTTATATTTATCCATCCTGACTTCCTTAACTCCATGAGGATCTTTGCTAGCTTGTCAACTGTTTTAGCTGTTTCAACTGAGTTTTTCCCCCCCTTTTGACCTAAGAAAGTATTTCCTCTGAATAAGATAAAGAAATATTTTTTAGCAGTGCTGGTACCTAGATTAGCCCTTGCCATGGCATAATTCTAAACCTCTTTAGCTGGACAAGGTCTACAACAATGCCCATTACATTCGTTTATATGTGACAACTGTTTGGCCATGAGTACCTTTGTCATTTGAGGCAGATTCAGGAAGATGAGGTGAGATTTCAGTTGTTCCTGGGATAAGTGTCATTGCTTCCGTAAGGCAGCAGGGACATCAGGCAGCAGTTGTGAAGTGTTTATGTGGATAGTTCATTAAAATAGTAATGCTACTCAACTTCGTTATATCTGTCCATGATTGATTTTTTATTAGGCTATACTGTATTTATATTTATATCAGTGCTGTATCCCTGAATGAAATAATGCTGAGTCACACTCTATTGCTTGTAATGTGAAAGTCTCCCATTGCCACATCTACACATCAGTTGTAAGAAGACTACAATAAACACCCATTAAGTGAGTCTGGCTGGAATCTGAGGGTCATACTAGACATCCACTGAGACACTCATTATTATTTTTTTAATTACTAGCTTGTAGGGATGTTGTGAACCCTGGTGAACTGCAGTGAAGGGTTGTGGGGCTTTACTACTATTCTCTTGTCATTGTTATGATCCCAATCATGTCCCTTGCATTTTTAACTGTAAAAACATTTTCTCTTGAAAGTCAATGAAATGCTTTTTAAAAACTAAAACACGTGAGTGAGTGAGTGAGTGAGTCAGTGAGTGAGAGATCAGGTTCAGAACCATAGCAGGGGCAAACTACTAAAGCCTCCCTTCTCCCACTGTGTTTTCATGACCCCCCCCCCCCTATACACTGTTAATAAATGAATCTATTCCTCCCATCATTGCATATTTAGGGCCAATCCTATCCAACTTTTCTGTGCTGATACAGCCCTTCCAATGGGCCATGCACTGCATACTGCAATGGGGGGGTAGTTACCCTTCCCATTGAGGGGAGGACCCCCCATGAGGGGAGGCCTCATCAACATAAGGGAATATTTGTTACCCTCACTTTACCTCGGTGCTGCACTGCAGAGCTGGAAAGTTGTAAAGGATTGGGCCCTTCGGCACCAGGTTGGCCCTTGGTTGCAGAGATACATGCATAGCCATTAAGAGGCAAAAGAAATTTCTTTCTTTTTTTCAATTAGGTATAAAAAGAACTCAGTCTAACTCCTGCTTCTGTGAGAGATTTTGAGAAATGTAAATATGAATTAGTTGTTGAAAACCATCCAGAACACGAAATGGTTTTCATTTCCTTCCAAGTATCCAAGAATTCTTGCAGACATAAATTCACACATGGAAGCAGTTTTTCCTAAGTGCAAATAGCTCATTTTTCACAGTCATAATGCTTACAGAGCTTTTCTGGAAGCTCAGGGAGCTTACTGTAAGCTTTCAGAATTTACTCTATTTGATATTTACAGGTTTTAGGAGTTTCAGCTATTGCAACTCTCTTTTTTGGTGATATATTTTTTAAATGTAAACAACCTTCTCCCAAAAGATGCTGCCGCTAAGAAGGCAGCATGTATGTCATGCTTCTTTTAACCAATGCCATCTTTAAGAGGTTTTGTGATCAGAAAACCACAGGTATGATTGATAGTAGTATCCTCACTATCCAAAAGTCACTCATCCAGGTTATCAGCAGGTAGGCTCTCTGACTGACTCGATAAGGCATATAAAGAAAATCTAAAATGCTAGTTAGCTAGCTCTGGTGTGGTCTATGTGTGTATATTGTTTCATAGACTTTTGACCTTCCAGTAGTCAGTTGCTGTTACCCACAGATTATTGTTCATTTCTTTTTATTTATAGGGTAGATGGTGTCATTCATAGTGGAACCAGAAACAAACTTTTATTCAAGTGAAAGCTTGAAAGCTCAGGACTACATAAAGGGCCCAATCCTAGCCTCATGATATGCCAGCATACCATGAGTCTTTGGAGCGCTGCTGCTGGTGCAAAGGCCAGAAGGCCTTGTGCCATCAGTGGCTCCATGCAGATCAGCCACCAGTGGGATTCTTCTATTGCATGAGCTAGTATGGAGTGGATGGGGGTGGATCATGGTGGTACCAGCACCTGCTGAATCCAAAAATAACTCTGTAATGCCCAGCCTGGTGCAGGCCCCCACAAGGCTTCACCCCCACAAGGCTCTATAGGCCTTCAGTAATGACCCAAAGACCTACTCATCTACTTACAGCTGCCTGAGAGCGTTCTTTGGATAATTCCTTGCTGCATAGGAAGAGACTATCGAAACTATAAGTAGCTGCAAATGCAGTTTGTGATATGGCAAGGAGTCTGCCACACAAAGACAAATATCAAAATAATGCACTAGCTAAGCGCGTGCCCTCGGGCTAACCTAAAGTTGCTCATTGCATCTCAGTCATTATGTTGTTCAACATGACTTTTGATCATTTCTGTGTCACAGACTATGTGTTGATTCGGAACTGGTACAAGAAAATGGAATAGCTATTTAACACTTCCACTTCTAGATTCCATTCTGCTGAAGTTTGTGATGACTAGATGTATGTAGAGAACTCTGTTCCTTGCAGTTGTTTCTCTCTGTGTTAGGAAATAGATAATCCATCAAGGCAGCTGGAATGTCAAACAAACCACTTCAACAAGAGCCTGAGGAAATAGAAAACAGAGAAGAATGACTCCCCAGCTATTTGGTAAAACAGGAGTGACATTTCTGTTAAATGCTTCAGTGAGAAGGACTTAGATTTCAGTCCCTGGTGGTTCGTTAGAAGTCATGGATTTCCCTATTATTTCTTCTTACCTTTTGTTACATTCAAAGGCTAATATTTCAATACGTGTAACATTCAGCATCAGTAAATGTTTCCCAGCTTTTTTATATAATTGAGAGCGCAATTGAAAGGGCTCGCCGGGCCAGCGCAAGTCCCTTGCGCCAGCCTGAATGTGGCAAAGGTGCCGTAAGGCACTTCTGTGATGACTCAGGAGTTAGGGAGGCCAGCGCAAGGATGTGTGCCGGCCTCCCTGCGCTAGATCCCAACTGGTGAAAGGAAAGGTCGTGCTGGCCTGGGAAGGGTGGTGCAGGGGGATGGGGAGGGAGGAAGGCAGAACAGGGGTGTCCCACCAGAGGGATGGGACTGGCCTCCAGTGCTTAGGCCAAATCCTAACCCCCCTCCCAAGCAGCGTTACACTTGGACCAGCAATTTATCCCCATTGATGTGACTGCTGCATGACATGGGGTGAGAGAAAATAAATCCCCTTACTCTGAGTTGCTCTGGATCCACCTCCTACCCTGCGCTGCTGGATACGGCGCAGGCCAGTCAGCCTGTCTGCTCCAGAGCAGGCTAGGATTGGGCTGCCCGATTATCAAGAATGTATGTTGTCCGGCTTTCACCATTGCTTATGTGCTTACCTCTACTGTCACAGTCAGAGGTCCCAATGCTACACTCTCCCTCCCTTCCATGAAGCAGACCTGCTGGTCCCCATCCTGCCAACCCAGAGAAAAGAGACAGGTAAGGATGAAGTGGCAGGAGTAGAAATGGGACTCATTAGCAACCTACTTCAGGAATTGGGAAGTCAACCTCCTTTACTGTCCTCAAAGTGTCCATCCATAAAACAAGCTGTTGCCCAATACATGACTGGGGGCTGGATTTGGCTTGCAAGCTGTGCAATCCTGTCCGAGGATCCAGTGCCAAAGTGTGGAATCTTTAGACGTGCAGCCCTCAACAGTGGCTCTTTCCCGCTAAGAGTATCAACAATAATGAACTGGATAGCCAGTCAATGTAGGGTTTCTGGCTTTGTAAACAAAAGCTCTGCTGTTCGTAGAGTGAATGCAGCAGTGCAGAAAGCACCAATCAATTCCTTACAAACCCTAGTGACAAACCCACCCACCCCATTCACATCCTGACTCCTGATTCTGTCCTCAGAAGGAGTGCCAAGCAGCACACCACAGATGGAACAACAGGGACGGAGGCAGGAGGCATTCCAGTTCAACAAGCCAGGAGTGGACAGGCAGTGCATGTGAAGGAACAGAAGCGACAGGTGGGCAGGCCCTGAAAAAAAACTTAAGCCTCCCTCCTTCCCTCCACCCCCACTCCGCCTCCCGGAGTCAATCTACCCTCCTCTCTACAAGTCTCTTGCTTGATCTAGTTTGAATGTGGCTTCCGGATTGCCCACAAGGTCCTTTGGGGCACCATGGAAGCCTCAAAAAAGGTAAGCAAGCATGCACACATAGAGAGAGGCACCAAGCAGAGTGGCAGGCCAAAAGACTCAAGTTTCTGAGTTTGTATCTCCACTTGTTTCCCCCCAAAAAGTCCCGAGTCATTTCCAGTTTCAAAACACGCCTAACTTGAGTCCACGCAAGTCACCAAAAATGTGTGTTTGGTGACTCAAGTCTGAGTCTGAGTCGAGCTGGCCATCCCTGACTGAGTGCACTGAAGTCGGTTGTTGTAGAATGACAATGAAACCCAACAAACCTCATGTGAACTGGGGATATTGGATTTTTACCCACCGTCCTCTGCAACATACAGGGATTCTATGGTGGGTAATGCAGGAGTTGCTCAGCAGTTAGGTCAACATATAAAGGTTTATCTCAATGCTTACATATACATATATGTATATATAAAGGTTTATCTCAATGTTCCCTCATGTGAACTGGGGATGTTGGATTTTTACCCACCGTCCTTTGCAACTTACAGGGATTCTATGGTGGGTAATGCAGGAGTTGCTCAGCAGTTAGATCAACATATAAAGGTTTATCTCAGTGCTTACAAAGACTATTCACTATCTTCATATCAACTGGAAAGACACATTAAAAATAGAAATATAAATGTATTCGGAAAAATAAAAGTAAATTACAAAAAATATCCCTACATAATTAACAGTTTGCTGAATTCTCTCTAATGGTTTGTTTCTGAAATTGCCTGCAAAAGTTTGTTATCCTCAGTACTTTCTACCTCAGCTTCTCCTAACCTTATGGCTTATCAATCACAATGGAAGTTTGAGTCTACATCAGTTCACACTTCATTACTATTTCAACTGTCATATGTCATTGTAATAACTTCACAGGATAGATGATTTATCATCAGGTGAGAGGGAATACCAGCTGTCTTTCTCCAATATGTACCATGCTTCTGAGGGAAAACTGCATGCGCCATCAGTATATCTTGAAAAAAATCTTGCATCAAATCCTTATATTCATCCCCTGAACTCAGAGGATTTTAAAAAGCAGGTGAGGGAATGTATGGGGGACGTAATGTAGTATTCCAGTACATATACAGATTATCTGTTCCTGCCTTTCATAATCACACCCCATAAGCTTCAATAGTTGCCAATAACTAACTGGAGAGCTGTCTGCAGTTTTTATATTCTTATCCATCTTTGTCTTGTGCTCAATGACTAGCAAGAAAAGGACTTTTTAAGAACCTGGATGAAATCCATTCTTGAAATCTTGGCAGATGATGAAAATTAATAGGAAAAAAAATGGGGAAGAAAATTTTAATAGGATGGCAAATGGGGAAGAATTAATCTTTGTATCACATACAGTTTCTCATGCAAAATATAAGTTTTTAATTTGGTTGGCCCTTGTTTTCTCTTAAGTTTTTTCAGTATTTTTAAAAACAGATTGAAAGCCCATTTGGAAGAGAAATACATGTGCTTGGAAAAAATAATCCTGATATAATCTAACATGAGCCCTCAAAATCATGCAGGCAATAGATCTAACAAATAATTCTGCATGGGAATATTTTAAATATTTCATTCCTGATTTTATTTGTGTGTGCCTCTATTGTCTTCTCAGACTGACACTAAATTATATAATACATTCAGGAATGTTGAAAAGCTCTGTGGTTCTTTGAAAATTCTTAGATGTTTGACCCAAGTTGGAATTTTCTATTTCTCTTTAAATGTTCCCTTAGGTGGAATCTACGATGAACATAAGGATACTACTTTTCTACAAAAAGTTCACAAAGCAGTTGATAGGCTTACACCCCAATCCTATGCATGTCTATTCAGAAGTAAGTTCCATTAGAGTCAATGGGTCTTACTCCCAGAAAAGTATGGATAGGATTGGGCTGTTAGGCTGCAATCCTAACCACACTTTCCGGAGAGTAAGCCCCATTGAACTAAATAGGACTTTCCTGGTTAGGATTGTGCCATAAATAAAATAATTAAGGGCCCAATCCAATCCAAATTTCCAGCACTGGTGCAGCTGCAGTGCAGCCCCAAGGTGAGGGAACAAATGTTCCTATATCTTAAGGAGGTTGCTGTGACTGCTTACCCACCACAGGATGCAGTGCATGCCCCATTGGCACAGCTGCATCAGCACAGGAAAACTGGATAGGACTGGGCCCCAAATGGTTCACGAATTTCAACCATATTATCAAATCTTATTTAGCTATTTTTGAAATCCCTAAGTATTATTATGCCATAGTGGAATCTACCCAAATGTGCCTTTAATTTTGCTGAAGGCAAATTGTGTATATTCATGCTGAGCATGAATTCTGAGCATTGCTAAGCATGGATTTTGTTTTAGTTTTTCTACTACCAAAAGAGTTAAATGCAGTGAATGGGGAATATTTTCAATGAAGGAAAGGAATACCGAGGGTTAATGGTTGCAACAGCAGTTTAAACAAAAATTCGGTGAGACTTTGAACAGAGTTTGAATATTAAAAAACATTCTGCTTAGGAAAAATACTAGTCAACCTAAATATGTCACATCTTTTCTGCTTTTCTTCTCTTGCTTCTTACTAATAAAGACATCTTTATGAAAACAGGAATCATGGTTTCATAAGAGTTCATCTGCTTCTTTTGTTTATTTCCCAGACTGGCTGTGCTTCTCTGCTGCTCACATCACATGCACCACCCCAGAAAGTCAAGATGATGGTCAGTAAGAGATGTTAGATTGGGAATAAAAAGGAGAAACAAATACATTCTTCAGGGCAGGGCCTCTGAGGGTGTGTCCCCAAGGGATACATTGTATCTGGGCCTGGGGTATAAAGAGGTCCCAGGTCAAAGGAGGGAATCCAGAAATTTCCTGGTATCTCGGCTGGCCTCATGGAAAGCAAAATATGGAGGCCAGGTAGACCAGGAGGCCAGTTCTACTGGGAGGTTAGACCTGGGCTCCGCATCAGGAAGCCCGGTAGACCTGGGCTCCAGAGACTTTTTCCAGCTGTCAGCATCTTCCTCCAGGAGTGTAGCTAGAGGGGTTCAAAACACTAAGCCTTTCATGGTGCCTGACCATGCTGTGTAAGCAGCCCCTTCGCTTCACCACCAGAGCCAGTCTCCTCCACATTGTTTTTACTGTCCCAGCTGGCTCCAGCAGCAAGAAGGGCAGCTAACACGGCACGTTTGGCAACGTGAAGCACGTTTGCACCTCCTTGGGAGTAAGCTGGGCCAGCGCACGGAGGTGCACATGCCTGCAGAGGCTGACACAAGCCTCTGCGCTGGCTTCCTCGGCAAGCCTTGCCTCCAATAAGCCTTGCAGGGTAATAATTCCCCTAAACAAAACAGCCCTTTTGGTAACAGCCCCAGGGGTGGGCTGGTGGGGAGCGGGAGGTGGGGCTGGGATCCAGCAGTTACCTGGATCCCAACCCCTATTCCCGGAGAGTTTGGGACAACTTGAAACTGCTCTGCTCTCCTCAGACTTGTGGCGCAAGTACTCAGGAGGTGATGCAAGTCTGAGGAGACCCATAGGGGCAAAGGCGCCTTACCCAGAGGAAAGGGGAAAAGTTTCCCCTTGTCTCTGGCTGAGCCGCTTTGGGTCCCTATCCTCCACTGGATACAGCGCAAGCCTCTTGGCTTGCCTGTTCCAGTGCAGAGTAGGATTACGCCCTCAATGTTTTGCACCCCTCTAGCTATGCTGCCTCCTTTCCACCCACCCTCATCGCTGTCCTGTCTCAACCCTGCTTCACACCCTCCCTCGCACTTTGGGAAGGGGCCCACCAGAAACTTTGTACCCCCAATAAAATTCCTCTTAGAAGCCCTGCTGTAGGAAGACAGAAGAGTTGATAAATATTTTAGATTGCGTTTTTGTGTCGCAACTCAGGGGAAAAAATGGAGGATGATGCTCTAAATAAGAGTATACTCTAGAGCAGTGAAAGCTTTCTTTTTAATTGCGAGCTGGTCTGGAGGACACAAACATATTTACTGAATTTCCTGTTGGTCTTCCTTTCCCAAGTTGCTTGAAGCTGGGAAAGAAGAATCAAATCAAAGGCTTGCTAGTCTATTTTAGAACAAGCAAGATCAACTGTGGTCCAGAGGCCAGATGAAGTTAATGAAACAATTTTTCTTGTAGACCTAGTGACAATATTTTCCACCTAGCAGTGCAATCCAATGCATGTCTATTCAGTTCTATGGAGTTTCATGTAGCTTACTCCCTGAATTTCAGCCTTAGTTCCAGGTAAATGTGCATAAGGTCACAGTCAAAGAAATGTGAGATTCTGTTTTTTAAAAGTTACATCTCTCTTCTGGATATCGATAATATATAAATATATATCTGCCTCATGATGATTAAGGCTATTTCTGTATGCAGTGCTATGTTTGAGAAATGTACATGTAGATGAGGATGACAATAGTGGAGATAAGAGTGGCAGTCAGAGATTAATTGGAAATATGGATAAGAAATATAACTAATTTTGAACTTGTGACTTCACAATTGCTGTAATTTATTTATTTATTTATAGAATTTATATCCTGCCTTTCTGTTCCAATAAAGCACTCAAGGTGGCTTACAAAAGAAATCATATAAAAACACAAAATATATAAATACAGGTGCAACCTATTTATCCACAGATTTTTTATCTTTGGATTTGTCTGAACACAAATCTGGTGGGGGGAATTCAAAGTCGCACACACCTTTGCCTTCTTTGCCCTGTGCTGGCATCTCTATCCATTTCAAGGCAGCCCAAAACAATGCAAAAGACAATGCAAACAATGCACAGGCAGGGAAATAGCCCTGGAGCCATGGAAGAGGTTCCCCTTGGGAAGGAACTGAGGCAGCAGAGGCTGAAGGGGGGTGGAAAACCTCTGTAGACAGAACACATGCAGCAAGGTGGAGCTCTCTCTCTCTCTCTCTCTCTCTCTCTCTCTCTCTCTCACACACACACACACACACACAGGGGGGATTGCTTTAAGAAACCCAGGGAGTTTTTCCCAATTCCCCCCCCCCCTTCAGACTGAGATGGTGCAGGCTCTCCACGTGCCAGCCTACGAAAACAAAACAGCCCAGCAAGCAAGTCTTCCCAGCAAGCAAAGCATGAGATTTAGGCTACAATCCTCTCCACACTTTCCTGGGAGTAAGCCCCGTTGACTAGAATGGGACTTACTTCTGAGTAGGCAGGCATAGGACTGGGCTCTCAGGCTACAATCCTATCCACACTTTCCTGGGAGTAAGCCCCATTGACTACAATGGGGCTTAATTCTGAGTAGAAATGCATAGGACTGGACTCTTAAAAGCTCAGCATCCCATCTGTGAATGAAGCAAGGACAGCTGGCAAGGGGGTAGGGTTGAGTAGGGAGCAGAGGAGGGTGAGTCGGAGTCGACTGAGAACAGCTGCCTTAGTTTCCTTCCATCCTGAAGTGTCACGCTGTAGCATATTTGCATAACTCTATGCAATTTAGCACAACATGTTTTTTCTTAATCGTGGTGGGTCACTGAACGGAACTCACAAGTATAAATAAGCTCCACCTGTACGTATAAAAATAAAACATTTAAAAACAGTACAATTCAATAAACCTGGAACACAAAATTAAAATAAATAAATAAATAAATAAAATTGAAATAATAAAAAGCCATGCCGCCTTGCGTCAGCATTTAAAGGCTTCTTTAAATAAAAAGGTCTTAAGCCCCTGACAAAAGGACTCTAAAGAGGGAGCTGTTCTCAGTTCCTGTTGGGAGGGAGTTCCACAGACAGGGAGCCACCACCGAGAAGGCCCTCTTTCTTGCTGCCACCCCCCCCACCTCCACTGGTGGCGGCACTGTCAGAAGGGCCCCCTCTGATGACCTGAGAAGAAGGGTTGAATTGTATAGAAGGGGGCAGTCCCTCAGATACCCCGGACCCAAGCCATATAGGCATTTAAGGGTGTAGTTTTATATGTTTGACTGTTTTTTTTCTTTTCTTTTGTCTTGTTCTAAATAAAATAAATAAATAAATAAATAAATAAAAATTTAAAAGCCTACGCTTTATCTAGCACAAGTTTGGGACTGATTGTTGCTCAGCCAGGGGCAAAGGGAAACTTTTGGGTCCACTTGGATCTGCACCACCTGATCAGGTGTCACAGATCTGAGAAGAACGGAGCAGCCAGGAGCTGTTCCAAGCTGCCTGGGAACAAGGGCTAGGATCTGGCATAACTGCCAGGTTCTGGCCCCACCTCCCATTCCCTATCCACCCACTCTCCTCTTCCTCCTCCCCACCCTCAGCCCACCCTTCCAGATCCCTGCGCTGGCCAAGCTCAGCCAGCGCGGACCTACCATTTCCTTCAGCTGTGGAGGCTAGATTTGGCCTCCACAGGCTGGCACACCTCCGTTCACTGGCGTGCTTACTTCCATAGAAGCGCAAACATGTTTTACAGCACATTTGCATCCCTGACTTGCACCCATCCAGGACACAATTAGGATTGCACCCTTAATGTCAGTAATGCTTGCATGTTTACATTCATCCCACACAGAAACATTTAGCATGCTGAAACTGTAGTAAAACACTGCAAAGCTGCGGATGAGATATTGAACTGCATGGATTAGTTCATCTGCAGTAAAAAGTTGTTGTCTTTACGGAGGATGCTGCTTGAATCAGTTTACTAACACTAATTGAGAGGCCAGTGCAGAGCAGGACATTGCAGATTAATGGATTATGTACACCAGACAGAAAAGAACCTTCAGCAATGTACAGAATACCTGCATCTTAAAATGTTTCAGTTTTGCCATGAGATGTAGCAGTCGTAGTTTGACTCAGGCCATTTTCCCACCTAAGTCAATATTAGCTACAGTGATTGGCAGTATCTATTCAGAGATTTAAACAAGGGTCTTTACCAGCCCTAATTGGCAATGCCAGGGATTGTAAATCACATATAATCTTTCACGCAGAGCATATGCCTTACTACTGAGCCATAGTCCTTCTCCTGCTGCTTTAACTTTGCAGGGCATGAACTTAAACAGTTTCAATAGTCAAGCCCTCTTCCCAGAAAACCCTTGGTATTAGAAGCGTAACTTGGGCAGAACCTTAGGGACACCTGCCCCGAGTGCTGCACCAAGGAGGGGGTGCATGATTGCCCCCAGGCTCTGCCCTAATCACATAGAAGGAGCTGGTGGCTTTGAGCACCTTGCCCCTTCTCCTGTGGAGACTTCCCAAGGGCTGTGCACAAAGTGGCTGCAGCTGCACCCCGGCTCCAGGGGGAACCCAGAAGTGATGTCACGTGACAGGATGTCACATGGCATCACTGCCCTGGGCGCCAGGGCACTATGTTGCACCTCTGTTCAGTATTATAACTTGGAGGGAGAGGTATGGAATCACAAATGAATTCACAACCCCTTGCCAAACAAGAATTCCCAGAATTCTTTGGGGGAAGGCATGGCAGTTAAAGCAATATAATGTGATTTGTAATGTGAATATTCCATTTATCTT
This sequence comes from Tiliqua scincoides, assembly GCF_035046505.1. Taxonomy (NCBI): domain Eukaryota; kingdom Metazoa; phylum Chordata; class Lepidosauria; order Squamata; family Scincidae; genus Tiliqua; species Tiliqua scincoides. Next base: position 106,867,295 of record NC_089823.1, read on the forward strand.
CTATCCTCTCTTTCTTTTCTTCATCTCATACTGTGAACTGAACCAATGTTCAAAACCAGATTTTGCTGCCTTGACCCTATATACTCCACTCTATCCATCCCCATCATTCATTCCCCCCCCCCCTTTCATGTTCAGTCTGGTTTTTTTTTTTGTCCTGGATACTCACACTCTCCTTTCAAGCATGTTCAACTCTCCCACATCCTTTCTAAATCACAATTTTAAAATAAGTCTTCCCAAGAACCACAGCTAGGGCACTGTTGCTCTTCATAAATGTTAATAAATGTTGAATAGTAAGTAGCTGCAATAAAGGGTCAGAAACATTTTGAAAGGTTTCTGCTAGCAATTGCTGAAAACTTGCAGTGATTTTAGTTAATTAAAATATCCACTCCTCCACTTCTAGAGTTGAAGCAGCTGAATGCGCTTGCCAAGAATATCCTCTCTACGCAAGCCTGGATCCCTTTTAGGTTGTAAAAAAGTCATTCCCCGAAGGGAAATTTATCTTATCCTTTCAGGAACTGAATAATGAAAATAAGGAGGTTATTTCAGTACCCTGAATGCAACTTTAACAGCCTTTGCTGCTGCTAATATCATAAAGTTTCAAATGAAAACATAGCAAAAGGAAGGGCAGCTGTAGTTTCTGTACCTCTTTCCTAGAGGTGAAGATATTTGTAGCAAATTGCTCGTTCACACTGATATGAAGTTAGTTGATCAGCATGTGCAAGCCACACAGGGACAACATTTGTTCCGCAGACTCAGCTGTGTGAAATTTATTCTCCAAAGCAACTTCATACAAAATGACCCCAATCTTCCACAAATGGAATACAGATCTCCAAAGTGATATATTCATTACTACAGAGGGTTTCCAGATACCACATCATTTGCTGGAATTAAACTTCTTGCTTACCTCTGGTTTCCACTGCTTGATGATATTTGGTTCTTTGCAAAACAATGACAATTTCACATATGAAGTAAAAAGGGTCTCTTTTATTCAGCCCATCAGAATGATGTAAGCACATGTTAATTTGCCCACTCAAATCAATGGAACTAGGACATAAATCGAGTAAGATCATACCCTTGAGCCTTGCATATTCCTTGTATACAAGGAAAATAGTGAGATATTCAATCTCCATCCTATGGATATTTGAGCACAGAGGGAGGTAAGATGTACAGAAGAATAACTTTACTGATTTTCTTCCCTTTACATGGGGCTAAGGACGATTTGACAGGGAAGAGAAGAAAGTGAATAGAATGTTTAAGACAGGGTATCACGGAGGATTATGTAGGAAGCTGCCTTATAGCCAAATTCTGAGCTCCTAGCACTGGGCCTACGCCAGTACGGAGTATTGCAAATGTGCCATAAGGCACACCATGACACTCAGTGCTGGGTCAGTGTTGGTGCTGGTTCAGTGCCAGTCCACACTGAGCCCAGCACCAGCTGGAAGCTTGCTGCACACCGCCTGGAGCAAGGGAAGACCTCTGGGTGGTGGAGAGGTTTGTTGGGGCAGGGGGGAGGCATTCTGGGGTGGAGGAGGGTGGGGGAGTGCTGGGTGGAGGGAGGCGGAGGGAGGCAGTGGAATGGGAGGAGTCAGGACTGGCAGAGCTCTGCTCCGCTACATCCGGAACCCTGTGTGGGACCTTCCGGCCTGATACAGGGACTCTCAAATTTGCGCCAGCAAAATAGCCGATGTAAACTTGGGTAGCCCTGTTGTAGGCCCTAAACCCTGGAGGAAGGAGATGCCAGCGGCTGCCTGGCATGCATGGGATGCAGTGGCAGCCATTTTGGTGCCACTGCTCCTCTGGGCGCTGGGTAGGACAGGATTGGGTCATTAGATCACAGCTCCATCGAGCTCAGTATTGCCAATATGGACTGGCAGCAGCTCTCCAGGATTTCAAATCAACTTCTTCTCTAGCCTACTGAGAGGTGCCTAGGATTGAAACAAAATCCTTCTCAATGAAAAGCAAGGACTCTGCCATAAGCTACAGACCCTCCCACAGACTGACTGCAGTTGGTGAAGAGCTAGAATTCCCAATAGGTAGAATTTTACCTACCTAGCCAGTCACAGTTTTCTGAAATGCAACCTTAGCAGGATCAGAAAAGTCAGTAAATTCCAAGTTTTCCCAGGCTATGTCCATGACCAATGGGATGTTGCTAGACACCTATAATATCTCCTGGCTCTGTCCCTATGCCATGTGAGCATGGTTAACTCATCTACAACTGTGCATCCATAGGCCTCAGTCCTCTTTGTGCCCTGATGGGCATGTGTCACTTCTGTGCCTTGCCACATATATACACATATAAAGCTATGCTGGGTGTGTGAAACAGCCTTAAGGCAACTAATGCATGTTTTCTGGCGGTTTTGATTCAGGGGAGCTGATGGATTTGCAAGAACACTCTCATTGGGCAGAATAAAATACAGGAGGAAGAATTCAGACTGAGATTTCATCATGGATCCTGGTGTCAACCAGCTTTGATCAGTTTAAGGAACTGTTATGCAGTGAGACTAGCTGATGCCACTGCAGGATATTGATAGCTTCGTACTATACTACTGATCCCATTGACGACTGGGATTGTCACGACGTATCTCTGTGTTGGAATGTCCACAGAAAAGAAAGGCCTTCTTGCTTGCATCTTTGGCAGTGAGGTATGAGAGGTTCAAGGGGGTTCCTTACTGCGACAGGTATTGTTCGTGTGAGCTAGGCAGAGTGGAGTCATTTGTCCACATGATTCTGTATTGCCCATTTTATTCAGTTAGTGACCCTGGCTTAGTGGAAAATGAGGCCACCTTTCTTAAACGAGTAGTAAAGAGTTGTAGATCAAGACATGGGATATTGGGGGCTTGTTAAATGTTTCATTGTTGTAACTTGCATTTATAACTGTGTATATATATATATATATATATATATATATATATATATATATATATATATATATATACCAATACCAATATATGCCAATAAAGGTTCTGATGATGATGACAGCTTAGTACCACAATTTTCAACTAGAGTACCAGGGCGCATTGGTGTGCTGCAGGACTTTGGGGGAGGGTCATATATTAGTATAGCTATTGGAAGGTGTAGGCCCCCGCCTCTAGCATGGTATGCCTTATCACTTGTCAAAAAATGAATGGTGTGCCGTGACAATTTTAGCACCTTGTCAATGCACCTGTGAGATGGAAAAGGTTGAAAATCAGTGGTTTAATACAAGGAACATTATGAGCTCAATCCAAGCCAGGAGGTTTGCGCTGCATCCAACGCAGGTTCGTTGGGTGCAGCAGCGCAGCCATGGGCAAGGCTTCCCCTTGCCCCTTACCCTCTTCCCCTTACCCTTGGGTAAGGGCTGCATGCACCAATGGGTCTCCTCAGACCTGTGCCACCTCTGGAGGTGGTGCAAGTCCGAGGAGAGCGGAGCGGCTGCAAGCTGCTTCATTCTCTCCAGGGATGGGGGTTGGGATCTGGCATAACTGCCGGGTCCCAGCCCCGCCCCCAGCTCCCCACGTGCCCACCCCCAGGGCTGACCATCGCCTGCACTCCCCCGCCGAGAAACGCCCCCTCCCGCCCCCTCCCTGCCCCCACCTACCTTTGCCGCTTGTGTTGACGTGAGCGCGCCAATACAAGCGGCAGCCCAGGAGCCACCACGGAGGCTTCTGCCTGCCTCTGCATGTTGGCGCATCTAAATGCGCTGAAGCGGCTCCCACCCACGGAGGCCCAAGGGACTTTTGGATTGCGCCCTATATGACATGCAGTGTCTAAGTCATGTTAAACAAAAGGTTATCGGGTTTTAATTAACTAATTTTTATTGCTTTTTACAATATGCAAACAATTAGAATAGAAAGAGCTCTAAAACTAGAAAACTGGAAAACTTGAGGTTAGTTGGCATTTTTTGTGTAGTCAATAGAGACTCAAAACTGTTTTCTCTCCTCACTATCTCATGCTTTCTTGCGGTAATATCAATATTCTGCTCACAAATATAAAGACAGGAAGCTCCAGTAATTATGCTACCGATAAGTTTTTAAATTATTCTTTTGAAATGAACAATTCATTACTAAAATGTGGATGACAATTCCAAATGCTTTTGACAAATGAGAAGGGGAAAAAGTAATCTTGGGGGCAAAGACATATACATATCACCACCACCACGCAGAGCCAAGTTGAGCTAAAATATTCGCAGTACTTGACATTTCTGATATCTTGTCATTACTTATTGCCCTGTATCTGATAAAAATACTGTGAAATTACATGAAGCCAAGAATGAAAATGTAGCTGAAGGTGTCCTCCCCCAGATTCAGAAACTCAATCTGAACAGAAGAACAGAAGAACAGCCCTGCTGCATCAGGGCACAGGCCCATCTAGTCCAGCTTCCTGTATCTCACAGTGGCCCACCAAATGCCCCAGGAAGCACACAAGACATGACCTGCATCCTGGTGCCCTCCCATGCATCTGGAATTCTGACGTAGCCCATTTCTAAAATCAGGAGGTTGCAAATACCCATTATGGCTTGTAACCCGTAATGGATTTTTCCTCCAGAATCTTGTCCAATCTCCTTTTAAAGGCATCTAGGCCACATGCTGTGGCAAGGAGTTCCACAGACCAACCACATGCTGAGTAAAGAAATATTTTCTTTTGTCCGTCCCGACTCTCCCAACGCTCAATTTTAGTGGTTGTCCCCTGGTTCTGGTGTTGTGTGAGAGGGTAAAGAACATCTCTCTATCCACTCTGTCTATTCCCTACCTAATTTTGTATGTCTCAATCATGTCCCCCTCAGGTGCCTCTTTTCTAGGCTGAACAGCCCCAGACACTGTATCTTTTCTTTGTAAGGAAGGTGCCCCAGCCCAGTAATCATCTTAGGGTGCAATCCTAACCCCTTATGCCAGTGCTTTCCAGCACTGACATAAGGACAATGAAGCTCCAAGGTAAGGGAACAAACATTCCTTCCTTTGAGGAGGCCTCTGTGAGTGACACCCAACTGCAGGATGCAGCACATGTCCCATTTGTACCACTATGCCAGTGCTGGAAAGCACTGACATAAGGGGTTAGGATTGTGCCCTCAGTCGCTCTCTTTTGCACCTTTTCCATTTCCACTGTATCCTTTTTTGAGATGTGGTGACCAGAACTGGACACAATACTTCAGGTGTGGCCTTACCATCGATTTGTACAATGGCATTATAATACTAGCCGTTCTGTTCTCTGAGAAGTAGTTATCTAGTAAAACATTATGTGCAGGGTTATGTAGAGGAAATGTATTTAGTAAACCTAATGGGCGAGCAAATGGAATGAAAAACAGATGGTTTCCAAACATATAAGTCTATCTGGAACCCACCCCCAGATGAAACTATCTTCTTGTTGCCTTAATTTTCTTGCAACTGTAGTGAATGACATTTGGGTGAATGACATTTGTAGTGAATGACATGCACTCGCATGTATTATTTATTTATTTATTTATTAGTAGAATTTATATCCCGCCTTTCCACTCCAGAAAGGAGCACTCAAATGTATTCACACAGAGTCATCTAAGCAGAGCCAAACAAACAGATGTTAACATTTCATAGGAAGCTGCCTTCTTCTGTCAAACCAGTGGTTCAGTCTAGATCAGCATTGTAGTTCTGCAGGCATTCAGGAGGTATTATCTCAACCTGGAGATGCTTGGAATTGAATCTGGGATTCTCTGTATGCAAAGCATGTACCCTACCACTGAGCTATGGCACTGTTTTCCCCTTTTCTCTAAACTATAGCTTTCAAAAGCAAACTCAAATCAATGCATGGGAGTTCCCAGCCAGCACAGGCTTCTGCATTTACAATGGATCAATTCTCTAACAGAAATGGGAACGTAAGTGCAGACCTTTTCTAATATTGCAATGAATAGGAAACCCTGTTACCCTGCACATGCCCAATCTCGTCTGATCTTGAAGCTAAGCAGGGTCAGGCCTGGTTAGTACTTGGATGGGAGACCACCTGGGAATACCGGGTGCTGTAGGCTTATACATAGTCTTTCAAGACTGAAGGTTGCCAGCCAGGAAACCCTTGAGCATACTGGATCTCTGTGTTCTTTGAAGCTCCACCACATGCAAAGTGTCTCTGAACTGGAGTAATAAAATGGATGTTTACTTTGGTGTTGTTTCCCCACCAAATTTTCAGAAATGTTTATTTTGGGGTTTCCTGTATAAAATTCTGTGTCAGCCGTATACTCCGCCTTAGGGCTTCTTTGCCAACACATGCTATGTCAGTTGGTTTTCCTTTCCTCAGCCCCATCATGGAGAACAGTTCATTTGGTTTGCTTATACACGTTGGGCATTCCCCATGCAGCGGAGACCCTCAAAATCGCAGTCACGACCACTTTTGGTTTCGTGTTCACGAAACCATTGCAAGTGGTCACAGTAACAATTTTTACTGTTTCTGCAGTGTGGGGAGCCCTGCAGAGGCTCGCACAGGGGCTCCCCGCATCCCTGAGAGGCTGCTGCAGGCTCTGCTAAGTTACAGCAAGCCCCTGTGCCCCTCCAAAGTGGCTCGATCCCGCAGATCGCATCACTGCCTTCCCCCCTCCCCACCCTTTAAGGGGCCAGGGCTTTCTGGCTGTGGCATCATGATGCCGCAGGTGAGAACCTTTGGGCAGGAGATGGACCAGGCCTTTTCAAAATTGTAAACAACTCTTGTTAAAAGTTTTAGCTTTTTCTCAAAATTCTCTGAAAAGGAGTGGAAAGAATAAGACCATTCCAAATTGAAATAGGGGGATTTGTCCATCTCTAGTCCCATCTGAGCAGGAAGAGAGCTAATGTGTGTGAATGCTTTTAATTCTGCAGAATAATCAATTTAGTAAACAAAGCCAAAAGCTCTTCTCTCTTGTCTTTTGGTGAGAACTTCATTGATCACATTATCCTGGATGAAAAAAAAAACTTCATCTTTATTCTAAAACTGCATACATTTGATGTACAGACTCCAATTTATCCAATATACATTTGGATAAATAATGACCTCTTTTTTATAAGGCTGTACTTCAAAAGAGGTAAAAAAAAAACAAGAGCGACAAAAAGACATGACACTTAAATCAGCCATCTGTCATGTAAGTCTAGAAAGGATAGTCATATTACCAGTGAGCTGTAAAACTATAATTTCATGTACTTATAGTCACATTAAAAATATATACGTGCTTACAGACACACACACACACACACACACACACACACACACACACATTATTTATTTTAACGTCTTCTCCAAAATAGTGTAACTGAATGAGTCAGATCCCTCTGAAGACTATTGATTGGAGCTCAAGTGTTTCCAGTCATAAGAAATTACACGAGAGTCACAATTACAATAGAGTCTCAGGCTGCAATCCTATGCACACTTCCCTGAGAATAAGCCCCACTGAAGACAATGGAACTTACTTCTGAATAGACAAGGATAGGATTGTGGTCTCAATTATCTTCAAGGCACCCATGGCTGACGTGATCCCTGCCTGCAGCAGGGATTTGGGTGTCTTAATACAGGGCCTCTGGGCTCCAAGTGGGGGTGGGGTTGCTCCACCCTTGCTCCTCTGTCACTTGGCCATTCTGCTCTATCCTGGGTGGGTGGGTTGGGTCCTCCACACTGTAGGCTTCACCTCCTCTTTAGCTCTTTGACTTCATTCCCAGCTGAGAGTCTTCATCACTGGCCTGGATCAACCATAAACAGTCTTTGTCCCCCAAGCTTGGCCCTTCCTCCTCCAGCTGGAACTGACCTTCATTCCCTTAAAGTTTCCTGCCATTTGCAGGTTGTCCCTTCCCTTTCACCTTGTCCAGTGTTCCTCCCCTTCCCAGGCTAATCCTTCTGCTCCACTATTCCTGTGTCACTTCCTTCCCTGGTGGTCTGTGGTGCTGCGCCAGCCTGGCCATGTGCTCCTTTGGCCATGTCAGCCTTGTGCCCCAGCCTTGTGCCCCAGTGCTGGCAACAGGTCAAGAGGGATCACAGAACTCCACAGGAGTTGGATGCAGCTGGAGTTGGATGCAGCTCCCTGCTGTTGTTTTCTGAGGAGGTGGCAAAAGGTAGATGAGCACATGGACAGTATGTGGATGAAGAAAGCTGTCTTGTGTCATCTATTTAATTTACAATTTGTTTCATCTACCCACAAATCAACACTGTGCAACAATTTCAGTAACTTGGGGCGCAATCCAAACCTGCGCTGGAGCAGGCAAGCCAGGAGGTTTGCGCTGCATCCAACGCAGGTTCGTTGGGTGCAGTGGCTCAGCCACGGGCAAGGGGAAGCTCTTCCCCTTATCTGTGGATAAGGGCTGTGTGCCCCTAAGGGTCTCCTCGGACCTGCACCACCTCTGGAGGTGGCACAAGTCTGAGGAGAGCGGAGCAGCACGAAGCCGCTCTGCTCTCCCCAGGGACGGGGGTTGGGATCCAACATAACTGCCAGGTCCCAGCCCCGCCCCTGGCTCCCTGCGCGCCTGCCCCTGGGGCCACCCTCCCCCCGCCCCCACCCAGAAATGCCCCCTCCTGCCCCCTCCCCACACTCCACCAAGGTCTACGTTTGCCGCTTGTGTTGGCGCGAGAGTGCTTCAGCCTGCCTCCGCATGACGGCGCATGTAAATGCGCCAACACAGTTCCCAGCCATGGAGGCACAAATGTGCTTTACGGAACATTTGCGACCTTCCAGGGTCTCCTATGCCGGCATAACTGCCAGTTAGGATTGTGACCTTAGTCACCTATTGGTCCTGTTGAATGGTCAGGATTCTACTGTATTTATCATATTACTTGGAGAACATTCAACCAATAGGGCCAGTGCTAGAGCAGAGATGGCTTTGGGGATTGGCCAGATCAGGCCCCACCTAGATGGACTGACCCCTGAACCCTCTGTATCAGTGGCAGTGCCCAGTGCGCACATAGGGGGCAGTGCAGGTCTTTGTCCAAGCCTCTCCAGCACTGGCATGGAGCCCAAGGACAGCGAAGTTGGACATTTCCCAGACATCCAAAACTGGCAAATAGCCCATCAGCACAACAGTGCCACCATTCTGTATTTACACTGGGCATCTAGAAAGTTCAGAGCACTATGGAAAAATCTTAGCATGCCTTTTCACATCTTCCATGTTGGAAAGGGGTCACTGATGACACTTCAACCCTGGGAGCCACCACTGTCAAGCTAAATTAACAGAGCTTCAGTCTGAGTAAACTTAGAACTGGAGTGCTTGTAGCTTATAGGGCTTCAATAGCCACATCCAAAAGCAGAACTCTTATATGATTACTGTCAGGTCTATGTTCTGGATAAGGCAGAAACACAGCCAACAAGGTGGTTCAGGAACAGGTGCAGATTGCTGGAGTCAGCAGGATCAGCAAACACCTGTGACTGCCTCACCCTGGGTGTGGCTTAGCCTACACTGATTGGCCACTCCAACTACTTAATGTTTGGTCTGTTGAGCTTCTAGTGCAGCAGCAGGAGATTACTGAACTGCTGCCAGTAAGTTGGGAGGCTGGATGTGAGTATATACACATGTTGTTACTGACCATGGAATGAACTTTGACTGTGTCTTGGAAAACTGATTTGGATTTGTTGTTTATGGACTGACTGCTCATCGTGCTGACTAGGACTGTTTACTCTACCTGTGATAACCCTTGCTCTGAAATATAACCACTGCATTCAAAGAACTCTGCTGGTGTATGCTGTTTTGTGTGCCTGCTCATCCAAGGTTCCATACAACTCCTTTACCAGACAAAGGGTTGCAACTCTAACAATTACTTCTGTAATACCTTGTAGGATGAACATGATTTTATATGGAAGGAATGTACAGAGCTTATATTGAATATAAGCATCAAGTGTTTCTTTGAAAGGATGTTTAGGTTTCTGACAAAACTGAGATACTTTGGAAGCTGTTCTCAGGGGAAAAATGTCAGCTGCATTTAGTAAAAGAGAAGCAAGGAAATAACGGTGCCTTGATTTGGAGTGTGCTTCTCTCAAAGTAATGAGAGTAGCACTGGAGCACACATGGGTCTGTTTTAAAGTTCTTTTTGGGGGGTGTCCTTCTATATAAGATGACTTTATGGAGCACCTTCAGTGCAGGCAACTGAGAAAAAAATGCCTGCTCAAACTGAGCACAGGCTTGTGATCCACAACCATTATCTAAAGCTGGCAGTTACACACAAGTAAATTGACTGTTCCCCTGCAGAAGCATCTCATTTTCCCCACAGCAGCAGTGTCAAGAGCAAATGTTGACATGCTGGGTTGTCCAATATCAACTTACAGCACGTCTATATGTATCTATTCAGAAGTGAGTCCTGTTAATTTCAATGGGACTTACGTTTGTATAGAATTGCAGCTTAAGTAAAAGAAAAAGAAAACATCAGGCAACTGTGTAACACTTTAGGGATCTCAATTTAGAAAGACATGTCTTAAATAGACTCATCTCTTAAAGTACACATATCTGGAAATGCTGTTGTTTAGTTTATTAATGTTCTATCTGGATCTAAAAAGATTTGAAAAATAAGTTGAAGATAAATAAAAGCAAGACGTCTAATCTCTCCAGAGTGCATGGAGACTGTTTAAAACAACAGTAATAGAGGCCCAGCTAAAGTGTATATCACAAAAGAGGAAGGGCTTGACTAGAGGCCCATTTCTATCCAATTTTCCAGTACAGGTGCAACTGTGTCAATGGGGCATGCATTGCTTCCTGTGGTGGGGAGGCAGTCACAGTGACCTCCTTATGATATGGGAACATCTGTTCTCTTACCACAGGGCTGCACTGCGGCTGCACAGATGCTGCAAAGTTGGATAGGAGTGAGCCGCTAAGTCCAGAAGGGTGGCAGCATGGCTAACAAGCAGAATTAGAGAGGCTATAAAGGGCAGGAAGCTTCTTTCCATAAGTAAAAGTCTTGCCCTAATGTGGAAAATTGATGTTATATGTCTGGATTTTTAGAAGGCATTTGACATGGTCCCTCACCAAAGGCTCCAGAAAACTCCACAGTCAGAGAATAAGAGGGCAGGTCCTCTTATGGATTAGGAACCAAATTGGTGGGCCTGTCTAAGATACCAGAAGCTGGACTTGGCCTTGGTCTTGTAACTGGGTCAGATAGAGTAGCAGTACCCAGCATCTATCCTCCAATATGCTGCTGCTCCTCCTTTTGGGTAGTACCAAGAGTCACTGCCCATAACAGGGCCTACATAAGGGCCAGCAGATGACATGTTGCTAGTGCCTGGGGTTGCTGAATGGCTGCATAACCATGTACTGCTCCTGGGGTTACTTTGTTGTAGGGTGCCCTCTGCTGGGGGGATTGTCCCAGTTGGTGGCTTGTCCTAAAAAACCAGGGTCATGCCAGTTACTGAAGGGTCTTTGCCAGAGGGGACTGGTTTGCCACAGCAGTGGATGCAGTGATCACAGTCTTGCCACCTCTGCTCAAGATGATGCTTTTCCTTTATTCTCGTCCATTTCCCTGGCCCACATTCTTTCAATCAAGCTTAGGTGTCTTCGCTTGGGTGGATCTGACTCATCCTCTCCAGCTATGGCCACTTTCTGTTTTTGCCCAGGTAAAGTTGCGGGACCCAATGTAGTCTGAGACATGACTGACTGAGCCGTAGCATTCTGCATTGGGGTGGTCAAGCTTTGGTGGCCCGTGGGGCCTCACTTAGTACAATGTTCAGGTGCAGAAAATCACAAGTATTTGTAAGAAGAAAAAGTATCCCAGTCCAACAGGGTAAGGATGTTGGTAGCATATTATATTTGATACTAACTTGTGGATTGATGCTAATTTGATGATATGCCCTCAGGTATCCGCATTAGGGTAGTAATTCACATTGTCCTTTTTCTTACAGTCTTGTGGTGTATCTGACATTCTTGAACCGCACTTTAGTTCTACAACTCTACTAAGAAGTCACAAAAGTAGTAAAAAGTCCATGCACATATATTTAATTTAGAGCCCAATCCTATGCATGTCTACTCAGAAATAAGTTCCATTATAATCAATGGGGCTTACTCCCAAGAAAGTATGGATAAGATTGTAGCCTTAGGGTTCCATCCTAACCCCTAATGTCAGTGCTTTGCAGTACTGGCATAGCTGTGCCAATGGGACATGTGCTGCATCCTGCAGTTGAGTGTCATTCATGGAGACCTCCTCAAAATAAAGGAATGTTTTTTCTCTTACCTCAGAGCTGCATTGCCCATATGTCAGTGCCGGAAAGCACTGACATAAGGGGTTAGGATTGCGCCCTCAGAAACCTAAAAGAGAAGCCTCTTAGGGCACTTCCACAGCTATATTTCACTTACAAGAATTTCCCATGTGCAATCCCACAAAGTGATGATCCAAATTTATTTTATCTTTATAGCAGAATGTATCTTTGCTCCTTGAACACAGATGGAACACAGATGGTTGAACACAGTGGTCCCATGCAAGTAAGGAAGTTCTGCATATGTGCTTTCATGTGCAGATAATGGTTAGGGATGCAGTCCCATAAAGTGTCTTCCATTGGCAGAGCTACCATTCTGGTAGCAGTGTTGCCACTTTGGATTGGGCTGTGAGTCTCCTTTGCTGGCAAAATATTCTTCTTGAATTGTCTGGTTGGTAAGGGTCAACAGAAATATAGTGTTGCACATCATCTTTCCAAGTTCAGAAAACAGCCCTTGTTTGGGGGATCTGACCCACAATGGGGAGCTTTCACCATTTTCACTGCATTATTTTCCAAGACAGATTGCTCCCTGAAACTGCTGTTTATCCTTAGAGCAGTGGTACTCAAACCTTTCCGGCCAGTGGCTCCCTTGACCCCTGTGGCTGTTGGTCTCATGTTCCTGAGGGCTGGAAATGACATCATTAAACAGGAAGTGGCCAGAAATATTAACTATATTAAATATTATATTATAATATTATATTTATTATAATATAATATTGAATATATTAACTATATTAATATTAATTCTATTAATCATATTAATTAAATGCAGATCTTAAAAACGTATTAATACACAGCAATATACATGCTTTAAAAATGATCAGCTGCTGATCACTGTTGGAGACAGGATGCTGGAGTAGGTAGATTTTGTCTGGTTCAGGAAGACTCATTTTTTTAACTTTGTAAGCATACCAATAGAATTGTTTTATCAAATGAACTTTGTGAACAACCAGTCTAACCAACATCACACACGCACACCCTGTGGACCCCAATCCAACTAGTAATTTCTACCATTCTCCTTGGATAGGATTGAACCCTTTATTAATTTAATGAAATTAAATTTTTCCAGCAGCTGGTGGGGAAAACAAAATAGACCATGAAAATATATCAGAGCTGATAAGGGTTTGGTTAGGAAGCTGATTTGTCTCCTATACTAGCACAGCTCAAGCCTATGCGCAGCAACTGTTACCCTGCACATGCCCGATCTTGTCTGATCTTGGAAGCTAAGCAGGGTCAGGCTTGGTTAGTACTTGGATGGGAGACCGCCTGGGAATACCAGGTGCTGTAGGCTTATACCATAGTCTTTCGAGACTGAAGGTTGCCAACCACCAAGCCTATGCATGTCTACTCAGAAGCAAGTCCCATTAGAGTCAATGGGGCTTACTCCCAGGAAAGTGTGGCTAGGATTGGGCTGGCAATCCATCAATGGCTGATAAGTATTCCCTTCAAATAGCAAGATTCATCACTTTAAAAATACAGCCTCTCCTCTTCAGTCAAACAACAAGATAAATAAATCACTTTTAAAACAGTACCCTTTTTCTGCTCCTGGTCAAGTAAAGTGTGTGCTTGTCTCTCCCCTCCTCCCCGTTGCCAACTGCATGAAAGCCACTTTAAGACCCCTGGTGACTGGTAAAATAGGAAGTGTTTCATTTGGGGAGGGGTAGGAAAGTGGGAAGGTTTGGAGATCGAAAGGGGGGAGTGGAAGAGGGAGGGGTTGAAAAGAGAGATTTCACTTTGATGAGAAGCGATCCCAGGCTGGGAACTAGGAACCAACCAGACAAGGATCAGCGAGGGTTAAGGACTGCAAGCTGAGCATGCTCGGAACTTGCCAGATGGGGGTTGGAGTCCAAGAGCTTTGGAAACAACATGCAGCGAACACAGAAGGCGGCAGCCTCGGAGTGGAGGGAGAAGAGGGCGGGGCATTTCTTCTGCTTTTAAAAAAACCACAGACAACGGGCAGAAGATGCGCTTGTATTCTGCCCAGGGGTGTGACTGTATCGCTGCGAGAGGATATCCCGTGCCTCCCCTTTGAGTTCCTGGCGCCACCCTAAAGAGCCGTGCCTCACAGTTTGAATAACATTGCCTTAGAGGGAAGCTGCTATCAGCTGTAGCAGCACTTCCATCCTGAGGCAAACTGGAACTGGGGAAAGGGAGTTGGTGCCTTGGTACTATATCAAGGATATAGTACAAGGCAAAGAATTTAAGACCCCCCCCCCTTCATGGGCCTGATTCAATCACTTCCTCTCTCCAAAGTTGCTGGTTTCTTTTTAAAGAAAAAGATGGAAAATGGTGACACATTTAACATCATGTGTGGTTTGACCTAAGTTCTGAAGATTTTTTTTAAAAAATAACACTGTTTATTTGGTCCCATAAGCACTTATAAACCCCATTTCCTTTTAAAAATATAGCACCACTATGTTTTATAACTGTACTATATATAGCTGTATAAATGGTGAGTCATATGCATGTAACCCTTGGCCAAAAGATATTTTTTTCTAAGTGTTTTAAAACAGTGGCAAAGTTTAATTGGGGGGGGGGGTGGTTTCAAAATGGGCCTGCACAGCTTGTGACCTGCCAAAGCCAACACACCCTGCTAGCCATATGGAGCAGCCCATGTGGGGCTCAGTAAACTTGTTTTTGCTGCCTGCCAGAGATTGTAGCAAGGGGATTGCAGTACCTGGCAGGACATACCCAAAAAAATGGGCACACAAAAAATATGTGATTCCACAACCTTTAATTGTAACATTCCATGAACATCATCTAGCCAGTGCTAAGCACAATTTCCATCTCATTGACTTCAAGAGGAAAGTAAAGCACATGTCTAACTCTTTGTCACTGAGATTGCAATTGCCTAAATTTGAAATGATCACCCCCAGAGCTAGCAATGATTCACTGCTCTATCTTGAATTCTGACAATATTAGAAAGGAGGACTGATACAGAAAGATGTGGGGAGTAGACTGTTCTTGCTTAACTGCACATCTCTCTCTCTCTCTCTCTCTCTCTCTCTCTCTCTCTCTCTCTCTCACACACACACACACACACACACACACACACACACACACACACACACACACACACACACACACACACTCTAATACCTTCATTATTATTTACATTATTTCAAATGGTGGGGATAATGGAATAAAATACACAATATTTCACAAGAAAGGTTAAATGCTATGCTTTCCAGCTACAGTGCTAGCATCAGGTGAGCAATAAGAATGAGTTTAATTAATTAGATTAAGAGTTTGTCTATAATAAACCTTGCTGTGAAAAGAAAACAAAATATGGATTTTTGCCTTTCCTCCAAAAGGCAAGTGCAGACAGGAGACTCCACAAATTGGGGGCAAAGTTAGCTACCTTCTTAAACAGGCATGAAGGAGACTTGAACCATTGATCTAGGATCAGTTAAATCAAAACTGGACGTGAGAGGTGCCAACAGAAGACCAAGAGTTACTTCAGATGTTCAGATACATACATGAAGCCAACGAATGATGACTGTTTGTGTAAATGCTTTAGCACAGGGGTGCTCACACTTTTTTGGCTCAAGAGCTACTTTGAAACCCGGCAAGGCCTGGAGATCTACCAGGGGGGAAGGAAGCGTCTGACAGACACCCCCTTTAATGTATGGAGCCCCTGCTGGAGTCTAGTCAGTTTCGTCAGTTTTGTTGCTGCATGCCTGAAGAGCAGCTAAAGTGTCAGTTTCAGTGTCAGTTTAGTGTCAGCTAAATATGTCAGTTTCGTCTAGTCACTAGACGAAACTGACATATTAACAGTTTGGAGAGACCTGGCTCCGCGATCTACTCCGCGATCAGTGAAGCCAACAGAAGGTACCCGATTGGTGTGTGCATATGGGGGAGTGCCCGTCTTTATCTGCCCACTTGCCTTCACTGTCCCTCCTTCTCTTTCCTGTTCCTGGACTGGAAGAAGAAGAGAGAGAGAGAAAGAGAAGAAAAAGGAATGTAGAAGGAGGAGAATACTGAGCTAGAACACTAGAGAATAGGAGGAGTAGTGGCGGAAACACTACTGGGTAAAAAGGGAAGTGTATGCCATGCTGCCTCAGGAGGTCTTGGACTGGTCCTGCTTCTTAAGGGTGATTCTCACATGAATGTTCATCACTCCGTGACTACAGCATTAAGTGATGAGTTGAATCATCACTTGTACAAGAGTTGAGCTTGTCTCAGAGAGGTTTTGGCTGGGTTAGATCCAGAAGACATACATCAACCACTCAAGTTCCATCATTTCAGCGGACATGTTGACGGAAGGTCTAATCTAATATTATTAATTGTTCTGTAATATTACAATTTGGGGTGTGCAAGTCCTAAAACATGAACATGTGCAATTTTCGTTGGGTGTGGTCAAGCAAAAGTTATCCTTTATTTCACCTCTCCCAGCTTTCACCTTGGTTTCAGAGACAAAATAGAGCATATGATTAACTCAATGTGATTTCCCATAAAAGCAGAGGATATGTAAGTACTTAACGACTGGATCCTGATCCATGTTAATAAATGGACCGTAAATCTCACACCAACCCTGCATGGCATATAAAACACAGTGGCTGAACTAAGCTATTATTTTTAGGGTGCAATCCTAACCCCTTATGTCAGTGCTTTCCAGCAATGCCAATGGGACGTGTGCTGCATCCTGCAGTTGGGTGTCACTCACGGAGGCCTCCTCAAAGTAAGGGCATGTTTGTTCCCTTACCTCAGAGCTGCATTGCCCTTATGTCAGTGCTGGAAAGCACTGACGTAATGGGTTAGGATTGTGCCCCAAGTCCATTAATCCAAACATTTGTGGATTCAGGTGCCCACTGCAGCCAATATCAAAACTTCCACTGATTTCAACAAAGCTGGATTCCACCTTACCTTTTGATAATAATTCCAAACTCAGCTAAAATGCTGCTGCTGTATCATATTTGTCTGCAAAGATACTTTATTTCGCCAGTGGCTTCCAAATTATATCTGCAGTGAAACCGTATTTAAAAATTATTTAGATCAGTATGTATTTCCCACAACCATTTTCCATCTGCCACCAGTCTTCAAAATCCGTATATATATAGCCCCTGCATCCTAGGACCATCTGGTCTATAATTTCCATCCCTCAAGCTAATAAACTACAGTATCTTCAAGAGACATAGAAATGAGGAAACCTGGAGATAACTCAGACTTCAGTAGCTTAAGAGTTACCTGGGTTGAAGCCAACCAAAGTCTGTTTAGGTCAAGACTCTGCCTTGAATAGTGACCCAATGAATATTCATGAGAGATTCACAAGCAGAACAAAATGGAAATCATAGCTCATAGTAGCACCTTATGAACATACAGTAGGTAATCACAGAATAAAAACCAGGTTTCCTGATCCAAGTCCACTGCTTTGTCTATTGCACCATTCTGCAACTGCTTCTTTTACTGGCTAATGTAATGTTGTGGCTCACAGCCCAATCATATCCACCACCAGGAGTAGCATAGCTACAGGAGATGCCCCGAGCACTATGTTTTGCAGGGCACATGAACACACCATGTAAGCTGCCCCTTCCCCTCACCATCAGAGCCATTCCTGGTAGTGAGAGCAAAGCAAAGGTATCCCCTTCACTTCACGGGAATTGTGTCAACGGTTAGGGGGGAAGCTTACAAGGCTTGTTGAGGTACCCTGCATGAATGGATTTCCTCAGACCTACAGCAGCTATTTATCTGGCATGGTATGTCAGGCCAGAAAAAGGGGGATAAGATCTTGGTGTGAGCCACTGCTATGAAGATCCTCCTCCTCTCACCCTTGAACCACCCCTGGTTTGACCCATTCCTTCCCCCAAGCGTCCCCTAAATTGGCTCTGAACTTACACCACTGCCACTTGTCATGCCCCAGTGCAGACTGGATGACCAGTTAGTGCATGCATGGAGGCTACAGCCAATCGCGCTGGGAGCCACAAAGCTCATAGCAGTGGTGCACCTCTTGTGGCGCTGGACCACAACTCATGCCAGCAGATTGTGAGATCTGCTGCCTTAGCCCTAGATAGGGTTGGGCAGTAAGAGACTGACAGCCCAATCCTAACCTGCCGGGGAGCCTGCCTCACATCCAAAGCAGGGTTGGGGCCAAAAGCAGCTCAGCCTGGGGTAAAGGAAATCACTTCCCTTTACTCTGGATAACGGGGCTACTCAGATCTGTGCTACCTCAAGAGGTGGTGCAGTTCTGAGCAGCCCAGAGCTGCCCTGGGCTGCTCAGGAACGGGGATAGAGTTAAGTAGTTTAAGTGCTGGATCCTGGCCCTGTCCCCACTCAACCCCTGCCTGCCCACGGGCTCCCCTGCCAACCACCCCCCACCCCAAAATTGCTCCTCCCCATGTCCCCAGGCCCCCGCACCGGCCTGACTTGGCTGGCGTGAACTTACCACTTCCTGTAGGTATGGAGGATGGATAGGGACTCCGTGGGCAACACCTCTATGCACTTGCCAAACTGACTCTGGAGTAGGTGCAGACATGCTTTACAGCACATTTGTGACACTCCTGGACTGGTGTAAGGGACCTGGATTGCACTCTGAATTATACATTGGGAAGTTCCTAGTTTGAATCTCACCTCTTGCCAGCCATTTTGCTAGTGCAGACCCGAGAAGTGTAAGGGAAGGGGAAGACAAGAGGGAATGGAGATATGTTACTGGTGTACACCAGTGACTTCAGGATCCACCCCTTAAGACCCTTGTTCTGTCTCCCCCCACCTCATTCCTCCCCCATCCTGTCCCTTTCATACCACCACCCACCCCTTGCGCTGGCTTTCCTGCATTCCCCTATTAACTAGTAGCAGCTGCAGGTTGCCAACACCACTGCCAATTGTGGCAGTGGTTCAAAAATGGCTTCTGACAGTGAGATGCACATACCTTCATATAACCATTTACACCAGTTTAAGCACTGTTGTAACACTTAGTTTGGATTGGGCCAATAGTGGGGCCTACTTTCAAATTAACACACACAATATCTGGCTGTAAGTCATGTGTCATGACTTCCTCACACTTTCTATGTCAGTACATATAATTAACATCCAAAATGACTCCATTTGTGTCTTGTTAAGCCATCACTTTTGTTGTCTAAGTCCTGCCTTTGTTGCCGTCTTTGTTGCATCTTTTTTTTGGCATCGATTATGCTATTCCCTGTTTTGCCTTCCTGACCATCTGTCGTCTCAGAGTGGGTTTTTTTATTTATATTGTATTGTCAAGCAGGAGACATCATTGTGCTGAATAGGTAGGATTCTGCAAGCTTACATCCCCTGTCCCATCTCCCTTCGGATCCCAGTAGAATGATGCTGAGATAAACAATAAGCATCAACAAAGAGTCCACTTGAGCTTTTAAATAGTGGTGATTATTGTACTGATGGAAAAGCAAAACATTTTAGTGGCCTGAGCTTTCAGTTTAGCCCTTCTGATACAAGTGAGTGACCCTGTAATGCTCTGTGCCTCTCTCTGAGGAAGGAGATAACTTAAATTCCAAGCTATTTAGGCTTCTGTGATACATGTATACAGTTAATTGCAAACCTATGAGTATGGATTAAGAATAAATCCTTTTTCTTTGCTTGATAACTGCCTTGTCCGGCACCATTTTACCTGGACCAAGAAATAAATAGAAGTCCATTTTCTTTTTCGTGAGGATGGGGATAGTTGAAATGTGAATCGGTAGGAATGAAGTCAACCAGTTAGACTGAACCAGCTCGGGTCATTCAAATTCTAATCAGGGCAGGCTCAAGGCTTTCAGAACCCTTACCCAATGATGGACCAGCAAATGCAAGTGCTCTTTCTCAGATGCTCTACCCCACTACTTTGCTCTCCTCCACATTTCCTTCTCCACAGTTTCCTTTTGAATCCGGGAAGCAGGAAGACCAGGACAAAGCCCAAACAATGCAAGAGAAGTGGATAATCACTGGTGAATAATCATATTGCTGCATGGAGGGTTACCAAAGATTATCTCCTGACATATGACCTGGTGATCACAGAGGCAAAACTGGGTGTTAGTGAAGAATGGAGCACTTTGATTGGAGAATATCTGAGATGACACCTGCATGTCATTGCCTTGATCTGTCCAATGGTGTCACTAGGGATTGTGCCACCCGGTACAGAAGGCCAGCACAACACTCCCATGATGGGCCTCCTCCCATGCAGTGGGCGGGGCATCACCCCAATTGCTAGCATGATGACACACCATTGCCCCGCTGGTTTTTTGACTATAACCTTTGATAGAATAGAGATATTTCAACGACATTTGTTTCGCAGCATTCCATATGAAACTACACATTGAAAGATATATAACATGAAGGTATTATTTGAAAATACCAAGATTTTAAAAATGTTGACTAGTAGCGGTGTCATCCCCCCATGTGTGTCACCCGGTGTGGCCCGCACCCACTAGCAACACCACTGTATCTGTCCTACTCCACCCCCTGTCATTTCACCATACATATCCCCTCCTCCCCTTCCCTACATTACTTCTGCTCACCCCTTTCCTTTCTGTTTTATGTACCTATTTTCCAGGCATTCCTATTATTTTCCACCTGGCTTGGATCAGATCAAAGCTACACCAACAAAGGGATATTGTCACCCCTCTTTGCATCCAAAATACTATCTGGCTTTGGAAGGAAGGTTTCGTCTTTGTTCATGTTACTATGTCACGTCATCCTTATTCTAGCATTCACTGCTAGATAGTCAAGTTCAGGCCTTGTCTCACTACTGGGCTGGTGAGTCGTCACCCTGAACAATGCTTTTTGGGGGGGATATGGGAGTCTGGAGGAACTGATGGAAACAAACTTACCTTCAGTACCATGGAAGGGGAAGGAATGGGCTATCGTTAAAAAATACCCATTGTTCTTAGGTTACAAAGTGATACATTCTTATTAAGCAGACTGCAGTTTTGTCAGTTAAAAACTATTTTTCTACCTTGGGGAAAGCATGCCATGCAAGGTGGGCTGCTCATTAGCACATGTGCCATGTGCTCATAGTTATGGTTGGCCTTTGTCCACTTACCAACTAGTTAAAGTACCAATTCACTTTCCCCTTTGGAGGTTTGCTGCTGAATAGAGAGGTTGGTGCCAGTGTTTTTGTGTTTCGCTATGGCCTTGTTGGATTTTATTATTTGCCATTTATTATGTGATTTTATTGCTTTCTCATGTTATTGTGTGGTTTTGTATGATCCTAAAGTATATCGCCCTGAGAGTCTTGTCAATGTGACAAAGTGGCATGAGAGCATTGACTGTGGTACTAGAACTGTGTGGCGGCTGCAGCATTTAGCTCTCCCCCCAACCGAGGAAAACTTACCACTCTGGTGTTATTTAACAATTCCCAGGTGCTCCAGACTATGACACAGTGTCAGGAGACAGGACATCCAAGAGTTGTACGTAAAATGGCACTGGAGGAAGAAGAATATGGCTCAATGCTTCTGCTGCTGGTCCCACACAATCACCCACTGAGCACCCCATGGCTTTGAACTTTCTGGATAGTGGTGGAGAGATTGGCATCTGTGGGTCTTCACTGCTTTAGAGGTTGGCCTTAGGGTTAGTGAGAGCCATGACGCAGGGCCCCATGGGCATGGGCTCCACCAGACTTCCCCTGCGAAGTCACACCTGTGATAGTTCATTTATTCAAGCAAGCTATTATTTCATACTGCAGGTTTTGTGTGATGGACATTTATCACCAGCGAGCTAAAATCACTTCTTGCTGAATAAGTGGGCACAAGTGGGCACAAGTGGGCTTGTGAATCAGCCCTAAGTGTCTGACAAAATGCCACCTTCAAGATATTTAACCTCATAGCTGTGAGAAAAAGTCTGTATGCAACTATTTCAAAGGATGTAGTTTCACCTGGGAGCCTAAGAACGTATGAGTGAGGCAGAGCGCTTTGAGTTTGGAGCTTAATAAACCTGTCCCTGTGGCCCAATTCACAGATCCATTCCTGATGCTGCCTTTTGTGTTGTAAACCACCTTTGGGGCTGAAACCAGCCTACTTAGCTCAATGCTGCAATATCCCAGAAAGTGTATACGGTAGAACCTCTTTAAGTTGAACACTCAAGGGACTGGAGGAAATTGGTCAACATAGGGAGGTGGTCAACATACAGAAAAAAAGGCATTTAAATATTATCATGTTTCGCTCCCAGGACAACAAATGCAAGGCCAAGTTATTATTTAGATTGCATTTTTGAAAAGTTTTATTGCAAATATCAATGAGAATTGATCCTCTTGTGATGCTTACTATTTATATCATCTATATCTATATCTATATCAAGAGACAGAGAATAAACAGCCCACAATCAGTGTTTAAAAAACCCCCTGAAAATTCATAAGCTTAAAAAAAAATTGTAAGTTAAAAAAAAGACTTGGTTTCATAGCAGACTGGCAGACCAATGCTATCCCTTGCTAGCCCATAGCATGTAGCCCCAACAGCTAAAAAACCCAAAAACAAAACACTTTTTTACTTAGGCTGCCTGGCCTCCACTGGGTCTCCTCAGATTCACTAAATGCCAGAAAGTGTTTGATATGGTCCCTCACTAAAAGCTGTTGAGAACTCCACAGTCAGGGAATAAGAGGACAGGTCCTCTCATGGATTGGGAACTGGTTGATGACCAGGAAACAGAGAGTGGGTGTCAATGGGCAATTGACAAAAAAAGTGGAGAGAGGTGGAAAGTGGAGTGCCTCAAGGATCTGTCCTAGGACTGGTGCTTTTCAACATCTTCATAAATGACCTGAAAACAGGGATAAGCAGGGAGGTGGATAAGTTTGTGGATGGCACTAAACTTTTCTGAGTGGTGAAGACCAGAAGGGATTGTGAAGTGCTCCAGAAGGATCTCTCCAAACCGGGAGAATAGGCAAAATAGCAAAACTGCAAAATAGCAGTTGTGTTTCAATATAAGTGTAAAGTAATGCACTGGTGATGGGAACCAAAAGTGAAAGGATGAACCAAAAGTGAAAGGAATCATCAAATGAAAGGCTTCAGTATGCACAAGCAACCTCATGTCCCTCACAACTTGGTACAATTGTCCAGGCACAATTTGCAGCTGGTGCAGGTCTGTCAGCTATGTGCAGTGTGCCCACTTATAAAAACCCTTTTGCACACACACTAGCAGGTGTAGGGGAGGGATTGTCGCATGGCTTCTTGCTTTTCCAAGATGGGACAAACCAGACAAAACACAGGCCCACAGTATCGCGTTCAGTGGGCAACTTACGGAGGGTAAATTAATACTCTGTGCAATGGTCAAAGTGGTCAAGATACAACTTACAGAGGTGGTCAATATAGAAAGGTTGGTCTCCCTTAGTGTATATGCAGTGTCTGTTCATACTGTGAAAATTAGGTCAACTTAAGGAGGTGGTCAATATAGAGAGGTGATCAACTTTGGAAGTTCTACTGTATTTTAAAACATTTTCTAGGACATAACAAATAGCCAAAATGGTTAAATGAATTCAGTCTTCCTCAGTGAAACACTGATGGAAAAACAGAATTGGTTATTTGTTTTTAAAAAAGATAAAGTCTTCATTTGTTTCATAGCTCCAAATGTTATATTATGCAAAAACTATTATAGTTCTATCTTTGTATCATGTGTCTAGTGCTCAGAAAGATATTTGTTTGTTCCCCTGAGAGAGCCACCCGTTTTCTGCAGCATAAGTTGGATGATTCTTACCACAGAGCTTGTAAAGATCTAAGACAGTCTTGGTGATAAAACATATACATTTCTGTATATAAAATGTAACAGATGCACTGGCCCAGTGTTATAAAAGGTGTAGCTGAGACAGCAAGCATTTAAATTAAATATGTATTCAAATAATAAGTTTCTAGGAGATTTGGGTTTAATTAAAGGCACATTATAGGTTATCTGATCATAGAAATATTCACCTAGACTGGGGTCAGGAATCACTGAACTTGAATCTTGGTTTTCTTCCAACTGTGTGGGTTGTTGTGACTAACTGAACTTTATCGTTCCAAAGAGGTATAAATCCTGTGTACACTTTGGCCTCCTCTCTGCAGAAGCAATAAATAAGGTAGAATTAGTTGATCCTTGATTAGTTGAACGCTTCAGACGTAAAATGCCAACTTCCTTGGCATTTGTTTTGTTGCATACATTCTTAATGTGCCTGGGCAAATGGAGAATGCTAAGTGATGAATTTTGTTTCCATGAGATAAAAGTTCCAGTATTAGAAGTGACTAAAGTAATGTGTTATTAACAGCTCAGATCTGAGGGTCAATTTATACTACCTGCAGAATCACATTGCATCTGTTTTTCAGCGTTGCTGTTCATGTGCGATCATGCATCACAGATCTTTGCCCTGACCCCTTCTGCACACTTGGCAGAGGCAAGAAAAAGTCTTTGGGTGGGCCACTTCAAGGGGTGGGGGTATGTTGCCTGCTGTGGGCCTCAGTTGGCTCTGCTGGGCAGTCCCCAACCGTCTCCCTTCATGAAGTCTTAGCTGTTTGTCCTTTGTGGGAGACGAGTAGGAATTTTTGCTATCAGCCTGATTGGCTGGAACTGACAGCTTTTCACATACCCCAGACTGGTCGGTATTTTTCTGTCTCAGGCAAAGCATATGACGCAAAGCAAAGCAAAATTCACGGAATGCTGGCAAGTGGGCTCCCAGAGTGGCATAGTGGCATGCTGGTGTCGAAGATTGAGTCTACTACTGAGCTAAGTTAGTGCAAGCTTATATAGGGAGGTCATAGGTGCTTATATAGGAAGGTTAGTAGGTGCTCATTGGAAAAAAAAAATGCTGGTTGACAGCAAATGATATATGTGTATGACCATTGCTGGGGGTTCTCATCATCTTATCAAGCCACACTTAGCTGACAACAGCCAGGCTGATTCCAGAAAGACATGTTCCCACCATTAGGGAGTGGGGGTTGCCTCGCAGGTACAGCGTAATTAGCGCACTTGAGACCTGAACAGAGCCAGGAGTGTGGATGATGGTCCTGGTCTTATTGCCCAATTCTCATACTATTGGCAGGTGCAGTTGTTGAGGTCATTGGCTCGTGTCCAACTTCTCTTCGCTTCCCATGGGAACAACTCAGCCAGAAAGCAGGCAGTTCTCAGGGACTGGTAGGCACTAGACAGGCGTATAAGATAGAGGACAGTCTTGCACCAGCCGTTACACCCCATACTAACTATTTAATTAAGATAGTATATGAATCACATGTGAGGGAGCTATGTAGATGAACCACTGTCTCATGCAATTACCAAAAGAAGGAAAACTCAGTGGAAGCAGGAGCAGGACATGTACAGTCCAGCTTATCATGCAAAGCAGGCCAATTTAAAAAGTATTAGTCAAACCAGCCCTGTACTGGCTTTCTTTACCTTACCCCACACTCAAATTTACAATGACTCGCAGCTGAATGTGTCATTTGCCTCCACTGAAGTATTACATCTGAAATGATATCAGGCAGTATGAAGGCAAGGTATGTTTGGTCATTGAGGGCAAATCATCACTTGATGTTGAAATAATTAAAGGTTAGCAATATATGTGTGAACCAGAGGTATAGTCCAGGGGAAGTGGGGAAGAGCAGATCTCTGGGCCTTCTCCAACAGCGGACGCATGATGTCATCAACAGGAGAGCACAGGTGCTGCCTCTGAAAATGATTTCAAAGGAGTTTAGCTCAATAGCAGGATCAGGCTCACCAGAAGGCAAAATAAGACATTTGCCTAGGGACACATATTCATAGCTAGGCCGTTGCTTTTTTTTCCGCAAGGACTGCCTAAGAGACTGTGTGTAGCTTAATAATTTTCAACTTTTTTCACTGACAAGGCACTAAAATTGGGAAGACACATCATCATTTTTTTTTTTATAATTGACAAGGAACACTGCACTGCCAGTGGGGGCCTCACACTCTATGGCCCTACTAATAAATTAATATTTATTTCCAATGCCAGTGTCCCTCCCCCAAAATTCCATGACACACCTGTGGACCATTTGTAGGATACCAACGTGTTGTGGCACACTGGTTGAAAATCACTGATTTAGCTCCTGTGACCCCAATAACACAGTCCTATACATGTTTACTCAGAAGTAAGACCCCATGTATTCAGTAAGGCTTACTCTCAGGTAAGTTTGTATAGGGTTGCAGACTAACAGCCCAATCCTGAGCTCCCATGAAGGGCTGCTGCAGCACTGAAAATAGCTGCCACTGCATCCTACGCTCCCATGGCAGCTGCAGGCAGCACCTCGAGAGAAGGGGACTTTCATCCCCTTCCCCTGGGTAAGGGAAGTAGGGATGAAATGCGGCAATGGGGCAACTCCACAATGGGGCTACTAGATTCCCCGCTAACCAAAAGGTCGTTGGTGAGGGAAGAGCGTTCATGTTGGACCTCCCCCCCACGCTCTCCCCACCTCCCCGTCATGCCTCCCCCCACACTCTCCCCACCCTCCACCCACTTCCCCCCTCTCCGGAATGCCTCTTCCCTTCCTCTCCCCCATGCCCCTGCTTTCCTCTCCATGGCTCGGTCATCCGTGCAAACGCCGAGCAGCGGAGGCCAGGTACCTGCCCAGCACTGGGCAAGCACAGGCACTGGCCCGGCGTTAGGCCTCACAAACATGCGTTACGGCATGTTTGCGACAGTGTGTGCCAGCGGTAAGCTGGCGCATCGAGCCCAGGATTCGGCTCTAAGGCTAAGATGCAAATTTACCCAGGAGTTATTCATATTGAGCACACGTGTTATTTACTTGTCTTGTTTCTGCGTAGTCTTAATGGGCTGTGGCAATTGGCGATGTCATGATAAATTCCTGCACTTCAAAATGTATCACTATACTGCTGTGCGTTCATTCACATTTTGAGGTGCTTGAAGGCTCTAGGGTCCATTACTACTAAAACGAAGCTTAACAAACTCATCTGAAATGGGAGTGAGTAGAAATTCAAATGGTCAGTGATTAATTGGAACCTAAAATACAGTGACAACTACATTGGGAGTACTGCTGATATTCTGTATCATTCCACTGGCTAGCCAATTCTTCTGGCATATGTGAAGCTCAAAATTCCATGCTGACATCTAGCTACAGCCTGACACAGAACCAAGCATGTGGTAACCAACAGATTATGAAACAATGATAGAATTAGCCGATCTCTTCCATCTCTTAATTGCCTTGAAATAATCCATTACATAAGATCCACCATTCAGCTATGATAGTGACATAGTTCTACTTATTTATTTATATTTGCATTTGCAAGTCTACATTCAGTGTCCATCACATACATATATGTGACATGTTTTGTTTTTTTTTTTAAATCCAATGTAATCATGTCAGTAATCTAATTAGGAGTGCAATGCTAGGAGCACCCTGGGCCAGCGTACTTGCGTCTCCTCAGGAGTCGGCTTGCACAGGGACTTGTGCTGGCCCACAGAGGCTGAATCCAGCCTCCGTACTGACTTCACGGGGAAGCCTTGCATCATCCGAATTTGACCAACACAAGGCTGTAGGTAGGGCAGGTTGGAGGAGAAGAGGATGTGGGGAGGATGTGTGAGGGAGGAGTTCTAGGGCAGAGGGAGGAGGGCGGAGGGCAGTCCCGGGGGTGGGTGGGTGGGCAAGGAGCAGGAGGTGGGACAGGGACCTGGCAGATATGCCAGATCCTAGCCCCCGTTTTCGAGCAGCCACTCCAGAGATGGCGCAAGTTCGAGGAGACCCATTGGGGCTGTGTTTGACCCATTGAAGAGTTTCCCCTTACCTCTGGCTGGGCCCCTATCTTGCACTAGATACAACGCAGACCTCCTGGCCTGTCTGTTCGAGGGCAAGATAGGATTGCTCTGCATGGCTGTCATCCTACAGTCCTTTCCTAGGAGTCAGTTCCATTGGACTCAGTAAGTTTTACTTCTGAGTAGACATGCCTAGGCTTGCACTGTAAGTTAAAGCCCATATGATCTGAGCATTCATCACACTTCCATTCCCTTGCTTTATTTATCTTTCATCAGGATGACAGTGACAAAGTCAATTGGCATTTTTAGACGATAGAAAAGTATGTGTTATTAACTATACTAATTGTATGAACCAGTGGGTCAGTTCCTGGCATTTGCTAAAGAAAGTAGTTAATTATACCGGGGATGGATTGTATTATTTTATACTCCTATTTCAATTTGTTCAAAGCTGCTTTGAATGCAGGAATAGTAGGATAAAATGTTAACTAATAAATGGATAAATAGCATGCAGGCATATTAATGCGTTTTTATTTAATTGGTACAGAATTGCAAGTGGCACATCTTCCTTTGGGTGCTTAGAAGTGAGAACACATGCTCTTAACTGATTTGGACCACTCATGCAACCAGGCCAGGTAACACTGCCCTCACTCCAATTCTACTTTGTCTGCCCTCATTGACATTATCAGTGCGTGATCCCTCATTGCTTAGGTTTATTTGAAGAAGGAATGAACAGAAGGGGGGGGGGAGATTTTGAAGCCACAGTACTGAAGGTACAATAACTGTGAGCAATGCTGAAAAAGGTAAAAATTGTCCCCCCTAAATTTTTTTTCCTTTCCTGACAAAAGTATATAACCCCCCCATCCCCCAATACAGACCTCCCTCATCCTCAGATTCGGTACCCATGGATTTCATAATTCGCTGGTTCTGAACCCACGGGCAGGGCCCAGCTGAAGCCTCCGAATGAAACTGGAGCTGTGTTCCGATCATGTCCAAAGGTTGTCCTGAGGCTGCGGGCATCAGAATGCCCATTTTGGGCAAAAAGAAAAAAAAATGCAACTTCTGTTTTTTTGTGGAAAACAGAAGTGATATTTATATGCCTTTAAAACACATTCTGAGGGCTGGGAAGCTGCTGAGTAATATCCACAACTGTAGGTGCCTCAGGCCCAAATCCTAA
Organism: Tiliqua scincoides; assembly: GCF_035046505.1. Classification (NCBI taxonomy): domain Eukaryota; kingdom Metazoa; phylum Chordata; class Lepidosauria; order Squamata; family Scincidae; genus Tiliqua; species Tiliqua scincoides. The sequence continues at coordinate 106,896,224 of NC_089823.1, forward strand.
CCAGCTTTCTCGAACCTGACGTAGTTGTGCCAATGGGACATGTGCTGCATCCTGCAGTTGGGTGGCAGTCATGGAGGCCTCCTCAAAGTAAGGGAATGTTTGTTTCCTTATCTCAGAACTGCATTGCCCTTATGTCAGTGCTGGAAAATTGGATAGGATTGTACCCTTATTTGCATACCTTGACTGCATCATATGGTGCAATGATAGTGTTTGGGGTATCTTGTTGCCAACCTTCAGTCTCGAAAGACTATGGTATCGTGCTCTGAAAGGTGGTTCTGGAACAGCGTCTAGTGTGGCTGAAAAGGCCAATTTGGGAGTGACAATCCCTTCCACGCTGGGAGCAAGTGCAGTCTGTCCCTGGTCTGTCTCCCTGGCTATGGGCCTTCCTTCTTTGCCTAAAACATTTAAATAAAAAAGAAAAGTGGAACGCACATTGATTATGTAAGGTAGAGTCGGAAGAATGGATTTTGCCCTCCGGCCTGGTGACAGAGCACTAACATTCCAATGATTCAAAAACTTAAATTAATGTAGGAATCTTGCACTTTAGAACCTGAGGCAAAGAGAATCAGCTGACTATGCTATGTTGAGAGAGACATGCCAAGAGCCAAATAATTTTGCAACTCAATGCATCGTCAGACTCATTGGCAAATGTGTCGGATAGAACATTTCTTCCTCAAAAGTGCCAGTGAAGCCCTAATCTTTCAGAAGTGGTTGTGCATCCTAATAGCCTGTTTATGTGGGCCAGTGTTAAAAATTATTGTCAGTTGTAGACCTCAGGGAGGCTTTCGACACATGATTTTGTAGCACTGCTTGTGATCCAACAAGCCAAATATAGCCACATATAGAATTGTGGATTCAATGAGGTATTTGTGTTTGATTGATTGATTATTTTTTTTAAAGGCAAGGTATACATAAAATAAATGACTCTTGTTTCTGCTGTCCACCTGGGCCTGTATGATGTGCTGTCAATGCATGGTTGCCAGGCTACATTGCCTGATGGGTCAGAACAGGGCTAGCCTTAGGAATTGCAGGGCCCAACGTGAAACATTTTAGGAATTAGCAGCAACGGCAGGCACAGAGCCGATGGTGCGCTGCTCAAAGTGCGGCAACTGGAAGAAGGTGGCGATGATGTGATAACGACCCCAGCAACTGCTTTCATCAGAACTGGGGTGGGTGCAAGTGCCACCCAGCAGCAATGCTCTGCTTGCTGCCCTCTCCTTGTGATGCCTCAGCGTCTGCTACAATCTGCCGGCCTAGTGCACAGTCCCCTTAGGAGTGGCATCCAATTGGTCAAAAAACATCCCTGGATCAGGAGCTCTGTAGGTCTGCTTTGTAGCCTCAGTTGCCCACCTGTCCATATTTGTTTCGTATGGTCCCAGCCATATTGCTTGAACTAGCTCCACACAGTAAGAGATGTTCACAGAGTTTGTTCACAGTTCACAGAGCTTACACAGTCTTGAATCCACTCCTTGCGTCTGGGAATATTCAGTCCTTTTGGACATTCAGACTTTCTGAGGGGTTCATACAATAAAGTATCATTCATACTGGCCCGTTCTTTGGTCATACTGCCCTATCTTGCAAGACTGTAATCAAGTGAGTCAGCATTGAGCTCTGCACATGCCTGATCTTGTTTGATCTCTGAAACTAAGCAGGGTCAGGCTTGGTGAGTACTTGGATGGGAGACTGCTTGGGAATACTGGGTGCTGTAGGCTTATACCAGTGTTGTCCAAAGTTTTTGGCAGGAGGGCCACATCATCTATCTGACACTGTGTTGGGGGCCAGGGGAAAAAAGAATTAATTTACATTTAAAATTTGAATAAATTTACATAAGTTTACATGAATGAATATATTAAAGATGAACTTATATGAATGAATGAAGGTCTTGCAATAGCTCAAGGCCTTGCACAAAGCAAGGCTGGCCTTTCCTTTGCTGCTGCTACTGCATCACAGATGTGAAACAACAAGCACTGGAGGGAGCCCTCATCCCACAGCTCAAGCGAGAGGTCAAACAGTTGTCCTCACGCTGAAAGCAGCTGTGTCGGGCCAGTGTGGGCTGCAACAAATCTCCGGAGGGCCAGAGGCTCATTGGAGACTGGGGGCTACCTGAGGGCCACATTGAGAGACCTTGAGGACCGCAAGTGGCCCCAGGGCCGGGGTTTGGGCACCCCTGGCTTATACCATAGTCTTTCGATACTGAAGGTTGCCAACCAACCAACCAATGAAGTGAAACAGCATAAAGATTGCAAAACAGTTTATGCTTCAGAAGTACTATATCCTAAGATCATCACTCAATATGAAGTGCATATACAGGCTCACAAAAGTTTCACCTGCCAAATTTAATCTTAGAGGAATATGAGTGTTAAGAAAAAAAAATGTTGGCAGCCCTAATATGATCCACAGAAAAGTAGCAAGAGAGAGCTTTCTTGGCAAAATCCCCTTCTCTCCCCCAAGCCCCCAATTTATTCACTATTTATATTTTGTGGAAATGTCTGTTTTAAAAAAGAAGTTATAAGAAATGTAACTGAGCTAGGCAAAAATTCTGTTACTGTTCGCCAACTCTTTCCTGATAGGCTGTTGTATCCCAAACAGTTGCACAATATGCAGGAATCTTTGCAGGTAAAGGTTTTCCCCTCATCTTTGCAGGGAAAAGCTTTCGCTGCTGAATTTGATTGTCACACAACGGTTAACAACAAAAGAAACAGCAGTGGGGAAGCTAAATGTTGTTTGGCTATATGATATTTCTGCCATGTTGCTGATAACCGCTCCACCAGGAGAAAATGGTGTTCTGCTATACAATATATTTATTAAGACCCTTTTTAAGCTGCATTTCTATCCCGTCTGGGACCCCCCCCCCACAAACACACAAGGTGGTTGCAACATTAAAAACAAGAGCAATAAAATATCAAAATTAGAGCCCTGTCCTTTGTATATCTATTCATGTGTAAATCCCATTATAGTTAATAGGGCTTACTCCCAGGAAAGTGTGGATAGTATTGCAGCCTTAATTGTATAAATGTAAGCAATACAGCACACTTTTCACCTGTTATCTGAACCGGACAGAAGGTAAAGAGTCCATAGTCCAGGCACCACAACTAAGAAAGCACCATCGCATGAACTCACTAGCTGCATTTACGCCAGTAACAGAACAGTGAATGAGGGCATCTCCATGAACTTCAGTGAGCGTCCATTGGGAGGAGACAGTCCTTTAAATGTTCTCAATCACTTACCAGGGTGGCCCAATCCTATCAAGGGCCTACGGCATCACGTGCATGCCAATGACTCACCCCAGCCATGCTGGAGAAGGTAAGGTGCAGTGGGGCAGTTCATGTGCAGTACAGGGAGGAGCAAGAAGGGAAGCAGAGTGGGTCGTTCATGGGCAGGAGGGGGTAGATCTCTGTGATGGTCATGCATGTCAGGATCCTATCCCCCTTACCTCAGCCCAAAACACCCCCCCCATAAGGTTGTATGAATGCATGCCAGTTAAATGGCTGGTGTAGGTCCACATGAGCAGCCACTACTTTTACTTATGGGAAGGCAAATAAAAAAATATTTTTACTTACCTCTCCCAGACTGTCGCCACCCCCACCATGATAAAGCTGTCGCCAGCACTGCTCATTCACATGCACACATGATTTCTTAACAACTGTTACCCTGCACATGCCCGATCTTGTCTGATCTCGGAAGCTAAGCAGAGTCAGGCCTGGTTAGTACTTGGATGGGAGACTGCCTGGGAATACTGGGTGCTATAGGCTTATACCAAAGTCTTTTGAGACTGAAGGTTGCCAACCACCATGCATAAAACAGACACACACAACTCAGATTGAACCAAATTGGGGGGAATTGGCAATACTTCTGAAGAGAGAGGTCAAATTCAGCAGCGTCAGACAGTTTTGGGATTGTTGACGTGGTTGACCAGAGCAAACAACCTCAAAGTGCTTCACAATTAGGCTACCAGTAACTGTGAGACTGAGCGTTTTGAAAGAAGATAAAGTTTATTAAAGAATATAGGCAAACAAGAAAAAGGCACATTTACTTTCAGTTACTTGATTAGGAGACTGATTACAGAGCATTAAATGGTAGCAACTGAAAGAAATACAAGAGAGAGAAGGCAAGAGGGAGAGGGAGAGAGATAGAGAGAGATACGTTATGAGGCTCAAAGTGGGGGACAGATTATCAGTCCTATTCTGCTGAACAGGTTTTGAGTACAAAGAAAGAGCCAAAATGGAGAAAGGGTCCTTACAAGGAAGAGACCCTCAAAACGCACAGTAGTGTAGGCACTTTGGCAAATAGCAAGATGGAGAAAAACTCCTTCTCCACTTGGGTACGGTTGGAGCGTGAGTGAGCGCATGCTTCTCAGTTGGCCTGGTGATTTTGTCCAAACAGCTGCTGAGACGGTGCATGCATTTCAATTCCTTCCCCGCTCGGGAAGCAGTTGGGGTGCAAGGGCATGCTGAGCAGTCGGTTGGGAGATTTTGCTGGACCAACTGCTGAGAGGGCACATGCGATCCAATTGCTTTGCAAGTGGGGAAGCAATTGGAGTGCATGCTCTGGTGTCCATGCTCTTCCAGGGGGGCACCCAGGGACATACCACATTGTGCCCCAAGGGGGGTACGCCACTGAATATGGACACTGGGGAAACAGATGACCCAAAATAAAGGAGGCTTCTATGGAGAAAGAAGCCGCAAAACATGCAGCATGGACACTTCTAGAAGGTTTAGAAGTGCCCAAATTCCAGTTACAGGATTTAGCACCAAGGAAACAAAAGCATTTCTGGGCGGACAAAGAAGTTTGGAGCTTCTCTTTGGGTATGCAGTCTGTGTCTCTATAATCTAATGGTAGCAGCTGCATTTTGCCAGCAAGATATAGATTTTAATTCACCCTGTGACCTTTTCTCTTCTATGTATTGCATTGTAATTCAAAAGGAGCATCTAATTGTACAGAAGGGGAGCGCTAGTATGCTAAAGCCTTTAGCAGGAGAAGTTCTTAAACAAGCAGTCTGTATATATGCACACACAGCTTGAGCATATACTACTACTGTCAGAACTGTAAGCACAGATAATAGTTTGTTCCAAAAGGTTTGGTTTTCTCTCCATCCATTGAAGCACTTGTGCTGTGAGAGCTACATCACATTGACGAAGACCCTCTTTTTTAAGTGGAACATTCAAGTGTACAGTTGAGAGAGAGAGAGAGAGAGAGAGAGAGAGAGAGAGAGAGTGTTCTTAAAAACTGCATGGAACTGCCGTAAGGAAATGCTGAGCACTCAGTCAAAAATGATCCCGGGTCCAGCCTGAAATCTTGCTGAGGGCTACTATTCTGACGTATGCCCTCTGTGCTCTCTCTCTAACCTGGCTTTGGACTTCTTCAAGTTGTTCAACTGTAAAAAATATTTCAGTCTCAAAAAAAAGGATTTCATTATTTCCATTGCATCACATCAAGTAGGAACATATTATTCTCCTTCCTTCTGTGGTTCTTACAAAAGAAAGAAAGCCCTGTTATTATAAACCCTGAACAGTTAAAACACTTTAAAAAACAACTGCTTATATAAAACAGAAGTATAAAACACATGTACACACACAAAGAAAAACTGGGAATAGTGCTTTAATATTTCTGCTTCTTAGCAGTAAATGTTCTTAAAAACTCAAAATGTTGTAGCATGCGTGAAGTCTCTCAAGAGCTTGTTATAAAATGGCTTGGAGTGGCTCAGAAGGACATGTCCCTGAGTGCTCAGACAATGCTTACAATCTACTAATTGAACATGTATTCATTTATATAAAACTCCAAACACATTTTTTTGTCCTAGAGTCCCATATGGCTTTGTATACCTCCGAGTGGTAACTATGCTCTCATTAAAACAAAAGTCCACTTTTCTTTTCAAGTAAAGCTGTCTGTATTAATTAAACAGGGTGAGAAGGGAGTGCAACCACAGTCACTAGCCCTGTTCCCTGATGCCAGTGGGTTTGCTGGCCACATACCCCTCACTGTGGCTGCAATCTTATATACACTTTCCCGGGAGTATGCCCCACCGAACACAGTGGGGCTTAATTCTGAATAGACATGCATAGGATTGCACTGTCTCAAATTCATGAGAAGCACAGGTATGGCCCCATTCTCAAAAACATCAAACAAGCAGTCTCCATAGGGCAGAGAGGAAATGTCAATATACAGTCTCTCTCTGTAATAAACTTAAGAGTCTCTGTGAAGGTGTGATGCTGACATACTGGAGTCCTACACAGATGACTGTAGGTTAAGATAAAACATGAGTCAAGCAGTTTTGCTGAAAAACGTATTTGAAATGGAAATGTCTAGACCAGTGATTCCCAATCTGGCAGTTGTGACCTCCCAGTGCAACCAGAATTACAGTATTCCTCCTTAAAGGGAGGGGTGACAGCAGTGACAGTGACACAATGGTGATGGCACTTCCAGATTGCACTGCCGCTGAGCAAAAAGGGATGTTTCCCACTTACCAGGGTTGTGCACTGGCCCTCTGGAGGGTACGGGGGAGGGGCTGCAGCCCCCTTTGCAGGCCTCCCCATGCCTCAGAACGGCCCTCTGACATGATCATGATCCACTTCCAGTTTTCTTCACAATGTTACTGTGACTTTGATTTTTAACAAGAACCCCTGAGATTTAAGTGATGACCTGGGAGGGTTTTTGCCCCAGATGGTGCCCCACTGCCTAGTCTTTGTAACCTGGGAGGATTCTGTAGTCTGACAGAAGCTAGAAGCTACCAAAGTTTCCCCTCATTCAGCTGTTGACCCAATAAAGGAAAAGTAGGACATGGGAAAGGATACGGAAGTGCTAACCACTAGTTCCTACTTCCTTTGATCAGCCTGTCTTCTGGTGCCTTTCCAGAAATGTGCATAGTTAGAACATAACATAAGAACATAAGAACATAAGAACAGCCCCACTGGATCAGGCCATAGGCCCATCTAGTCCAGCTTCCTGTATCTCACAGCGGCCCACCAAATGCCCCAGGGAGCACACCAGATAACAAGAGACCTCATCCTGGTGCTCTCCCCTACATCTGGCATTCTGACTTAACCCATTCCTAAAATCAGGAGGTTGTGCATACACATCATGGCTTGTACCCCATAATGGATTTTTCCTCCAGAAACTCGTCCAATCCCCTTTTAAAGGCGTCTAGGCTAGACGCCAGCACCACATCCTGTGGCAAGGAGTTCCACAGACCGACCACGCGCTGAGTAAAGAAATATTTTCTTTTGTCTGTCCTAACCCGCCCAACACTCAATTTTAGTGGATGTCCCCTGGTTCTGGTATTATGTGAGAGTGTAAAGAGCATCTCCCTATCCACTCTGTCCATCCCCTGCATAATTTTGTATGTCTCAATCATGTCCCCCCTCAGGCGTCTCTTTTCTAGGCTGAAGAGGCCCAAACGCCGTAGCCTTTCCTCATAAGGAAGGTGCCCCAGCCCCGTAATCATCTTAGTCGCTCTCTTTTGCACCTTTTCCATTTCCACTATGTCTTTTTTGAGATGCGGCGACCAGAACTGGACACAATACTCCAGGTGTGGCCTTACCATAGATTTGTACAACGGCATTATAATACTAGCCATTTTGTTCTCAATACCTTTCCTAATGATCCCAAGCATAGAATTGGCCTTCTTCACTGCCACCGCACATTGGGTCGACACTTTCATTGACCTGTCCACCACCACCCAAAGATCTCTCTCCTGATCTGTCACAGACAGCTCAGAACCCATCAGCCTATATCTAAAGTTTTGATTTTTTGCCCCAATGTGCATGACTTTACACTTACTGACATTGAAGCGCATCTGCCATTTTGCTGCCCATTCTGCCAGTCTGGAGAGATCCTTCTGGAGTTCCTCACAATCACTTCTGGTCTTTACCACTCGGAAAAGTTTGGTGTCGTCTGCAAACTTAGCCACTTCACTGCTCAACCCTGTCTCCAGGTCATTTATGAAGAGGTTGAAAAGCACCGGTCCCAGGACAGATCCTTGGGGCACACCGCTTTTCACCTCTCTCCATTGTGAAAATTGCCCATTGACACCCACTCTCTGCTTCCTGGCCTCCAACCAGTTCTCAATCCACGAGAGGACCTGTCCTCTAATTCCCTGACTGTGGAGTTTTTTCAGTAGCCTTTGGTGAGGGACCGTGTCAAACCCCTTCTGAAAGTCCAGATATATAATGTCCACGGGTTCTCCCACATCCACATGCCTGTTGACCTTTTTAAAGAATTCTATAAGGTTTGTGAGGCAAGACTTACCCTTACAGAATCCATGCTGACTCTCCCTCAGCAAGGCCTGTTCGTCTATGTGTTTTGAGATCCTATCTTTGATGAGGCATTCCACCATCTTACCCGGTATGGATGTTAGGCTGACCGGCCTATAGTTTCCCGGGTCCCCCCTCTTTCCCTTTTTAAAAATAGGCGTGACATTTGCTATCCTCCAATCTTCTGGTACCGTGGCCGTTTTGACGGACAAGTTGCATACCTTAGTCAAGAGATCTGCAACTTCATTCTTCAATTCCTTAATAACCCTTGGGTGTATGCCATCAGGGCCCGGTGACTTATTGATCTTTAATTTATCAATGAGGTCTGAAACATCTTCTCTTTTAACCTCTATCTGACTTAACTCCTCGGTCAGGAGGGGCCGTTCGGGCAGCGGTATCTGCCGGAGGTCTTCTGCCATGAAGACAGATGCAAAGAACTCATTTAATTTCTCTGCCATCTCTAAGTCTCCTTTTATCTCCCCTTTCCCTCCCTCACCATCCAGAGGGCCAACCGCTTCTCTGGCGGGTTTCCTGCTTCTAACATATTTGATGAAGCTTTTATTATTCCCCTTAATGTTGCTGGCCATGCGTTCCTCATAGTCTCGCTTGGCCTCCCCTATCACCTTCTTACATTTCTTTTGCCACAGTTTATGTTCCTTTTTATTCTCTTCATTAGGGCAAGACTTCCATTTACGGAAGGAAGCTTCCTTGCCCTTCACAGCCTCTCTAACTTGACTGGTTAGCCATGCAGGCACTCTCCTGGATTTAGTGGAACCCTTCTTTCTTTGCGGTATACACCTCTGCTGGGCCTCTATTACTGTTGTTTTAAGCAGCCTCCATGCACTCTGGAGAGAATGGACTCTTTTTACCCTCCCTTTCAACCTCCTTCTAACCAGCCTCCTCATTTGAGGGAAGTCCGCCCGTCGGAAGTCAAGGGTTTTTGTTAGAGATTTGCCTGGTATTCTTCCCCCAACGTGCACGTCAAAACGGATCGCAGCATGATCACTGTTCCCCAATGGCTCAGTAACGTTTACATCTCTAACCAGGTCCTGCGTACCGCACAAAATTAAATCCAGAGTCACCTGTCCTCTGGTGGGCTCCGTGACTAGCTGATCTAAGCCACAGTCATTTAGCACGTCAAGAAATCCGGTTTCCTTATCGTGACCAGAACACAAATTGACCCAGTCAATATAAGGATAATTGAAGTCCCCCATGATTACAACCCTGTCCTTCCTTGTCACCTTCCTGATCTGTTTCCTCATTTCAAGGTCCCCATCAGATTTCTGGTCTGGAGGACGATAGCACGCCCCCAGTATTACATCGCTGCACAAGCCTGGTAATTTAACCCACAGAGATTCTACGGTGGAGTCGGACCCACCTTCAATCTCTACTTTGCTGGATTCTATCCCTTCCTTAACATAAAGGGCCACCCCACCTCCAACACGCCCCTGCCTGTCCCTCCTGTAGAGTTTATAGCCCGGGATTGCGGTATCCCACTGATTCTCCGCATTCCACCAGGTTTCCGTTATGCCCACTATGTCAATATTTTCCCTTGTCACCAGACATTCCAGTTCTCCCACCTTTGCTCGTAGACTTCGGGCATTCACATAAAAGCATTTATACATGGAATGCCCCAGGATGGGCTGCTTATTAGCTCCTTTGTCCCCGCATCCTCTCATTGTGCCAAACCGTCTATCACATCCCATCACCCTACCTTTCCCAATTTCTTCTCCTACCCTGCCTTTGTCTTGTTGTTCTCTAACCTCCCCATCCTCATCCCATAGGGATGAGGAGTCCCGAACCGGATGCCCCTCAGCTCCTGTCGGCCTTCCCCCAGGGATCAGTTTAAAAGCTGCTCTGCCACCTTTTTAATGTTATGCGCCAGCAGTCTGGTTCCATTCTGGTTCAAATGGAGCCCGTCCCTCTTGTACAGGCCCCGCTTGTCCCAAAACGTTCCCCAGTGCCTAACGAATCTAAACCCCTCCTCCCTACACCACCGTCTCATCCACGCATTGAGACCCCTGATCTCCGCCTGCCTAGCTGGCCCTGCGCGTGGAACAGGTAGCACTTCAGAGAACGCTACCTTTGAGGTCCTGGCTTTCAGCTTCCTGCCTAAAAGCCTAAATTTGGCCTCCAGGACCTCCCAGCTACACTTGCCCACGTCGTTGGTGCCGACATGCACCACAGCTGCTACTTCTCCCCCAGCACTGTCTACTAGCCTGTCTAGACGAGAAGTGATGTCCGCAACCTTCGCACCAGGCAGGCAAGTCACCATGCGGTCCTCACATCCGTCGCAAACCCCCCTCTCTATGTTTCTAATAATTGAATCCCCCACTACAAGAAGCCCCCGACCCCCCTCCCTCCGAGGAGTATCCTGAGTGCGCTCGGATACGGGCCCATCCCCTGGAGAAGGGATCCCCCCTAGGGGATTGTTTCCCTCCTCTCCAGGATGACGTCCTCCAGTCCCGAGACTTCCCACCCGGGCAGCCGAGGAGCTGCACGCCTGAGGTTGGGACGAAGCCTGATCGTCCCCAGAAGTCTCCCCACGGTCCTCCTCTGGCTGCCTGCGCTTCTCCAGGTCGGCCACCAAGGCTTCAAGGGAGCAGACGCGTTCCCTGAGAGCCTGGAGCTCCTTGCACCGAGGACACACCCATGACTTATGCCCCAGAGGCATATAATCATACATGTGGCACTCGATGCAGAACACTGGATAGCCCCCACCCTGCTGCTGGCTGTCTGTCTGCATAGCTTTTTTGTTGTTGTTGTTGTTGTTTTATTTAGGGGTCCTTTTAAAAACCGTACACTGGGTAGCAGCCCTCTTCTCAAGGGAAGAGGAAGGGCAGTGTCTGGGGCCCTGGCCTCCTCGCCCTGCTGCTGAACTCGCCCAGATGCTAAACTCTTGTGCCTTACCTGGCACTTAGTTCCCGAGGCACTTGGTTCCCAGAGGCCACACGCGTCTGCAGAGGCCAAACTGCGTCTGCAGTTTTTCTTTTGTTTGTCATCATTTTTTTAAAGTAGCCCTAGTCCATAATGGGATCATGGATTGGACTTTTATCTTCCTGAAGCTACTAACGCTATTGCCTTGGAAGGGAAGCAATCTTTTGATGTTAATGTTTGTCTAGGGTTAAAATCAGTTTGGAGGGAGGGAGAAACACCAGCACCATGGTGCAGGGGGAAAGGGCTAAGCCCTCCTGAAATCAGAACTGGGGCTCCCATAGTTGTTATTTATTTAGCTATATAATCTATAATGCATTTTTAAAGAGCAGAAAAAAGTTAAATCAACTAAGTTGTGTACTTGCTCTTCATTGAAAATATTGAACTGGTGGATTATTTTTCAGATACCTCTACATGCTTGATGTGCTAAGGAACTTGTTTGTCTTAAAAAAAAATAGTCTTCCTTCTAATTCTCTGAAAAGACTTTAGCCTTGTTTTAATCAATTTCATGCAAAAAGCCTTGTTTTAGTTCAGACTGCACCCTCTACAACAGAAATTGCCCTAATTATAGAACCCATCCTCTTAAGCCATTTCTGCCTGAGGTTGCATATATGCAACAGGGATCAAATGTGTACACCTGTGGGCCGGGCAGAAATGGGTTAAACTAGTTTGAGTTGGATAGGAAACACTAGCAGCTACCTGTACAAATGATGAAAATATCAGATGCTGCAAAGGAGGAGGTGGTGAATTGAGCTTTCTATACTACGCACCTGACCAGATGGAAACATTTGGACATCTCCTCCCACAAGGTGGGAGGAAAAAGGATCCAGTTTCCGAAAGGGACTTCCAAAGCATCAGTTGGTACAAAGCAACTGCATTATCTCTGCAACTTGTTCCTCTGGCACATGGCAATGGAACCAGGAAGAGTTAACGGGCACTAGGAAAACTATCTGTAAATAGATAAGAATCTTTAATAAGAGTTTCACAGGAGGTGACTCAGGCTTCCTTTGTTAAAGTTTGAAGATGCTTTTTAGCAGCTGACATCTGTTTCCTTCAATATTTATGATGAAAGGGAAACTTTGACGGTGGCATATAATCTCTCGGAAGGATACCAGCATTATGCCAGCCTGAGGTAGCAAAGCAGCATTGTTTCTTAATGAAACAAATGGTAAACAGAAGGCATAGCGGCCTCTTTAGAGGGAGACAGCACCTGTTATTTCCAGATAAGAGGGACGCCCCTGATGTTTTTCCCCATCACATGTAGTTAAAAATGCATTTGGAAGTGCAGTAACAGGTGTGAATGGGATGCAATTGCAAAATCATCTTTTGCCCCTCAAGCAAACAAAATCTGGATTATTACCCCCCCCCCCAAAAAAAATTCTTTATTTATAAAAGAAAAAGAAGCAGTGATCAGGAAAAGAAAATCAGCAAAAGAGGATCACAAATGCAAAGAGTGCAGCAATGCAGAGGGAAGGATATTCTGGTGGCTGCAACACAGGACTGCCTATTATAATAACACCAGTGTATTTATCTACAGTAGGTGTCACTCTGATCTAATTCAAATGCATAACAATGATTCCCAAATCCAGAGCACTTCAGCTCCAAGGACAAACATACATAGCTTGGTTAGAGTTTCTGCTGTGTTCCTTCAAAGGTAGATTTAAGCCACAGGTTTTCTTTCTTACTCCTTTTCGGAAGGAAATGATAAATGCCTATCTAGATGGTACAGTAACCCTGAATAAATTGCTACCCAGCAAGCTAGTGCAGCGCCTTGGCCATGAACTGGGGCCAACCAGGTGTTTGACACCTTCCCATTTTTCAACCTCAGTGAAGAAGCTAAAGGAGGACATTTATCCAGCTACAGCAGACTGCCATGAGTGTGCAGTGGGGGAGCTTTATTCTTAAACACAGACCATAAGAACATAAAAGCCCCGCTGGATCAGGCCATAGGCCCATCTAGTCCAGCTTCCTGTATCTCACAGCAGCCCACCAAATGCCCCAGGGAGCACACCAGATAACAAGAGACCTCATCCTGGTGCCCTCCCCTGCATCTGACATAGCCCATTTCTAAAATCAGGAGGTTGCACATACACATCATGATTTGTAACCCGTAATGGATTTTTCCTCCAGAAAACCCTAACAAGCTTCAAGTATGAAGAGAGTCTGGGCAACGTGTCCTAAGTGGGCCATCTCCAGTGTCAGTGACCCTTCTTCCATGTAAGTGTTGCGTTGTTTACAGCCCTCCAACCTGCTTCCTGTTAATGTTTCCAGATTCCTGTTAGCATTTGCAAACAGCACAGAAACAGCCAGACACAGGAGGCAGTGACAGGAGCACTGCAGTCAGAGACCTGAAAAGTCATTTGCATGATGGAGGGGGATCTGTGAACTGCGGATAAGTTAAACCGTTAAAGTTAAATATGCGATTTGCCTGTATAAGGCAAAACTTTTGGTTCTCTAACTCTATTAAACAATATGCAAAGTGCATATCTATGCAAATGTACAATAGAGTCTTAAAAATAAGCTTCTTCATAACTGGTGTATTTGTAAAATATCATTTCCATATTAATTATGTTTTCTTTTTCTCAAAATGGATTCAGATATGTTGAATATTTAAATAGGTTGAAAATCAGTCAATTTCACAAAACATCAATAATGCACTTCAAGATGTGCGTTACATTTTCATACATTAATTACACTTCCTGATAGCCAAGTATAATCCAGCTGGTTGGCATAGTTCTGGGTTGTAAAATACATCTGTGTTATTGCCATCCTTTGTCTGGGCACAGTCCAAGGAACACTCGAGACAACACACGTGGGAGAAAGGGCCACTTTATTAGCATTTTAATACAGAAAAGGAGGCTGAGACCTGCAGTTGCAGGGGTAGCGAAAACCCCTTTGTGGTGTGGAGGTGGGACCACTGGGCGGCCCCAGAACCAACTCTGTCCCCCAGGCTGGATGTGCACCCGACTCCAAGCTGCGCCCTGTTCTTGGGCGACGCAGCTCATCCAGGTCTGTCCCATAAGGGGAAGATAGCTGAGCCTCTGAGGAGGACCCCCGTGGTCCTGGCCAGGGCCCCAGTCAATGTCCTCGTGCCGCTGAGCCACTGAGGACTGCTACTGGGTTCTGCCCTGCTTATGCTGTCTGAAGGTGCACTCCACGGTCCCAAGCACGCCTCTACTGCACCACCTGCCACAAGGAGGGGTCAGCTTAGCACCTGACCCCCCCCCCCGCTCCCAAACAGGGGGAGAAGCGCCTTAAGGCCATCCTGCAGGTCTCTCAGAAGGATGTCCGCCCCCTGCTCAGACAAGTGCCCCCCATCTCCTCTGTAGAGAGCAGGCATCAAGAAGGCAATGGCTGGATGCACAATGACCCGTCCACCGGTCCATGCCACAAACTGGCCAATCTCTTTGGCAACCTTCCTCATCATCTCTACCTTAGCACAGCGGCTGATACCATGCCACACCCGCCGCTGTAGGAAGCTCAACCAGACCACCATGATGCCGGGCAGCCAACCCGAAGGGTGGCGAGCTCTTTGCCTACTCTGGGCCTGAACAGCAGCCTGGACATCCAACACAGATCATTTTCATGCTGGTGGATCACCAATATGTCAGGCGACAAGTTCTCCTTCAATTGCTCTGCCATTGCGAGCAGCAGCTGGCCCCACTGCATCCCCTGCTTGGCCGGCCAGCCAACTTGCATGGTGGGGCCAAGCCCGACCTGCGTTCCAGATTGCCTTGCGGCCGCCCACTTACAGGCCCAAACTACCATGGAATGGCTGCAGAACAGTTGACGAACCGGCTTTTCACCGCATCCTGCAGAATGGGAAAGAGAAGTTATTACCACAACCCTTGCCCTTTCTAAGCAGGTTGTCATCAGACCATCACTCCTCCCTCACCAGAGCAGGGACTGCTCACCTGGTAAGTGAGTTGGTGGCATCGCCCCACTCTACAATGGAATAGGGGCTGCCTACCTGTTAGCAGGTTGTTGACAGCACATCCCACCTCTCCCACTGGAGCAGGGACAGCACGCCCATTAAAGCGGTTGGTAACACTGCCTGTTAAGCAGGTTGGTAGCAATATTGCTGACATAACCTCACACCTCCCCCGCTGGAGGAGGAGCCGCTCATTCATTAGGTGGGTTGGTAACCTCACCCCTCTCTCAAGGAACAGGGGCAGCATACCTGCTGGCGGGGTGTATTACCAACCCTATTACCAAGTGGGTTGGTAATAACATCGCCCCTAAATTAGTGGGGGCCGAGCACCCGTTAAGCATGCTGTTAAAAGCAAAAATCCTCCCTCTCAAGGAGAAGGGCCACAATCCTGTCAAGTGGACTGGTAACTGGACATCACCCCTTTCCTAGGAGGAGGGGCAGAGCACCCATTAAATGGTTGCTAATAGAATGCTCCCCTCTGAAAGAAGGGGCCACAAATCCATAAGTGGGTTTGTAACCAAACATTGCCCCTCCCCCAGGAGCCGGGACAGTGCACCCATTAAGTGGGCTGGTAACCAAACATCTCCCCTCTCTAAAGAGAAGCGGCTATGTGGGTTGTTAACCGAAACCTCCTCCCCTCTTCCAAAGGCCTAGGGCATTATGCCCACTAAGTGGGTCTGCATCAGAACACCCCCCTTCTCTGAAAGGAGTAGGGGCAGTACTCCTGGTAAGCACGTTGTTGACAGAACACCACCACCCCCACAGGAGTCGGGTAAGCATACCCGTTAGGCAGGCTGGTAACAAATCGCCATCCTCCCCTAAGGAGAAGCGGTAGCAGCCTGTTAAGCAGGTTAGTAATGGAACGTCAGTCTTCCCTTAAAGGTGTAGGGGGCAGCGTACCTGTTGAGTGGGGTGCTACGGGACATATCCCCTCTCTCAAGGAGCAGGGACAGCATACCCACCAAGTGAGTTGCTAAATGCCCTGCTGATGCCCGGGGAAAACATAGTATTCAATGCGTCAGCGTGTCCCCATCCACTCTGCTCAATTCCTTGGGTGCTGAAGCCTGGCCAGGCAGCTTTCAAAGCGGCTCCCACATAGATGGAGTGCATGCTGTAAGCAATCCTAGATGGCCAGGGGCTCCCCATGTGCCTCTAAGTTTCCTCTGAAACTGATGAAGTATTAACCAGGAAGAGTTCAGGTGCCTGGGAGGAGATTGTTGCGGGTGGCTGGGCTGGTGTAAGCTGGGCAGATGCAACAGTTAGGGGAGCCACCACCGCACCATCGTCCTTCCCCCTTCTGGTCAGTCTCATCCATCTGCAGGCGCCAGTATGTTGTGTTAAGACTCAACCTGCAATCCTCATGCCACAATGCTTGTTAGGGGGGACGCAAACCTGGATTTGGCAAGCAGCTCGTGGGGGGGAGAGAATGCGCCCCCTTAAAGATACCCAGTTACTAGGCTGCCCAGTGAAGCCTCACAAGCCAAAGGGCAACATAAGCAAATTTCATGTTAATCCTCGCACATGATGCTGGGGTAGCTGGCTTTTGCCCATCAGCAACTATAAAGGCGGCTCTACTAAAACCCGCCGGTATCGTCAATATTTTGCAAGTCCCTAGTGTAATCCCACCATCTGCTCCTGGGCCTAACTGAATGGCCTCGTTATCTAGCACCAGTAGTGAAGGCATGAGAGACAAAAAGGGGGGGGGGGAAACCTTCCTTTGGGAAGTGAGCTGACCTGCCAAATCTGCTGAACCTGCATGTACATAAGAACAGCCCCCCTGGATCAGGCCATAGGCGCATCTAGTCCAGCTTCCTGTATCTCACAGCGGCCCATCAAATGCCCCAGGGAGCACACCAGATAACAAGAGACCTCATTCTGGTGCCCTCCCTTGCATCTGGCATTCTGACATAGCCCATTTCTAAAATCAGAAGGTTGTACATTCACATCATGGCTTGTAACCTGTAATGGATTTTTCCTCCAGAAACTTGTCCAATCCCCTTTTAAAGGCATCCAGGCCAGATGATGCCGTCACCACATCCTGCGGCAAGGAGTTCCACAGACCAACCACACGCTGAGTAAAGAAATATTTTCTTTTGTCTGTCCTAACTCTCCCAACACTCAATTGTAGTGGATGTCCCCTGGTTCTGGTGTTATGTGAGAGTGTAAAGGGCACCTCTCTGTCCACTTTATCCTTCCCATGCATGCCTTCCTTGCCAACTTAGAGGCAAGCCCCATCATAGCCCCCACGGGGCTTACGCCCTGGCAAGTGGGGCGAGGACTGGAGCCCTATGTTCTAAGCCTCTGCGCGCCCCCTCGGAAGCAAGCCCCATTATAGCCCCCACTGAGCTTACTCCCTGGAAAGTAGGCGAGGACTGCAGCCCCATGACCAAGTCTCAGTGTGCCTATTCAGAAGAAAGTCCCCTTATAGCCCAAGGGGATTACTCCTTGGAAAGCGGGGCGAGGACTGCAGCCCTATGATCCCATCCTGCATGCCCATTTGAAAGCAAGGTCCCTTATAGTCCATGGGGCTTACTCCCAGGAAAGTGTGGCCAGGATTGCGGCCAGAGTCCAAGGCTCTGCCTGCCTGCTCAGCAGCAAGGCCCAGTATAGACTATGGGGCTTACTCTTGGGAAAGAGTGCCTAGGATTGCGGCTAGAGTCTAGGATTGCAGCCAGAGTCCAGGCTCAGCCTGCCTACTCAGAAGTAAGGCCCATTATAGCCTATGGGGCTTACTCGCAGGAAAGTGTGTCTAGGATTGCGGCCAGAGTCCAAGGCTCTGCCTGCCTCCTCAGAAGCAAGGCCCATTATAGCCTATGGGGCTTACTCGCAGGAAAGTGTGTCTAGGATTGCGGCCAGAGTCCAAGGCTCTGCCTGCCTCCTCAGAAGCAAGGCCCCTTATAGTGCAAAGGGCTTACTCCCTGGAAAGTGGGGCGAGGACTGCAGCCCTATGGTCCCATCCTGCATGCCCATTCGGAAGCAAGGCCCCTTATAGTCCATGGGGCTGCCTCCCTGGAAAGCATAGTTGGGGTTGCAGCCCCAGCACTTAAGCCTCTGCCTGGCTCCTCAGATGTAAGCCCCATTACAGTCCCTGGGGCTTACTCCCATGGAAGTGGGTGATGGTGGAGGCGCTGAGCTCTCTCACGGCGCCCCTCTCCAGGATTACTTACTCGGGATTCAGTGCAGGAGGCCTCCTCGGAAGTTGCACTGGTCCTGAGTCCAAGGTGGCTGGATGGGGTCAGGTCTGCTCGTTGCCCACGAGCAAAGAAGGAAGCGGGGCTGTTGCTGTGTCCTTAAAATACCTCTGCTCCCCCCAGCCACAGCCCTCCACCAATCCCCTCAGGGGAAGGGACTCGTGTTTTCCTGCCTGGCCATACAAACTCCGATCTCCCTGCTGTAATTGGGCAATCGGGATAGTCCTCTGCTTCTACTTAGGTTCTCTGGCTGCATGGCAAAAAACCAATTAACTAGCATGAAAAGATATAAAAATGTCTAACAAAATGAGACAGTAAGCTTTCTTGAAATTCTGAGAGGGCTGGAAGTGTACATAACAAAATGAGCATAGTGTAATGTCTGGAAACATAAAAGCAAAAGACATACTAAGATAAATCAATGTTATTTCAAATAATGGAGTGGCAGAAACTTTTTTTAACCACTGAAGCATTCTCTACCCACACATCTCTTTGTCACTGAGTGCAGAAATCTATTGTAAATCATGGCATTGGAAGGTAGACCAAGAACTAGGAATTTTGCTCCAGGCTCTACATTACTGGCAGAGTTGGTTCTTGGCCAGAATGGGGAGGAAGCTTACAGCTCCGTTCTACCTAAATCCACCTGCTGATGCAGTCATACAACAGAGTACACACCTCATCCTGGGGGGGGGGGCAGTTGGAAAGATCTAAGCAGGGTAACATACCCCAGGGAAAGCCTCCACTGCCACTATGGGACTCCTATCTAGCTGGCGTAAGTTCAACACATGTTAACAGTGGTGGAAAAGGAGGCATAAGGGGTTAAGGTAGAGATGCATATGAGTACCCCACCAGTCTTCCTACCTCCCCATGCTCTGCCCTGCCAAAGAAGACCCTAATTCCTCCCCTCCCCACCCTTTTCTGCCTGCACCACTGTCAGACTCATCATTCCCAGACCAGCAGCCGGTCTCCTGCTGTGCCACTGGTTGGGGCAGAATGGCACAGGCAACATACTGAGCGTGCTGTGGGAAGCCATTTTACAACAACAGAACTCTGTTACAGTGTCATAAGCTGCTCCATGCTGATTGGCTAGGATTGGATCATTAATTTCAGATAGTCTTTTCTTCCCCTGTAAGTTGATGGCGGTGCATGATGTTGCCCGATGTGTGTGCATGCTACATGCTTCAACAGCAGCAGAGCCTAATTTAGCATAACCGGAAGAATGGTATGGAAGAATTAGGATTAGGGGACTTGTCAGCCACCATGAGGTATTGTTTGGTGAGGCGCTTTCCTTGGGCCTATGCTTCAGGGACTGGAATATCAGGAGAGAGTGACAGGAGCCCTTTGAAGACGGACTGATTCACATGCTCAAGGTCATAGGTGCATGTGAGTGTTGACAAAGAACTCCAAAAACCCTCTTGGCAACTTAGGTGTGGCTACAACATGTTTTGATCAGGAAAATGCTGATTCTAGCTGTGGAACCAGGTTGAACTTGCCCTAAACATTTCCAACCATTTGCAATTATTTTTTTGCTCCCCTTAGCAGCCTTTCTCAGGTTCCAAGCCTCCCCCCATCAAATAAGAATAGAACACAAATAAGCATAAAATCATGTATTATTTTCAGTTTTCTGTCTGTGGCCCCCTTCAAATATGCCAGGGAACGCCAGGGGGCCATATGGCTTCCATTGACAATGGTTGGTTTTGACTGTGGGTGGTCACATTCATTTTGCCTCTGCAGATCTAGTAGTTATCTATACTGGCATGGGTTTCATTAACTAATACCTTACACCAGATGTTCTCAAACAGGTGGGTCACAACCCAGCAGAGCCTCTGAGAGAAATTTTATCAAGAGGTACAAAGTTTCTTTTGGGTCCCTTTGCAAAGGGGAGGGGTGAAACAGAGTGGGACGGGCAAACAGAATGGGGGGCGGGTGGGGGGAGGGCGGAGACAGCTGGAAAAGTCTTTGGAGCCCAGGTCTACCCACCCATGTGGCATCCACAGCTAGATACAGTAATATGGAAAACCAAACACATGCCTAAGTCTCTTTAAAATATTTTAAATATAGAAAATCATGCAGAAAATGAGCATCATTGTATTTAGGTTCACACTAGAATGGAAAGTGTCCTGTGCGGACCAAAACTTGCTTCTGTGGCAGCTGTAGTCTTGCAGCTGTGTCCCTGAGCTCCTACACACTCCTGCATAGTAAGCTGCTCCACAAGCCAAAGAGCTACTGCAGCAGGCCAGTTTCCTCCCAGATTTGACACTGTGATAAGTGTCACGCATGCATTCTTCAGCCCAGCATATATTGCTTGCCAGTAGCTGCAGCCGCACGCCCGTGGAAGTGTCCCCAGCATCCCATGTGGGTAAGGTTGAGTAGATAGGAATAGGTAAGATCCCAGGAAATTTCTGGGCCCCTTCTTGGGCCCCCTTTTTGACCCTGGGCCTGGATACAACCATTTACCCCCCTCTCCTAGGCCCTGCGACCCACCAACCTAGGAAGTCCTGTGTCTGGTCCCTTAAGGGACAGCAAAGAGCGGAATGCAACAACTTAATCTTCAGGATCGTGCTGCTGCCAGGAACAAGGGAGGGGTTTCCAGCTCCAGTCTCTGGGAGGGTCTCTGGAAAGCCTGTGAACCCCTCTGCAGGGCTCCCTAAACTGCTGTTTTACACAGCTATTACAATCATTACATATCCTTCTGATTTTTCAGTAAAGTTGTAGCCTTGATTTAATTCACCTGAGTCTTGCCTTATTACTGCATTCAATCACAATGTGATGGCTGAGTGATTGTCTTAAGGCCAAACTAGGGATCACATTAAAAACTGTTGAAATCCTATCCCTTGATTGGTGCTTTCTGCATTCTTTCTTATGAAATGACGCAAGTCCCCCACATCAAGATCAGGGCCATGGCATGAGGGGAAAGGGCTTTAACCCTTGTTCCCAAAGCTGCTATTTGCTCCAGTTTGTCAAAAGGCACAAATTGCAGCTTCAAGAAAGATTTTCAGCAAGAACATGGTACCGGGAGGCGGGTTAAATCCTCTTCCCACACCACAGTCCTTATCCAAATTAGATTCCTTGCTGCTGCTTTTTATAAAGGAAAGGCATTGAGAACCCAGTCACAGGATTCCAACATACTTTTAAAGTAACATCTAGTTTAGTTCTCAGACACTCGGGATGAACACAAGCATCCAGTGATGAAAATACTAAAGTACAGACATGAGAAACCATCCACATGCAATGTCTGCCAGCACTATGTGTTTAATTTTATCACAACTCTTAAACCATAGTTTTCTTAAATCAAATGGCAAGATTGCACGTTACACTAAATACATGGCTATCACTGACTGCTGTAAAGCAGTCAGGGCCTGTCACAAAAGGTGTTCTGAAGGTGCACACTGCCAGGGGCACCAGCCGGAAGATTTGTGTCTTCCTGCCCCCATTGCTGGAGGTTCCCCCACTTGCCAGAGCAGGTAAGATGATGGGAGATGCAGGAGGGAATGGCAGGATGGTGGAACAAAGGCTGGGGAAGGTGGGGATTGGGCAGATCTGGTTCCAGTAGGGGAATGGGAGCTGCAGCATCAGCACTGCTGATATTCTAACCCCTTTCCTGGGCCAATCCTGTGGCACAGGTCCACATGAACCAATATGAGCAAAATAGCTATCATAGGCCTGAGTAGACCCACTGTGCTGTGGAGGCTTACTTCTGGGTAAGGGAACAGTTGTTTCCTTACCTACAGGAGACCTCCTGGACTGCCCCCACCAGAAGATGCTCTCTGTTGGCAACCTTCAGTCTCGAAAGACTATGGTATCGCACTCTGAAAGTTGGTTCTGGAACAGCATCTAGTGTGGCTGAAAAGGCCGATTCGGGAGTGACAATCCCTTCCATACTGGGAGCAAGTGCAGTCTGTCCCTGGTCTGTCTCCCTGGCTATGGGCCTTCCTTCTTTGCCTCTTAGCCTCAGACTGTTGGCCAAGTATCTCTTCAAACTGGGAAAGGCCATGCTGCACAGCCTGCCTCCAAGCGGGCCGCTCAGAGGCCAGGGTTTCCCACTTGTTGAGGTCCTCTCCTAAGGCCTTCAGATCCCTCTTGCAGATGTCCTTGTATTGCAGCTGCGGTCTACCTGTAGGGCGCTTTCCTTGCACGAGTTCTCCATAGAGGAGATCCTTTGGGATCCGGCCATCATCCATTCTCACAACATGACCGAGCCAAAGCAGGCGTCTCTGTTTCAGCAGTGCATACATGCTAGGGATTCCAGCACGTTCCAGGACTGTGTTGTTTGGAACTTTGTTCTGCCAGGTGATGCCGAGGATGCGTCGGAGGCAGCGCATGTGGAAAGCACTCAGTTTCCTCTCCTGTTGTGAGCGAAGAGTCCATGACTCGCTGCAGTACAGAAGTGTACTCAGGACGCAAGCTCTGTAGACCTGGATCTTGGTATGTTCCGTCAGCTTCTTGTTGGACCAGACTCTCTTTGTGAGTCTGGAAAACATGGTAGCTGCTTTACCGATGCGTTTTTTAGCTCAGTATCGAGAGAAAGAGTGTCGGAGATCGTTGAGCCAAGGTACACAAAGTCATGGACAACCTCCAGTTCATGTGCAGAGATTGTAATGCAGGGAGGTGAGTCCACATCCTGAACCATGACCTGTGTTTTCTTCAGGCTGATCGTCAGTCCAAAATCTTGGCAGGCCTTGCTAAAATGATCTATGAGCTGCTGGATGCAGCGGTTGTCATTTTGGCACCACTGCTTCATCAGGTGGCAGAGGGGATAGGATTGGACTCTGAGCCCCCTATGCACAACTTATTCATGTCCTAACACCACAATGTGTTGCCTTCTCCATTCTACTTCTTTGGCTGTCACTGGCAGAGGTTAGAAAATAAAGAATATTTTAATGTCAGGTTATGGGTACTTTATTTAAAATGCCAGGGCTAGACATTTGGCTGCCATTTTCAGTAGCAGCCACACATTTAGCAGAATATCTCATTTGGTCCGGAGATTAAAGTGATTTAGAGCCTAATCCAAAGAATATTTACTTCAAAATAAGTCCCACTGAGTTCAATTTGATGTATTCCTAAGTAAATATGCATGATTGCTTGACTTTGACATCAGTGGGCTGCAAATGAGCTTCACTGATTCATAGATTGCTATTATGAGCAGCAGGGGTCCATATTTATTTAAGTAAATAAAAGGAAAAGCCGAAATGATACATTTTCTTCATTAGCATGCATTAGGTGGTAGAACCGGGAACAGGTAAATAGCCTGAATGTTGGTTTAAATGAGAGGCCCTCTCTGCTCTGAATCAACAGCATAAATGTTGAGCTATTTAGCAAACTGGAGCCACGCTCCCATCATACAACCATTTTTCTAATTAAGACTCTGCTGCAACAAATGATTTCCAAAACAGCCTCATTTCAGATGTTTGAATAAATGAACGTGCTATTTACATTGAGTTACACTGGCATGGGGCCACACAGAGGGAAGGAAAGAGATTGAATCGGAATGACTAGTAATGTGAGAGAGCCCAAGTTCGATCATTTGGTTACTTTTTCTGGTAAATTTGTCAAGAATGAAGTAATGACCTCACCAGCCACACGCTGATATGCATGTATGTCTGGATCTACACATATGCAGATGTTGTCCTATATTTGCTGTTGCCTGTAACTATTATCCTAAAAAGAAAGCCAAGATAATTTCTAATTAGAAGACGACAATTAGCTGTCTTTCGCAGATGCCAGGATGATGCTAAATTGCCAGTGAGTCATATTCTTTGGGATGTAATGACTTCCATACAGTACAAATCATAAAGTTTTCCATGACTGACTACTAGAGAGATTAGTACCTCATCGCTGTAGGCTTCACCTTCGAGTTTTGAGTTGCTACATACAGAACAGCATTAGAAGTGAATTGCTCTGCTTTTATTTGAGTTTTGGAAGCCTGAAAATTCATTAGATAGGTCTCCTCTACAAACCAAACACTTGCTCGGTTCACCAGAGTGAACTGGACCAAGCGAACCACAGTACTGATTGAACTCCAAATTGGAAGAACATAATTTACTCTCTGTAGCCCTCATGAGAAAGCAAACAGAGCAGCCTGAAATCATCTCCACCTTGGAAGAGCATGAAGGTGATAAGAAAAGTATGTCTTTTTGTTTGTGCGGGGATGAATGACATTTTAAACAAGAACCACTAATCTCATCAGCCAGTGTGCCATAACTTAAAGTGGCTCTTCTCATTGTTCACTTGTTGAGCCAGAATTGTTGTAGTTTCATGAAGGGTCTGCTAATGTTCTGACAAATGTTGACATGGGAAAAGCAAGTGAGACCCAAATCCTAACCCACTTTCCAGCACTAGCACAGCTGTGGCAATGGAATGTGTGCTGCATCCTGTAGTGGGGGGGGGGCACTCACGGAGGCCTCCTCAAAGTAAGGAATATTTGTTTCCTTACCTAGGAGCTACGTTGCCTTTATGTTGGTGCTTGAAAGTGGATTAGGATTGTGCCCCGAGTCATTCATCCTGGTTTTGTGCTATCATGAATTTTCCCCGTTTTTCATATCCAGGGCCTAGTTTCTATTGAAGGATGTGGGTCAGGCCAAGCGTCTGCCCTGGGGTCCTTCCCCACCATAATGCTTTTGCATCAAGCAAGGGAGACACTAATAGGATATGGTATCCATAATACTCTAAAGCAGTGACTTTCAATCTTTTTAATCTCACAGCACACTGAAAAGGCACTAAAATTATCAAGGCACATCATCAGTTTTTGGAGAATTGACAAGGCATACTGCTCTGTTGGCTTGGGACTCATATCCCCCAATGGCCCTACTAAAATGTGACACCCCCCCCCAATTCCCACAGCACACCTGTGAACCATTTGTGGCACACCAATGTACCATAGTACAATTATTGAAAACTACTGCTCTAAGGTCTTGAGCCACGGGGCCTTAGACCTCTAGTGCAGTCCTGCAACTAGGGAAAAAATTAGAATCCACTCTCAGGAAGAGGCTAAAGAATATATGTGATATCTGTCCAACAATTTCCCTTCTTGGTTATAATCTATGATCAGTCTAGATTCTACTATGGTTGGTGTCCCATAGTTGAGTCTCCTTGCCCCTGTGACTGTTATAAAATTGTAGCCTGTTTTCTCTTAGCTTGTGTGGCATGTGGTCCACTTCCTATCTCTTTTTCACAGCAGGAACAGCTACACTGATTTGCTCCCACAGACAAAACTGAACTATTTTTTTTTAACCCACAGATGTCTGAACTCTTAATGCTTAAGATGGTCAGAATCATCTCACTAAGAGGAGCTTTGCAAGGATTCTCGTTTCATGCCCACTAAACATAGCTTTATAGAAAATGGCACATCTCCTGCTCCATCTAACAAATTACAAATCGTGTGCAATTACCGCAACAGACCTGTCGTCACTATTGGTATTTTGCAGATAGGGGGAAAAAATCTGAGAGCAATATAGTGACTCATCCAAGATCATGCTTCAGATCCACAGTAAAACTCAGGCACCAACTCTTTGACTCAAGTCACATTTCATTTCCTATCGCGTGCTGCATCAGCTCTTCTGCAGATGCCTGCTTCAATGCACATTTGATGTCTGCTTAAATCAGATTGTTTAAACTCTTAAAGTTCTAGCTAATGAGGCACAAAGCATTGAGACGCTGAAGCAATGGATGTGTAACTCTTTTAGTCCATCACCATTTGCACACAGCTACTTCCCATGAGTGCAATAAAGCTGATTGTTGCCACAACAACACTAAGAAATGAAGTGTATGTTGTCCATGACTATGAGTGCCATACAATAGGTCAGTGGTTCTCAAACTCTCTGGGAGAGTTTGAGAGCCTGTAATTGCTTGCACAGGCAGGAGGAAGGCAGGGGGCAGGGGGAAAGCAGCAACGCAATGCCCAGCATCGCACTGCTGTGGAGGGGCATAGGGGTGCATTTCCACTCACTCCCGCCTGCAGCAGCCTCCTGGGGGTTGGAGGAGCTTGGCACCAGCCTCAGCAAGGCTCTCCACACAGCACAGATCCCTGCAGAACGCGATCGCAACCACTTCTGGTTTTGTGATTGAGAAACAGGATCGCAATCTGCAGAGGTCTGCACTGCGTGGAACGCCTTGCTGAGGCTGATGCTGGGCTCCTGTTACTCCCAGGAGGCTGCTACAGGTGGGGGTGAGCGGAAGCACGCCCCTGCACCCTGATCCACGGCCCGATCCAGGGGGTCACGTCTCTGCCTTCCCCCCCACCCCTTAAGAGGGCAGAGCACAGGGCCCTCAGGCTGGGGCATCGCGACCCCCCAGTTTGAGAACCACTGCTATAGGTGACCCTTTACCCAGTGTACTATTTGTTGAAATTTGGATGCAACACTGCCTGCAGGATTCTGGAGAGCACTGTAATGTCCGGTCACCTGAGATCTCTTTACCTACCCTTCTATGGTTCTTGCAGGATGTGTGGTCCTTAGTTTCTATACCTCCCTTTCTCCACATAATCTCTTCCTCCTAGTCCATCAAAAGAGAAGGATGTGTGCTCCGTCTGCACAATGACAGACCACATTCTTCCTTCCCCACATTTCCACACAATTAGAACAGCTTTTAGGGGTCCCTGTTCCAAAGTAGTAGGAGCCTCCGATACTTTAGAAGCCATACGTAAGCAACCATGAAGTGTGAGTAACATATCCCTTATGAAATCTTAACCAGCATCTCCTCCTGCATATATTTTATTGGTAGCAACTAACCAGGTGGTATAATTTACCATAGGCAGAAGTGTGATTTTTTTCCCCCCGGTAGTAATGAAATAAAAACACATAACAATACTTTCTGCACCTCTCATTTTTGTAAAAAAAAAAATCATCAAAATCAGATAAATAAATAAATAAATAATGTTTTATAACACCTCTACATATTGGTCACTGTAGGCTGGTTGGGCAGGACTGGGGAGGTACACATGGATAATGACTGTGGCTGCATCTGCTAACACTATACCACCTAGCGAATACACTTTTAAAGTGATTATAATTTATAATTATAATTTATAAAATGTATCCTTGGAATAAAAGAAAACCTATAACACCACTTTCTGCACCTCTCATTTTTGTCAAAAAACAAAATCTGTAAAAAAAATTAAAACTTAAAAATTGCACCCCTAACCATCAGGAAGTAGTGTGTTCACTGACTGCTCTGCTCCCCTCTTTCCCAACACTGTCTTGCTAGGGGCAGGGGAGTTTTCAAACATGTAATTACTTACCTGTATTCTGAAGCCATTTTGTTCCATGTGAGTCATGCTGATTGTAGCAGTGGTCCCGTCTCATGAGATCCAAGAGGAAGATAAGGAGCCAGGAGCCATGAGTTATTTGATTTTTTTTCTGTAAACCACTTTGTGAACTTTTTGTTGAAAAGCGGTATATAAATGCTGTTAATAATTAATAATAATTATAAGACCGTGCCATCAGCAATTTTGTCTTTGTTGTTGCTTGATGCATTGGTGACTTGAACTATTTCAGATAACTTTAAAGATGTATACTCTGCATTTTGGTTAACTTTCCTACAAGGAGGTTTGCAACAGACTGACAACCCAGTCCTGAACAGTGCATGCTGGCTCACCACTGGCGCACACTGTCGCAAACATGCTGTAAGGCACGTTTGTGGGACTTAGAGCTGGCCCAATGCTGGAGCTAGCCCATAGAGAAGCGCCAGGTGGCAGAGAAGTATGACAGGGCATGGGGAGAGGTGTTTCAGGGAGTGTGGGGAGAAGGCATGGCGGAGGAATGGGGCAGGAGGGGGCGGAATAGGAAGCAGGCCCTACCCCCTTCCCAGTCCGGGAATCCTGACACAGGTCTCCTCAAATCTGCACCCGCTCTTGAGTGGGCTCAGATCCAAGGAGAACCATCGGGGCTGGCTGGGGTTTACACAGGGTAAAGGGGCATAAACTCCTTAGTAGACACCATGCTGCTTCACAGCCCCATTGGATGCAGCGGTAGCCATTTTGGCACCACTGCATCCCTGGGTGCTGGGAAGCATAGGATTAGGCCCTGAAATAATTTTTAAAAAGCAGCGCTCAGCACCGTATGACAGGGGTTAGGCTGGTCTCTTCCTTGCATTTTCCGGAAGTATTGCTGTAAGTAAGTATCCTGAAAGTTGTATTTTCTGGAAGAAGGTGTAAACTTCCAACAGTCCTTGTTACTCAAGCCAGTGGCAAAGGCCAGAATGTTAGCAACATTTCTGGAAAGAAAATGTTGTATCATTTATTTATTTTTTTGAGATCTTTAAAAAAGGATTTCTTTATCACCAAGATGCAGAATATAGATGGCAAGTACAAAACCTCCCCAAAACTGCAACTGCTAAAAATATTCCTTTTGATTGTATTTTTCTATCTCTGCACAAGATCATAATTCATGAGTCACCAGGCAGAGGAACTGATCATAAATGCTTCCTTATTTAAACTGCCTTTAAAACATACCTCTAATCCTTTTTGAAAAGTTCTGGGTATTGACTTTGAGTCACTTAGCTGTAACCTTTCCCCCCCCCCCTCCGGATGGAGTCAGCAGCAGATTTTGTACTTCAAAACTGAAACTTCTTTGGTTCTGCCCTGTGAATCTTTCATGTGAAAGCGACACAGAAAAAAGCACATTATAGCCTTGGTTGACATACCTTCTCTCGGGATGAATGACTGTCCACGTTTTCGCAACGCTTGCACTTTAGCTTCTCCTCCTACTTTTATTTCTCAGTGGCTTTCAGCTCTTCTGAGCTGAGCTTGTCAGGTTTTTTTGTTTAACACAATCTAATTTTGAGAGGTCAGAGGATCTAAATACTCTACAGTTGGCTCAACGTTTGATCATTTGGAACCACCAGGTTGCCATCTTCAGGCCCATCAGGATGAGAACCAGATTGAGGCTCTGGGTGGGGGTCGGATCGGTGGTGGCAGTGCCCGCTATATCTTAACCTCCACTCCCAGGCCTCAGAGCCCTACACAGGCTTCTCAGATTTGCACCAGCCAAATAGCTGGCGCAAATCTAAGTAGCCCCATGGGGCAGCTCGGGTGTTACATGGGGTAAGGGGGAAAATATCCCCAGCAGGTGAACTCCAGCATCCTCCCAATCTGTATTGGATACAGCACAGGCCTCTGCAGCCTGGCAGTACCAGCGCAGGTTTGAATTACGCTCTAAATTGTCTTAGGGTTCATTTGTAAATACCACAGAATCTATCCAGGATAACCAGTTACTTCTCTGAACAAATAACTTTTTATTTTCCTTTTTTTCTCTCTTTCCAAATGAGATTAAATGGGGAACATGTGAAGCAGCCTTATATTGATACCGACTGGCTGCCCATTCAGGCCAATTTTATTTTCTTTGGCTGGCACTGGCTCTCCACGATCTCAGTCCGAGGTCTTTTCTCACCCTGTTACTTGAACTCCTTTCAGTGAAGGTGCCAGGAATTAAACCTGTGGCTTTACATATCCGAAGTACAGAGATACAGAAGGCCTTCCTCTGAATATAACCTCCTGCGGGACAATGCTTACTGCCTGATAATGAGTGCACATAACATCCTTTGGCAGTAAAGTATGCTCCATTAAACTGCTTAAACAAAGAAGAGATTGGCGCAGATATTCCAAGGCATCCTTTTATCTCATGCTCTGAAGCATTCTTTTCATCTTGGGCAATTTGGGATTTGCTCTTATGTTTTTGAAACTTGTTTGGAAGAGAAGCCTTGTAAATAAGACAGTCGAGCTGAATTGTCCTTGAAAACAATTTTCCAGTAAATGCGTACATACATTAAGTTGTGATTTATGCTTTGGGTTCCAGGAAGAAATGAGACTGCCTGCATAACAATAGAGATGGTCAG
Organism: Tiliqua scincoides; assembly: GCF_035046505.1. NCBI lineage: Eukaryota > Metazoa > Chordata > Lepidosauria > Squamata > Scincidae > Tiliqua > Tiliqua scincoides. The sequence goes on from NC_089823.1 coordinate 106,926,355, forward strand.
AGATTATGCAACACAAAAAAGCCAAGCGAGGTATTCCTCAGGATGGTCTTTCTGATGAAACATGAAGCATATAACAGGAGCATGAATTATAGAGACGTCACGCAACACATCCCTTTTTATCATAAGGCAGCAGATTTAAATTTCACAATTGCATTTCATGTTGGCTTTGGAGATTTGTCTTGTCCTGATGTGCCATTTTGGGACACACGCTACTGCATTTAAACATATTTGCACGGATACGCATACCATGCATTCATACATGTGGTGGTCTGTTCACCATGTGATCACTTGTAGAAGCATGTGGGTTTGCCTGTCTCATGAGCTAGCTAAGATCATGGAGAGACTTTGTATGAAATAATGCCTTCATGTGTGTAGTGTAGTTGTGGCCACCTCAATTCCCACTCTTATGACACCTTGAAAAACTGCTACCATCCTAGGAGTTGAATGACTATCACTGAAAATATATCACCCAGGTGGAAATGCTGGCTAATTACTTTTACATCATGGTGGCCATCATATATATCAGTGGTTCCCAAATTGTGCATGCAGTGCTCTTTGCACTCACACGGGTGCCATGCAGCCTCTTCTTCCTGGCCCAGAACATGCAAAATCTTGTGTGATCATGCAAAATCATATGAAATCTCATGCAATCGTGCACATGATCTCAGCCCAGCAAGCTGGGAAGAAGAAGCTGTGCGGCGCCCCTGTGAGTGTGAAGGATGCCACGGCCACTGGGAATCACTGATATATTTTATGATATAATGGAGTGGGGAGAGGGAGAAACAGGGTAGGGATTGGGGCCATCAGAAGGCATGGCAGTGGCAATAGCACCACCAATAGGCTATGCCTCCCAACCAATCTTGCCACACCCCATTGGGTCTGCTCCAATTGTACCACCCAAAGAGCCAGCAATGGTCTGGGTAGATGCACAGGGGGCTTATCCGTGTGTAAGGCAACAAAGTTCCCTTATCTTGAGAACTCCAGATTGCCCGTCCACCATAGGACACAGCATGTGCCTCAATGGTATGGCTGCATCAGCACTGGTGTTGAGAGCTAGGATTGGGTTTTAAGTCTCCAGCAAGCTCTCAAAGATTGTATATTTTTAAGTTTCAAAGGAAGTTTTCATAAATGCCAGGAAAAACAATATTGAAAAACTATTCATTGAAAAAACACTAAGAAAAATGATGTAATAAAAAATTTATAACAGCTCTGCAAGTGCAATTAATATGTTTGAAACACACACACATATGTACACACACGTTACATAGATTGGCACGGAATAATCAGTGGGAGTGGACCTCAACAGGTGGGAAACCCTGGCCTCTGAGTGGCCCGCTTGGAGGCAGGCTATGCAGCATGGCCTTTCCCAGTTGGAAGAGACACTTGGCCAACAGTCTGAGGCAAAGAGGCAAAGAAGGAAGGCCCATAGACAGGGAGACAGACCAGGGACAGACTGCACTTGCTCCCGGCGTGGAAGGGATTGTCACTCCCGAATCGGCCTTTTCAGCCACACTAGACGCTGTTCCAGAACCACCATTCAGAGCGCGATACCATAGTCTTTCGAGACTGAAGGTTGCCAATCAGAAGCAGAATCAGTATACAAATTTGAAAAGTGATGTTTAATGCTATTTTTTATGTTGTATTTAATTTGTAGCCAAGAAAAGGGTGTGACGTAACAAAAAAAGTAAAAGCAAAGAACATTTTCAAGCTTGTAAATAAACCTTGACTATGCAATGTTCTGTTTTTCAGCTATTAGTGTGCCTGAATGCTGCCTATATATGAGTGTCATGTAAATGACCTATGTGAGTGTGTGTTCCTATGAATATTGGGGTGAGTAGTATTAGTAGCAGTGGCAGCGGCCCAGTAGTAGTAGTAGTAGTAGTAGTAGTAGTAGTAGAGTGAGTGAGTGTGGGTGAGATAAGGTGGAGAATAGACACAAAGATGGTATTACACATTCAAATATTTGCAGTTTTGAATAAGCACATACAGGTGAGCCTCAGTATCTGTTCCCGGATCCTTTGTGGATACTGAAAACTGTGGATAACAAAACCAGCAGTTTCAGCCCCTATAAGCCCTCCAAAGGCGACTGGAGCTGTGCAACCTGGAGGGCTTCCCTGGGCCTCAGAATGCCTTATAATAAGGCATAAAACGTCACTTCAGGTTTCCCTCTGGAAACTAGTAGTAGTTTTTCTTTCAGCCTTTTCCACCATTCTGAAGCTGGTAGCTGCTGCAGGCAGACATGCGTGACCTCTGTGGGCTTCAGGAAGCTCTCCAGAGGTGACCAGAGCTCGGGTTCAGGTTGGGCCAAGTCTGGCTCAATGCAGGTTCAGAGGCCAAATCTCGTATAAACATGCTTTACCTGCACTTGCAATTTCTTATGGGGTATAGCGGCATATCATAGACAACTATTGTACCTTGAGGAGATAGTGACCTCCATATGCCCCTTCTGATCCTCTGGGGCCATTTAAGAGTAGTAGAGTAAGAAATAGCCGGCTCTGGAATATTTCTGCTGCTTGGCAGAAGCTTTTGAAGAGCATTGCTTTTTTCTTGTTCTTCTACCTTAGCTGGGCACATCTTCAAAATTTGGTTAGTGTTCCCAGGCAAAGATGGCATCTGGAAATGACTGCATAGTTTGCTGAGTCTTCTTCCTACTCCTTATCTCATCATGGACATGGTTTCAAGGTCCATCACCTGCAGTTGAAGGGCTCAGGATGTTGAAGGGTTCAGGTTTTTCTCTGACATGATTTTACCCCCTTTCTTGCTAATTAATGGGGATATGGATATATAAATAGCTATTATTAATAGCAGCAGAAGCGCCGCCATGATGACAGGCCATCTTTATGCTGTACACTTTATGTAGCACTTGCAGTACACTAGTGCTGCCTAAGGATAGGATTGGGCTATTACAGCCCAATCCTCCCTGGTGTGCGGGTCTGCAGCAGTGCCGAAAATGGCTGCTGCTGTATTCTGTGCACTCCAGGCAGCTGCCGGTGGCTCCTTGGGAGAAGGGGACTTTCATCCCTTTCCCCCAGGTAAAGCTGGTAGCCGCGTAATGGGGCTACTCGATTCTATGGTGACCAAAAGGTTGGCGTAGAATCAAGAGCCTCTGTGTCAAGATCCTCCAACATGGAGACTCTGGATCTGGTGGAGCAAAGCTCCACTGGTCCCGTCCCACTCCCTCACCTTCTCCCCGCCCTTCCTCTGCCTCCCCTCTCCCTGAATCACCTCCTCCCTGCCTCCCCCCACACTCCCACCTACCTCTCCGCTGCTTGGCAGTCCACACAACCGCTGAGCAGCAGAGCTGTGGCTCTAGCCCAGCGCCAGCCAGCACTGGGAAAGCACCAACAGAGCACTAGTGCGCTAGTGCCCGCAAACATGCCTTACAGCACATTTGTGACAGTGCACGCCGGCGGTGAGCCTGTGCGCTGAGCTCAGGATTGGGCTTTCAGTCTAATAAATCCTATTTCCTTAATTGACATTTTAGTTCTTCTCATATCACAAAAGAGCCATTGCTTCCTGCAATACAGGGGAGTGTGCAAATATGCCATGAGAAAAGTTGCTTGTCTTGTAGCAACACACTTGGCTATAGAGTGTTACTTGTTATTTGGCTATTGGTTGTTACTTGCGTTTGCAAAGGCAGATAAAGGAATACAAAAAGGATACAACACAAAGTACACTGCCTAATTCTAATATCTCTTGAATGCAGGTTACAGCGCATAAATGTTGCTATATGTGCAAGATGACAACTTCCTTTAAAAACCTATAACGCATGTAAAAATAATAGCCTAATTATCCTGCCTTTCATAATTGGCTCTAAATTATATAACTAAAATGGGTATCATTTTAATGAAACTATGTAGGTCATAATAATTCAAATGAATCTATGGTATATATCGTATAATTTAAATGGATCCTTGCTTCGGAGATAGATTAGATAGATTAATCAGATTCAAGAGAATATGTGTGGGGAGGGAGCATAGCAGCAATAGATACTTTCACAGCAAGAATTCAATTAAATGGAGTGCGTTCATTGTTAGAACATGCAGGCCTCAAGAAGTTGCCATAATGTGTTCGTGGGATAGAGTAACTCTCCTTTTTGTACCTAAAGTGGCATTATGAGAAAATGGAGTACCACAGCTTTATGTGAGAGTCAGTTTTCACTGTATGTCCTCTTTGTGCATACTCTGCTAAATGGCATCACCAGTGTCCCAAGATCACCACAAGAGATACCCTGTCCCTTCATGCAAAGAGTTAGCTCTTGCCATTCCATTGGTTCAGCATCAGCCAACTCAAGCATGAGACTGAGTGTCCTTGAGCTTTCAGAAAGCCCTGAACCTGTAGGGACCGCAGACAGAGATGCTACACGAATATCACTATCAAACTGTAACCAAGAAACATAAATGCTAGCAGAGGTGTAACTAGGACAGAGCCTGAGGGGCACATGCCCTGGGTGCAAAACAAAGGGGGTTGAACAATTGCTCCTCAAGCAGCGCTCTAGTTATGGAGGAGGTGCTGGTGACTTCATGCTCCCAGTTCCTTCACCTTCAAAGGGAAGTCCTCATAGGGGCGTGAAGCCACTGCAGCAAACACTCTCTCCTCTGGGAAGAACTCAGAAGTGACCTCACAATGTCACTTGACATCACGACATCACTACTCCAGGTGCCGTGGCAGACTGTTACATCTCTGGCTTCCTGGCTGGTCCTTGCCAGACATTTGTTCTGTGTTTTGCACCTAGGAAGGGGTATAGCTCAGTGGAGGAGCTCATGTTTGCACACTAGGGCCCTCCATCTGAAACCCTGGAGAATTGCTATCAGTAAATGCAGGTGGTGCTAATCCATGATCTGGCTCCATAGAAAGCACCTGCCTTTCTTCCTATTATGCACCCCTTTCTTGAGTGGAGCAGTCATCTCAAGGTCCTCAAAATGACCCTGCTTCCTAGTATATGAGTGCAATGTTATGCTGCTGGAATATTTTACTAAATAGCTTGTAATGTTTTGAAAAGGCCATGGGATTGGGCAATTCCATATTATTCTGACTTGCCCACAACAGGCTCTTAGTCTGATTCTCATGTGAAGCAGAATATCAGTGTAGTCCTCAAATGATAGATTGAACTGAACCAATTAGGGGCCCAATTCTATCCAATTTTCCAGTGATGGTGTAGCCATGCCAATGGGGCATGCACTGAATCCTGTGGTGGAGGGACAGTCACAGAGGCCTCCTCAAGGTAAGGGAACATTTCTTCCCTTATCTTGGGGCTGCATTATGGCAGCACCGGTGCTGGAAAGTTGGATAGGATTGGGCCAAGTGCTTACTCCCAATTTTGCTCTTCCTTTAAAAAAAAAAATACACTCTTCAGATATCAAATGAGCACATCAACTCTCCCCCCAACTGTTCCCATTTGTCAGAAATGATCTCTATTGCTTTGATCATGTTTCTGATTCACAACGGACCCTATTTGCTCTTTTTTGTTGACTTTCAGGGATACCTTATTAAAGTTGTCTGATGATATATCTTAAGCATCTGAATTAGTGGGTGGTCAATGCATTTAGTCTCTGAATGTGCACACCCATGAACATAAATGAGAACATGAGCTCTTTGGAGGAAGGGTGGTATAAAAATGTGACAAACAAACAAACAAACAAACAAACAAACAAAGGAGCCCTGTGGTCCACAGCCTGCTGATTCACCACCAGTGAGACTCATTTTGAACTGTTAATAATAGATTGTAGTACAACTCTGTATTGCTAGCATATATAACCAAAAGCACAAACTGATAATTTTTTTTAAACAGCACGACAAGCAATTGCAGAGTAAATGAATAAAATATAGCATAAAGCAGAACCCTCAGCAATTTGCACTGGGGAAAGGCTTCTAACATATTCCTTGGTATTAAAGGAAGAGGTGTTGTAAACTTGTCTCTGATTTCATCTATGACATGCTAGAGCAGGGGTCTCCAAACCCCAGCCCAGGGGCCAGATGCAGCCCGCAGCAAGCCTCTTTCCAGCCCGCGGCCAACCTCTTTTCTCCTGAAAGCCTCTGGCCCATTCAACTGAATATGACCAGAACTGTGCTCCGATTGTGTCTGTAGGGTGTTCTGAGGGCCAGAGAGGTTGAATGAATGAGCCCATTCATTAATTTATTCACTCATCTAAGTTCCATCTCTAATTTATTTATTTAAATTTTATATTTAAATATTTTTTTTGGCCCTCAACACCACACCAGATATTTGATGAAGCCCTCTGGCCAAAAAGTTTGGAGACCCCTGTGTTAGAGGGTCTGACATCAGAGGAGAGAATATCCAATCTGTTCCTTGCTATGCTAGTTTTCTGCTCCCAGGGATTTTTTCAGGCTAGAGGACCTTGGAATGGGCACAAAAGTGAACAGGCCCCCCCCCCCATTTTCACAGTTTCCAAAACACCACTGGTGAGAAAACTACATTAGTGAGTAGCAGCCACTAGAAGGAACACTTTCCCACCCTCGCAAATCACCGCATAGTTCTCCAACCCCACACTCATGCTGCTGCACCCTGAAAATGAGGATAGCGTCATCTGGGATAGAGTTAACTGCTGTGAACAGCAGATAGAATATGAAATGACAACACCAAACGCTCAGATCATACAATGTAGCCATAATTGCAACCGACGAAGACTGCAGACTTGATGAAAGCTCAGAAGAAGCTCTTGAATCCATATGCCTCCTCGTTTCAGAGGACCCTGTTCAAAGGAACATTGATGAGCGCAATTGGGAGCACACAACTCAAACTTCAATTTTTTCTGTCCAGATTATTGACAGATGGGCCTAATTAAACTAGAGCACTAAAACTACCAAACCAGAGTTAATTTTATTATTGACTTTTTTGAGCTTGCAATCAGATTGTTTATAAACAGAAACTTAATCTTGTCAAAGGGAAATGGAAATGTCCTCACATTTAAATAAAAAACCAGTTCAAATAACTATTAGCTGGGGAAGTTTTTAGTTTTCATTTATTTCCTAAGAGAAAAAAAAGAAAGAGATGGAGGCAGATGCGTAACAACAATAAATTAAGACCCATTAAATGAGCATTCAGTGTATCCACTTCTTTATTTACTCCCCCATCCCCTAGTATTGGCATTCAGGAAGTAATGAGGCCATTAGCAGAACTATAGTAATAGAAATTTAAGATTCGCAATGTGCAAAGTATTGATCACTACAAATCCCAGTTCTGTGGCTTTATGTAAAATACTACTTTTCCCCCTCCTCACAATAGATATTTGATATCTATAATCATAATAGGTATTGAACCCAGGGCATGGTCTGAGGGCACACAACACAGGCAAGGTCTAATCAATGCCTGTGTGGATGGCCACCTGAGAACTCTATCATCTTGAATTTCACCATAGGAGGAAGGTAGCGTAACATTAAAAATGGCAGGGTCTATATACCAACAAAATGCATCACCATACTAGGATTTGATCAAGGAATTTAAAGAGATGAGAACAACTGTAGAAATATTTTGTTCCCAAAGAAACTAGGAGGGCGATAAAGCCTATTACACAGGCCAGCACACATTTTGCTTCCTTAAACGTTACACCAATTCCTGGGTATATTTGGGGTGCTGATTCCAAAAATAGCATCTGTTTTGCCCTATCACGTCTAGTTTTGGAGACACGGCATAGCTTATTTGGTGAATGGTTCAAGCAGCTTCCTCAGGAGGAAGCCTACACCATGGCTTCCTCATGAGGAACCTGCTTGAACCATTCACTAATGAGGCTATACTGCATCTCCAAAACTAGATGTGATAGGGCAAAACGGATGCCATTTTTGGAATCGGCACCCCAAATTCATATCAAATCACCATAAAGTTTGGGGAACACTTTTCTGATCCTCAATTTTGCAGGCCTGTGTTATTAACTGTAGGATCCCATGTTCAGCTGCAAGCTCACGTTGTCAAAATCATTGATCCCATGAGATTGCAGTTTCAGGTTCACTGGAGAAATCACAACTCACACTTGTAGATTTCACAGCTACAGGTGAACACATGGATGGAGGTGGGCCAGTGGATATGATTCCATTTCCATGCATAGCGATCGCTATATGCGTAGTGAGGATAAGCTTCTATGTCCCTCCATTTATTCTGCATTCTATGGGAGACTGTCTCAGGTAATTGTTAGCTCACTGCTTTACATGCTGAAGGCCTCAGATTCAACTCTTGGTATCTCTGGGTAGGGTGGGAAAAGACCTCCCACCCAAAATGTCAAGAGCAGCTACCAGACAGCATTGAGTGGGATAGACCAGCAATCTGTGCATGTCTTTCCAACAAAGAAACCAAATTATCAGTTTCATGGAGCTGCTTGGTCCATGCCTCTAGACTTGGCCAATCAAACTTAGCGTTAATTCATTGTATGGCATGTTTCTAGAATCTTTGTTTGTTTGTTTGTTTGTTAATAAAGTTTCAGATTGTCTTCTTAAACAGCACATTGACCTTTCATTCTCTAAAGGCTGAGGGCTTTGTGCTACGGAGTCTTGTCTTTTTCATTTATCTTGCTTTTATAAGTACACAATATATGCATAGTTTGTTCAGCTTCTGCAAAGACAGGTCAGAATGCAGTTTTGTTTCTGGGAAACACTTTATAAAGATAACTATGACAAATGCATCCCTGGTGTATTCCGCTTTATTGTTCCACATTATTACTTTATTTGCAGACTTCATGCAAACTTACTGTAAATGTTCCTTTTGTTTCCCTAGGCCTTCTAGTGGAAATTAGACTATCTTTTAATTGTGTTGAACATACAAGGCACCCAGTTTCAAAGAAGTGGAATAGTGTTTCTAATTTACAGCACAACCCCATGCTTCCTCCCCCTGCCGCCACCAATGCAAGCATGCCAAAACAGTTCCTTCTGCATCATGTGGGGGAGGCAGTTCTGGAGGTATCCTTTAGGTAAGGGAACAATAGTTCCTTTACCTGGGGGTAAGCCTCCACAGCATGGAGAGGTCTACCTGGACCTGCACCAGTAAAACTGCTGAACCCAGTAGTTATCACCAAACCCACCCCCTTCCTGAACCTGATCTGTCATCTTCCCATTGCTGCCCCATTCCACCCTCCTCTTCCCCGCCCCGCTTCCCTCAACAACTTACTGTAATTAGCAATCCTTTGGTGAGCCGTCACCATTTGCAGGGCTACTCCAACCTTGCCACCAGTGAGCCGTCACTATGTGGCTCTGACCACTACCAGCAGCCCGTTCTTGACAGCCATAAAGCACTTCCTGCTCTCAGAACACAAATTGTGGAGGTGGGTGGGTGGAGGGTTAAGATTAGGCTCTTAATTATGTTTTCACTTGAGAAGGAATTGTATGGCATTTTAGATCTTTTCTCACTCTTCTTGGCCTCACTATCAATGCCTTTTACAGTCTTGTTTTTGTTAGTATTGTGCATTGTAATGCTTAGTTTTTGTTTCAAGTTTGTTTTATTGTAAGGAATTTTTTTTTTCAGTAAGTCACTTGGACCCCAGTCTTATTTTCCCACCATCCTATACATTACAGCCTACACTCTGCTGGAGTGTACACTCTGCTGGAGTGTACACTCTGCTGGAGTGTACACGGCATAGTATGGTCATTGGCGGGAGGGGGGAGCAGATGGCCCGGGAGGCATAAGTAACAATATATTTTACTTACTTCTCTGTAAGCAGCTTGGCAGTCAATGGGTCTCCTAAGGCAACTACCGGTTGAGTCTCAGTGTTCGTGAGGGTTCTATTCCCAGAACTCATGTGGATGACAAAAATCACATTAAAGCAAATCCATTTAAAAAACCATGTCCCTTTGCTAGGTGATTTGAAAACAGCCTTGCTTACCTCTGTGAAGTAAGACAGAGTCATTAGGCAGACAATCCATCAATCAGTATCTGTCCAGGTGCTTAGAAAGGCTTCACTCTGAGCCGGTGACCCCTCCCTTCACACAGTTTGAGAACTACTGCTCTAGGCCAAAGATGTTCTGTGTAAGTATCGGGGAACCCCCAGCATCAGAAAAGAGGGGGTCCTAGCATAAGATTTGGGCCTTTTTGTTAACGCTGTGCACAAACTATGCTGGAATAAACAGCTAGAAACAGCATAACCCAGTGGTTCCGGCAGATCTAGAGGGTAGAGCCTCCGTTAGCCCGAAGATAACATCAGAAGGTCACCAGTTCGAAGACACCGGCAGCTCCCTGAACGACTGAGAATGGCGAGACCTTGAAGCAGCTGACAAGCTCAGCTGAGTGATTCCACCTGCTCTTGGTGTGAGCAAGAAGCGTCTTGGCTGCCCTCCATGCGAGAGATGGAGTTGCTTGTCAGCCAGTGGAAGAACTGGAGGCCAGAAGTGAGACCAAACCAGGAAGATCCATTCTGAAATGTTGTTGGTTCTTGAAAGAGAGAACCTCCCTTGAGGGATTTAGAAACGCCTGCCTATGTAAACCGCCTTGAATAAGAGGAGTAATCTGATGACCAGAACGGTAGTATATAAATACCAAGTTGTTGTTGTTGTTGTTGTTGTTGTTGTTATATTCTTACTCCTTTAGCACTGGGATTCACTTTTTAGAATTGTCAGGACCTACTAGAAGTGATGTCATGACCAGAAGTGACGTTATCAAGCAGGAAAATTTTTCACAATCCTAGGCTGCAATCCGACCCACACTTATCAAGGAGTAAGTCTCATTGACTATCATTGTTAAAAGCATCTTCATAGTAGCCTGTTAAACGTACAGATCTGTGACATTTCCCCAAATGCAGTCACTTACCAGGGTAGCATCAAGTCTAATGTATTAAAAATAAAATATTGAAATGAATGGGGACCCACCTGAAATTGGCTTGTGACCTTCCTAGTGGGTCCCGACCAACAGTTTGAGAAACACTGGATAACCCCAGTGTGTTCTCTTGGGTGGGTATGGAATTCAGGGTGCGATGCTATTCTGTGCTGGAACAGTCAAACCAATATGCTTGAGCTGTATCCAGCACAGGATAGGGGCCATAAGCGGCTCAGGCAGAAGCAAGGGTAAACATTTCCCCTTACTTCCAGGTAAGGGCCGCTGGCCCCTATGGGTCTCCTTGGACTTTCGCCACCTCTTGAGGTGGCTTGTGACCTCCTGAGGTGGCACTAGTCCGAGGAGAGCAGAGCAGCTTGGAGCCAAATCCCATAAAAGCCAAATCCCAGCCCTGCCTCCCATTCCCCACCCGCCTGCCCCCGGGACCACCCACCACCAGTCCTCCCCCTGCCCAGGAACACCTCCCTCCCGCCTCCTCCCCGCCTCCCCCCTGCCTACCTGTGGTCCTTGCGTTGGCGCAGCTATGCTGACACAAGGTGCTTGGAGGAAGCTGGCGTGGAGGCTCCACAGGCCAGCGCTTGTTCAAGCATTGGCCCAGCTTCCTTCTGAGGAGACACAAACATGCAAGGGACTTGTGCCAGCCCAAGTCAAGGTCTGGATTGTGCCTTCAAACTGCTTTATTCCACCCCCTTGACATGGAACTCCATCCTTAGGAAGAGGTTTAGGGAACTGGGGCATCTACATTTGCCCTTCTCTCTGTGTCACATGTACAGCTTTTTATATAACTTGGGTACATTTGTCACTAGATCCTTTGTACTTACAAACCTGAATAGTTTGAATGTTCATACACAGGCCGTGACGCCAAAACTACTGAGCCAGTGTCTTGGGAAAAAAGGCAGGAGTCTCCCAGTCAATAGTTGTAGACATTTCAAGCAATACAAATTGTTTTTCTATCAGATTATTTTTTGGTGAAGTTTTCCTGATTGGAGGTACACATTTGAAGATGACTAACATTTGGCAAATCTCTGTGCTTTAATTCGAAACCTCATATTTCCCTCTGTGTGACCATAATTTTGCCAGAGCTGATAGCCGAAGCTGGCTTTAACTTTGAAAACAGATCCTGTTACACCAGCAAAGGTGATTTTCAAGAAATCTGATCAAAAAGAATGAGGTGGCATCACATAAGCATATTAGGAAGGAGTTCCAAGCTTAAGGGATAACAAAGGGAAAAGGGCAGACTAATTTAAGCAAGAAAGAGACCTTCAGGCAGCTGAGGGAGTAGACTTGGATGAGGAAAGTTCCCAGGAGGACAAATGTAACTGTGAAGGAAAGAGGAGTCAAATAAGACTATAGAAGGCTTTAAAAGTGAGAACATTTTATCTGATATCAGAGGAGAATGGAAGCTAGAGTACAGATATGAGAAGGATGCATCATGTAGCCTATGATCAGGGAGAACTGAATTATTCCAGAAACATCCATGCTGTTCTGTTTCCATAAGATGGGATAATTTTGCTGTAATGCCAGTATAATATATTGAGTGATCTCTTGAACTGCTAATATAGCTAATTTTAAGCACTTCTGAGATGGTGCAGGAACTCTTAGGATTAAGGTGTTAAGTCTTTTTAATGAACAGACTGAAAAGTCATCAATCATGTTAACTTGGTCTATAGAGTGAGACATTAAGCTTAACTTTTCATTCCAGTAAATGTTGAACACTGATGAAGTCAAATCAAATGAGACAACTTGGATTATATAATCACCCAAAAAGTAAACACATTGGCTGCAATCCAGACTTCTATGCACTGGCGTTTCCGACTCATGCCTAGGCCAGAAAAGGCTGAGGGTACATTACTTGCACTTGTGCATTGTTACCGTGCAGTTTAAACACATGTAAGATGAACACATGGGAGAAAACCAGTTTGTGTGCAGGTGTCCTGTGTAGTGGCTCATAGCACAGCTATGCTGTTAGGCAAGAAAAAAAATAAGGGAGGTGAGGTAAAAGGTGCAAGGAAAAGGTTTTATTATGAGGATTTCACAGTATAAAAGGGGGAATAAAAAATAAAACAGTGCCTAGCTAAGCATTCTCACTCACAGTTAACTAGACAGAACCAAGAAGTATTTTTGGCCATTCACTCACAACTGGATTCTATGTGTAAGTAGTTGTTAAGGAGAAAGGGAGGGAGGGAGGTGATGGGAGTCCTTAGAAGAAACAAAGATGTGTGATAGTGGGGGAAAAGAAGGGGGAGAAGGGGCATAGAAAGGTTAGTTGGGTTTCCCAGATAGGTCCAGGGTTGAGGAAGTAGAGATTTTAGAGCTTTGGTTCCCAAAGTGATGGGTTGTGACCCACCAGGGAAACTGAAAGTGGGCCACTTACCCTTAAGGGGAGCGACCTAGGAATGGGTGCCCTGATGGCACAGCAGAGATCAGGGCACTGCAGGGTTCCAGATGCATTTAAACATACCTGGGAGGGTTGTGAATAAATTTAGCTTTAGTTTTACCTTTAGCTTAGCTTTACCTAAGCTTTACCTAAGTTAGCAACTAATCTAATGTGAGGGAGGGATTCTAAGGTCCAGCAAGTTGGGGCACAGGAGCTAAGTGAGGGCAATAAAAATAAATATGTATGGGCGTACAGAGGTCTACTCTGAGCAGGAGCAGAGTCCAACTTGTGAGTAAGAGCCCAAGGTACAGGCACTTGGAAAAATAAATAAAACAGAGGAGGATAAAGTGGAAAGCAAGTTTTTCTACTTGGTTTAAATTAACCGTATACTAAACCCAAGTTAAACTTAATCTAAATTAGAACATAATCTAAAGGTTCAGGAGATAATACAAGATTATTCACGCTGGCCGTTAGCCACCCAGGGGGGGAATAGGTGAGTTGGTATTTCCCCTGCTGGAGTAAGTACAAGATTATTTTTTTCAATGGTATGTACCGAAGAGAAATAAATAAGTAATCTTCAACGAAGGAAATAAAGTCTACTTTCATTTTCCCAGCAAAAAGCCTTGATTTAAGTCTGGTTACGGCTACTTTCGGTTTCTCAGCAAGAGGCTTAAATTTTTTTTGGTCATTTAAAGGCATACTAACCTAATTTGAGTGTGTTGATTTGACTGATTTTTTTTTTTTTTTTGGATATTAAAATTGGGAAGTAGCCCTGCAGGAAGTGGTTCCAGTTGGTGTTGATAAAAATGGCTTTTGAAAATTTAAAAGATGGTTGTGAAAGCCAGGCCTGGTTGATGGACTTTGTGATGGATTTTAGAAGAGAAATGGAGCAACAGGTCAGAGAACTATCTGAACAAATTGGGCAAATAAGTTCCTCCCTTGTAAACTCGCAGGAACAGATTATAAACAATAGAGAAGAAAAAAGAATGGATCAGATGTCCAGCGAAGTTAAAGAAGTGGAGTATTTTGAGATGGGACACGAGACGGAAGAAGCAATTGTCATAATAACTAAGAACCTTAAGGAAGAAAAAAGAGGAAATGTTCAGAGAGCAAGCTGTCTCAAGAAGAGGAAGAATTCATGGACTGAATTCAAGAATAACAGAATGAAGAAGAAAGAAAAATACAGGGGGGCCAAGAAATTCAATAGACTTAAGATGAAAAAGAAGAAAAAGAAGAAGTGGAAGAACCAGTTGGAAGACTAAGAGGGAACACCAATAAGATAGAGCACAAAGCAAGCAATAAGAAGAAGGTCAAAATGGTTGAATAATAAGTAGAATTTTTTTTAATTATATTAAATTAAATTAGATTTAAATGAAAATTTGAAATATAAATATTGCGGAAATTAAGTGGTATTAAGATAAATATTTTATTAATTATATTAAATTAAAGTGAATAAAAGGGAATTTGGAATATAAGTATTGTGAAAATTAAAGTGGTAATCATATGAAATAAATTAGATGGAACTGTAAATTTGGAATATAAGTATTGTGTAAACTAAAGTGGTATTAAGATAAATAAAAGGGTTATTTTTTAAAAGAGAAGGTAAATAAAATAAATTATAGATGTTTATTTTGGAGAAAATATTAAACCTGTATTTTGGGTTAATAAATATGTGGTGGATAAGCGAAGTATAATATTATTGTAATTGGAGATATTTGTTTTTAGATGTGATATTAGAAATTAAGAATTAGATAAGAGATTTTATTTTAGAGGTTAGTTTAGTGGTAAGAAGAGTCTATAAGCAAAAATTTGAAGTTTTTTTTTGATTGGATAGTTATGGAAAATGATATATAATATGTTAGAAGAGATTGAAGGGGGTAATACCATTGTAATCAGAGACTTCTTTTTTAGATGTGATATTAGAAATTAAGAATTAGATAAGAAAGATTTTATTTTAGAGATTATTTTAGTGGTAAGAAGACATAATCTAAAGGTTCAGTAAATTAGGACACAGGATCTAGGGGAGAGCAATAAATAAATAAATAAATAAATAAATAAATAAATAAATAAATAAATAAAATAAAGGTGCACACTTAATAAAAGGAGGATTTTAGCAGGGCTAAACAGGATTTAAATCTTAGTGTGTAAGTTCTGCCAAGTCAAAAAACTCTTAAGCCAGTGTAGTTTAAACTCAAATAAAAAACCAGCTTGAGGTTAAAAAGTCCAGCCTCAGACAACTGAAGTAGTAGGATAAGGGCAATTTAGCATAGCCATCGTCCTTTAGGTCATAACAATTGACCTTTAGGAGTTGATAAGAGCCCCATTAGGCAAGTCCAAGTACCCCATTCAGGGAAATCTCACTGGGAGACCAGCCCCTTTTCAATCAGCAAGGAGAAAGGGAGGAGGAGCTAGCTAGGAGTATAAAGCTAGTGCCTGCCACTGCGTGAGCCTCTCTGCAGAAGTGTGCGTGGCCTCTGGGGAACCCAGTGCTTCGGGAACAAAGTACCAGGTAAGGCACCACGAGTGTAGCATCTGTGCAAGTTCAGCAGCAGGGCGAGGAAGCCAGGGCCCAGATACTGCCCTTTCTCTTCCCTTGAGAAGAGGGCTGCTAACCAGTGTAGGGTTTTTAAGTACCCCTAAACAAAAACAAACAAAATTTAAAAAGCTATGCAGTCAGACAGCCAGCAGTAGAGTGGTGGCTATCCAGTGTTTTGCACCGAGTGCCACATGTATGACTATATGCCTCTGGGGCATAAGTCATGGGTGTGTCCTTGGTGCAAGGAGCTCCAGGGACTCAGGGAACGCGTCCGCTCCCTTGAAGCCTTGGTGGTGGACCTGGAGAAGCAGAGGCAGGCAGAGAAGGACTGTGGGGAGACTTCCGGGGACGATCAGGCTTCGTCCCAACCTCAGGCATGCAGCTCCTCAGCTGCCCGGGTGTGAAGTCTCGGAGCTGGAGGATGTCATCCTGGAGAGGAGGGAAACAATCCCCTAGGGGGGACCCCTTCTCCAGGGGATGGGCCTGTATCTGAATGCACTCAGGATACTCCTTGGCAGGAGGGGGGTCAGGGGCTTCTTGTAGTGGGGGATTCGATTATTAGAAACATAGAGGGGGTTGCGACGGATGTGAGGAACACATGGCGACTTGCCTGCCAGGTGTGAAGGTTGCGGACATCACTTCTCATCTAGACAGGCTGGTAGATAGTGCTGGGGAGGAGGTAGTGGTTGTGGTGCATGTCAGCATCAACAACATGGGCAAGTGTAGTCCGGAGGTCCTGAAGGCCAAATTTAGGCTATTAGGTAGGAAGCTGAAAGCCAGGACCTCAAAGATAGCGTTCTCAGAAGTGCTATCTGTTCCACGCGCAGGGCCAGCTAGGCAGGTGGAGATCAGGGGTCTCAATGTGTGGATGAGACGGTGGTGCAGGGAGGAGGGGTTTAGATTCGTTAGGCAATGGGGAACATTTTGGGACAAGCGGGGCCTGTACAAGAGGGGTGGGTTTCACTTGAACCAGAATGGAACCAAACTGCTGGTGCATAACATTAAAATGGTGGCAGAGCAGCTTTTAAACTGATCCCTTGGGAAGGCTGACAGGAGCCGAGAGGCATCCGGTTCAGAACTCCTCATTCCTATGGGACAAGGGTGGGGAGGTTAGAGAACAACAAGGTAAAGGCAGAGTAGGAGAAGAAATTGGGAATGGTAGTTATTTGATTTTTCTCTGTAAACCGCTTTGTGAACTTTTAGTTGAAAAGCAGTATATAAATACTGTAATAATAATAATAGTGTGATGGGATGTGATAGACGCATCCACAGTGAGAGGATGCGGGAACAAAGGAGCTAATAAGCAGTCCATCCTGGGACATTCCATGTACAAATGCTTTTATGCAAATGCCCGAAGTCATTTGCATAAACTGCCTGAAGTCATTTGCCGAACTGGAATGTCTGGTGACAAGGGGAAACATTGACATAGTGGGCATAACGGAAAACTTGTGGAATGTGGAAAATCAGTGGGATACCGCAATTCCGGGCTATAAACTCTACAGGAGGGACAGAGAGGGGCGGGTTTGAGGTGGGGTGGCCATTTATGTTAAGGAAGGGATAGAATCCAGCAAAGTAGAGATTGAAGGTGCGTCCGACTCCATAGAATCTCTATGGGTTAAATTACCAGGCCTGAGGAGTGATGTAATACTGGGGGCGTATTATCGTCCTCCAGACCAGAAACTGGAAGGGGACCTTGAAATGAGGAAACAGATCAGGGAGGTGACAAGGAGGGACAGGGTTGTAATCATGGGGGACTTCAATTATCCTCATATAGACTGGGTCAATTTGTGTTCTGGTCACGATAAGGAGACCGGATTCCTTGACATGCTAAATGACTGTGTCTTAGAGCAGCTGGTCATGGAGCCCACCAGAGGACAGGTGACTCTGGATTTAATATTGTGTGGTACTCAGGACCTGGTTAGAGATGTCAATGTTACTGAGCCATTGAGGAACAGTGATCATGCTGTGATCCATTTCGACATGCACGTCGGGGGAAGAATACCTGGTAAATCTCTCACAAAAACCCTTGACTTCTGACGAGCGGGCTTCCCTCAAATGAGGAGGCTGGTTAGAAGGAGCTTGAAAGGGGAGGTTAAAAGAGTCCAGTCTCTACAGAGAGCATGGAGGTTGCTCAAATCAACAGTAATAGAGGTCCAGCGGAAGTGTATACCGCAAAGGAAGAAGGGCTCAACTAAGTCCAGGAGGATGCCTACATGGCTAACCAGCCAAGTTAGAGAGGCCGTAAAGGGCAAGGAAGCTTCCTTCCATAAATGGAAGTCTTGCCCTAATGAAGAGAATAAAAAGAAACTGTGGCAAAAGAAATGTAAGAAGGTGATATGAGAGGCCAAGAGAGACTATGAGGAACACATGGCCAGTAGAATTAAGGGGAATAATAAAAGCTTCTTCAAATATGTTAGATGCAGGAAACCTGCCAGAGAAGCGGTTGGCCCTCTGGATGGTGAGGGAGGGAAAGGGGAGATAAAAGGAGACTTAGAGATGGTAGAGAAATTGAATGAGTTCTTTGCATCTGTCTTCAGGGCAGAAGACCTCAGGCAGATACCGCTGCCCGAACGGCCCCTCCTGGACAAGGAATTAAGTCAGATAGAGGTTAAAAGAGAAGATGTTTCAGACCTCATTGATAAATTAAAGATCAATAAGTCACCAGGCCCTGATGGCATCCACCCAAGAGTTATTAAGGGATTAAAGAATGAAGTTGCTGATCACTTAACTAAAATATGCAACTTGTCCCTCAAAACGGCCACGGTGCCAGAGGACTGGAGGATAGCAAATGTTATGCCGATCTTTAAAAAGGGAAAGAGGGGGGCCCAGGAAACTATAGACCAGTCAGCCTAACATTTATACCTCAGATGTAAGATGGTGGAATGCCTCATCAAAGACAGACTCTCAAAACACATAGAGGAACAAGCCTTGCTGAGGGAGAATCAGCATGGCTTCTGTAAGGGTAAGTCTTGCCTCACAAACCTTTTAGAATTCTTTGAAAAGGTCAACAGGCATGTGGATGCGGGAGAATCCGTGGACATTATATATCTGGACTTTCAGAAGGCTTTCGACATGGTCCCTCACCAAAGGCTACTGAAAAAACTCCACAGTCAGAGAATTAGAGGGCAGGTCCTCTCCTGGATTGAGACCTGGTTGAAGACCAGGAAACAGAGAGTGGGTGTCAATGGGCAATTTTCACAATGGAGAGAAGTGAAAATCAGTTTGCCCCATGGATCTGTCCTGGGACCGGTGCTTTTCAACCTCTTCATAATTGACCTGGAGACAGGGTTGAGCAGTGAGGTGGCAAAGTTTGCAGATGACACCAAACATTTCCGAGTGGTGAAGACTGGAAGTGATTGTGAGGAGCTCCAGAAGGATCTCTCCAAACTGGCAAACGGGCAGCAAAATGGCAGATGCGTTTCAATGTAAGTAAGTGTAAAGTCATGCACATTGGGGCAAAAAATCAAAACTTCACATATAGGCTGATGGGTTCTGAGCTGTCTGTGACAGATCAGGAGAGAGATCTTGGGGTGGTGGTGGACAGGTCAATGAAAGTGTCGACCCAATGTGCAGCAGCAGTAAAGAAGGCCAATTTTATGCTTGGGATCATTAGAAAAGGTATTAAGAACAAAACAGCTAATATTATAATGCCGTTGTACAAATCGATGGTAAGGCCACACCTGGAGTATTGTGTCCAGTTCTGGTTGCCACATCTCAAAATTGACATAGTGGAAATGGAAAAGGTGCAAAAGAGGGCAGCTAAGATGATTACTGGGCTGGGACACCTTCCTTATGAGGAAAGGCTACGGCGTTTGGGCCTCTTCAGCCTAGAAAAGAGGCGCCTGAGGGGGGACATGATTGAGACATACAAAATTATGCATGGGAAGAATAAAGTGGATAGAGAGACACTCTTTACACTCTCACATAACACCAGAACCAGGTGACATCCACTAAAATTGAGTTTTGGGAGGGTTAGGACAGACAAAAGAAAATATTTCTTTACTCAGTGTGTGGTCGGTCTGTGAAACTCCTTGCTGCAGAATGTAGTGACGGTATCTGGCCTGGATGCCTTTAAAAGGGGATTGGACAAGTTTCTGGAGGAAAAATCCATTATGGGTTACAAGCCATGATGTGTATGTGCAACCTCCTGATTTTAGAAATGTGCTATTTCAGATGCAAGGGAGGGCACCAGGATGAGGTCTCTTGTTATCTGGTGTGCTCCCTGGGGCATTTGGTAGGGCCGCTGTGAGATACAGGAAGCTGGACTAGATGGGCCTATGGCCTAATCCAGTGAGGCTGTTCTTATGTTCTTATGTGAAGCCCCATCTGCGAGTCTCCATGCTACTGCAGTCAGAGGTCACTTCCAGTTTTCAATCAGAGCTCTGATCACAGAGGAGGCTGCGAGCTTCCAGGTCCCTCTGGGGAGGCATCACAACACTCCCAGCAACGTTTAAATGCCTCTTGGTCCCAATCTCTGCAGCGCAGTTGGGGCACACACCCACCAGTCCCACCCTGCCCCCACAACCACTCACAGGGTTTCTAACTCCCTTGGAAGAGTTTGGAAACCACTGTTTTAGAGTATAGAAAAGGGAGGAGAAGGAGGAAAATGAGGAGACTAATGGCAGTGAGAAAGAGAAAGTTGCCTGCAGTTTAGGTCTTGGCAAATGCAATGCTGAAGAGCTGTTTGCTACATCCTGAACCAGAGAAGCTATAGGCAAGGGGTGAGCCTACAGGTAGGCTGTGAACACTTCACCTACTGCAGCTGGAGGAGCTGGTCTCTGCCACCAAACACCTCCTTTGAACTTGTGGGCATCCCAGAAGCATCTGGCTGACCATTGTTGGAAACAGGACACAAGGGACCCATGCTGGAGCCTTGGACTGTACAGACAAGCTGGACTAGATCTAGCAGGACTCTTAACATTTCTAAGAAGTTCTCTTGCACCAAACCCATTGAGATAAATGGGAACTGGAGCTCTTTTGCAGCTTTCCTTCATTAGAAGCCATGCCCAGGAGAATTTTCTGAGTTTTCTGCCCATGGCGTTTACGAGTTAAGGGATTTACGAGTAAGAAGTTGAAAAAAGGGGGAGGAATGCAATGTTTTCAACTGATGTGGTGTTCCTTTTGAAACAGCCCACAGAGAGAACAAGCTAAATTAGATCTAATCTAGGTCTGTGTTTTTGATTATGTATATTCGTAGCTTTGGGCTCTGTCAAAGAAGGCAAAAATAAGATGCAGTTCTCTAAAAATGTAGTGTAAGAAACTGTTCTGTTATCAAAAGCATTAACTAAATAGTACATCTTGAGTGAGCTTTACATCTGTAGAGTTTGATCATCGGGAACATCCAAACCCTTGCCTCGTGGGATGTCTCCACTGAGAAGATTTAATGAGTCACTTTGAGCAGTCAGTTTTCATTTGAAACTAAAGTTTCCATGTGCTTTTCAAAGATTCCCAAGTTAGTCTCGTCCCTCTCTGGGCTACATTGCATTCAGATGCGTACATAGATACATAATATTGCAGAAAATGGGGCTCTGAGCCCCCTGAAGGCAATATCATAATCCGGTCATGAAAATTAATGTAACTTTATACCTTCCAAAGCTATCCCCATGCTAATTCAGGAAGTGGGTTTTCTTAAATGAGTAGGGAGGCACGGTTTCTTACAAAAAGAAATGTATCCTTTGGTTTCTTGCAATAGCCTATTCAACTCGTTGATGACAACTCTCATTGCAGCCCCAATTAAATGCCATTCCTTTAGCTTTCTGCAGCCTTAGAATAATAGGCTGCAGAAAGCTAATTTAAAAGTAGTAGTTGGCAACCTTCAGTCTTGAAAGACTATGGTATCGCGCTCTGAAAGTATGGGTTCTTAAATTTGTGGAAATGTCACAAACTCCGATTTCTAGGCAGTAGGGTACAAGCACGAGATAAAGACATTGGTCAGGCTTTGTTAAAGAGTTGTTCTTTGTTTTGTTCCACTTTTCAAAGAACCAGCTTTTCAGTTCCGCTGTTACGAGTACCACTGCCACCAGAGATGTCTACTGTATGTCAAAATGGGCAGCTTGTGCCACAGTTGTCCCTGCAATGAGGAAGAAATGTGTCCACTTTCTCCTGCTTCCTGATCTCTCCTCAGCACTGCACCCTCCTTGCTCAATCTATGCTGCTTATAAAGGTTGGGATGCACCCACACACAGCCACACCTTGCTGCTAGGGCAGCACTGCCCCAGCCAACCCCACGCCCAGTGGTGTCAGGCCAGGTGGAGAAGCAGCATCCAGTCTTCATAACAATGGCACCAAGTTACAACTGCCATATAATCTGAGGTACCACAATCACTGAAGTACCACCATCAATTCTATACCAAGGACTGAAAAGCTAGCCTATCGGATATACACTTAGAGGTCCTATACCCAAACTCACGCATTAATTCAGTGGATGGCATTGATCGATTCACTAGGAAGCATGGCCATCTGTACTCTGGAGCAGAAATCTATACATTCAATATCTTGGGCAGTGTCAGACAACTGCCAGGCCAGGCACTGGTCAAGGACCTATCACTTTTCCTGTGACTACCCAACAGACCCCTGAAGCCTACCAGCACCCATTCTTACATGGCACCAACAGAATTGTGGGCCTTAGTTGACAAAGATGTGTTTTACAGAGAGGATGATACAGATTTCTCAGGGTGCAATCCGTAAAGCACGTTTGCACCTCCTCAAGAGTCGCATGGCACAGGGACATGCGCCAGCCCGCAGAGCCTGAATCCAGCTTCCGCGCGCGCTGACTTGGGCAGGGAGGGTTGTGTTGGCCTAGCTCAGCTGATGCAAGGGTCTGGGGATGGTAGGGAGGAGGCGAGAGGAAGTATTCTGGGGCAGGCAGAGGGTGGACGCGGGGGTGGGCGGGTGGGGAGCAGCAGGAGGCAGGATTGGAACCCGGCTGTTATGTCGTATCCCAATCCCCTTCCCTGAGTAGCATGGAGCGGCTGCAAGCTACTCTGCTCTCCTTGGACTTATGCCACCTCTTGAGGAAACAGAGGAAACCCATTGGTGCTGTGGTGGATTACCCGGGGTAAGGGGAAGAGTTTTCCCTTGCCTCCGACCAAGCCACTTTGGGCCCCTATCTTCTGCTGAATAGAGCACAAACCTCCTGGCCTGCTTGTTCCAGCGCAAGATAGGATTGCACTGTCACATTGTCTTTAATTATTTTATACCTCATATAGTAATATAGTTTTAATACACCATATGCAATCAGAGCTTCAATTAAGGAAAATGAAGGTTTCATTTAGCTGAAAGGAAGCAGATATCCTGATGGTCAGAAATGTCTCAGGATCACATCGTAACATGTGTACACCATGAATATTTACTATTGTCTTCCATGGAGATTTGCCTAATTAAGAACATGGATTGTTTACTGTATAGTCATTAAAAAGAGCTGTAGCTGTCCTTGGTAATGTTCTGGAGACCTCTCTTGATGATCAAATTATCCATTATTCCATGAATGCTATGGGCATAGTCACAGTTTTCCTGCAATTAAAAAAATAACCTAGAGAATGAAGATAATGTCTGTCTTCTTCTCTTTGGCGGTCCTCTCAGTCTGGAAACTGGTGAATATTTGTTCATCACATTATAACAGCAGGCACATTCCTCAGTTGTGAAAAATGAACATTAGTTGAAGTCAATCGAGCGTGAGGGACAAAATGGTCCAGTTCACTCTAGCATGCATATATCAAGAATGAGATTGGTGAGATAGGAGAAGGACGCTTGCCTCTGTTTGTGCTTTTAAGACTGCTCTTTTATGATTACAGACAATGTCACATTGGATGGGAACTTGGCGTGATCTAGTTAGGAGATGTTCTTTATCCAAATGCAGTACTAGTCATATACATTTACAATAGAGTTATACATTTACATGTATACATTTACATTTATATTATATATTTACAAATAAAAAGTGGGAAACAGGTACTTGATATGCCATGGCAAAAAACTCACAGATATGTCATGGACAAGGAACCCCACATTGATTCTGCATCCAAACATGCATTTATTCTGAAGGAAAATGCTTGCTTCCATGTGTGTTGTTTTTGCATGCCTGTTCTGGACTCAGCCAGATGTACGGGATGACCAACACAAAGGTAGTAGAGAACCAGGATATGAAATCAGGTTAACAGGCCAGTCAGGGTAGCATATATCATGGCAAAATGAGACATGGTCAGGTATAATCAAGTTGAGGCCAGGTAGATATTCCCAGTTAGACAGCATCAGGAAGAACTGAAGTCAAAAATCTGATCATCTGTCTGAGGGAAGGGCCCAGGGAACTGGTGAACAGGGGAATGCAGGCTGAAAACACAGCACAGGCACTCTGAGAACAAAAAAGGTATGCAGCACCTAACAGACTGAAAAACAAAGAAGAGGAAGGGAACCTACTTATAAAGAAAAGCAAATGGTGGAGCCAAAATGCATTTGGATGAATCAAATACTTAGAGCACGAAACCAAGTGGGCTGTTGTTTAGGGAAGGAGACAGGCCAAACTTGTAAATATGAATGGACAAACTATTAGGTCAGGAGGAACCAAGGGAGCTGCCCAGGCGAGCTTAGAAGGGCAACTATATCATATTCTTGGACATATTTGGAGCATTACCCCTGCTCAATGGACAAAGACACACTTTTCCAAGTGGTGCTCCTCTTATACTTAGCAGGGGAAGAATAACTGTCCCTCTTCACCCCAGCAGAGTGTCTTTTCTAGTGCTTATTTGCTGGTGTTTCTTTTGCATCTTTTATATTGTGAGCCCTCTTGGGAAAGGGAGCCAATTAGTTTTGCCTGTAAAAAGCTTTGTGAACTTTTTTTTGTTGAAAAGCAGTACAGGTATGTGTCACTTAACAAAAGGGTTACATTCTCCTAGCCTGGCATTAAGCAATTTTATTGCTATGTACCTTGGTGGTGTTGGTAGTATCCTTAGGAAGTCCCAGAGGCCCCCTCCGGCTTGCAGGGGGTCTCCACAGGACTCAGAATGGTCCTCAAAAGTGTCCAGAAACTATTTCCAGTTTTCGGAGGCAAACCAGAAGTAGTTTTCTGAAAACTAGTTTCTAGAGGCTTCTGTGGGCCATTCTGAAGCCTGTGGAGGACCATAGAGGCCTGGTGCAACCTGGAGAAGGCCTCTGGGGCCTCCTGAGGACACCACCAACCACCAACCGCTTTACAGTAAATCAATGATGGACCATTGTATATTGGGAAACCCTGGCCTCTGAGCTGCCCGCTTGGAGGCAGGCTGTGCAGCATGGCCTTTCCCAGTTTGAAGAGACACTTGGCCAACAGTCTGAGGCAGAGGCAAAGAAGGAAGGCCCATAGCCAGGGAGACAGACCAGGGACAGACTGCACTTGCTCCCAGTGTGGAAGGGATTGTCACTCCCAAATTGGCCTTTTCAGCCACACTAGACGCTGTTCCAGAACCACCTTTCAGAGCGCGATACCATAGTCTTTCGAGACTGAAGGTTGCCAACATACATTGTATATGCAGTCATTCATTGGTTGGAATGCTGCTAAGTGGCACACATCTGTGTAGCAGCAGCAGCAGCAGCAGCAGCAGTAGTAGTAGCAGCAAATATTCTTCCTTCACTATAAAGCCACAGATGACTCACCATTCAGAACATCCACATACAAATTCTAAGGGTCCTGATTCAAATCCCTCTCCAGGTCCTGATAAATTCCCTAGCTTCAAGGAAGGGATAGGCACTTGGTTACACCATCTAACCATGCATGCACTCTGTATTGGAAGCCACAAACTCCAAGTACTACCTCCTTTCTGTCTGTGTAATCTGGTTCCTTTTTTGTTCTGCCGCATTGTCCCTTAGCCCCACTTTTATTTGTTTTGCACATCGCGAACTCTTACTTGAGCTGATCAAGGGAGGTGTTTGTGATGTGCAAAAGCACACAGAGTCTTATCATTTTATATCAAATTGTGACTAGCTTTTTTTGGGTTGAGTTTCTTTAAAGACTTTTCATTCGTCGAAGGAGAAAGGCAGAGAAGCCCTGCTGTTTCTCTAGTGCCTGAGCCAAGTCATTTGAATAATGTAGTCTGGACTGTCTGAAAACTGAAGATAACTCCATTATCCAGATTAAACGAAACCCCTTCAAACATAGCAGATGAATTATGTATACAGGAAAGTGTACTCACCATAATAATTTAGTGAATAATAAAGATATAAAGCTCAATTCCAGTTTCACTTGCAACCTATGATTATTTGGAGTTGAAAGAGTTCAGATGGAAAAAAAGTAAAGACGTTTTCATCTCTAATAGCAATGTCATCACTTTGTCTCCTACAATTCTGAGCATAGGGGATGTTGTGCTAGGAAACTTGGAGTGAGGGGGAAGAAGCAGGCCATTCTGTGTAAAAAAAAAATACAATTCAAATTGGATTAATATTTGCTTAGAAATTCTGCTTTGTCCTGTATGAGGAGCAGGATGGAATGAAAACAGCAACATGTATCTCTGATCCTAGCCCTGATGAAGATAGATCCAGATTTTTTTCTTCTTGGATTACAACTGGTTTTCAAATAGCAGTATTCAATGGTAGTGCTAACAAATTCTTCTGGATTGGACCAAAAGTTGACTTACAACCCAATCTTAACCAACTTTCCAGCGCCAATGCAGCCGTGTCAAGGGGGTACACGCTGCATCCTGTAGTGGGAAGCAGTCTTGGGGTCCTTATCAAAGCAAGGAAATGTTTGTTCCCTTACCTCAGGGCTACACTGTGGCTACATTGGCACTGGAAAGTTGGTTAGGATTAGTCTAGCATCCTTCTTCCCTAAGTGGCCAACCAGATGCCTCCGGGCAACCAGCAACCAGTGAATGAATGGAATAACCATCTCCCAGTATTGTCCCCAGCAACTGGTATTCAGTGCCATATTGCTTCTGAACTTGGATTTTCCATGTCACCATCATGACTAATATCCCTTGATAGTCATATCCTCTATAAACATGTCTCCATGTATCTTTCTTTAAAACTGTCTCAGCTAGCAGTCATCAACACATCCTTTGACCGTGAATTCTATA
This sequence comes from Tiliqua scincoides, assembly GCF_035046505.1. Classification (NCBI taxonomy): domain Eukaryota; kingdom Metazoa; phylum Chordata; class Lepidosauria; order Squamata; family Scincidae; genus Tiliqua; species Tiliqua scincoides. Next base: position 106,953,081 of record NC_089823.1, read on the forward strand.
CATTATTTCTTGATAGTGCTTCAGGATGCGGAAGCTCTCAACTTTCAGACATATTTGCTAACATCTCCCACTCCACTCACAATCTTCAGCTGCTGCTGCTTCTGCTATCAATATAATTGAAAAATACATCAGCCATTAGATGTTTGATTTTCTCTGTACTTTGCGAACTTTCGGTTGAAAAGTGGTATATAAATACTGTTGTTAATAATAATAATAATAATAATAATAATAATAATAATAATAATAATAATAATTATTATTATTATTATTATTATTATTATTATTATTATTATTATTATTATTATTATTATTATTATTATTTGCAAGATGGAGTTAGAGAAGAAACTATTTAGGGCAGGGGTCAGACATTGGGTTCATCAATACTAACAACGTATTCAATATGTATGTGCAAACCTCTTGATTGAGCCATAGAGCTAAAAAAAAAAAAGATGGACAAAGAGTGGAGAGAGGCAGAGAATGACACTCCAGGGATGCTTTTGCCCTTGGTCTGCTTACACTATAAGCCTTACGGAGACAGACTTACAAACTTGAATTCTTTTTTAGGACCACTGCAGGCTGGGTTGTGATATCTCTTGGGGACTACTGGCCAGATGATTTCAGGTGGCGGGCTGGATTCGGCCTGAGGGCTGCAGGTTGCCAAACTCTGGCTTAGGGAATGACTAGAAGAAGTCAAGACCAAAGAAGAGAGTGAATCTTGAAACAATGCAGTGGTTCACTTTGGGCTCACGAGAAGCTTTAAGAGTTCAATTCCTTTATATCCCACAGCACACTAGTATGACTTGGAACACAGTTTAGGAATTAATTCTCTATCTACTATATAGCTCTTATTTCACTCTTTACAGCACTAATAATAGATATTTCATCATCCACCAGGTGTTTTTAGAGATGCATTTGTTGCCATCTAATGCATCCAAAGTAGCATTATGCAGCCTTCAAGTTACAAAATAATTCACTAAATAAACAATGATATTTCCTTCTCTTCCTCTTCTGCTGAAAACTGGGCCTAAAGAGGTACTTTGTCCTGGATGACAAGCTGAAGTAAACATAATGATAGAAAAGGCTTTCACTGAGTGACTAGCTGTGCACGGTTTCCCAAGGGAGCAGTTCTGCAAATGAAATCTGGATTCCACAGATTTTGTTTCCAGAAGGTCCAGAAGGAATTCTAATAAAAAAGACAAAAAGAAGAAAAGAAAAGGCAAATAGTTGTGAAAGTCTAGTGGGGAGGGAAGGAGGAGACACCCAAGAGATGACAAACATAAATGTAACATAGACACAGTTGCACACTCAGGTATTAGATATAGGGTGACGTGCCAGAGGGGGACGTGCCCTGGGGGAGGATGCGCTAACTTCATGGCTTTCTGAGCTACCCTGTCATGCCATACACCGTTGGATGTGGAATGTCCAGTGGAGTGCAATGCAAAAGCAGAATTGAAATAGCTCCTTTCCTTCAAAAGTTATGGCCAAAAAACTGGAAAGAAAAAATGCATGGAGCCCTGTGGAAAGTGAAAGTGAGCTGTAATGTGTGTTTACTCGTGAGTAGGCGCACGTCCCGATCCAATGAATGCAGCCCCCAAAAACACGAGAAGGGGGTCCCTCCCTCCCAGTTGCGTCTATTGAGCCCAAATGAAGCCACGTGGCCGCGTTTACTCGCGAGTAGGCAAACTTGCAAGGACTGAGAAGACTCAAGGCAGGCTGGGAGGACTCCAAGGATGTCAGAATAGTCCTGATCTAATGAATGCAAACCCCCAAAAACACAAAAGGGAGAAGGAGGTCCCTCCCTCCCAGGCCTATGGAAAGCGAAGCAGCCTCATGGTCGCATTTACTCACGAGTAGGCAGATGAGCCTTAGCTGGTGGTCAGGCCAGGCAAAAGGGAATGTGAGAATAGTCCCAATCCGATGGAACTGAAGCTCAACATATGTTCCAGAAGGCAGCCTCTCTCCCCCCTCTAAAAAGGACAAAAAAAGAGGCTTGAATGGTAACAGGAAAGTTTTCTATTTTGCACTTGCAAAGCCAGGTGGGTCTTTATCTGGATATGCCTGAAATAGAAGAACTTTAAAGTGGGCACTGGGGAGGGCTGGAAATCTCACTGATTCTTTCTGGGGGTTGTTATTGCAGGCAGGCTACAGAGTAGGCTCCATTGACCTCTATGGGACTTACTTCTGAGTAGACTTGCATAGGATTGGGCTCACAGGCTGCAATCCTAGCCACACTTTCCTGAGAGTAAGCCCCATTGACCACTATGGGACTTACTTCAGAGTAGATTCACTTGGTGGAACAGGACTGGCTCCCCCTTATTTAATTATTTCTTTTATTTTAATTATTTATAATTATTTATTTTAATTTGCTTGATGATGTCACTTCTGGCCATGACATCACTTCCAATGGGTCCTGGACAGATTGGATTCTTTTAGATTCATTCTAAAAAGTGGGTGCCAGTGCTAAAAGTTTGAGAACTGCTGCAATAAGTTGTTAGTAAGTTGACACGGGTGTGTGTGACTACAAGTTTTCAAAATCACTAAAAGCAGTTTGGAGGAATAAGACCATCATGTTATATATCAATCAATGTGTAATTTCATGCAGAATGCAATGAAACAAACCACATTGAAATATCTTTGTTCTATCAAAAGCTACTGCCAAAAAACCAGTGGGGGCGGGGCGATGGTACATCACCACGCCCACCACCTGGGGCGTTGCACTGCCCTCTTCATAGGGTGATGCGCAGGCCTCCCTCACTGGGTGACGCGAATCCTAGTGACGCCACTGATAACACCATATCTCCTATTATGTCTAGCAAGGTCTGACACACAGGACAGGCCTGGACTTGAAGAAGCTCATGATCAGGCAGACACATCTTGGCATGTTCGACATTCCCTTTATCTAGTTACAGATATCAAAGATCTGAGGAGGGAAAAAAACAGGTCTTTTGTTTTCCTTACCAATGAAAATAAATTGAGTGGGATTTTTGTGGTAGTTCATCTATGGAAGCCAAAACAGCTGTCATTTTGTTTCTCTTTCAAAGCAAACTCCAGGAACAGCAGCAGGAGAAAGTTGCTCCTTATCCCCTGTCATATTTTCAAATGTAACACTATCAAATGTGATTATCTTTCCTGTGGCACTGAGGGAATATTAAGAACAAATAGACTCTGTGGTGGCTCAGAACAAAACAAGACACAACATGGGGGGGACAGCAGGCTTCCTCAGTGAAACATGGGCCTTGTCGTTGCAGAATGTAAACATAAAGAGAAGTGACAGAACACACACATGCACATGGATTTTTCATTACTTTCTAAAAGAGAAAAAGAGGACGAGGAGGATTGGTTGTTTGCTGGCAGTTATAATTGCTTTGTCGAGGTTGGCCTTCAATGCAACTGGCTTTGAAACCCAATATAAGTAGTAATAATAATAATAATAATAATAATAATAATAATAATAATAATAATAATAATAGTACAGATATTTATATACTGCCTTTCTTGGTCGTCAGATTTCTCCTCAGACTTTATTCCAGGCAGTTTACGTAGGCAGGCTGATTAAATCCGTAGGGATTTTTACAATTGAAAGAAGGTTCTATCTTTCAAGAACCACAACAGTCCAGGTGTTTCACTCTGATCGGATTTCACATTCTGGCCTCCATCCTCCCACGCTCAGAGCAGATGGAATAACTCGGCTCAGCTTGTCAGCTGCTTCAAGGTCGCCTGGTGCCGGTGGCCTCGAACTGGAGACCTGTGGATGTTATCTTCAGGCAAATGGAGGCTCAACCCTCTAGACCAGACCTCCTGCCCATGAAGTAACATTTCAGAACACCATTTTTATGGTTGGACTCATACAGTGATAGATGTGAGACAGTAAGGTGAGTAGTTGAGAACTTTTTGGCATCTGCATCTCATCAATCAAGGGTTCGTTGCCCCTTCCTTATGTCTCAGTTGAGGGAATTAGCCAAGCAGTCAATCTGAGGCAAAAAAAAAAAAAACTGAGAAGGAAGGAACATTCAGGAATATTCAGGTAGAGGCAGTGGTATAGCAAGCAGAGGACACGGGGGATCTGTCCTGGGTACCATGCCACAAGGGGGGTGCCACGTAGCTGCAACGTGGCCATGTGTGTGTGTGCTCTGGAGTTTTAGAGTCTCCAGAGAGCAAGCAAGACTCTTTAGACCTCTGGAGCACACGCATGGCCACGTCGCTTGCCAGAAGACATTTGCTAGAGACTCTTAGAACTCCACAGTGCTTCTCAGCAGACACCTTAATATCAATGTGGCCACTTGTGCTCTCTGGCGTTCTAAAGGGTCTTGCTTGCTCGCTGGAGGCTCTTGAAAACTCTGGAGCGCATGCGTGGCCATGTCACTTACCAGCAGACGCATGCTGGAGCATGCTGGATGCTCTACTAAAGCATCTGCCAGCAAGCACTTTGGAGTTCTAAAGAAAAGAAAAACTGGCAGTGATGTGATGATATCATGTGATATGATGACACCATGTGATGTGAGGATGTCATCTCCGCCCTGGGTGCTCCTGTCCCTAGCGATGCTACTGGTTAGAGGTAAGGAACTGAGATTGGTGAAAGGGAACAAGAAGCAGGAAGGCTGAGAAGCAAGCACAGAGTTATCACATCATGGCAACACTGAGTATATAGAGATGCATTATGGGGAAGAAGTGGCTACTGCTTCATCATGCCTAAACACAGCTGTAGTTAGGAATCCCCTCGCCCCTCACAGCTAACAATGCCTCATTTCTTTTCCCTACACCTTTCCATGTACGTCTTGTCTTTTCTTAGACTGCAAGCTACAAGTAGGGACTATTCATTTATAAATCTCTGTAAGGCAGCTACATGCCAGGTTGACACCAAAACAAGTGAAATTCAAAATTATTTTCTGGGTTCTTCCTAATGAGAAATGTTTGAAAACCTGACATGGAAACCAAAGTATTTTTAGTAAGACAAGTGACATTTCTCAGGCGTTTTTTGCATGTTTATGATACAATCCTAAGCCCATTTATTTAGAAGTAACTCCCTTGGAGTCTAGTGGGACTTATTCCTAAGTAAATGTGCTTCCATATTTTTCTTTAGATGCCTAGTAAATAATATTGTGCCACTTGCACAGGGACCAGCAATTTAGGACTTCCTTCTCTCTCTCTCTCTCTCTCTCTCTCTCTCTCTCACTCACTCACTCACTCACCCACCATAGTGATGGCATTCTATTTGTTATATACCATTTGTTATATATTACCAAGCAGTACTAGCTCTTGCATTGCAAAAAAGTAATCTGGGAAGGCAAAAGAAGTCATCTCTCCTTGAGCTGTCCCAGAGCTGCCTTTTATACTCAAATAACACTGTCAAAACAGAAGGTGTTAGAGCGGGATGTGGGGAAAGGAGATTGCTAGTTAACTGGTGGATAAAAAAGAGGGAAGAAGAACATCCTTCCAATTGGCAAGATCTTCACTTTTTCGAATAGCTGATTTCTAGTGGCAAAATTGGGGTAGAAGAAAGAGACTAGTCAAGGTGCCACTAACATTTTTGGAGAAAGCCTATTGTAGATTCTCATTGCAGAGGGAGCATGATTCAGCATGGTCTCTTGAAGACACTCAAGAATAAATGGCAAAAGGCAGTGTATTTTTAGTGCCTTTTTATTAACAAATCCCCTGTCTGTGTGCCTCATTCTCCCACTCACTCATTTTTCACACTTCATAATGTTATCAACAAAGGACAAACAAAAAGACACTTTACTTTGGAAACAAAGGAATCTGTGCTTTTGACAAACGTACTCGAGACTTAGCCCACTGACTTATTTATGATGATAATGAGTGCATGTATAAACCCTGTGAGAAATATAGAGGCTCCTGGGACCCAATTGCTTGTTGACTGAAGTACAAGAAGCGGGACAAGGGACTGCCTCCTCATGAAATGATACCCTTGCCATTGGTAAAATGGGGACAGAAACAAAAGTAAGGGGCAGTGTCTTCATGGTCTTGAAAAAAACTTGGGAAAATCCCTCCTTATCTTGGCTTAGCACAGTCAGCACCATGAGCTAAATGGTTGGGGTGTGAAACACCCACCCCTTATGCACAATGTGCTCTGTCCTAATGCCAACACCTGTTCTTTCCATGGAGTCACCTCTTCCTTCTTCATCTATACCCCCTCAGGCCCAGTTCACATGCCAGTGTTTAGTTGGTTCTGGTGGATTTGTCATGTTAAGGAGGCATGGAGTAGAACCTCAAAGTAGTTATCATTGTTTTTGGAGCTTTAATATGTACTCTTGCTGAACAGAATATGAGGACTTCTGTTAAGGCAGGGGTGCTCAATAGGTGGATCGCGATCTACAGGTAGATCGCGAGGCAAAATGAGTAGATCGCGGAGCCCTGTCTCTCCAAACTGTTAATATGTCAGTTTCGTCTAGTGACTAGATGAAACAGACATATTTAGCTGACACTAAACTGACACTGAAACTGACACTTTAGCTGCTCTTCAGGCATGCAGCAACAAAACTGATGAAACTGACTAGACTCTAGTCAGTTTCATCAGTTTCGTGGGGCTGCATGCTGGAAGAGCAGGAGCTAAAGTGGGCGGCTGTGCCTCTTGGGGGGACCTTTGGCTGCCCCCAGTATGTGGGGTGGGGAGAGAGGAGAGGCCTCCCGTATGCTTTCTGAAGCATCTGGTGGGCCACTGTGGGGCACAGGAAGCTGGACTTGGTGGGCCTCCTCTGACCTGGTCCAGCAGGGGCTCCATACATCAAAGGGGGTGTCTGTCAGACACTTCCTTCCCCCCTGGTAGATCTCCGGGCCTTGCTGGGTTTCAAAGTAGCTCTCGAGCCAAAAAAGTGTGAGCACCCCTGTGTTAAGGAATCAAGTATTAATACTTGGACGACCTTTTGCAATCAGTCCCTTGGGCCTGCTATTTTTATTTTTAAACTTCAGGGCTAAAGTTAAGAATTCTAATTTCCTAGCTTATCTGTTTGTGCCCTAGCTTCACTGTTAACTGACATCAGTGCACACTGCATTTAATTGGGATTTTTTTTAGGGTTGTTGTGTTTTTTTTTAGTTTATGCATCCATCAGCACTATCATGCCCGAGAGTTGCACATAACTAGTCAATGAGGTTTAACATGGTGGTAGGTCCTTTTTTTAAGGTGGGCAGCGACAAACCTATTGATTCCCCTTCTGAGTGCCACAAATGAGCAATGCTTTTGAGCATCATGCACAGCATTTTTAATTGGAAATTATCCTAATGATTTCTTAAGATCCCTAATGGTTTCTTGAGTTCCCAGAAACATTGTATACTATAAATACCTTGGCTGATTTTAACACGCCCCTGAGACAGTGAAGCACCAAATGATGAATCACATAGAAGATCCTAATGGTGTGTGATTTAAGTAGGTGAAATGAATATAAACTACCTAGTATGAAGCTATATATATATATATTTTTGGCCTCCATGCAACCTCCATTATCATACAGTTTTTTTCTTGCTCTTGTAGATTTGAATAGCTTATGACTTCATTTCTCCTTTAGCTTAACTGCTCTTTTTGTTACTTACATTAACAAGTTCTTTCACCCTGGATATCTTTAGATTACATACATTAGCGCGCTAAATTGTATTCTGTGTTGAAGAATACTGGACAGTTAGGTCGAACTTTTGTAACTATTAACCCATGACCAATTATCCTATTAGACAAATAGAGTTCCACAACAGCATGATGCTCTACTTCTTGCAGTGAGGAAGAAGAATGAGGAAACTTCACATATATATGTGGGGTTGCCAGACACCCATGAAAGCGTGGCTAGGATTGCAGCCAAAGTCCAAGGTTCTGCATGCCTGCTCCTAAGCAAGGCCCCTTATAGACTATGGGGCTTACTCTCAGGAAAGTGTGTCTAGGATTGCAGCCAGAGTCCAAGGCTCTGCCTGCCTCCTCAGAAGCAAGGCCCACTATAGTCCAATGGACTTACTCCCTGGAAAGTGGGGTGAGGACTGCAGCCCTATGGTCCAAGCCTCTGCATGCCTACTCAGAAGCAAGCCCCCTTAAGGTCCAAGAGGCTTACTCCCTGGAAAGCGTGGTTGGCGTTGCAGCCCCAGCGCTTAAGACTCTGCCTGGCTCCTCAGATGTAAGCCCCATTACAGTCCCTGGGGCTTACTCCCATGAAAGTGGGTGATGGCGGAGGCGCTGAGCTGGCGCCCGCCTCCCATGGTGGGGGTCGCGCGGCTCCCCATGTGCACGATGCCGCAGGGATCCGGAGGTTGTCCGCTCAGCGGGACACCTCCTGGAGCCCTGGGCTTGCCTGCCAGTCGAGCGCAGGTGGCTGCAACAGTCCTGCAGCTCGTGCAGCGCGTGGCCAGGTGCCTGCGCCTTTGGGAGGGCTCCGCGCCATGCGGAGCCTGCTCCCACGTGGAGCGCACTGCAACCTTCCACCTGGGCAGGCGGGAGCCTTGGAGCAGCTGCATGATCACAGCGCCCCTCTCCAGCAACCCCTGTGGGCGCCCTCCTGAGAAGCAAGCGCCACGTGCGCTGGAGACCCTGGCGAGGCCAGTAGGGAGACCTGGCTCCTAGTTGGAAGGTGGCAGCCTGCCCCCTCCACCCTGCAACCCATGTGGGCGCCCTCCCAGGAAGCAGCAACAGGAGCTGCAAGCGCCACATGTGCTGGAGACCCCGGTGAGGCCAGCAGGGAAACCTGGCTCCGAGCTGGAAGGCTGCAGCCTGCCCCCTCTGCTCACCAGGCCAGGGACTGAATGCACACTCCAAGCATGTCTGCTCAAAAGCAAGTCCCCCTACGCTCCACGGGGCTTACTCCCAGGAAAGTGTGCCTTGACTGCACCTGATCTTTTCCTTAGACAGAGCCTGTCCAATCCCCTGTACCCACCTTACAGATCAAAGGTGCACCTTAGAGCTGCACGTGGGATCCAGCGCAGGAGGCCTCCTCGGAAGTTGCACTGATCCTGAGTCCAAGGTGTCTGGATGGGGTCAGGTCCACTCGGTGCCCAGGAGCAAAGAAGGAAGGGGGGCTGTTGCTGTGTCCTTAAAATACCTCTGCTCCCCCCAGCAACAGCCCTCCACCAATCCCCTCGCAGGGTAAGGGGCTCGCAAGTTCTGGCCAGGCCATACAAACTCCAATCTCCCTGCTTGTAATTGGGCGATCGGGATTGTGGCTAATTTAAACCTTTTACATTTTTAGTCTTCATGAAGGTTGAGAGAATATTGCAAGTCTTTGTGAATTGTATTCCAATGATTTAAAAACCAGACTCTGGGTGGAAGACTGACATTCTGGCCAGAATGTGGAAAGATGAAGGGGCATTATTCACAGTTCTGCTAATCTCAGCAATAGGCTTAAACAACTGGTCCAGCTCATCAGAGCATGGCAGGTATGGCAGCTTGAGAAGCAACATCTGTCCCAAGAAGTCTGTCAGCAAATGAAAGTTCATGGGACTGTTAGTGAAGCAAATATGCAAGTAGCATCAATTTGTTTGCTAGAGCGTGCAGACGACAAATTTTGATGGTGGGAATTCATCTTCACTATACATTTACTACCATGATATAGGTATTATACAGGTACTTGTATGATTGCTGTGAAATTGAGTTCTGGAATCTTTTGTACATTTACATAAACATAACAAAGTTATCACCTAGGTTCTAATCCTTTGCATGCTTTTCTGGGAATACACCCCATTACACTGGGAATTACATCGGAGTAAACATGCATAGAATTGCGTTCATAGTCTGTGAGCACCTGAAGAAACAAAAGATTTCTAACACTGTCAATTATGTATAATGATCACCGAGGAATTATTATGTTTGGAACTCCATAGTGCTGATTTTAAACATTTATTGGACCCAAGCCAGTTCCTGATACAACTGCGCACTTGCATCAGATATCACACAGCCTACATTCGGTGTGTGATTAGTAAAATCAAACATATTACTTTAGTCACTGGGTGCCATTTTGTTTCTTAATTAACTCTAGTCTGCCAGGGATGTGAGTCACCCACCATCAAAATGTGTAATCTGCATGATGCAATGAATACTTTGATACTCCTATGTTTCCTTCACTAACCACCCCACAGACCATGTCTTTATGTACACTTGCAGACCGGCTAAAGTCTGTTGCTTTGGTGGTGATGCAAAGGGCATGGTTCCTAGCTATTTCACATTCTCCCTCACCCCCAACAATTGCTGCTCTTTCTATTGACCCTGCTGTGGCTTTATTCGTTACATCAACCTCCATTATACATGCTGATAGGCTATTGAATTCACAAGACAATGCAAAAAGTAGACTGTAGACCTACTGTGCACTGATGTGTTTTCCAGAGTGAATTACTATACCAAAAAACATATGTGAATGGTCACACTTTGTCAAACATAGACAATAGATGTCTCAAGAATAGAAGGAGAGAGATATTCTGATATTATGCCTTTGACAGACAGGAAGGAAAACAATCCTGCATTATCCAGTCATTACAAAAGGCTTTAAAATAATACAATAATAAGCGACTTGTAGTGTCTTGGATAACAGAAGATGTTGGATACCCTTTTCTCGCAACTGACAGTAGAGCTGAGGCTATGTTATTCAATAGGCTTCTAAGAAAGCAGCAAGGTGACTACAGATGTAGTTGTGCAATGAATACGTGTACGACTGGAAAATCTGAATTATTTAAATGAAGAATCATATATTTGGCTCCTGTAAAACTGCTTGTAGACAAAAGTCACATAACATGGAATAGGAATGATTTTAGTACAGTCAGAAAGGAAATTCCTTAAAATGAAGTTCCAATAAGATTGCAGTGGTTGTATTTCGAAATCTTTGATGAAAATGATTTGCAGTAAAGATATTTTTAAAAGACAATTTCCTTTGAACCTTGGGCAAAGATCAAACAACCACTTATAAAATGAGTTATGGAAACATGTCATGCATTATGTTTCCAGGATCTAGATATTTTTTTCTCCTTTGTGTTTTTTCAAAGTTGTAACTTATTGTTGAGGTTCATAATTCCTTGGCTTAGACTACAACATTGGACATTGTAATGTTTGCCTTTGAAACCGTCACTCAGATTTTAATGCAAGATAGGCATGCTGGCGGCCATTTCCCACACACTACCGCAAAAGTGGCAGCGACTAAACAAGAGTGCTGGACCCTGCTGAACCTGCCAGGATAGGTAACCCACAAGTGAGGGGTGGGGGTCGGTGGAATGGGGATGGAATGGATATCCAAACCCCTGTTTTGTCTCTGACATGCCCCCTTCACTCTACTCAAACTTGCACTAGTTAAACAGCTGGCACAGGTTTGGTTAGACCCTTTGGGGACCATGTGGCAGCAAATCTACTTCCGTCTCTGCTCCCCGCATGGTCTCTGGCTGCCCATGGAATGCACCAGAGTGACAGTAAGCACTGCTGCATCCTGCAGGTGGCTTTACATTAGGCTAACCAACATACCTCTGTGGGGGCCCAGCCGTCTTCAAGGTCCCTTTCTTGGCCTCTCAGCAGACCTATTTTGTGGCCAGCATGTCCCTGCATGACAAACTCATTTTACTAACAAGGTACATGATTATATATATGGAGAGAAAGTGAGAGAGGGACAAATGGCCATTGTCCTCTTCCCCCCCCCTTATACTACTAGTTCAGAAATTGCTTCATTCACAGGAATCTCTCCTGTGTATTTATCTGTGAGCTACATATGAATTCTCTTTGCTCTTCTAATGAATGTTTTGCTGTTTAGCATTTATAGGTGTGAAGCTATTAAATTTGGCAGCAAGAAGTTAGCGGCTGCTCTGAGGTTGCACTCCTACAAACTGGCGGCAGTTGGCTAATTTAATATCTTCTCTAGCTGGTAAGCAGTCGCAGTAATTGAGTACTTGCTAATGAGTAATAGTAAGTATTTGCTAATGAGTTTCTTCAGAGTTCTTTTCCTCTTCCTGAGAAGATGGCATGTTTACATAACCATCATCCACTGCAATATAATTTAAAGAGACTTATGGCAGTATACAATTATGTTAATCAGATAGCCATTTAGCAAATTAATATACTGCTAGAACTGCTGCTCGGGAATACCAAACGTTTTGCGTAAAATTTGTGGTGACTTCGATCTGAGCAATATATGGACATTGTAATACATTAAGACTACAGTTATTACTGCAGCACAATGACAGATGTAATGAAACAGGAGAGCTCGCAGTGCATGTCCTCAGCCATAAGATGAGTGCCTCCTCCTGACTTCACAACAGATATGATAATCCCAATCACCCCAATTACTGCAGGGAGATCGGAGTTTGCATGGCCTGGCTGGAACACATGAGCCCCTTACCCTGAGGGATTGGCGGAGGGCTGTGGCTGGGGGCAACAGAGGTAATTTAAGGACACAGCAACAGCCCCTCTTCCTTCTTTGCTCATGGGCACCGAGCGGACAGCACCCTGCCAAGCTTGAGGCCAACAGTGGAAGCGATCCTCCTCGCCGTGGTGAGACAGCTTGGCGGGAGCAAAGGGGGGCCGGGGGGCCGTCGCGAGGAGGGGAGTTTTCGCAAAGGACCTAATCAGCGGCGGGGTTGCCTGGGGGCTTGAAGGCCCCCCCGGAGGCATTTGGCGGCAGCCTCTCCCAGCTGGGACCCCCCCAATAATCGACTGCGGGGTGGCCTGGGGTGCCAAGGCCCCTCCCGGGAGGCAACTGGCGGTAGCCTCTCCCGGCTGGGTCCAAGGGTGGGGGGGCATGATGACAGTTGGGTGAGGTCACTACAGCGGCCCCCCCACACGGGAACCTGCCACCCTTTCACTGCGCGTGGAGGCGGTGTGCCCCTTTCATCATCCCTTTGGTTCTGAAAGTATTTGGAGGTTGTCAAATTATCATGAGAACAATTTATCACTCTTGGTTTGTTTTTCAAACCATAAATTCTGAACTGTCAGTATTTATCAGCTAACAATGAGGTTGTGCACCCCAGCTTCACTGCCCTTTAACATGCTCAGTGTGAGGTCCAAAAATAAGGTACTGCCGGCAGTAAAACAAAACGGAATACTGATGGTTGCAAAACGCTTCAAAACTGAAGTATGAACATACAGCTGCTCCGGAAATCAATTCATTCAACAGCACAGTTTACCAAAGTGGGTTTGTTTGTGTAGTCAACGAATAAGCAATCTGTAATTACTGTCTTGTATAATATGTTAGATCTCCTCTCTTCTTTTAGTTGCATATATTATTGATGCAACTTTGGCAAGTTTTGGCGTGTTTGTGAATAACTTGCCATTGCAACAAAAAGCATAGATACATAATTTACTAGCCACATTGAAACCAAACCTCATGCGGGTGTATCTTTGAAGATCTTATTGCACTTACTTTGTAGGGTTTTGTAGTTTTATTTATTTTTGACTGAAACAACTCCTTTGGGGCAGGCTGCCTCCCAGAAAATTGTCATTTATTTTATATGCTCTTTTGTGGATGGATGTTTCTAGGTTTGGAAGATAAAACGTCTTTTGTTTGGGATGACTCCAGAGACAAAAGATAGTAATGGGTTTAACTTTTAAACTGGCCAAACTCTTGCACAAGGTTTTGATTATTCTAAGGTTCTTCAGACAGCTCTGAGAAGGCTAGAGGTAGAAATTTTAGCCTGCATAAATAGGAGTATCTAGTAGATTTTTGACCCAGTTCTATCCTCCCCGCTACCCCGCTGGTGCAAGTGTGCCAAAACGGTGCATATCCAGCTTGGGGGGGGGGTGCAATGAGCAGAAGCTCTAAGTCTCCCACCCTGTAATGTGTTTCTTTAGACTGTGCCCAGTGATTCTGCTGGTGCAAATCTGAGGAAAGTAAGGCGTCAGACAAACTGCTGCCGGAGGAGATGGGATCCAGTGTGCACCATCGCTGCTGGATCCAACCTCTCCTGCAGCCTCCCCGCCCCCTGTTCTTCCATCTCCCTCCCCACCCAGTTTTGCCCCCACCCCATTGCTTTGCCACCTCCCACATAGACTTACCTGCTCCAGCGGGTGTATCACTCCAAAGACACATTGGGAAGATGCCAACCTTCTCCTACCTTCCTGCTGATGCTCCGGCAGTACAAGCTGCCGCAGCTTGCTTTATGCCTGCTTTACTGCAGCCAGCACTGCTGGAATACTAGTTCCACCAGCAGGGCCGCCTAATAAGTTGGGGCTGATCATATTCTCCTATATTTTTAGACCACCCATAATGTTTTCTTTGTTTCAGTAGTTTAGGGTCGAATGTGAAATCAAATTTAACATGGCTAGGTGTGAAAGAAACGAACAGTCCAATTCTATTTGTACACCAGGCCAACAGTTCATGGGTGCTGAAGTGAGGACTGCCACATCCTAAGCCCGTCCTGACAACACCATGCTGATGGCACACTGATTCCATTGCAGAAAGGGCCATATACTGTTAATAATAATATATCAAGCCTGTCCTGGCAAAGCAATGCTGGCAAAGCATTCCCAGAAACAGCCCCAGTATCCATGGAAACATTGCCCTGGTTTGTCACGAGCGTGATGACGGTGTGTCTTCAGTATGATGTCCAAGGGGCCAGTCACCACATGCCATCAGGTGCAACACTGGCGGCCAAGAACAATCACCAGAGTGAGCAACACAGCAACAGGCATCAAGAGGAATGCTTAATTATATCATAAATGGGATTCTGTATTCTGTTGCAGACTTTCCTATTCTATGATGGCGAACAGCTGGTATATCATAAGAAATAACTTGCATTAAACAATTAAAGGCTCCCAATCGCCCAAAGCAGCCTCAGAGTCCAATCCTGAGCTCAGTGCGCCGGCTTACCGCCGATGCACACCGTTGCAAGCATGCCATAAAGCACATTTGCGAGGGTTAGCACCAGCCGAATGCACAGAGCTCAGGATCAGGCTCCAAGTCTCATCACAAATCTTATAGTCATTGGTGAAGATGCCTGGCGTGGGGTTGGATTGGTCCACAGTTCCCCCACAAAACCAGAGTGAGAAAGAATAAAATGTTTCATTCCAACCTATCTGCTGAAGGCACATAATTTAGATTTATACTAAATCTATCTGCTGAAGGCACATAATTTATTTATACTGCTGTTTCTCAAGAATAGTCCAAAACCAAGCATCCTTTCCTTTGATCTAAAATTATTGACTTTTTTGAATTTGATACATTCCATTTGCTATCCAACATTACACAAAATTATTCTTCTCCAGCCAACCGCACTTCTTGACTCTTCTTTATGCCAATAAAGGTCTCAATCAATCAATGAATCAATCAATCAATCAATGAATCAATCAATCAATCTTGACTCTTAACCATTGTTTAATCCCAGTAAGGTATAAAGGAAGAAAGAAACTTGCTTACCAAGCTAGTGGATTTGTCATTCTTGGAAGGAGAAAAACTTGGTTGAAAATTTTGAGTTCCTTAACCCAAAACTTTGGATGAATCAGTCATAAGGGCAGCAGTTGGATCAAAATTAAACAAACATCAACAGAAATATAGCCATTTCTTTTTCTCTCACATCCATGAGTTGAGGCTCTGGCTTGATCTCCTTCGAAAATGTAGGCACACCCAGATTAGCAAGGCACAAATACATACTATAAATATTTTTACACAGTGGTTCTCAAACTAAGGGTCGAGATCCACTGGTGGGTTACGGCCTGATTTTTGGTGGATCACCAAAGGGTGATGGAAAGATCAGATAACTAATTGCCTCAAGCCCTGAGGCTCTTCAAAAATCAGATACTATAGCTGCTAATTAGCTATAGCTATATTAACTATAGCTCCTGCAGTTTGCAACTATGTGTAAATATAAGGAGATAAATGTTTGAGGGCTTTTTTTCCTGGTTATTATTACTTATAAATAAACAAAATATTTCTTTCTAGATTTTTTTTAAAGTCTTGTAAACCTATGTGGGTCCCAGTGCTAAAGGTTTGGGAACCACTGCTTTTACACATTCTAAAAGAAAACCTTTTTTAGTGCAAGAATGAAATATAAGAATTTAATTTAGAAAGATGTGCCTCAGTGATCAGAGGTTTGGGAAACAAATTGTATTGGCTCAAGGGAATTTTGTCTTTTCTGAAGCTGATCATAGTTGCAAGCATTTTATGTATTTAGAATGAGATATAATTAAAAAAAATTGTTACTGTTGTGTGTTAGTTTATTCTTCTCAATGTAATATATTATTATTATTATTATTATTATTATTATTATTATTATTATTATTATTAACAATATTTATATACCGCTTTTCAACTAAAAGTTCACAAAGCGGTTTACAGAGAAAAATCAAATACAGGAAGCTGGACTAGATGGGCCTATGGCCTGATCCAGTGGGGCTGTTCTTATGTTCTTATATTCTTAACTAAATGGCTCCCTGTCCCAAAAGGGCTCACAATCTAAAAAGATGCAAATGAATACCAGCAGACAGCTACTAAAACAGACAGTACTACTACTCATTTGCCTTTTTAACAGTACAATCCTAACATTGTGAGGGGTGCCCCAAAAAGGGGGGTCTCTGGGGGTCATCCAGCGGGCTGCCGAGGGTTGGCTGGATGGTCTCTTGGGACCCCTGGGTTGGGTGTCCACCTCCCTGGGGTCCCTTGCAGGGGAAGCCTCAGAGCAAGCCAGGGGGAGGGGGTTCATGACACCCTTGTCCTACTCCCTGGAGGCAGGACCTGAGGCCCTTGGTCTTCAGGCAGGGGCTCCAGCCTCCTGCCTTCCCTTTCCAGAACTGCCTGTCATCACCGGCTTCCTTGCTTTTATCCTCCCCAGCCACACCCTCGGCTCCTCCCCTTCCTCCCTCTCTACGCTTAAAGGGGCCCTGACCCTGGCCTGCTTCCCTCCTCTTTGGTGGTTAATGATGACCCAGCCCTGCTCACTGCTCTGGTCAGGTGAGCTCTGGGGGGGGGCAGTTTCTCCTGCCCTGCGTCTTGTCTGGTCAGATGGAGAGGCGGTGGTGGCTCTGTAGCCAGGCAGTTCTGCCCCTAGCCTGCAGCCAGGTAAGGCAGGGGTCGGACAAGGGGTTGACTCCTGACACTTGTACTGAAACAGATAGGCCAGTGCAAGTTTGAGGTTGGCTGTGACTGTGGCTGGGCCCAAGGCAAGGGAAAATAATTCCCCTTACCCTAGGTAGAACTGCAGTAGCCCCAATGGGTCTACTTGAATCTACATCTCCCAAAGAGGTGGCGCAAAATCAAGCAGCCTGGAGCTGTGTCAGGCTTCCCAGGAACTGGGTTAGGATCTGGCATAAGTGCCAAATCCTGGCCCTGCCCCCGTTCCCCACCTGTCCACTCATGGGACTGCCTGCCTCCCACCTACCCTCCACCCCAAAATGCCTCCCTCCCACCCTCCCCGACCCTTGCGCCAGCCTGTAGAGGCTGGCACAAACTCACCTTGCCTGGGGCCCATGTCGGTGCAACGAAGCCGGTGTGCATCCTTGCACCGGCCTCCCCAACTCACCAGTTGGCACAAATGTGCCTTATGGCATGTTTGCGACAGTCCTGAGCCAGTACAAGAGACGATTGCACCTAAAGCATCTTTCATTCCATTCCGTTTTGCCTTATGCAGAAAGTGGTGTTCATTTCTATTTGGTACAGCTCAATCCCATCAAATGCTGATGCAGCTGTGCCAATGAAGCCACGCCCCCTGGGTGTGCTCTACATCTTGTGGAGGGGAAGTCCTGGGGGTCTCCTCCAGGTAAGGGAACATTTTTCCCTTTCCCTAGGGTAAACCTCTGGCAATCAAATGAGTCTACTCAGACTTGCACCAGCTATTTTGCTGGCACGAGTTTGAGTGGACCCAGGTAAATTGATCAAGGCCAGGAAGGGAGATATCAGTGGTGCCACTGCTGCCAACACCACCCCCTTGCCGGCCTCAATCCACCCCCTCCCAGTCCTGGTCTCTGACCCCTTCCTGTCCTGTTCTGCCTATCCCCATATCCAGCCTACCCCACGCACTAACTTACCAGCACCAGGGCTCCTTGGCAAGATACTGCTGCATGGTTGTGGCCTGTCGCTGCTTGCAGCAGGAGCCCAGCCACACTCTATGGCATGTTGCCTTTTGTGACAGCCGTAAAGCACACTGTTTTACCAAAATGTGAGTTCTGACAGAGCAGCGGCCAAATAGGATTGAGCCCTAAATTAATAATGGAATTAAATAGTTAATGAAAAGGATTCACAGAGCTGGCAAGAAATAGCAAAGGTACTGTCACCAGTGGTAAAGATGCTGAAATGCATTCACAGATGCATTTGCATCAAGCCAAAGGAATGACCTTTGAGTCTATTTCCTACGGACCAATTTTTATTCATAAAATAACTGGTCCAGCAAACACCAAGAAATATGCAGACTGAAGAGTTTTGCATATTGCCACATGTTTGAAAATTACTGGGCTTATTTTCTTTTTGCCAACCTGCTATTAATGATTTAATTTTTAACGATATTGTTGCCTGTTTAATTCAATAAAAGGTGTAATACATCTTGCGATGGAAGCTGAGGCCAAATAGCTGCGTGTGTAAAAGCTTCATTGAGACTTTGCTGGTTTGGGATTGGCTGGGGCAGGTTTGGGGAAATGACCATTTCAGACAAGACCCAACGAAGCATGAAATGGGCAGATGCTGAAACTTGCATAATACGTACAAACAAAGCTCATCTGCTATGTATGGTACGTGAACTGATGAGAAACTGGCTGTTCTAGGCTAATCTAATGACAACCTTTAACCATCTGCTAGAAAGATGTACTTTATAGAATCTTTACACTGACCTAGGTAAGGAGGTCTTTAAAAAAAAAATCCTTTACCCATCAGTTTTCTGTAGCTGCTAAACAATAGTAAATTTCAGTGTGGGCCAGTATGGTTAATAGAGGGCTGGCAAGTTGCCCAGGTTCACTTGTATACATGTGACATTTCAAGGAATTCTGAACCTCCCCCCCGCCGGCTGTTTTATGCAGAATCTTTGAAGCTTCCATTTGCTCTTTATTGTCTGTGGGTGGCGTATAGTCCAATCTACTATAACATTCTGTGACTTCATAATATAGTCATGTGCCACTTATGGCAGCACATGCACATGCCCAGTCTCGTCTGATCTTGGAAGCTAAGCAGGGTCAGGCCTGGTTAGTACTTGGATGGGAGACGGCCTGGGAATACCGGGTGCTGTAGGCTTATACCACAGTCTTTTGAGACTGAAGGTTGCCAACCACTTAACAGGGACTGCGATCCCTGTTGTCAAGCGGTGCTTGATGCAAGCCGGACCCTCTGCAGGGAAGGGGATGCTCCACTCCCCTCCCCTCTGGAGGGTCATCTGAGCATCCCAGAGGCTGCACTCATCTGCTCACTGCCTCTGTGGAGCTCAGACAGAGGGAAATTGCATCTCTCGTACAACTTCTGGTTTTGGGGAAACCAGAATTTCCCTCAGTCTGAGCCTTGCAGAGGCAGCACACAGAGGTGTGGAGGTGTGGAGGCTCAGACAACCTTCTGGAGGGGAGGGAAGCGTCCCCGACAACCATGTGACCACACCTGGTCACAGGTTATGTGATCCTGGCATAAGCCGTACTTACCATTTATATAGCATTTTCTGAGTGTGCAAAAGACTTCACATGTAGTAGGTTAGAACAATGCAGCTAGGGACATAACTATTATTCCCAACTGAGGGTGAAGCACAGTGGCTTCCTAGGCCCATCTAGGGTTCATGGCCCCCTAAGCAAAATTCAAGTCCAGAGAGTCCTGATTCACAGTTCAGTCTTTTAGGCACTATGCTACACAACCCTTAGACCTGGACCCAGAGAAGTGAAAGTGGAAGCGCCTCCTCCAGATTTTTGTTGATTGCCCCTCTCACTGCAGACCATTATGCCACCCCTGATGCCATTCCAAGCTGTTTGCCAACTAAAGGGAAGCAGATTTTCAGGGGTTTCAAATGGTCAAAGGTAGCAGGAAATCCTCCTTGCATGAGTATACTTGGGCTTCTCCAGATCCAGCATGAACAGCCCAATCCTATGGGCTTATAGTGCCAGTGGAACAAGCATTCATTCAGTACTACCTGCCTGATGGCAGTAGTAACAGTACTTCCAGCAGTGCATGAAGTTGCTAGAGCGCTAGCTACAACTCCTCTCTTGTACCACAATTCTGCAGCCTAAGGGAGCATTCAGAATTTCTTAGTGCTACTGTGCTACTTAGTGCTAGCTGAGTGCTACTGTCATTCGAGCCATGAGAAGAAAGAAAGAAAGAAAGAAAGAAAGAAAGAAAGAAAGAAAGAAAGAAAGAAAGAAAGAAAGAAAGAAAGAAAGAAAGAGCCAGCACATGATGTGTGTGTATGGTGATGTGGTGGCTTGTTTTCATTGGCTGAAATTACCAGTAGTGATCAGTGGACAAAATATGGCTCAATGGTGTATAACTGCAGATTACTTTCCCTCAATGGTGTCTCAAGCTACAACTACTCATAAGGTGGTTGTAGTTGCATGGGTGTTTTGCTTATAAAAAGCAATGAGGTCTGTGATGCCCAGTACAAATACGATTATACAGCAGGTACTTTAGAGTGGCTTATTGTCTCTTAAAAACAAAAAAAAAGTCTCATTTGCCCAGTAAAATTGGAATTCCATACCACATGCGAGAGTTTTAAAACTGTTTTTTTTTCCTCTGAAGAACCTGCCTCTTTAGTATGCAAAAGCAGTGTCCAAGCAGCAAGAACTTATTTCCCCAGAACACACATTTTAGAAAGTCACACTAGCCAAGATCTTCAAAGTGGGGAACACACACAATATTCTCTACTTGTCATGCATGAGTTTTCCCCATACCTGGCATCAGTGGAGCACGATCAGTTCAATATAGTTTAGTAAACAGCTTCATAAATCACCCGGGTTGTGACATACATTCTGATTCAATGCTGATTTAAGTCCTGGGGCACTTAGGAAACTTATTTCAGTCACTGATATTCAGATGGAGTTTGTTTGATTTAGATATATCTGTGAGAGTCAAATCGAAGAAAACAACCACCATGAATCTTCATTGCCCAGTTCTTCATTCCTTTAAACAAAATTTTTGCATGCCAGTAACACAGCAATTAAATAGATTGGAACATACCAGTTTCTGACATATGGTCAGGGAGCCATAAAAATCCTCATGCCAGGAGGAAATCATGTAAACGTAAAATCTGGAAAGCCATGAATGTGCATGATGTTGATGATTGCCATGTAGATTGTATGAATGATGGGGGGAGGGGTGCTGCTGGTTTTAAATTAAGGCTAGACTTACTAAACAGACCCAACATGGCTTTTCGATGGAATGGTGTCATCTGAGAAACTCTCGAGAAATGATCATAAAAGAATGTTTCTAGAATGGAAGAAAGGGGTATGGTTTGAAGGCACATGAGATCAAGCCTGCTGAAACTATGCACGTCTGACGGCCCAATCCTATGGTTGCCCTGTGCTGCTGGAACTCATTTGCCAGCAGCGCAGGGCACTTTTAAGTGGCGCAAATGCCGGGCTGCTGTCTCGCTGCAGCAAATGGTGCAGTGCACATGGCAGCTGCTCCTGGAGGTAAGCAGACCCTGCTACTGACCCTAGTAAGCTGGAGGTGAGATAGCAGCCCGGCATTTGTGCCACCAGAAAGTGCCCTGCGCTGCTGGCACATGAGTTCCAGCAGCACAGGGCAACCATAGGATTGGGCCATATGGCCATGGGTGGAGATGGGAGTAATGGGGAGGCATTTTGAGGGAGGAACTGGTGGCATGGGTGGAGCTGGCAGCAGTCATGCATACCCGATTCTGTCTCCCATTTTTTGGCCTGCCCTGCACCCTGATTGACAAGCTTGGACCTATATAGCTAGCATAGGTCCAAGGAGACCCATTGGAAATCAAGCTTATTTCCCCTTACCTTATTTTTCCCCTTATCTCTCACATGCCTCCCAATTGCTTCCCCCCCCCCGCCCCACGGGGCATGCAGCAAGTGCCTCCACAATATGCCTGTATTCTAAAGAGCAGTGGGGGATAGAATTGGGCTGTGAATCTGACCAGCATCTGAAAGGGAGACTATGTGGGTATTGTATGTACATGGGTTGAGTTCAAAATATTTTTGCTGCTGAAGCCAGATATCAAAGTCATCCTCTCCTGTGCTTCACTGCCTAGCAGCTTGCTCCATGGTGTACAAGGAAGCAAAAAACCATAAGGTCAGCAAACAGCCACTGCATTTCCAAGAGGAAAAGGGGGAGCAGAAACAGAAGTGGAGGAAAGGGACCCCCATAGTTGGACCAGAGCAGTGTTTCCAAACTGTGGGTCGGTCACAATCTGATTTTTGGTGGATTCTGAAACTGACAAGCTGAAAGCAAATGTATTGAAAATGAAACTGAGTGGCACATGCATGCTTACTCGTGCGTAGGCAACAGTGCCTCAGTCCATTTTGAAGGACAAGCTGAAAGGAAGGCTTTGCCTCCAGAATGGCCCTGATCCTATGAATGCCACCCCCGAAAAACACTCAAAAAGTCCCCCCCTCAAACTGGCACATGTTTGGACCTCTATGGAAAGCAAAACAGAACCACATGTGCACATTTACTCATGAGTATACAAGCATGCCTCAAGGCCAGGTGAAGGGGAATAGAAGGTTACCAGAATGGTTCCAAACATGGAGCTCAACAAACGCTCCAGAAGGTGCACCCCCACCATAGAAAAAAGGATAAAAACAGAGGCTAAGGCATTTGGTAATGTGACACTTTTTTATTCTTGTGAAGCTAGGTGGGTCCCAATACAGAGTCATCTTGGGTCCTAGCGCTAAAATGTTTGGGAACCACTGGACTAGAGTTTCACTCTTCCTTAGGAACAGCAACCTCAGCTGCAATGAAGTGAGAGCGTAGACTAGAGCTAGATTTCTGAGCTAGATTTTCTTTCTAGTTCTTAAAAAAAAAAAAAATTCACCATCAAAAATTAAAAACATTTCTTCAAATGGCATATGCTGCCTTTTCCTTGGTATAATTTTCATTCCTAAAGGGTAAATGAGCTTTGTGGCCTGCACAGAAATATTCCCCTAAAGATCCCAAAGATACTGAAGTGGAAAACAAAATCTCATTTGCATTATCCCGAACCCTTTGCATATTTAATCTATTCCCCCCTCCCCCGCAACAAGTCATTTAACTTTAATTTAAACACGGTATGTCTTTTAGGGGCACAGATGCCTCCGAGAAGTCTCCAGCACAATAAGTCTGAAGCATTAAGCTATGTTTAGTCAAAGCTTTATGAAGCATACCAAATGTTTTCCAGTGAAGTATGTGTTTTGCTTTCCAGTATATAAATAGATATAGTCACCACCACTGCCCCGCCAGTAACACTTTGCATCTCACCTACATTGTTTTGTTAGTGGCAAAGATTTTTTTTAGTGTTGTATCAACATTTTTTTTAGAGAAGGAAATAAATTCATACAACTAGCTACAGTCAAGTCATTCAGAACAATTAAAATGAATACATGCTAAATACTTTGAGTACCCGAAAGTGCTATCAAAAGGCATATTAGTGTTAAACAAAAAACTATGACTTGAATCCAATGACGAGTGGAAGGCCCATTCACCAGGGTGGTGGTGGTTTCCTGTCCCCAACCTTCTGTACCATCATCAGCAAATGGGCTCTTGAAGTCATAAGAACATAACATAAGAACATAAGAACAGCCCCACTGGATCAGGCCATAGGCCCATCTAGTCCAGCTTCCTGTATCTCACAGCAGCCCATCAAATGCCCCAGGGAGCACACCAGATAACAAGAGACCTCATCCTGGTGCCCTCCCTTGCATCTGGCATTCTGACATAACCCATTTCTAAAATCAGGAGGTTGCGCATACACATCATGGCTTGTACCCCATAATGGATTTTTCCTCCAGGAACTTGTCCAATCCCCTTTTAAAGGCATCTAGGCTAGACGCCAGCACCACATCCTGCGGCAAGTGTTCCACAGACCAACCACAGCCTGAGTAAAGAAATATTTCCCTTTGTCTGTCCTAACCCACCCAACACTCAATTTTAGTGGATGTCCCCTGGTTCTGGTATTATGTGAGAGTGTAAAGAGCATCTCCCTATCCACTCTGTCCATCCCCTGCATAATTTTGTATGTCTCAATCATGTCCCCACTCAGGCGTCTCTTTTCTAGGCTGAATAGGCTCAAACGCCGTAGCCTTTCCTCATAAGGAAGGTGCCCCAGCCCCGAAATCATCTTAGTCGCTCTCTTTTGCACCTTTTCCATTTCCACTATGTCTTTTTTGAGATGCGGCAACCAGAACTGGACACAATACTCCAGGTGTGGCCTTACCATAGATTTGTACAACGGCATTATAATACTAGCCGTTTTGTTCTCAATACCCTTCCTAATGATCCCAAGCATAGAATTGGCCTTCTCTGCCGCCGCACATTGGGTCGACACTTTCATTGACCTGTCCACCACCACCCCAAGATCTCTCTCCTGATCTGTCACAGACAGCACAGAACCCATCAGCCTATATCTAAAGTTTTGATTTTTTGCCCCAATGTGCATGACTTTACACTTACTGACATTGAAGCGCATCTGCCATTTTGCTGCCCATTCTGCCAGTCTGGAGAGATCCTTCTGGAGCTCCTCACAATCACTTCTGGTCTTTACCACTCAGAAAAGTTTGGTGTCATCTGCAAACTTAGCCACTTCACTGCTCAACCCTGTCTCCAGGTCATTTATGAAGAGGTTGAAAAGCACCGGTCCCAGGACAGATCCTTGGGGCACACCGCTTTTCACCTCTCTCCATTGTGAAAATTGCCCATTGACACCCACTCTCTGCTTCCTGGCCTCCAACCAGTTCTCAATCCAGGAGAGGACCTGTCCTCTAATTCCCTGACTGTGGAGTTTTTTTCAGTAGCCTTTGGTGAGGGACCGTGTCAAACGCCTTCTGAAAGTCCAGATATATAATGTCCACGGGTTCTCCCACATCCACATGCCTGTTGACCTTTTCAAAGAATTCTATAAGGTTTGTGAGGCAAGACTTACCCTTACAGAAGCCATGCTGACTCTCCCTCAGCAAGGCCTGTTCGTCTATGTGTTTATAGTATGTGTATAATACGTATAGTCAAGGAACCCTCTAGTGCAGGGGTGCCCAAACCCCGGTCCTGGGGCCACTTGCGGCCCTCGAGGCCTCTCAATGCAGCCATCAGGGAGCCCCCAGTCTCCAATGAGCCTCCGGCCCTCCGGAGATTCGTTGGAGCCCACACTGGCCTGACGCAACTGCTGTCAGTGTGAGGGCGACTGTTTGCCTTCTCGGGTGAGCTGTGGGATGAGGGCTCCCTCCACTGCTTGTTGTTCCACGTCTGTGATGCAGTAGCGGCAGCAAAGGAAAGGCCAGCCTTCACTCATCCATATAAGTTCATCTTTAATACGTATATTCATTTATGTAAACTTATGTAAATTTATTCAAATTTTAAATGTAAATTCATTCTTTTTTTCCCTGGCCCCCGACACACTGCCAGAGAGAGACGATGTGGCCCTCCTGCCAAAAACTTTGGACACCCCTGCTCTAGTGCAGCATTTCTCAACGTTTGTCCCCACCATACCACTTTGCCTAGCCCACCTATTGAAAGTACCACCGGAAGTAAGTAGTGATGATATCATTGCTGGTTACTTTCAGACCGGGAGGCCAGGCATGACACAATAAACACTTGTAGGAGGCTCAGGGCGGATGGGAGGGCTTTTTTGTTGTGTGCAAAAAGCGCTAGAGCTCTGCCTGCTGAGCCAAGCCTCCTACCACTAATTGTCACATTGAGCTGCTGGTCTTGCTGCCAGGTGACAGGGGTCTGGAGGGTCCTATGAGTAGCACTGGACCACCTCAAGTACCACCAGTGGTATGAGTACCACTAGCTGAGAAACACTGTTCTAGAGTTACTTTTGGGGAGGTACTACTGAGGGCATTATTACCATATAAATCATAGAAATTCGAGTTGGAAAGAACTCACAAAACTATGAAGGTCATGTAGTCCATCCCCCTGCCTGTGGCAGGAAATCCTCCCAGAGCATTTCCAGCAGGTCCCTGTTGAGCCTCTCCTTGAAGATCTGCAGTAGGGAGAATCCACCCTACTCCCTGACCAATCTGTTCCACTGTCGAACTGCCCCTACCATCAAGATCTTCTTTCTGATGTCCAAGTGGAATCTCCTCTCTTACAGTCTGTACACTTTTGATTAGTTCTACTCTCAGAGGAGAGACAAACGTGTCCCTTCTTCCACATGACAGCCCTTCAGGTATTTGAAGAGTGCTATCATATCTGCTCTCGGCCTTCTCACATACCAGGTTTCCTCAACCTTTCCTCGCAGGGCTTGTTCTCCAGGAAAAGGATACGATAGAAGGATATTAAAGGATATGATAGAGCTGGAGAAAGAGGACAGCCAGAATTATCAGAGGGCTGGAGCATTGCAGTGGCGCTGGGGCCAATTTTAGGCTTACCAAGGCCCGAAGATGCCCCCTAAAGGGTCGGGGGAGACTGCAGGGCCCTCAGTAAGCCTCACCACACCTTAGAATTTTTGCAAAATGCTCGCGTAACCCACTTCTGTTTTCATTGCAAAACTGGAAGTGGGTCACACGAGCATATTTCAACAATTCTAAGGTATGGCATGGCTTGCTAAGGACCCTGCAGGTTTCTCCTATCCTATGGAGGGCATCCGCAGGCCTTGGTAAGTTAAAATTAACCCCAATGTCCCCAGTGCCGGTGCGATTGCAGGAGCGCCAGCACTGCTGTCCAAGTTGTCCCACCCCTTAAGGGTGTAGGGTCAGAGTTTCTCAGGCTGGGGCATCACCCCAGTTTGAGAACCTCTATGCTAGGGTTAGGTTCCGGGAAAACCTAGTGGATACCAAATTAGCAGATACTGAATAATTGAGCCTATGGGGAAAAAGGGGGTTGTGTTCCAGGGGACCCTCTTTATCATATACTCTATGAACTTTAAGAACCTGAATCTTAACTTGAAGTCTATGGGGCTGGGTGATAGAGAGGACTGATCAACATCTCCAAAATTCAATGTTTCCTCCTCCATGCTGGATATCCCTAAACGCATTGAATGTTGCTGGCCCAACAATGAGGCCTCAGAGTTCAGAAGTGAGGCGGAGGTTGCTTCACCAGTTCTCCTCCTCCACCTCTCTCTTGGCTCCTTCCTTGCGCTTCTCCCAGCCCCAGAGCAGCCCTCAGGTAGCCTTCCAGAGACCTCTCATCATGGTCCTAGCTTCATCACCGGAGTTGTGAAAGTTCAGTTGGAGTTCCCAAGATGATGGTGCAAGTCTGGAAGTAGACACAAATGTGTCCGACAATTCTCCATTGGTCCATTTGATGTGGAAATTTGACTCGGTTCTGACAACTTTCAGCTTGCACAGGCACAGTATTCACAGATAACAAGGTTGCAGAGAACAAGAAACAGGTGGCAGTTCTGCCATTCGCAGATAACGAATTCACAGATACAGAATCTGCGATAAAGAGAACTGACTGTATTGTTAATATTATCGTACAGCTTGCAGCTCTCCTCCCTCTGCTTTCTCTACCCACCACAACCCAGCCCTCCCCCTCACTCCTCCATATCCCACAATTCGCTCCTCCCTCTGCAATCCTCTAACTCCACAACCCCAGTTTGGCTGCACTTGTCGTAAGAGGCGACTAAACAGCCACCGAGTAGATGAGGCTCGTCAGCCTAGGAAGGCAGCTCATCTAAGAGAAGGAAACTCTGACCTCAAACCTCCACTGCCTTGTGGCTATATCCAGTTGTGGAAAAGGCTTCAGGAGTCAGGAGCCTGAGTCCTTGAGGCAGTTCACGGCTGAACACAGTCACATTCTGGCAACTCCTGCAACTCCGCTGGAACCAACCATATTGGCCTCTGCCTTTCCATTGGACCATTCCAGTGATGTAGAGAGGGGGGATTTGCTGCATGGGTAACAGCCTATCCTCCATACCCACTTTACCCAGGCCTCGTGCACTGGAGAGGACACTCCAACTTTGCCATACGACATCAGCACAACATGGGAAGCAGCAGTTTACCGGTTATAAGTCTTTGCTCGATTGGTGTAGAGCGTGAAAGGGGCTGCTTTCAACAGTGGGAGAGATAATTGCATCTCATTGGGCAGCTACTGCCCGCCTTAAGCTGGGCAGTCCCCAGCCAGTAAGGTGCTGCCTCGCCATGATCCGTTAACCTCACGGGCTGCGTGGGGTTTAGGGTGAAAACTGACAAGCGGATCGACAACTCTGCACCAGGCAACAGAAAACTCCTGCCCTAAAGCTGGGTTCCTGGAACATTAGGACAATGACACCTGGCTTCTCTGATGACCTGCAAGAAATAGATGACGCACGCAAAACAGCTGTCATCGAGCTAAGCAGACTGCAGATGGACATCGTTGCCCTTCAAGAGATGAGGCTGCCGGATTCCAGATCTGTCAAGGAGAGAAATTTCTCATTTTTCTTGCAGGGAAAACCACCAAACGAGACCAAGGAACATGGCATTGGTTTTGCGGTCAGAAATACCCCGCTGAAATTCATCATCCCACCTTCTGCAGGAAGTGAAAGAATTTTGTCCCTACAGCTCCACTCATAAGCAGGATTTGTCACTCTCATCAGTGCATATGCACCAACTCTGTAATCTTCAGCAGAAGCTAAAGACAAATTCTATGATGACCTGGCCACCACTATCAAGAAGATCCCTGAAAAAGAGCCATTGTTCATCCTCGGCGATTTCAATGTTAGAGTTGGTGCTGATCACAGTTCATGGCCCACTTGCTTAGGGCAGTTTGGCACTGAGAAGATGAACGAAAATGGCCAACGCCTGCTAGAGTTTTGCTGTCATCATGGTCTCTGTGTCAGCAACACCTTCTTCAACACAAAGCCCCAAAATAGGGTGTCTTGGAGACACCCAAGATCAAAGCACTGGCACCAGCTCGAACTGATTCTCATCAGATGCTCCAGCCTTCCCAGCATCAAGATCACACGCAGTTATCAGGGTGCTGCCTGTGACACTGACTACTCCTGGTGTGCAGCAGAGTGAAACTGCAAACTAAGCAACTGTGTCACACGAAAAAGGAAGGAAGACCTTGCATTAACACCAGCAAGACCCGGGATCAGGGAAAAGTGGAGGAATTTGCACGAGCACTTGAGAAATCTCTTCCAGGCCCGGCCAATGCAGGTGCATCCAACAGATGGGAACATTTCAAGAATGCTATTTACAACACTGCCTAGACAGGGGTGACTGCAATAACTACCGTGGCATCTCTCTCTTTATCGTTGTAGGAAAGCTGTTTGCCCGAGTTGCACTGAAGAGGCTCCAGGTACTTGCAGAGAGCGTCTATCCAGAATTGCAGTGCGGATTCTAAGCCAACAGGTCCACCACCAATATGGTATTCTCCCTTAGACAGCTGCAGGAGAAATGCAGAGAACAATGACAGCCACTCTTTATAGCCTTCATAGATCTCACAAAGGCTTTCGACCTGGTCAGCAGGGACGGCCTCTTCAAAATTCTCCCCAAGATCGGATGTCCACCTAGGCTCCTCAGCATCATCAGGTCTTTTCACAAGGACATGAGGGGCACTGTAGTCTGATAGCTCAACATCAGACCCCTTTGACATCCGAAGCAGAGTGAAGCAGAGCTGTGTTCTCGCGCCAACCTTGTTTGGGATTTTCTTTGCTGTCCTGCTGAAGCAGGCCTTTGGAACTGCAACAGAAGGCATCTATCTCCAGACCAGATCAGATGGAAAGCTCTTCAACCTCTCCAGACTGAGAGCAAAGTCCAAAGTCCAGCTGAAATGTCTGCGTGACTTCCTCTTTGCCGACGATGCAGCTGTCACCGCCCACACCGCCCACTCTGCCGAAGATCTCCAGCAGCTCATGAACTGTTTTAGCAAGACCTGCCAAGACTTTGGACTGACAACCAGCCTGAAGAAAACACAGGTCATGGTTCAGGATGTGGACTCACCTCCCTGCATTACAATCTCTGCGCACAAACTGGAGGTTGTCCATGACTTTGTGTACCTTGGCTCAATGATCTCCGACTCTCTTTCTCTCGATACCAAGCTAAACAGACGCATCGGCAAAGCAGCTACCACGTTTTCCAGAGTCACAAAGAGAGTCTGGTCCAACAAGAAGCTGACAGAACATACCAAGATCCAGGTTTACAGAGCTTGTGTCTTGAGTACACTTCTGTACTGCAGCGAGTCATGGAATCTTCGCACACAACAGGAGAAGAAGCTGAACGCTTTCCACTTGCGCTGCCTCCGACGCATCGTCGGCATCACCTGGCAGGACAAAGTTCCAAACAACACAGTCCTGGAACGAGCTGGAATCCCCAGCATGTATACACTGCTGAAGCAGAGACGCCTGCATTGGCTTGGTCATGTCGTGAGAATGGGCAATGGTCGGATCCCAAAGGATTCCTCTATGGAGAACTCGTGCAGGGAAAGCACCCTACGGGTAGACTACAGCTGTGCTACAAGGATATCTGCAAGAGGGATCTGAAAGCCTTAGGAATGAACCTCAACAGAGGGGAAAATTTGGCCTCTGAGCTGTGCAGCATGGCCTTTCCCAGTTTGAAGACACACTTTGCCAACAGACTGAGGCAAAGAGGCAAAGAAGGAAGGCCCATAGCCAGGGAGACAGACCAGGGACAGACTACACTTGCTCCCAGCATGGAAGGGATTGTCACTCCTGAATCAGCCTTTTCAGCCACACTAGACGCTGTGCCAGAACCACCATTCAGAGCGTGATACCATAGTCTTCTGAGACTGAAGGTTGCCAACAACAGCTTGCATGGGAAAGAGGTTGTACCGAGAGGTCTGTGGCCCCTCTAAGAACTGGCTCCCTCTGATGAGGGACTGTACATATGGAGAGATCTACTGTTCCTGGCAATGGGTCTTTTTGTGCCTTACAATGTACTTGTATACATTAGATGCTAAAGCTCCTCTCCCTCCACCCAACACATCATGTGTCCATGTGAAAAATATCTGAAAAGGGTTTATTTCTCTGTCCACTAAAGCTAGCTAGAGCAGGACAAGCTTATTTTGTTAATTGTGAGAATTATCGAGGAAAAAGTGGCAACTTCAAATCTCTGCAAATGCATAAGGGAGGCTATAAACCCTTGACTTTACACAAGGGCGTAATGGCTTGCTACCATAGCAAAAAGCTTCATGGGTTCTCTCAGTGGTCATATTGATTAGAGAGAAAAGCCAGGTGCTCTTTATGGCATTGAGGTCTTTAGCATCTTTCTTGGCATTTAAGTAGGAAGTTAGGAATGCACATTTTCATGGAAAAGTAGCAAATGCGCTACAACCAAATTGGTGGTAGATATGGGAGCAATGGTGATATACTGGCACCTTAGATAACATATTCACTGAACCCTCTGCTGCATAAATGCACCCCACAAGGGAGGAGGAGTGTGTGCGTGTGTGTCTCTTCTATCCAGTCCATTGTCCTGTTGCTTTATAATCATTTGCCCAAAATACCCCTCCCTCCCTACTCAAATTAAATATGATTTATGAAATACAATATTAACATGGACGTTATCATAGAATTAAATATGCATATTGGGGGCAGTTTGGGTGAACTTAACCTCATGCAATTTCTTATACAGTGGTAGAATAGTGCACTGGAGGTGAAGGACATAAATGCATACATTCCCCCCCCCCATCATGATGTAAAGGGTGAGCACAAGTTATTATCCAAACTGGCCCAGTGGTAGAATTATAATCATAATAATTAATAACACTAATAAATCTTCTACCACAATATCTATAAGCTTGTGCTCATTTTTTTTAAACTGTGTAACTTGCAGCATGAAATGCATTTTAAGAAATAGATTCAGAAAGAAATAAAGTTATTTGAGGCAGAAAGCAATTTTATTCAGTTCCAACAATATGGTTCTTAGGAGAAGAAAAAAATAATCGAGTCTTGTGAATTTTCTATTGCATGGAAGTTTGATTTCAAATATTTTATGGATGCAAGTAAAAAAAAAAAAAGATGATAAACCATTTGGTGTAACATGCCATTGCAGTACAATTAAATGAGCATGTATTATGAACGTAAGGTGAATGCAGATACAGGTATCTGGATAATTCTCCATTTATAACTTTTCTCTTCTTCTGCAGCTGCTATTGAAGCAGCTGAATGCACCCTCATAGTGGTTTTGGAGGTGCTGTGAACATATTTTACTATAGAACAAAATTCCAAAGAACGGTTAAAGGGTCATTGTGCAACTCTGGGGTCACCGATGAAAAATATAATCAAAACTTTTCCTTCTTTCTTTATAAAAGAAGACATAAATGAATGAGAATGTCATATAAAGGAGAAAAAACCCTTACAGAGAAAAGCTGTGATAAGGAAAAAAGACGAATAAGTCTTATCAATTTTCAGATAAGAATAGAAAAACGTCTCTTAGGAAAGACTACATGGAACACATGGCATATAAGAAAAAGGAAAAAAAAAACAGAGCTGTGATAATAACACTACTAAAAATACCCCAGATGTTCTGGAAAAAGAGACATTTTTGTTCCTTCTGATGTAAACACTTCAGAATACAGATAAATGTGCCTGACACATCTATATGCATATGTTCATGGTACTGGGTGCCTGCCAGACAAGCATGACTTAAGCCAGTCTCATGGTATGTGGCTTTGGTGGATAGCAAGGAAGCATCAGATCCCACAGACAAACTTTGATTCATCAGAGCAACTTCCCCGTGCCCCACCATTTGCTGGCTGCGACTCATCACATCTTAACTGGTACGCCAATTTAAACCTGTAAGTAATGCCACATCCTGGGTGCCTCCTGCCTTCAAAGTAAACAAGATAATAAGTGATCTACAAGAGAAGTGCGTTCAATCTTGGCTTCCCTCACCAACTTCATTGACAATTCAAACATGAGCTGCATGCAGCAACTGTTACCCTGCACTTGCCCAATCTTGTCTGATCTTGGAAGCTAAGCAGGGTCAGGGCTGGTTAGCACTTGAATGGGAGACCGCCTAGGAATACCGGGTGCTGTAGGCTTATACCATAGTCTTTCGAGACTGAAGGTTGCCAACCATTTGTTAAGTTAGAGGCAGGCCTCCAGAGCAATCAAGGGGTCCCCTGCTGTACCTTTATCAGGATGCAAAACAACAGAGGGCATCCTGCTCCACCTGGGGATGGATCACTAAGCTATCTTTAAATAAGGCAGAGAAATAAAATCCTCCCTGAAATCATAGAGAGCTACTGTCACTCATATCAACAATACCAAGCTAGAGGAATCAAAGGTTTGTCTATCAGTATCAGACAATTCCCCATGTCCTTACATGGTTGGAAGAGATGCACAGAGAATGTTATTTGTCACTAAGGACAGGCCTCATGAAGTCTCTGCCAGCTGGTCCACCTTTTCCTTTCCAAAATATAAAAGCTGTTTTTTTTTTTTTTTCTTTTTCCTGGGGGAAGAGGGATTGAAGTGGGGAAGAGGAAACAGAGAGACTCTGGGAAGGAAAGGGGAAATTGGGCTGTTTGCATATTCAGTTGGAACACTTGGACAATCCAATTTACTTTCTCAATAGATAAGGTGATCAATAATATCTGTTACTACAGCTTAATGATGTGATGTATAGAAAGATCCTCCACTTTAAATGAATGCTTCTCCTGTTGCCACAGATTAGCCTCTTAGGAAGAGAGGTAGCATTTCTCTGTGTTAATTATGCAGAAAAGTGTCCTTTAAATAAAAATTTTAAAAAAGCAAAACGTCCACTTTCCTCTATGCATGTGGCAACCTAGGTCCTGCCCCAATTCACAACAATCTAGCTCAGGGGTCGGCAACCTGCGGCTCTAGAGCTGCATGTGGCTCTTTCAGCTGTCTGCTGCGGCTCCTCCAGGTGAAAGTGGCAAAGGGGGTAACAGGAGGCACCTGTGTTGGGAGGGCAGGCTGCTTCCCTCCGCCCCCTGAGCTCACTGCCCTCCTCTCCCTTCACCCCCACCTGCCCCGCATTGGTTTCCCTTTTCAATTTTGCCTGCTCTGCAGGCTTAAGCTCCCTGTTTTTCCCTTCCCCAACTCTCCAGCAGGCTCAGCCAATCAGCATCCAGCAGGCTCCTGGCTTTTTCTGTTGGAATGGCTCAGGGCCCTTCACTGGCTGACCACCAGCCAATCCTGAGCCGCCCTCCTCCTCAGCCATTGCAGCCCGCCTGTCCCTGAGCAGGTCCCCACTCAATGCAAGGAGAGGCTTTTCCTCCACAGCAGAGGAGACATCCTGTGTGTCTACTCAGTAGTAAGCCCCATTACAGTGGATGAAGCTTGCTCCCAGGAAAGGGTGCCTGGGATTGCAGCCGTGGAGCCTGCTCCTATGCCTGTCTACTCAGTTGTAAGCCCCATTACAGAGGATGAAGCTTACTCCCAGGAAAGGGTGCCTGGGATGGCAGCCTTGAAGCCTGCTCAAGGCCAAGCACAAGGACAGGTGAGTGGGAGCCTGTGCAGGTCTGTTTGAGAGCAAGCCCCCATGTAGTCCCTGGGCTACTCCCAGGAAGATGTGGAGGGCTGTATCCTCAGCCTCCTCCTGTGCAGGTCTACTCACAAGAAAGCCCCACTGTAGTCAGTGGGGCTTCCTCCCAGGAAGGTGTAGAGGGCTGCAGCCTCAGCCCCCTCCTATGCAGGTCTACTCACAAGTAGTCAGTGAGGCTTCCTCCCAGGAAAGTGTGGAGAGGACTGCAGCCTGAGAGCTCCAACCAACTTGTCTGCTCAGAAGTCCCATTGTAGCCAATGGGGCTTACTCCCAGGATAGTGGGGAGAAGGTTGCAGCCTGAGTGAGGGCGGGCGGGCTGAAGCTGGCCTGTGGCTGCCCCCCCACCTCCCCCCCCCCCAGCTCTGGCTTCTTCTTTTCCATCTGGAGTCTGTGTCCTTTTTTCCTTCCAGCAGGGTGCCTCTGGAAGGTGGGGAGAGTTCTTTAGTATCCATGTAAGATCAGTAGATGTCATAACCACCATATGTATTGGAATCCTGGAAGATCTGGTGAGGAGGTTGCATGTGGTGTCAGCAGTGGCCCCTTTAAGGGTAAGGCCTGGGCATCCAGCAGAGTGTGTTGCACAGCTGCAGCCACTTGAAGGCAATAGGGCCCCTCAGGGATATAAGGAGCACCTGAGGCAGGAAGGGGGTGTGGGCTGGAGAAGGAGTGCAGGTTGGAGATAGGAGACTGACTGGGTTTATTGACTTTGATATTCTGACTGATTTGACTGACTTACTTTGGAATCTGACCTTGGACTGTGGCTTGGCTTATTGACTTTGGACTCTGCCCTGGATACTCTGACTGACTTTGTAACTAAGGGACTGCTGGAGACACTGGAGTGTGAAGTGTGGCTGCTGTGCCCAAGACCTGCTGAGGACCCAGGATCTGCTGTAGTGGTGGGAGGCTGCTGGCAGGAGAGAGGACCTCTGCAGGTTGAACAGGTGATCTACCCTGGAGGTGGGGTCCAGCAGGACTGCAGGGCAGAACCTGGGTCATTTGTTGGGGGAAAGAAGGGGAGCTAATTTGCTTAAAGTGGGCATAATTCTCCAGACAGAGAATGGCCTTGGAATCAAGTAAAACACCATAGAGGACCAGGTGTCTGAAAACACAGGACAAGAATATATGCCAAAACTAACTAAAAGCTACAAGAGGGGGCTAAATTATAAAAACAGGACCGATAAGAGCATAAAGGTTTTATATATATATATATATATATATATATATATATATATATATATATGCGTGCAGTATTATCTTCATTTTAGATGTCAAAAGGGTTTTGTGGCTCCTGAGGGTTTTTTTCCTCTGGAAAACAGGTCCAAATGGCTCTCAGACTGTTTAAGGTTGCCGACCCCTGATCTAGCTGATGCATGAAGCATGGATTCAGGAAGCAAGTTGTGAGGAGGAAATGAAGTTAATGGATTTGGATGCTGAACAGCTTGGAGTTTCAGAGCAAGGCTACAGCTGTTTCATAATTGTCCTTGGTGTGTTGGCATTTAATTGCAGCAATGTCTGTCATCCCTGAAAACATCACCTCTCTTGTGCAAAAGTGAGTGTGAAATTGTCTGCTGGTAAAGCAGATCGGAAAGGACAACACCCATCTGCTGACAATGAGTTCTGCAGATGGAAGAATGCGGATTGCTGCAGTAGTGAGGGGCAATAATTCAGTACCTCTGATAAGGTTGCAAACACTGTGTGTGGGGGGGGGGGGGAGAGAGAGAGAGAGAATGTCTTGCTAGTGCAGCAATTATTTGGACATGGCACAGAGCTTCCATATGCTTAAACGTCTCTACTTGTGACCAACCACGTGGTCTAAATCAGTTACAAATTCCATGTCCACATGGTGATTTTTCAGAAAACAAGTGATATTTCAGTGGCACACAGGCTTATGCGCACACTGCTGTTAGCGAGTTGACCATCTGCAGTGGTCCAGACAAGTGCAGTCAGTTTTTGGTATCCACAGGGGTTAGGTTCCTGGAAACCCCAGAGGATATCAAATCCTCAGATAGGGAATCATTGATCATATGAGATCAGTGGGGTTAGGCGGAGGGGTAGCTTACTCGCCAGCGGCAGAGACCTTCAGAATCCAGTGGATATCCTCAGCAAGGCAGCAGAGACCTTCAGAAGGCAGGAGAGACCTTTAAAATGGCACCCATGAATACTGAGGAGACCATTAAGATGGCAGTGGGAAACTTCAGCTCACCAGCGCATTGTTGGCCACTTTTCTGTATCTTCCTGTGGCTGATGAGTAGTGTGTTTTCCTGTCTCCACTTCTCTAGTCCTTTTAATTTATTTTTTACAGATGGAAAGCCCAGCGGCCTGCCTCCAGGCCCCCGTAGGCACAGCTCTCCAAGAACTTCAAACAATAAAGGAAATCAGTGCTTCCTCTCACCCTGGCTTGGAGTTTATGAAATTAGTTAAGGTATCTGAATGGCAGGGAACAAACTCTGTTGGGAAGTGCCAGCTGAGTGACAGCTGATCTGAGACCTTGTGTTAGACTTTTGAGTGTGACCCCTTTCTTAGTGAGAGACAAGTTGGCCTTGCATCTGAGTTAACCTTTCCAAAGTTCCTATGCACATATTGGTAGGGTCTATGCTCTCTCATTATAGATTCTGTATTTCTGCAAAAACCCTTTTGTCCTCTAAGTAACTAATCTCATATCCATAGCATATTTAGCTCTCTCAAATTCTGTTTCCCTAGTCAGCATACTTCTTTTTTGCTTCCTCCTCACACCATTGGAAAGCAACATTCTGTTTTTCTTCTGTTCCAAGCCTGGTGAGTTTTCAGGACGCTGTGTCTCTTGCTCTGTCCTAATTCCTCTACTAGTCCTGTGATCTCTTATTTATTCCATTTGGATCAGTTTTCCCATTCTTATCAGACTTTGGAAAGACACTGGTTTAGGAAAAAACATAGTGTTGCAGTAAAGACATAGTGCTGCTCTAACAGACAATTATTCTCTCAAATGCATTATTGATCACACACACACACACACACACACACACAGAGCGCGTGCCCAATCCTGTGTCTGTCCCCCTATCTTCTCCTATGAAGAGACATGGACAGAATGCACCCTGCATACAATGATGGAGTGTGTGTGACCAGGCAGCCTGAGAGAGGTAAATAATTTTTTACTTACCTTTCCATAGGCTGCCTGGCTGTTGATGAGTCTCCTCAGACCTACACCAGATATTTTGCTGGTGTAAGTCCAAGGAGAGGCAGGGGGTATGTTGGGCCAGGAAAAGGGGGATAGCCTCCTGGTGTGTGCTGATGGGATTCACCCTTTCCAGACCTTAAAATGCCTGCCCTGCTTCCCACTCTAATCCTGCCCTCAAACTGCCCCCCCCCCCACCTGCTCCACCACCAAGAAAACTTTTTTTCTGGGGAAACCTTTTCCTTTTCTGGAGGAAAAATCCATTACAGGTTACAAGCCAGGAAGTGTATGTGCAACCTCCTGATTTTAGAAATGTGCTATGTCAGAATGCCAGATGCAAGGGAGGGCACCAGGATGCAGGTCTCTTGTTATCAGGTGTGCTCCCTGGGGCATTTGGTAGGCCGCTGTGAGATACAGGAAGCTGGACTAGATGGGCCTATGGCCTGATCCAGTGGGGCTGTTCTTATGTTCTTAAACCACTGCCAAATGATCTTCAAGTAACCAAAAGGGTCCAGCAATATTGGAAGGGGGGGCAGGTGGGGACCTACATGGCTTGGGGAACTGGTTACACTATGCTCCCCATTCCCCTGTTCCTTTTTTTTTTTTTTTGCCCAGGGGGAGTGTGTGATGGAAAGCCAGTCAGTTCCTGGCTGGCTGCTTCTGCCTGTTCATTTCCAGCGGGCAGGTTCAGAAGATTCTGGAAACTGTGCAACAAACTTGGCTTGCAACGATTTCTAACCAGGGCTCCTCTCTCTCTCTCTCTCTCTCTCTTACTATCACCCACATGAATTATGAGTGCACTGCACCCTACAATCCAGCCAACATTTCCCAGGGGCCACACATTTCAGTGAGGGTTGTTGGTAATAAGCTGTCTTTCTGGGAAGAGTGCCTGTCTGTCATTGTAGAGTTTTTTCCCCTATCAGAAGTCCTTGGTAAACTTGCAAGGAACTTTACTGTTCCCCAGAACAAAATCACTTTGCTTCAGAATCTCCTTAATTTCAAATGAGTGCTCTTTTCCTCTACGTTTCCAAAATGTCATTTGAAGTTTCTCAAGAAAGCAAAGGATAAAAATGCCTTTCTTTAAGCATGAGCCAGTATGTTCTATGCCAACTTGATTTGAAATCAATCCATTTAAAAAATGAGGGAACTTGAGTAAAGGGATAAATATTCCATTCTCAAATCAAATTGTCTTAAGGGGTAAGAGACCAATCCTATCCATGTCTACTCAGAAGTAAGCCCCATTAGAGTCAATGGGGCTTACTCCCAGGAAAGTGTAGATAGGATTGGGCTGTAAAACAGTTGGCCATCATTTGTTGTTTCCATATCCGCTTTGATTTGGACAACGTTACTTTGAAATATTTTCTTTACCTTCTGATCAGATGCTCCGTCATAGATGGGCTTTAGGGAATTCTTAAAATGATAAATGTTGTTTTAATTTGGTTTTTAAAATATGCTTTCTTCTTAGACGTCTCTTTACAAAACCCGAGGCTACTCTTTCTATCTCTCGTGGACAAACTGTTCTTGGCTTTTCCTTCTATCTTTCTCTGGTTCTTTGTGCCTTATTATCCCTCTTTTTATCCTACCTGGTGTGCCCTTTTGCTTCTTCACAGCTTTCTAGATTAAAAATTCCAAACAAAGAGCTAACATAAGGATGGAGGCCAACAATAGTTCTGAAACACCTTAGCTAGGGATAAAAACATTGGCTCTGTCCCCAAATGCCCATTAGGAGGTATACAATGAACTAATGATTCCTGAACAGTGTACACTTGTCATGCCTACAACAAAGAAGGCAACGGTGGAAATGGTATTTTTTTCCCTGTTCCAAATGTGTTACATTCACTTCTCTTTGTCACCAGAAGGGAATCCTTTATTTCTGCTGGTGAAGCACACACGGTTTAGAACAGAAGCACACAACCCACAAAGCTCAATGGAACCCAGCAGTGATTTTTTATGACTTGCCAACACTTCTTTTTTTCCAGTCTCTGGCAGCTGACAACGAAAAGCAGGAGGTTTATCTAGCCTCTGGTGAATGGCCATATACATTCGAGGGGTTGAGAGGCAAAGTAAAATCCCTCTTTAAATCAAAAGACTAATAAATGTATGACCTTTGTGGGATGGTGGGATACAAGCTTGACACAGAATATTCTCTCAAGCATACCTTGGTCCCTGAGATCAGGTTGCAAGAAAGGCATCTTGGGACAGCTGACTCTGGAATAAATTGCAATGAACTGCAAAAACTCTTCAAGTGGGATGGTTTCTTCACTTTGTGGGTGGGAGTAGCCATTATTACACCTAACCTCCTGAAAAAAAATTCCACAGGAAAAAAAAAGCTCCCACTAATACAACAAATTGCACCTTCAAACCTTGCAGTTGGTTTGAGCCCTTCTGAACGGGTTCAGATTGGTCACTGAATCCATTTCATAGAAACCCAAACAAGAATCAGATATTAGTTCCTTTAATTGCTTCATAAAATCAGTATTTTTTTTGTCTCCTCACTGTTTAACAGCTCTGATAAAAATGGAATTATTTACCTTCATTTTGTTCAGAAACCTCAAGATTACCTTTAATTTCTTCATAAAACCAGTATTTTCTCTGACTCATTGTTTTACAGTCCTGATAAGAATGCAATTATTTGCTTTCGTTTTGACCAGAAACCTCAACGCTGAAAGCATTTGCAAGATGTTCTCAATATATTTTCAATGTTTGGTAATTATCTGTGTCTAAGTTCCATTTTTCTAGTAAAGGGCCCAACATATTTAAATTGATTTAGAGGTAGCTTGCTTTTATGCACTTCCAGGAAGAGTGACATTATCCCTTGTCAACCCTGTAAAGAAAGAAGTTAAGTCAAGCCTGTGAGTCTGCGGTTTTCAAACTCTCCCGGAGTTTGAAACCCGCAGTAAGTCCTTGCAGGAGTGGGGGGAAGCAGCAGGGGCGGGGGGAAGGCAGGGACACGATCCCCAGGATCGCACTGCTCAGGGGGGCTGCAAGCACTGGGGTGCACTCACCAGTCCCTGCAGCAGCCATCCCTGGGCGTGGGGAGCCCTGTGTGAGCATATGCAGTGTTCCCCAGGTCAGCAGCAGTGAAAGTGAGCAATTGTGCTCTGTGTCCACAAAATGAAGTGGAGCGCAATCGCTCCACTTTCACTGCTGCTGACCTGGGGAGCACTGCAGAGGCTCACGCAGGGCTCCCCACACCCAGGGACAGCTGCTGCCAGGACTGATGAGGGCACCCCAGTCCCTGCAGCCCCGTTAGAAATGGAAGTGGAGCAATCACGCTCTGCTTCCAGTTTAGTGGGGCGCGATCGCTCCACTTTCACTTCTGGAGCATTCGGGAGCCCTGCAGATGGTAGTGCAGGGCTCCCTGCATCCCTGGGAGGCTGCAGGAGGCTGTGGTAAGTGCAGGCAAGCCCCTGCAGCCCCCTGAGCGGCACAATCCTGGGGATCACGCCACTGCCTCCTTCCTGCCTCCTGGCTGCCCTCACCCCTTAAGGGCCAAGAGGCCAGGTCCCTCAGGCTGGGGCATCGTGACACCCCAATCTAAAAACCTCTGCTGTAAGTG
Source organism: Tiliqua scincoides (assembly GCF_035046505.1). Taxonomy (NCBI): domain Eukaryota; kingdom Metazoa; phylum Chordata; class Lepidosauria; order Squamata; family Scincidae; genus Tiliqua; species Tiliqua scincoides. Next base: position 106,994,178 of record NC_089823.1, read on the forward strand.
ATAAATTTTATAACATGAATGTGTTTTGGTCCACCGCTCTATATATGAGGTGATGTCAGCCAGTCCTTTTTATCTGGCTGACTTTTGAAAGAAATGTGGAGATGTGCATCAGGAATGAACTCTTTTAATAAAAACTTTATGACCTTTCTGTCAAAAAGCAAAGATACCCTCCCAAACACAACATATGGTCCATACAAAAGCTGAGTAGGGGGACAGCCTATTTTAATAGATATGATGCTGCAAACCTTCAGGAAATGTAACCTTCAAAAACAGACCCACCTGGTGATGAGAAAGAAGCACTGTTGACAGAACTGACAGTGAGGACATTGCAGTTCATTGCATTATACATGGTGGTGGTGGTTAGGGGGTAGACAGAGGGACTTATTTACATATTTGATTGTAAAGGTTTTTGAAAATCATGTAATAAATTCTTGGGGTCATAAATATGTTGGTACCATTAATGGCTGAATAAAAACTGCATATTACCCCATTCATATGAATGTTGCATTGCATTGTATATATACAAAGGTAAACATTTCTGTTTGCAGGGGAATATTTAGTTGCTCTTTAGTTGGATGTGAGATTGTCTGGGAATGTACTGTCAATTCTCATTATCAGCTAGGGTTAGATTTCTGGAAAAACCAATGGGTACTGACTCAGCGGATACCAAATCATTTATCTTATGGGATTAATGGGATTGGGAGATGGGTAGTTAACCTGGTCAGGAGTGCCAGAAGGGGGTAGCTTCAGAATGGTGCAGGTAGCTTCAGAATGGCTGCCATGGATAGTTTCAGGATAGCTTCATGGGTGCAGAAAATAGCTGCAGAATGACCACGAATAGATGAGAGGAGCAGTTGATGGTGCAACATGAGTTACATTCTTGTTCCTGCAGAGAAGCAAATTTGCAGGAATGGAGTGTGTAGATAGCAAGAATTAACTGTAAGTGGACAACCTAAATGAACACAGGCTGGTTCTTACATGACAAAGGAGCTACTGGTATAATTCTTGATTTGAGCAGAGGTGGTGTTTACCCTGCACTTGTGAATCCACTTGCTATTCTAACATGTGTCCTTTTTGCTAGTATCTTAACTGGCATACATTGGAGGAGGGGGTGATCGGTCCTCAGAGCAGCAGAGTCTTGTTGTGAAATTGCATATGGAAGATCAATAACAATTTGCTCAGATCAATGCACTCGTAACTTGGTGGCCACCACTGCAGAGAATGCATAGAACATTCACAACAATAGTAGACCAAGAGAACTGTGAGTTGAACTACTGAATTGCTATCCTGTGTTTCTCCCTTTAGGGTCTCAAAGCATCTTACACATGATAAAAGCAAGCCAGCTCACAAACATGGGGGGGAGGGGGGGTTGAGACCCAACCACAGCAATTAAAACAAATCCACGGGCATAAGGAACAAACATCAGAGAGCATGATAGATAATAAAACTCAAAAAATGTCAGTGAGAAGAGCCAGGATTTCAACTTCTAATGAAACTCTGGCAAGGAGGGAGGCAGACACATGCTAGAGGGCAGGGATTTCCATGTTGTGGGGGTTGTTACTGTGAAGCCCTCTTGCATGATGCCACCAAATGAACTTCTAAAAATGGTGGGATGTGCAAAAAATAATTTTAGTAGATCATAATAGACAGATTGTTATGGAAGAAGTTGGTTCTTCGTGATGCAGTTCCTTTTCTATGTATATGCATGGTTAGATAGATGTTTTGTTTTAAAGAAAAGCAGCAGGAACAAACAGCAGCATCGTTTGCAGGCATTTTGCTGCTCAAAGTGGACATCTGACTGGTGACCCCCCATCTCCACCACCCCCAATAATGTCCTCCTATTGTTCTCCCAGACTTGCAGTCCATATGTTTGCGTGACAGAGCAGCACACTATAAAGTGCTAAAAAATGAGACTGCGGCACTTTTCAAGACAAATCATGATGATGGCTCCTTCAGCTCATTTGCCAGCACATTAAACAAATAGGGTTCCTCAAACAGGCACACACACACACACACACACAATTGGTACATTGTCATTCTTTTGAATCAATTCCACAGGAAGACAAGGATGCTCTCTGAGCATGTATAATGTCTGCTTTCCCACAAACAGATTTCTTTCTGCAGATCCTCTCCCCCACCTTTTTAAAAAAATCTTTTAGAAGCCACAGATCATCACTTTCAACAGAAAATAGTGTACAGGCACATCCATGAGATCAGTGGAGCAGCTATAACTTTAAATATTGTTGCTTTTAACTTAATACATATGGTGCACTCACAACCACAGCAGTTAAAGCTGATAAATAAGAACCATGTTCTCCATTCCCCCGCCACAATGATGCAAGCCTATATGTACAGAAGACATTTTGATAGGTTGCAGCAAATTGCGAGTAGACAGTGGTGGTCAGGGTCATAACTAGGCTTCCTTGCTAGGTGGGGGAAGCAACCTTTTAGGCAGGGCTTCTTCATAGGTAAGAAGCACAGAATGTTTGAATTGAAAGTTGCCTTAGTGGTAGTCTAACACTACTAGAGCAAGCAACCAGTGACTACCTCAGAAACATACATACCAAGATCGGAACATACCAAGATCCAGGTCTACAGAGCTTTCGTCCTGAGTACACTTCTGTACTGCAGCGAGTCATGGACTCTTCGCTCACAACAGGAGAGGAAACTGAGCGCTTTCCACATGCGCTGCCTCCGACGCATCCTCGGCATCACCTGGCAGGACAAAGTTCCAAACAACACAGTCCTGGAACGTGCTGGAATCCCTAGCATGTATTCACTGCTGAAATAGAGACGCCTGCGTTGGCTTGGTCATGTCGTGAGAATGGATGATGGCTGGATCCCAAAGGATCTCCTCTATGGAGAACTCGTGCAAGGAAAGCGCCCTACAGGTAGACCACAGCTGCGATACAAGGACATCTGCAAGAGGGATCTGAAGGCCTTAGGGATGGACCTCAACAAGTGGGAAATCCTGGCCTCTGAGCGGCCCGCTTGGAGGCAGGCTGTGCAGCATGGCCTTTCCCAGTTTGAAGAGACACTTTGCCAACAGTCTGAGGCTAAGAGGCAAAGAAGGAAGGCCCATAGCCAGGGAGACAGACCAGGGACAGACTGCACTTGCTCCCGGTGTGGAAGGGATTGTCACTCCCGGATTGGCCTTTTCAGCCACACTAGACGCTATGCCAGAACCACCTTTCAGAGCACGATACCATAGTCTTTCGAGACTGAAGGTTGCCAATACAAAGTGTTTCCCAAACTGTGGGTCAGGGGTTGATTTTTGGTGGGTTGTGAAGTTTTTGAAACACTAAAAAAAAATTTTTTTTGCAAGCACCCTTGCCTGGTTTGAAGAAGAAAATCATAGGCTAGAATGCTAACCTGTAGTATGAGCTAATCTTCTTACCACCAAATTAAAATGTCACATTTTCCAATTTTCTCTAGCAGTTGGTGTGCTGAAGATGAGGTGTGAACCCAGTTCCAGCTTTTTTGCCTGGCCTGGAAGTCCCTAACTTCACATCTTGCTCTCCAGTTCAGCCTTCTAGGTATCCTGGAATGACCATAAAGGATTGGAGGAACAGTCCTTGAACTCCATTTCTAGGGAGAGTCTAGCAAATGTCTACACACACATACTATATGTAAGGTCTGTAGCAGCCTCAGGAGTAGAGAATTCTGATTATTATGAATCAATAATTAATGATTAATACAGGTGGTATCCACGAGGGTTCCATTCCTAGGACCCACATGGATGTCAAAAATTGCATTAAAGGAAATCAATGTCCCTTTGCTCAGCTATTTAAAAACAGCCTTGCTAACCTTTGTAATGCAAGACGGAGGCATCAGGCAATCATTCTCTCTCCAGATGCTTAGAAAGACTTCACTCTGAGGCAGTGATACTTGCCTTCACCTGGAGTGTGGGGAAAGAATCAGTTGTGGACCTACCATTAGGTCTGATGGGGCAAATGCCCCAGGCGCGAGCCTTTAGGACCCCAAGGAAGCTTCTCTGATGCTCCCAACGGTGTTGGAAACTATCCTTCCAGTTTTCCAGAAGCACAGTTATAGCGTCGGGGAACCTTGAAGAGGCTTCCCCAACATGGGCTAAGGTCATACGAGGCTCCATGAGCCTCAGGTGAGCAGGGGGGGCGGATTTTCGCACAGGGGGCAGTGACAGCCCACAGAGGGGTGCCATCGTGGACCTTTGCCCTGGGCGCAGGGCTGTGGAGGTCCACCGCTGGAAAGAATGCAAAGAAAGAAGAGGTGATAATCACTTGCATTCTCTCACTCAGGGAGAAGAGAGGGAGTGCCTGGAAGTGAAGCTAAGTGCCTGGAGAGAGAATATTGATGGATTGTCTGCTGGCTGCCCTCTCTCTCCCCCATTAACAAGGCTATTGTTAAACAAGCTTTTTTCTTTAATTGAAAGGGCGCTTATCATCATGTTGAGATAAAACCGTGAGTGAAAAATAGGTGGATAATTAGGTTATACCTGTAATAAATAAATATTATTTCTTTCTAGATATATTTTTTGTCTGGTGGATCACGATAGATTGTTGTTTTAAAAAGTGGGTCCCTGTGCTAAAACATTTCAGAAGTGCTGCAATGAAGTTGATTGGGTAAATTGTGCAATTCTTGGGTGCTTGAAGCTCTGACCTAAATAAAGACTGGGGCCTAGTTTATTGAAGTGTGTCCATTGTATCTGTTCCACTTCTGGGACTCTGCAATCCCTCCCTTTCCTTGATTTAATAGGATGGAAATGGATAGTATCAGCATCAGGATGCTAAAGCCCAGGCAAAAGCCCTAAACCGGGTCTCCCATGATGCCTCAGAAAGATGCCCCTGTACACCTCCTGATAGAACATTAGTAGAGGTGTTTGTTTCTGGTGAGCAAGCTAGGATTCCAGCCTCTTACTGAAACCAATGGGCTTATTTCTGAGTAAAATAAGTAACACTGTCTTCAAACACCTCTACCATTAGACACTACTGTGGTCACTAGTACTAAGTATTTATCAAACCTGGATGACCCCAATGTCATCCTGGGGTGGGAGCAACAGAAACTGAGGTTTGCCTAAAACTATTTCTGTTTTGCACATGTTTTAAGTTTCACACATGAGGGGAGATTCCAGGATTCTCCCACCATGGGAGCAACTATTTCTCTCTCCAAGAGTTACACTTCATGAAGCTATATCAACATTTTTGGTTCCCAAATGAACATGGCTGTGTGTGGAACAGCCAAAGCATGAAATAGGCACATTCTGCTAGAGGTAAAATGCTCATAAAATTAAAGAAAACATTCAAAAGAGGCCACCTTGCATAGCCTGCCTCACTTTGCTTCAAAGTAGGTCAGCTCTATTTTCTGGAAGAGGAAAAAAAATACTTTGTGTTGGTCAAAGGCTCTGCTTTGCCTTCAGAGAACAAATGGCAAATGATGATGGACTTATTGAACAAATCTTCTGAGTCAAAAGGCTAACAAATCCAATCTCAGAAGAATGATCCTATAAGCCTGACTCAGCTGCATGCTTGGAAATGCCATACATTTCCCTCCAATTCAAGCTTGCTCTTAGCAACTGAATTCTGTACCTCCCCCAGTATACTGATCCTTCTCCTTCCTCCACCCTTTGAGTCATTCATTTACAACCCATCAGCTCAATAACATCTTTTCCGTTTCTTCTTGAGTCCAACCTACCAGATCAGACCTCTGGTCTATCTTAATTACTATTTTTACTCCTGCTGAAATATGTGGGTGGATTTCAAAGGGATGCATGGAGTGTTTGAGTACTCAAGCTCTCAGTTTTCCTTTTCCAGCCTCCTATGCTGCCTACAAAGTTGCCTACAAAGCTGTGTACCTTCTGTGGGCAGGAGGTCTGGTCTAGAGGGTTGAGCCTCCATTTGCCTGAAGATAACATCCGAAGGTCGCCAGTTCGAGGCTACCGGCACCGTGCAACCTTGAAGCAGCTGAAAAGCTGAGCCGAGTTATTTCATCTGCTCTGAGCATGGGAGGATGGAGGCCAGAATGTGTGGCCAGATCAAGAACGAAACATCTGAATGTTGTGGTTTCTTGAAAGATAGAACCTTTCAAATTGTAAAAATCCCTATGGGGATTTAAATTGCCTGCCCATGTAAACCGCCTTGAATAAAGTCCGAGGAGAAATCTGAGGACCTAGAAAGGCGGTATAGAAATACCTGTATTATTATTATTATTATTATTACTACTACTACAACTACTACTACTACTACTGTCAGGAAATTCTCCAATGGAGGAACAGGTGCCACTTGAAAAGCTACAGTTGAAAGATGACATGGACGCCCCCAGTGCATGTGCAATGGCACCTGGATTAATGCGCCAACATCTTGGGTTCTTGGGCTTTGCTTCATACAGTTTTTCTTAGACTTCTAATTGAGGGCCCGATCCTGAGTGACATGCACCAGCCCAGGGCCAGAGCACACTGTCACAAACATGCCATAAGGCACACTGTGAGAGTCTGTGTTGGGCCAATGCCAGAGCTGGCTCAGGACGAACCAGTGCTGGGCCAGAGCTGGTCGGTGGACAGATGACTGCTGCCTGGAGCTCCGGGTGAGTGTTGGGCAGTGAAAAGGTAAATCTGGGCAGAGGGGCAGGCTTTCCAAAGTGGGGGAGGGTGGGTGAAAGCATAGTGTGGGAGGGAGCAGGGTGGAAGAGGGCGGAGATGGTGGCAGACATTCTTAACCCCCCCCCCAAGCCCAGCAGACCTGACACGGGCCTTCTTGAATCAGCGCCTGCTCAATAGCGGGCATGGATATGAGGAGACCTGTCAGGGCTGCTGGGGCTTACATAGAGAAAGGGAGCATAAGCTCTCTTACTCCAAGTAGTCCCAGCAGTGCTTCCCAGTTCCTTGGGATGCAGCGGTAGCCAATTTTGGGCTACCTGACCTCTTACTCGGAAACACAAGAGATTACACCTGACATTTCATATGTATTAAGGCTATGTAGCCCTTGTCTCTGGTCTTCAATATTTCCAACTTTTCCCAGATTCTCATCTCTTTGCACACTCTGTCTCCAACATCAAATGCCCTGTGCTGTCATTACTTTTATTTAAAAAATGGGCACTGGCTGTCCTGTACTTCTCACAGCCTGGGTTCTTGGGCTTGCTGTATGATTGATGGAATGGCACACTGCTGCCGCTCCTCTGATGTCCCATTTCATCTGTTGGATTTCCATTGCACTTTTGAAGCCTGGTGGCAACTTTGTGGCTGCCTAAAATGATAGATCAGAGGAGGAAATTGATACCAGGTGCCCATGTGCACCTCCATGCAAGAATTGTCACAAGTTTCCCTTTCATTTGATGTAAAGATGGACTCTTTCTACGGACACATATTGTGGCAAATGACATAATGGAGACAGGTCTGGTGTGCTTAAAAGAAGAGAAAGTTCTTTCAAGTCAAGCTGCAGCTGTAGAGCAAAGAAATTGCCCTTTCCTCTTTTTCTCCTCCTTTGTGTTGCAAAGGATCTAATTTAGCTCTAGAGAGCTAAGAGAAGAAAAGTGAAAAATAGTTGAAGCTATTTGGAGGCCTTCCTACGGAGCTGAGTCATAATCAGATGAACTACTAATAGTAACTTTGTTAGAGGCATATTTAAGGTTTCCAACTTTTGCTCTCAAATACCCTGGCCAAATAGGACCAGTGCCCAAGACCAGGCAGAGTCAAAACAAAACTTGGTTGATTTCAAAACTCTTCTGTTTTGCTTAAAGAGGAACTTCCAAATTCAAATTTTGCTTGCAGTGAAATTTTGGTGGCAACTCAGCTTAGCTAAAGATACTTTCCTTTCAAGGTCTGCTTCCTCTGTCATTGTCTGGCATCCTAAAGTTTTCAGTACAAGCTAAAATGTAAATCCTTTCTTAGAATGATTAAACAGTTGCTTTGTTAGGGTTTTCCTTCCCCCTCTATTAAGATTGTCACCAGTAACACACCTCTGACCTGGTTTGATATGGCTTGCAGCTCAGACATAGAGCACCTAGTTTGCACGCAGAAGGCCCCAGGTTTCATCCCAGAGATCTTCAGTTAAAGAGTTGGCTAACAAGTGACCCAAAATACAGATGCTCTGAAACCCTGGAGAGATCTCAGAGAGACACAGGGCACAATCCTAACCAGTCCTACTTAGAAGTAAATCCTATTTTGTTCAATGGGGCTTACTCTCAGGAAAGTGTGGTTAGGACTGCAGCCACAGCCTGTCAATATTGGCTAGACAAACCAAGACTCAAGATAGGACAATTTAAGATGTGTATGCAGTGGGTCACTCGGGCAGTAGAAAAATGGAGAAGTTCAAAGGTTTCTTTTTGAGGTACAGAAACATTTGCATTGGCCAACCCAAGTAGTAACCCCAATGCTATATTTATAGATCACCTTTCCTCCCAACAGTTGTTACATTTAGAAGTAGGCTACATCTGAATGCCAGATGCAAGGGAGTGGCAAGAGGATGCTGGTATCTTGTTGTCTTGTGTGTTCCCTGAAGCATCTGGTGGGCCACTATGAGATACAGGAAGCTGGACTAGATGGGTCTTTGGCTTGATCCAACAGAACTCTTCTTATGTTCTTAAATTGCCGACTGTTGCACGGAGTGGGACATGAAGAGTAAACAGATATCTCCCGACTGAGCAGCTGTTCAGCTTCGACAATCAGTAAGATCTGATTAACTTTCTTTCCATCAGCACAGCTTGATAACAAAGTGTTCAGCATTACCCACTGTCTCAGCAACTGAATTCAGCTTTCTTTGGGTTTAACTTTACAATAATCATCCCAGTCATTAGGATGGGGAAGTGGACCGTCATTGTGATTGTGACCCGATGCAATTTATTCAAAGTATGTCATTCTCTCCAATATTTTGAAATAAATGTTTTCTGAATTGGTGCAATGGCTCTTTTGCTTTGTAATACAGGTTGGGCATGCTTTATGCAAAGTGCTTGGGACCAGAAGCATTTTGTATATTGGATTTTTCTGCAGTTTGGAATGCCTGCATGTACATAATGAGAGAGCTTGGGGATGGGGCCACATATATTCATTTATGTTTCATATACCCCTTATACACATAGCCTAGTGGTACTCAAACGTTTCCGGCCAGTGGCTCCCTTGACCCCCGTGGCTATTGGCCATGACTCCCCATCATGTTCCTGAGGGCTGGAAGTGACATCATTAAACAGGAAGTGGTCAGAAATATTAACTATATTAACTATATTAAATTTAATATTATAATATAATATTAAATATTAAATATATATTGACTATATTAATATTAATTATATTAATCATATCATTAAATGCAGATCTTAAAAACTTATTATTAATACACAGCAATATACATGCTTTATAAATGATCAGCTGCTGATCACTGTTGGAGACAGGATGCTGGAGTAGGTAGATTTTGTCTGGTCCAGGAGGACTCATTTTTTTAACTTTGTAAGCATACCAATAGAATTGTTTTATCAAATGAACTTTGTGAACAACCAGTCTGACCAACATTACACACACACACACACACACACACACACACACACACACACACACACACACCTGTGGACCCCAATCCAACTAGTCATTTCTCCCATTCTCCTTGGATAGGATTGAACCCTTTATTAATTTAATGAAATTAAATTTTTCCAGCAGCTGGTGGGGAAAACAAAAATAGACCATGAAAATATATCAGAGCTGCTAAGGGTTTGGTTAGGAAGCTGATTTGTCTCCTATACTAGGAGATGCACAGCTCAAGCCTATGCATGCCTACTCAGAAGTAAGTCCCATTAGAGTCAATGGGGCTTACTCCCAGGAAAGTGTGGATAGGATTGGGCTGGCAATCACTTCATCAATGGCTGATAAGTATTCCCTTCAAATAGCAAGATTCATCACTATAAAAATACAGCTTTTCCTCTTCAGTCAAACAACAAGATTAATAAATCACTTTCAAAACAGTACCCTTTTTCTGCTCCTGGCCAAGTAAAGTGTGTGCTTGTCTCTCCCCTCCCCCTTTGCCAATTGCATGGAAACAACTTTAAGGGGAGGGGAGGAAAGCGGGAAGGTTTGGAGATCAAAAGGGGGGAGTGGAAGAGGGAGGGGTTGAAAAGAGAGATTTCACTTTGATGAGAAGCGATCCCAGGCTGGGAACTAGGAACCAACCAGACAAGGATCAGCAAGGGTTAAGGACTGCAAGCTGAGCATGCTCTGTACTTGCCAGATGGGGGTTGGAGTCCAAGAGCTTTGGAAACAACATGCAGCGAACACAGAAGGCAGCAGCCTTGGAGTGGAGGAGACAGGCTCATATTCTGCCCAGGGGTGTGACTGTATTGCTGCGAGAGGACAACCCGCGCCTCCCCTTTGAGTTCCTGGCGCCTCCCTAAAGAGCTGCGCCTCACAGTTTGAATAACACTGACATAGCCAGAAGGTAATTTGAGACTGTATTTCTAATAAAGTTGTGCATGAAACAAGGTTTGTGTATGAAACACAGTTTGTGATTTTATTAGGAAAAAAAAGTCATGTTGGCACTCATAAAAGTTCTGTATTTTGGAATATTCTGTATTTTGGAATTCTGGATAAGGGGTACTCAACCTGTAACAATAACAAAAATGTTATTAATAGTAATCCCCTTGTTCCCTGTAATGTCATAACTGAAATACGCACATTAATGTACAGTACAGGTCCAGCATTGTTATGCTCGGATTTTTTATACACGGATTTGACTCAACACGAATGGCCACTGCAAATGAGAAGGAATGTGCTGATCCCTGGAGAAGGGGAAAAATGCACCCCTTTAAAATCAGTTTAAAAAACTGAACAGTCCTTTAACAATACCCTCTTTAATGAGAGAGAGAGAGAGAGGGCAGCAGGCTGACAATCCATCAATCCTTCTCTCTCCAGGCAACCCCTCCCTTCCCCCTAAGCACTTGAAAGAACATAAGAACATAAGAACAGCCCTACTGGATCAGGCCATAGGCCTATCTAGTCCAGCTTCCTGTATCTCACAGCGGCCCACCAAATGCCCCAGGGAGCACACCAGATAACAAGAAACCTCATCCTGGTGCCCTCCCTTGCATCTGGCATTCTGACATCTTGTGACATTGATCACAAGAAAGGTGATCACTTTGCATTGGTGAAGGGAGGGGCTGAGTGAAGTGCCTTTCTAAGCACTTGGAGGATTGATGGATTGTCTTCTTAATGACTCTTATCTTACATCACAAAGGTCAGCAAGGCTGTTTTTTTAAATCACAGGAGCAAGGGAACTTTGTTTTTTAAATGGATTTGCTTTAGTGCGTTTTTTGCCATCCAGGTGAGTTCTGGGAACAGAACCCACAGGAATAATGATGCTCAACCTGTATACCAGTCCTATACTCCCATACAGTCTCTCTTTCTCTCACTTCAGAGGAAGCACACATTTGTGAAAGCTAATGCAAATAAACCCCAGTGGCTTTCCAGTGGGAACAATTGAGGATAATCAGAGTGCATTGAAAGGGTAATTAGTAGAAAATGCTGATTTGATTACCAGGGATGGGTGCAGATGTCCATGCCTACAAGGAGGCACAGCCATCTGCATGTGTAACAGCTTCACTGTGACGTGACAGTTTCCCAGTGAAACAGCACAGCTGAGTAAATTGACGTTGCTTTTCATAAATTTGTGCAGGAGTGTTTGGGATTATGCTCATAAAAACATTTCACTGAAGATGATTGGAAGATCAGCTAGTCTGAGACCCAGCCTGGTGCAGTGGTTTGGGAAGGAAGAGGTGCAGAGGGCAAAACAGGTGTGGAGCCTAGCAGTTAGCTGCAGCACTTTCTCAAGACAGTGTACTCAGAAGAACTGGATGTTCACTCTTGGATTGCACAGATCAGCAGGTGTGCTAAAAGCTGCCCAAGATTAGCCCTGTCTGAGGCCAAATTCCCCCTCCAAGTTCCAGGGTTGTTCCGGAAAATTCCCTACTAAGTTCCTCCCCCTTCGGCACTGTGAACAGAGCTCTTCTTTCGAAAATGTTTCAGGGAGCTCTGCAGAAAGGTGTCAAGTACATACAGTGGTGGCAGCTACTGTGATCCCCACTCCTTCTTGAGACATTTGTTCCATAAGAGCGAAGGTGGAAACTATTGTCCTTAGTCAGAATTGCCAAGTGCTATGTCAAAATCACATTCCTCGTCCACTTTTTTTTTTTTTTTTTTTACATGGGAAGAGTGGGATAATTTCTGATGGAGGAATGGCAACATTGGGTGAAAGGGGGGCTTACTGGTGGTGGTGGCAGCTGCAGTTCTCCCACTGGCTGCCTGGTGGCATCTGCCATGTTTCCCAAAATGCACCACGAATGATTCTATTTACATAATTCACAGGGGCATACTGAGGGGTAAAATGGCAAACAGCAGCTGGTGCCCTCTGGGGGTGAATTTTGCTGCTCCTACCACCTGCATACATAGCTACCAATTTCTCATTTGAGAACCTTCAACTCACTCCTAGAATTGGCTTCGTAATAACGCTTCATAACTAATCAGATTTGCAACACGCTGACATCTGAAACTAAATCAGAATGAGAAAATACTTTTTGGTACCTTATGAGAGGAGGTAGCTTTACAGGACCACAGAACTCCAATGGTCCATGGGAACTCCAAAACTGAACAGGACTTGGAAACCATTTTTTCTGTGCATTCCCCTAATACACATGCACTTTTAAATGTAAAATGCACATGCATCAGCATTAAGACTCTGCACTTATGCTAAGTGAGCTATGCACTTACTTAGAATAAGTAAAATTGATTGAAATCAATGGGACTTTTTGCTTAGTAACTGCATAGGGTCAGGCTACACAGCAGCACTGCCTAAAATACTACATCATATACACAAGATATGAAGGGCATGCTGATAATTAAAACAGTCACGACATTTCCATTTCTGCTAACACTGCTTCTCCATTATCCATAATATTCAATTAAGCATTTTTTTTTTTTTGGGGGGGGGTGTAGTGAAAAAGTCTTATGTAAAATTAAAATCAATAAAATCATTTCAGCATTATACGAGTAATGAAACAGTGTTATTTTCTATTATTTCCCAGCAGAAATCTAGCATAAAGTGTCATAGTATATGCCAGGCCTGCAGAGCTTGTGACCCACCAAGCAGAATTGCAATCCATTAGCCATGTAAGAGGCCCCAGCCATATCTTGACAAGACCTCCTGGTTTGGGCAGATCATGTCAAGCGGCAAAGAAACAATTGGTCTATTGAGTGCTTAGCAGGCTATTGTAACCTGTTTTATACTATCCATCTTTTGAAAACCTCCCCAGCCATTTTCTCTCCTCGGACATTTGCTAACAAAAAGACTGGCATATGCCAGAGGAGACCCATACGTGATCAGGCAACTTACCAGGAGGAAGTTACTTACTTCCTGCAGAATGTCTGATTGCCTCCTACCATAGCATACATCACAAACTCAGTTAGCAGGGCTGCATATTATACCATGGTGGGGGATAGGATTAGGCAGTTAAACAAGAAAATGGTTTCTTCTCCCATTTCTAAGGCCTGGTCTACACATACACCAGAATGAATTATATAAGTCTACTTCAGACTGCAGGGAAGGGATGCCAGGTTTGAATGCTTCTCCATGTTAAAAAAAAATAAATTCCCTGCCTTGTAAAAAATAAAAACAAAAAATACCAGCACAGCATGGAGAGAGGTGCCAATGCAAACTACCCTGAGTGCTAGTTTTCTCCTTGCAGTGTTTATTGGTTTCACACTAGGATATATTCAAATGCGATTTTTCCAGCTTTCAGCAGAGAGATGCAGTTCAGGCAATTACTTCATAGCTATCCATTTTACTGCATGCATAGAGAGACATGCAGTTCTATGGTTCTCTTAAAACCAGTTCTGAACGTTCCTTCATATATGATGAAAAACAAAAGATGGTGTTTTGCAGAAGGTTATGAAGACTTAATGCAATAAGCTATTCAGCAGCCCTTCCTCACTGGAGTGGGACCATTGCTTAATGGCAGAGCAGCTACTTTGTATGTAGAAGGTCTCAATTGCTTTCCCTGGCTGCCCCAGATAAATACCCTTCTCTGAAAACTGGAGGGCTGGTTTCAGCCTGTGTAGACTATACTGACTTAGATGTAGTGCCATCCCTGGAGAGGTGCAGACCATTTTGGGTGACACCATTGGGGGATGTGACTTTGTGTCACAAAGTGACCGTGTGTCATGGCGCTGCACTGTGGGAATCCAAAGAGTCTGCTGAAGCGCCTCCAGGATCTAGGAAGATCTCCCCAACAGCAATCTTACAAGATCTCAGCCTACACAAGATAGTGGCACCCAGGGGAACCCAGAAATGGAAACCATACTGGCCATATAAGAGGGGCCGGGAGACCTGAACTGGTGTAACTCAGGACAACCAAGGCCAGCCCTGGGGATAGGAGCCTCATTGACCTCAGAGCTGCAAGAAGAAGTGACTTGGCCCACTGGGTGTCTCTGGAAGTAGGGTTGTATGGTCTGGTACAAGAGGAAGTCCATGGGGGTGACATAGTGAGTTACCACACTAGGTGACACCAACATCAGTGATGCCACTGTCTAGATGGACTAAGAATATGACTGGTATATGGCAGGTTAATGGATGGGAGTCACAAAAGGGCAGATTTAGCCTTGGGTCAATGATGGCCCCAATTTCCTTTGTCCAACTAATAAATGCCACTTCCCCTATTCATAAAACAGCAACACATTGGTACAATGATGGAAGAACTTGTCCTTTAGCTTAAGCAGGCAAGCAATGGATGGGCTAACACCCTACGATAAGTATCCCACAAGGGACTATTATTTGTCTACGTACATAGACAAAGTACAGTCTTCTCTGCCCTCGTCCCCCAGAAATCCAGAATCCCAGAAATCACTTGTAGATATAGCTTTCAGTGTTAGTTTTATGAGAATAAAAGTGCAATGAGATAACATCATTTGCTGGAATTTGGTGCCCAGTGTCAAATGTTCCTTTACCTGTCACTATTTCCATATCATTTCTAACTGGAAATGAGCCCAAGCTCCCTACCTAGAAATTCCTGGGAATCTTCTGTCCTTCACTGTTCACTGGCAAATTCAAGGAGACTGCAGCTGAGTTTGTCTTTGGATGCTCACTTATTTGTTGACATAATATCCTGCTGGAAACTGGCTGGCCAATTAAATATGCTGGCCACCATCCCAGCTGTGGCACCCCTTGAACGTGCATTTGAAAATGCACTCTCAGTCGTCTTCGTATTTGAAATGAAAGTGGAAATGGGACACTTAAAGGGTTGATTTGTTGCGACTGGACAGGAGATCTATCAAAATTAATAAACAAGAGATGGAAGAGAAGACATCTCAATACCCACCCATTTCAAGACTGCCTGTAAGCACAGCAGACAATGCATATAGCGGTACTTTTCAGATATGTATTCCACCTGCTGGAACCCTTTCTAAGCTGACATGTTTGGCATGATAACTATTTGGGAAAGAATGCTAGGTTACATATTCATTTCATTTGGGGGTGCTAGCCAGGCCGGTTGGCATTCACTGTGGCTCTGTGTGAACTGCTAAAGTAACCCAGTTTGCACCTAACGCACTGCAGTACAAAGTTGGTGATGATAGGCAAGCTGTTTTTCTGGGAAACTTGCCTGATATTACTCACAGTGTCACTGAGGAACCCCTGATAAATTTCCAAAGAACTTCAGGGTTGCTTGGCACAGTTTGAAACCCATTGCTCTATGACTTCCCATCAGAACCGACATTGGAACACCTTCCTACAGCAAGAGGGTCTGGAGATTTTGTACAGGGAATACCTAATTACAACATTTTCACACCTAGTTAGAAAACAGTGAAAAAATAACATTAATTGGGTATTTTTTTCTGTTGAAGTTGAGAAGCTTTCCTGCTTAGATTCCCCACTAGAAAATACGCATTCAGTGTGCCAACTGTGAAGAGCTTGTGCATACTGTTTGAGGCTGGTTCACTCAAAATAGAGTGATCAAAAAGAACACCCCTTCCATGTATCTTAAACATGCATATAATGCACTTATGAAATCCATCACAAAAACCCTGTATGTTTTGCACTCAGTTGTCCCTATTTGGGTACAGACTGTTGCAGAGAAGACAGATTTTATGGTGTAATAATAGCAATAACTCACACATTTCACCTGCGAGTTCCACTTCCAAAGAGGGCAAAAATTCAGATAACTGCATATAGAGTGAAGTATGGAACAGTGTTGCCAGATTATATCAGTGCCTGCTTAAAATGTCTAGGTTTTGCTCAGAGTATTTGTACTGTGAGAGACTCCAACATACGAGTCGTATATTCCTCCTGCCTCCTTCTTTCACAACACTGCATAAGTCACTTCACCTCAAGAAGTATATACAGTCATGCGTCACTTAGTGACAGGGGTGGGGACCAGAAGTTATGCATTTTTAGCCAAAACAGCCAGTCTGAGCTTCACAGGGGCAGTGTGCAGATGCATGCTGCCTCTGCAAGGTTCAGAAAAGCCTCCGGACACGAGGGGAGTGCAGTTTGGCTTCACACACACACAAGTTCCAACCAACTAGCAAGACAGGTTACAGGTTCACATTTTATTGGCCAGGAGTTTTCCCACTCTCAGTGATTATACATTGATCTTGCTCAGCTCACCTGTAAACTCTCCAAGAACACACGTGTGTTTCTTACAGGAGTTAGTCACAGCATCATCATGGCCTAATGCGTAGGTGTCTGATCTTGGCCCAAGCAAACAGAAAGCACTTGACTCTGTGATCAAATAGCGTGTCTAGGATTTTGCCCTATATGTTTTCAGAAACTTTTCGTAACAGAATAAATGTTTCTTGTTAATCACAGAAGTCTCTCATTTGCTTCCACAAAACAATAAATATCAGGAGGGGGGAACCCAAATCCCCTTTGAAGCATTTTTCTTCTGTGTTCTCACCATTTGTGGTTGTTTGGGGGAGGGGAGGATCTGTGCTATGTCATTCCATGCATAAAATGTGAGTCGAAAAGACAGTTTCAGGAGTTTACAGGAGGAATGCTGCAAAAATTAGGCAACATCATTAAGAAATACAATGGAATTTTATTTGGATCAGGATGAATTTTGTCACAATATCTATGAAAAATTGAAGGCTGAGCCTATTTGGATATAAATGCACCTGTTAAATGGGACATCTGTTGTGTACTGGAACTTTTGTCTTATAGCCAATTTAAAATGGGTGGCGAGACTTGTCCAAGTAAAGCATTATAGCCGCCACCAAATATCATGTTTTCTTTTTCCTACTGATAGCAAACTGGTAAACTCGTCACACAATCCCTCATTCTTTGAGCCTCCACATGTGTGATCCTTGCTCTTAAGCCTGCTGCTCCTGGGAAGTCTTACAAACATGTCTTTAATTGCATTTAATATTTGGTTGCTGCTAGCTAATAGGCAACATTCACATGAATAATGAAACTCGCTGTTCACCACACCTACCCTCAGGGAGCAACAACTTAAGAAGAGGATATTTTCCCCCAAAAATCCACTTAATCTCATCTCCACTCTACTCTACTCTATTCCTACTAGGACCAAGCAGCAAAATACACAGGAGAGATTAATTAAATAATTCGGCAAAAGCTGATAAATCTATAAGAAATGAAAACAGCTTTGCTTTTCCAAAAACTCAGAGGATGTTTCTGTAAAGGCAAAAAATATTTGATTGTGATTTATTTACCCAAAATTACGTGACAGTCAGGCAGCCCAATTCTATAGGGCTCTAATGGTGGCAGATCTCTCAAGCCGACGTCACAAGTTCAGGTGTGGTAGCACAAATGCCACACCACCATTGGGCCTGTGGAGCTGCCAGCACAAATGGCCAGAGACTCTGTTCAAGACAACAGCTCCAGGACACCCCTCCTGAGCAGGTAAGGTGGCTAAGGGGGTTATGCAGGAGCCATTTGGGGGAGGAGGATTCTTGCAGAAGCAGTGCTTGCCAAGGATTTATCCCCCTTCCCTGGCTAACAACAGCCCTCAGGAATATCCTCAGACTTAAGCCAGCAAAAGAGCTGGTGCAGATCCAAGAAGACCCATTGGAAGCCAGGTGGCCTATGAAGAAGTAAGTAACAAAGGTTTTTACTTATCTCTCCCAGGCCATCTGTTCACCACCCTACCATAGCAGGCAGGACACCCTCCAACAGTGGCATTTCATGCTCTGGGCTGGTGGGGAATAGGACTGGGCTGTTAATCCCTCTTCTTTTGCATAGAGTTGTAGAATGGGAAGGAAGTAGCCTTAGGAGACTGTGCTGAGTCTGGAAATTATTAAATACCTTTCCTGTATTTTATATTCTGCTCTGAAACAAAACTTTGTTGATTAGAAAAAAAATGCCATCTTTTTTTTGGGCGACAAGGAACAGAGCCTGGTATGAGATTATGGGTGGACCCTGGGAAAATCTGAGAGGTGTGTGAGGAGCAGTGGGGTGTAGTGGTTAAAAGTTTCAGTTAGGAGTGGATAAACTAGGTTTGATTCCTCTCTTAGCTATAAAACTTGTTTGAGCAATAACTCTCTTGGCCTTGCCCTCGACCATCTCACAGTTTTGATAAAACTCATGAATGCTGCCCTGAGCTACTTGGTCATACCCAGGGCTTTTTTTCTAATGGAACGTGGGGGGACGGAGTTCCAGCACCTTTTTGCAGGGGCCCCTCCCCTTTGGAGGCATTCCAGAAGGGGGGAGCAAAATAGAGGCATTCGCTGGGTGGGTGCTGGGGGGTGCAGGGTGGGCGGGCGCCTGGCCCCTGCCTGACCACACAACGACCCCTTCCTGCCCCCATCTCCAAGCTCTCGCCTGAGCCCAGCCCGCCTCCCCTCCCCCCGCGCTCTGCTTCCCAGCGCAGCTTCCTATCCTATCCACAGTAAGCCCCATTCACTAAAGCTGCCATGCTATCCACAGTAAGCCCCATTCACTAAAGTGGACTCTGAGTAGACATGCATAGGATTGGGGTCTTAGGCTACAATCCTAGGCACCTTCCTGGGAGTAAGCTCCATTGACTAGAACGGGACTTACTTCAGAGTAGACATACCTAGGATTGGGCAATTAATCCTGGCAGAGATATATATCTGCACCCTGCTAAGGGCAGGTGAAAAGGGATTCTGTGTGTGTACAACATGCTGTCCAGCCTTGCCAGAGATCCTCCTCATCCTTCCCCCACAAGCATGCCCTCTGCCAGCCAGCGTTTGCAGCTCCTCTCCAGCAATGCACAGCAGCTGCTCAGGGCAGCAGAGAACATACAATTGCATGCCAAGCGCCTTCCCAAAGACACAGAGTATTCTGATATCTGAATTAAACCATATTTAATTGCTTGTTTGCAAACGTAGCTGTTTCTATGTGCACCTAAGGACCCCTCTCGTGTAAGAATTCCTTTTTTGTTCTTACTCCCACAGTTGCTTAGAGTAATTTTACTACATGGAACTCATGTAAGTCATTTTTTGGAATCCATTCACTGCTTCCTCTCCTCGAAGTAGTGCCACACTACATACTACATGCTACAAGTGCACCTGTACAGTATTTTTCCCCATGTGTAGAAAAAATAGCTAGGGGGAAGGGGATGTGGAGATTGGCAGCCCAATCTTATGCATGTCTACTCAGAAGTAAGTTCATCTTTAGGGGGGAAGCACATAAAAATATTTTATTTCTCCAATAAAAAATGGTTTATAAATAAATAAATAAATAAATAAATAAATAAATAAATAAATAAATAAATGATTAACAAGTTGTGAGTTCCTGCACCTTTTTATTTACAAAAAAAGCACTGGTCATACCTATGTGAGTAACACTAAACTAGGTGGAGCCAACAGAACACTGATTAGTGGGTGGATCACAAGTACTGGCTAGTTGGTAGCTTTTTGGCAGACAGCCATGCTGTTAACTCTGACTTCTGGCACAAGTTATCCAATAGTATTGTTGCAGGTTTCAGGCAAGGATGAAAACGGACACCAGGAGGTTTCAAGGAGTACAAGTTTATTGTCTCATCCAGCTGCTGGTCACAGAGGAACCACTTCCAAGAGCTGTGACCCCCATTCTCTCGGCGTGTGAGTTGATATACCAGCAAACTTCATTGCAAAGCCTTGGTTACACTTCCGATTGGTTAAATGTAGATCTGCAGAGCCTTAGATACATTCTTGATTGGCAACTAGCATATCACGCGAGGCTTTGTCCATGCCTACATAGCCCCTTACTCAAATTTTGGTTAGCATATTTCTACTAAATATGGAACGCCCCTTACAGAAAGTCCCTTCATTAGTCAAGCCTGCTTGCGTAAAGTCCCCTTTCTCCTCCTTCGACCACCTGCTCATTAGCGGTTAAAGCTCGCGGTTTCTTGCTGCTGAGGTTCTGGCAAAACAGCCAGATTTAGCTTGGAAAACATTCTTGCAGTCAAGCCAAGTCAGCAACACCCTGTTCTTTGTCTATTTTTGATACAGGGCATTTGAAGGGCATCTTTTAGATACAAGCAGCATAAGCACAAGGCCTAACTTTGGTCAAGGCGCTCTGCTTTATCTATGGCCAAGCTCAAACAGGGGCCCGAACTGGTTTGTCCATTTTAAATCTTGGGGTTCCCTCACAGTATCATTATGCAAATGTTGATATTCAGAGCTATTAAATCACCTCCTTTTTGGTTCTTCATATTAAAAACCCATCCCTGTTTTTTCCTTTGTAAATATAGTTCTAGATTTTAGAATGTGTTGGGAATGAAGGACAAGAACTAAAGTCTGTCCAAGCTAGAGAAAGACTCCTTAAAAACAAAACAGTCATAATGAAAAGTTTCCATCAGCAGTGTTTGTACATACTAAAACTGTTTATGTGTTTTATTTAGATCATTTATTTAGATTTAAATAAATGATGATCTAAATAATGATCTAAATAAATGGACTCCCCCCCCCCCAAAAAAAAGATTTCTTTTCTAAGTGAAACATTCCATTTATTTCAATTGCCATTTAATTTTAATTAATTTCAATTAAGAGATAGACAGGTTGGAAAAAAGGTTGAAATGCATTTGAAAAGAAGAGACAGAAAGTCAGAAACCACAGACAAAGGCGCAGCTGGCCTCTCCCAGCAAGGAAGGTCATGGGCAATGGTGATAATTTCCAACTTATTATGGTCTCCAGTTCTCTTCTACACCCAGCTACTTGAAAGGTTCAGGAAGCCCAATTGTTACCAGTAGGACTTTTGAAAGCATTTGTAACATGCACACCCAGGAGAAAAAGCAATTGTGTGCAGGGATCCTGTGTAGTGGCCAGGGCACAGAAGTACCATTTAAATAGTCAGTGAAGACAAGGGTGAAAGATACAATGAAAGAGATTTATTTTTTGTGATTTAACCCAAAAAGGATTCAAAACTGAGGCCTAACTGAAGTTGCTCACTCAAATATTGATCTAGACAGGGAAATGATCTATCTACCACTAGTTCAATATGGAGTATTATGTTTAGGCTTTTAGAAAGAGGAGAAGGGAACTACAGCAGACACCTATAAGTCGATCTCACAGATAAGTCAAAGGCAGTTTTTGAGCAAAAATGTCATGGAATTTTCTATGACCCTCAGATAAGTCGTGGGTTAAACCTAGAGGGGTGTCTGACTATAGTTTTGACTGATTTTACCCGAGGCCAGATCCTGAAAAATAACTTTTCACTAATTGTTACCCAAAAACTGTACAGTCTCTAATTTATTAAAAGCATAGTAAAATAATCATAAGATACATTTTTATTCTTTTTAAATTCTGGTCTTCACCACCTTTTTGTAAACACTATTCATGCACTGTAAACAACATACCAGTAGAACAGTGGTTCCCAACCTGAGATTCATGCACTCCCAGGGGCACTCAACAGGACCTTTAGAGGTACTTGAAAAAGAATGGCATAATGCAGATCATGCTCCAGAATGGCTTGCAGGGCCACCAAGGCAGAGGTAGCTAGTTGGCTGTGAAAGCCCCACCAATTGGGTCATCAATTCATCTATGAACCAGTAATTGAAAACCAGCACAGTAAAAAAGCTGAAACATAATATGGAAAGTGATCAAACACTGAGAATTTCTCAGCACACTTCTGGTGCAAAACAGTGCAAAGGCAGAGTCTTCTGTTCTTCAGACAGATAAAAAGAGAAAACACTGTGATAAATACATGAAGTCTGGGCTTTCATATAGAGGAGATGAGGGCTTGTAATATTAATTACAAGCATTTTGCTAATATGAAGGGTACAATTTATGGAAATGGGCTGACAAGGGATATGCAAGTGAAAAAGGTTGGGAACCACTGCAGGAGATCCATGAATCCAATCCACCTTTAACGTGTCTGGTGTGTTAAGCCGGAAGCTCTACGTACAACATACAACCCATAACACATAACGGAGAGTGTGCAATTAAATTCACAGCAGAGAGATGCAGCTGCATATATTTGCAACCCTTTTTGCTCAGAAGTAGACCCACTGCTTTCCATGGGTGTTATTCTTAAGTAATGATGCATTGAATTGTAGCCTGGGACTCTGCTTCAAATGGAAAGGAGGATCCCACCCTGGTGTTGAAAAAAAACAGATCTCTGCTAAATGCAAAACAGAACCAGGCTGCAACAGCATTTGCAAAATGGAACGGAGGAGAGTAAAAGGTTAACTTTGGCTGGAATTTCCCAGGAAAGTTACTATGGAAACAAATGATCTCTGCATGGCTTCTAATGACCAGCTTGAGCAAGAAAAGAAACTTTTCAGAGTTGAAAAGCTCTGCCCTCTGATTGACCTGGAGATAAGGCAAAGTGATAATTGGAGCTGGATTACTTGGCAAAAATTTTACTTACTATAGGTGAGTATCTAAGGTACTTAGAAAGAGAAGGGGCAGAGCAAGAAGAGTAAAATGGGGGGGGGAGAGCAGGAGGATATAGGGAGATTAGATAGGTTTCCCAAACTGAGGGAAGGAAACAAAGGTTTTGCAGTACATGGAATGAAGCAGAGAGATGGAAAGTTGGGGGATTTAGTGAGGAAGAAGGGGTAAAAATCCTATGGTGTGCACCACAGCAAAAGACAATGGCTGGAACATGGGTGTTTGTAGTGTGACATGAACCAAAGGCTACATGGATAGGGTCAGAGGTGAGTTATGTTGAACACTGGCTGAAGGCCCATGTACCCTCTTTAAGGTTGGTGGCAGCAAAGTGTCACTCAGCCCACAGGATGGTTGAGCAGGGGGCAGAGAAATGGAAGAGACAGTGAAAGACTCTAACAGGCCCACTGTATAAGGGGATTTAAATTCCCTTTCTCCTCTGAAGCCTCTCGATCCACACACTTGCTGGATGCAGTGCTCCTGTTTACGGTGAATCTGCACCAGTGAGAGTGGGGGAGAAGTTTAGGATTGGGCTCTTAGTTTCTGGACATTTTGTATAGTTTTGCCTCAGGCACCACGATATCTTGACACATCTGTGGTTAGAGCACTAGTTTTCTAGAAGTGGGGAGAAAAATCAGTTTTTATATCAGTGCGGTGGATATATGGCAAATATTCCATTTTTACCCAGTGGAATATTTCATAAAAAAGGAAGTTGTTCTTGTGTGGGAAAGTTTCTTCCTAATTAAAACCAGGGGAATCTTAAAGGTGTATTTTGTTTGATAATTTTGTTTATCCATCTCTCTTTTCTTAGGCCAACACATCCAGTATACTCAGAGAAACAGTTGGGAAAGAGCATCATAGACAAGAGCATTGTCACTAGACTCTCTTCCACTATAGAGTTTTTTGGGTGCTTCCCCCCTAATCATATGGTTTCACTTTTGAAATCAACTCATATAACCATATCAGAATGCGAGCGTATATCCAGATTCATATTATGCTAGCCAGCCTTTGCATGCCATGTCCTGACCTTCATGCCAAAGAAGGGTTGACAAGCTGTTCTGGTGTTTCTGATTAGTACTAGCTGGCAAATCATCTCCATTTCTTAACAGCATGATGGGCAAAGCCGTTGAGATCGGACAAAAAAAAAATCTCAACCCCAAATGTGTTGAAAGAAGCCCAACTAATTTTGATACTGAAAAGAACTGTAAAGCAAAGAGAAAAAAGAATCTTACAAGAAAATATATCAAGCACAGCTCTAGCCACTGTAAAACAGCTCTCTCTTTCTCTCTCTGAACCATATTATTGTGAGAACTTTTCTTATGTCTCGTACAAAAAAAAAACTCTGTTTGGAACTAGGTCACTGGAATCACGTTTTATGATGGAAGAACTTGCCAGCAAGTATTCAATTTTAGCAGTAGCATAAATCTTTTCTTTTTAATTTATTTTTAAATGACACTGCATAAGATATACAAATGCATTGCTTCAGAAGCAGACCCAAAGCACAAATTACTATATTGGCTTGACTTTTGTCCAAGCAGAACTGCACTTCTGCTCGTCCAAGGAAGGCTATGTGTTTTCTTGAAATTCCTCCTTCAATCGCCCGGCCTCCAATTGTGGGCCCAATCCTATCCAACTTTCCAGCACCAATGCAGTTGCAATGCATCCCCAAGGTAAGGAAACAAATGTTCTCTTATCTTGGGGAGGCCTCCATGACTGCCCCTCCTTACTGGATGCAGCATGTGTCCTATTGGCATGGCTGCATCAGTGCTGGGAAGTTGGATAGGATTGGGCCCTGTATCAGCCAATAGTTCTTGGGGTCCCTGATCCTCAAGATAAGCTTTTGCGGAAGTTTCTGGCTGCTGGATGGACGAGGAGACTAGAAAGTCTCTTTCTGTGAGCAATTTAGTACTTGTCGTCCTCTGGGTCCAAGCCACTCTGTTTTCTTGATTGCATGGTTTCCAATCAAGAGAAGGTTCATGGAAATAAAACATGGTGATACAGAATTTTTAAGACCGTGATAGCCTTTAAGACAAGTGATAGCCTCTGGCATTAATGGGCAAGATTAAAAATCCACCGGAAGGCACAGCAGCTTTTCAATTCTCCTTCCATTGGCAGACCCCAGACTCTGCAAAGCCACCTGCCTCCTCAGTCAGAGTCCTCTGGAGTAGACATGTGGTTTTTGTGTGACATGTGGTTTTGGGTAAATATCATTTTTTAAAAATATTTTACTTGCTGTTAAAGTCTTCAGATTATGTGCACTAGGAAGGTGATGTAGGTGAAATAGTGAAAGCAGAGGCAGGCCAAAGTCATTCCAGAGCTCCTGGAAGGCATTGGAGGAAGAAAAAGGGGGGACATGGAAAAATCACACTAAAAATGCAAACAGCAAGAAAAAATAACTTGAAATAAAAACAGATAATGCCACTTTTTGTGTTTTCATTTTTTTTTTAATTTACCAAATTTGTGAAAAAAATATCACACATAAGGAAAAATACACCTCTACCTATGGGTCTTTTTGGACCTATGCCAGCTATTTTGCTGGAGTAAGTCTGAGAAGAAAAGGGTGGGGCATGTTCAGAAGCAGAGGATTGTGCCATTGGGATCCACCCCTCCCCGTCCCCAAATTACCCCTGTCCTTCCCCTAGCCACCCACAGTGCACCTCTGCCACTGCCTTACTGGAGTCTCCCCCCAGCAGTTCCCTGCAGCCCCGGAATATCCATTTGCAAAAGTTAGAGACCCTCCAGAGTAGGACGGGATGTATAACAGGAGGCTATTGAGGGAGAAGAGATCAGCAAGATCATACCCCTGATGCAAACAATTCACCCAGAGGTGATTTTTACAGAGTTGTAGGAGACCAGGAACAATCATTAATGATGCCAGTTAGTGGACCAGATATGCTTGTAATTCAAAAAGTTTTTACATGGAGGGGACTCATTTTCACCTGCAAAGTAACTTTTTAGCCAAACAGCAGTACCACATCAATGCTTCTCTGTCTGTTATTTCCATTAGTAAAATTATAACATTTGCACTCAGGGTTACATTGGACATCACCTCATATTGAACAAACCTGCAATCATTTCAGGACGTCACTTCATATTGAACAAACCTGCAATCATTTCAAGCTTTTTAATACCTTGTAGCAATTACTCCATAATAAATACAGAACAGTTAATAATCCGGTGTGGCCAGATGGCTAAATTTATTCTGGAAAACTGTGGAGTCAGCTTAGCATTCTTTTCATGTCTGTCCACACAGCTGTCTATCCTGCATTTCTGGTGGAATAGCTGTTTACAGATGTTGCCATTTCACTCCTCAACATAGCTTAGGAGAAAAAATGAGCAAGTTGCAACATCTGCAAGCATGCTCCACCCATCAGAATTATAATTATTATTGTGTTTTCTTTCTTTCTTTCTTTCTTTCTTTCAAGTGTAATAAGATCAACATAACACAACACAATATACAGCATTGTGGATTTCGGTTTTCTGCTGTGTTACTCTTAAGAGTAGTTAATATTTAAAATTAACATTAAAAGTAAAGTAAATATTAAAAGTACATTTATTATTGATAGATAAATCTTCTTGTCTATCAATCAGAAGATGCCAATCCAGCAGTGACAGTTACTTTTACTTCTTCCGCAGCAGGTTTTCTCTGAAAATGGATCAGGCTGTACATTTTAAGTAATTAATTAACAGGTACGCAAGTTCAAAGTGCTAACATCCAAGTAATACACCATTTGCTTCCTGTCCACTGATTTGTTATTGTCTCATTTTCCTTCTGCTCCTGCCCCAGTCTCCATTCTAGCTGAAATCAGTTACAACCTCTAAATCCCTCAGCAACAACATTAACCGCATTCTCTTCTCTCCCTCCCTCCCTCTCCCTCCCTCTGTGTATGTGTGTGTGTGTGTGTGTGTGTGTGTGGAGGAGGGGAGAGAAGATGTGAAGATGTCTGAATAGCTTATAGTGTAAATATTTGGACTGCTTTTAGTTATTGGGAAATTACTTGAAGCCCTTAACTCTTAGCTACACTTTTAAGATTAAGTGAATGGCATTTGGTTGAGAAATATTCTGCTAATGAGGTCTTCAGTGTCATTTAGTGAAGCATTTGCAGCTTTCTCCCAGCTGTTGTTCATATTTAAAAATGCACTTCTTGTAAAGCCTTGAGGATGATGGGTTTATTAGTCACTGTAACACTCACTTGAAATCTTGTTAGGCAAGGAGAAAGAATTCAGGACCAAATCCTATCCAACTTTCCAGCACGGGTGCAGCTGCAATGCAGCCTTGAGATAAGGGAACAAATGTTTCCATACCTTGAGGAGGCCTCTGTGACTGCCCCTTCATCATAGGATGCAGGACATGCCCAATTGGCATGGCTGCACCGGCAGTGGAAGACTGGATAGGATTGTGTCTTCAGTCTCTCTCCCACCTATGGGATTGGCAACTATTTTCCTAAGTGTTTTCATGCTCTTAACAGAAAGAAAAAACTGTGGGTTTTTTTTTTCCTACATTGTGATGCAGAGATAGGAAAAACTTCACCTGTTGATTATCTGCCAGTTATCTGGCTCAGGGGTGTCCTGAACATCCGCAAATCAAAACCTTATTTGGTGAAAGCAAGGGGCTCATAAAAGGTCACATATTCCCACCACCCACCTTGAGGCCCATATGGTTTCCCACCATCAATTTGACTTAAAGTCTTTGTGCTTCTAAAATCTCCACAGCAAGTACGTAGAAATTGAGAGAAGGGTGGATTTTCTATTCACAAACACAAACAATGGGGGTAACATCACCTGCTGAACTTCTGTCTGTCACTGCAAGTATGAGAGACTCTGAAACTCTGCCAGATAAAAGTAACAACCCTCCAGGTATCATGCTTTTTCACACAATGTTTTATAGTTGGTTAGATACCTGCAGGAGTAAAAGTTTATGAAGAGTGGGATGTATGGCAAAACTCATATTTGCCAGATCAGAACTAGGAATTTCAAGGTGAAATTTCAAAATGGCAGATCTGTATATTTTTTCTTCCTTACAGCCCAATCTTATCCAGCACAGGAGCAGTGGCTCCAGATGGTTACCACCAGAACCTGTGTTGGATTCAAGCAGTCTGGAAGCCTCCTTGGAGGAAGGGAATGTTCATCCACTTACCCCAAGTAAAGCCCCAGCCTGCTCAATAGGGCTTCTCGAGTCTGCACCAACTATTTAGCTGGTGCAGACTCAAGAAGCCCCGTGTCAGGCTTCCAAGCCTAACAAGGGGGATAGAATTGGCAGAAGAGGACTCCTCTGGTTCCACCCCCTCCGGGGCCTGTCTTTCCCCGGTTCCACCCTCTCCAACACAGATATGCCTCCCCTTGCCCTCCCACCACCCTCCTCATGCCTCCACATTGCTTGGTGCTTAGCGGTGGTGGCCAGAAGTCGGTCTGCTGCATTGATGGGGTGTGCAGGACTCCCCGTCGGCTCTGCTTCCTCTCCATGTGGCGCAAACAACACGTTTGCAATACCCACGGCTGGTGCTGGGGTAGCTTAGGATTGGGCTCCCGAATGAAGCAGAGGATTCTGTGCTCTGTGAAAGAAGTATGGTTTGTAATATAATAGCTTATTAAAAGAAAAATCACAGTTGTAATGATGGCAAGGATATTAAGCAAGCACTCTGTATTTCTGAAATACATTAGCCCATGCAGCGTTTTCGTAAATAAACAAAAAGGCCCTCTGGTTTGTGGAATACATTTATCAACCTTAGCCTTTTTTTTTTTTTTAAGGCAAATGTTGATCCTGCAAAAGCTATTTCAAAAGCAATCCCATCTGAAGTACAATATGTTTCCCATTTTCAAGGGCCAGCGTTCAACAGAGGAAACTCACAAAGCATGTCTTGCATTTTTAGCACGAGTTTGGAAAAGGATGCAAGTATTGCTGAGGGCTATAGTGCCATCAAAACTTTGCATTTTTAAGCAGAAAACATTACATCCGAACTTCAAACACTCCAGCATCATTTAGTGTATAGCTCCAAAGTAAGCTCTCTCTCTCTCTGCGGAAAAGAAGAATGGATGGAATGGAGACTTGAAGCTCACATTTTGATACTCATGTACCAGACACACAAAAAAAGAAAGAAGACATTGATGAATGCCTAAAGCGCGCTCCCCGCCCCCCACTCCTTCTTGGTCAGTTTGCTTGTTTGATCATCCTGGATTTTACATGAAGTGCTTAGAATTCTACATAGAACCAGATTGAAGCCTTTGTTTTTCTCCTAATTTTCTTCCAACCTATTTTCAGTCTCTCCATGACCAACCGTCTTGGTTGTCTGCACCACTTTGGCAGCAGATGTTATCTACAGACACTTCATCGGAGGTTTTTGACCAGTTCCTACTATACTTGGGTCAGCACCTTTATGCATAAAGAATAGCAGGTAATAATATTTGTCTTTAGGTTGATGAAAGCTCTGCCTGTTGAGCCATCTGCACACCAAACTGCTTAAAGTTACATGAGCGGATCAGTCTAGTTTGGGGGGTCAGTTGGCCACACAAATACCACTTGAGCTTGTAGACAGATGTGCAAGTCGTAGCAGTTCTGAAGATTTGCAGATGAACTCCACTGTGTCCACCAGCAAAAGTAGGCTGGCAACCAAGATGGGGTGGGGGGGTGGAACAGGGTGGAGATGGGTGAAACCAGGTGGGGGATAGGCAGAAGGGGGTAGGAATTGAGGGCTCTGGGGAGGTGTGCTGAGGGTGGGCAGGTGGCAAGTATTGGTAGCAATGGTGCCACCTCCTGTGCAACCTTGCAACACCTCTTCAGGTCACTTGGACTTGCAACAGCAAATGGGCTGGTGCAGGTCCAAGTAGACCATTAGGAGACCATGGTGCAAAGGAGTAGGGTAAGTAAAAGTTTACCTTTCATCTCCTGTTGTGTCATCCGCCCCCTCCCCCCCCACTGGATACAGCACAAGCCTCCTTGGCACATCAGCAAGGGGGGGAAGGATAGCATTGGAGCCCTAGTGTAGTGTGGATTAAGGGCTGAAAGGCATATCAAGACTTCCCTGATTCAAATCTCCCCTCTGCTTTGAATTCTGTAGGTGGCCTCAGGGATTCCACCCCTTCCCAGCCTCAGCTGCAATATCAGAATAATAATCCTTTCTTTATAGGGTTGTTATAAAGGACCACATCAAGACTAAGCATGTGCAGTGTTTTGCAGACTCAGAAAACTCTGCACAAATGCTAAGTATTATTATTAAACAAAAATTATGAAGACTTCTTTCAAAGCAGCAGCAGCAACAACAAAAACAAAACATGCAATCTAGACAAATAAGTAAAGTTCAGAACTAACATTTTAAAGGAAAATATTTTTGTACATTGGTTTGATTTGGTTTCTTTATAATATTCTATCCACAAGAGTTAAAAGCAAAAATCCCCCCAATGAACTGTCTTTACTAAAAAAATAGACACTACTGAGCAAATCTCCAGCATCATTCTAGACTTGTTTAGCTATGTCCAGCACACAATAGGTGCACATATTTACAGTTTGTGCTATACAGGTAAGGGGAGATCCTCTGGGTGTTTTCTTGCAGGTGGTGGCAAATGGCTTAAGCACCTCATCATGTGGATCACCATAAAACATTGGGGTTGCCTAGCTAAGTTTTATTGCATGCCAGAGGCAACAGAAACAAAATGCCACACACATCTGATCATTGTTTGCATCCAAAACCACAATGTAAACATCTGGGAATCTATTGGTATTGCTATGGAAATTACATCTGTTTGTTCTGGAGTCTTTCTAAATGTCAAGTGGAGTAGGGGGGAGAAATCTCTCCATGACACGTACAGGATGTCATGGATGTGTATATTCACTGCAGCAAATGATGGTAACATTTGGTTACGACTTTCTTATGCTTTGACAGCCTGGTGAATTTTGGATATGTCTGAGTTAAGAGAAAAGCAGGAAACCACAGTAGGAAGCAGAATCCAGGTTTTAAAAATCACAAATATTTAGTGGCTCCATCAGACAGAAGCAAGTGTTGTACTCACAGCTTTTTGATACAGTCCTTGTCTATCTTATAAGGGAAAGTCTACAATTCTTTTTTTTTTCAACAACTTCTCCTTTGGCTCAAGTGATGGGCAGCCCAATCCAACCTAAATCCCCGCATGGCGATGCATCGGCGCAGGTGCAGATACCATTGTATCCTGTAGGGATTTTCTGGCTACTGGAGATATCTCAATTACTGGCCGCAAGTCCACATGCTCCATGAGGGTGGATCAGGGGATCAGGATTTGGCATACGCTGCCGCTGCTAAACCCACCACCTCCTAGGCCTGATCTGCCCTCTCTGCTATTCCCATCACTACCCCATTCCACCCCCGCATTCCATTCTACCTCCTCTCTGCACTAAAATTGTCAAGGCACACCGTCCTTTTTTTACCATTGACAAGGTACATCATGCTGCTGGTAGGGGGCTAAAATCCTCCAATTTCCCTACTAACAAATGAACATCCCCAAATTCCCGTGGACCAGCCATGGCACACCAGGGGATTGGACAAATTTCTGGAGGAAAAGTCCATCACGGGTTACAAGCCATGTGCGATCTGATTATAGAAGTAGTTTACCTCAGAATGCCAGGTGCAAGGGAGGGCACCAGGATGCAGGTCTCTTGTTGTCTTGTGTGCTCCCTGAGGCATTTGGTGGGCCACTGAATAACAAGGAAGCTGGATGGGCCTATAACTTGATTCAGCTAGGCTCTTCTTATGTTCTAATCAGTGTGCCACAGCACAGTGGTTGAAAACCGCTGCTGTAGACATACAAAACACTGTAGACAAACTACACAGGTCCCATGTCTTTCCAGCATTGCTGCTCAGATCATTTGGTCTGCTCTTGTTCCTCCTCCTCTTAACAACTGCTGCTGATTTGTTTTTTTTCTGGAAAGGGAAGACATTTGAATAAGAAATTGGGCCCATGCATTCTTACAAGGGTGAATGTTGCTTTTGCATGATACCAGTTGAGATATAAAGTATATGGAAATAAAGTTAGTACTGGGCTATTTTATATTTTACCTTCAGCAGTTCACGAGATGTTCTAGCAACAGTTCATTGTTCCTTCATGCCCGTTATTAGTTCACAGTCTGCTTCAAATTACACCTTCTTTCCCTTCAACTTAAACACCCTTGAAATGTCTCATTATGAGGCAGTAAAAGGGCAACTGCAAATGAAACAGTTGAGAAATGACAAGAATTGCACACCTGACTGTATTTTATCTTTACCTCTCGCTGGTGCTGATGAACATTTGGAGAAACATGAATGTTTTTGTCATACAACGTGACATTTCAAAAAAAGGTCATCGGTGTCATCCACTGTACAGAATCGCACCAAAGTGCACATTATTTTCATCTCTATTTATTCTGCTGGTAGACCATAAGCCACCTATGATCTTTATCAGGCTGCACAAGCTGTGGTCTGATGAGTCAAGCAAAGTTGTATGACAGTCTGCTTGAGGCTCAGTAAAACTACCTTTTATCCTCCAGGGAGAGTGATTGTTAATCGTGTGATGGCGCAAAATACATGACAAGTGGCCTGTGTTCAGCTTGGCGAGTCACAAAGCCCAATCTTTTTTACACCCCCCCCCCATCACCGCTGCAGTGATGCCAAACTGGCAAACACTGCATCCATTGTGGGGAGGGCAGGCTACGAAGCTTCAGCAGGGAAAGGTGATTGTAAAATCACCTTACCCCTGTGTAACCCTCTTGATCTGCAGTAGGTCTCCTCAAACTTGCACTGTCAACTTTGCTGGAGCAAATCTGAGGAGAGAAATGGCAAGGAGGCTGTTACCAGAAGGGATAAGATCCATCAGGGACTGCCTGCGACAGATCCTCCCCCTCTCATGGCTTCCCCACCCTTGTTACACCTCCTTCCCTACCTGGTTCCGCCCTCTCCCCACCTCTGTTCTGTCCACCCACCTCCCTTCACAGTCAAAAACCAGATGTGGTTTTCAATCACTATTTTTAACTTTTCTATGGCTTGGGGAGCTCTGCAGAGGCATCTATGGGGCTCCCCGCACCCCCTGGAGGTCAGCATAGGCAGGGATAAGTGAAAAACCCCCTCTGTCCCCAGCAGCAGCATGATCCTTCTGCCTGCCCCTGCAAAAACTTAGTGCTTCCCAAACTTGCAAGGAGAAGTTTGGGAACCACTGCCCTATGCTATCTTGGGATTTGAGGGAATTCCCCACAGACGAATGCTGGAGTTATTGTGTTATTGTGACTGTGTTATTTCAAAAATTGACAGCATAAATTAGACTTTCAGTCTTAATTTGCAAATTGCTCTATTTCAAAAACATGCAAAGCAGAACCATGTAGGATCAAAAGCTACCAATATTTCAAAATATTTCAGAGGCACTTACCTCTGAGTAGGTTTACTACTGATACCTAAAGGTGTTTGTTTTCAGTGAATAAGGTAGGATTATAGTTTAAGTGTCACTGAACACAATGGGTTTACATTGGAGTAAAAAATAGCACTGTTTTCAAACCTCTGCACAGATACCTTCAGTTTTCATCATGGTTACTTTGAGGGAATGAAGAAAGAAAGCTTTAAAACCTTTGTAAGGATATGTTGACACAAAAGAATAATCTCAAAATGAAAGTTCTGTTTTGAAGCTAGTTTTCTGTTAACTTGAACACGGATGCTCTAAAATTGTTTGGTAGTGATTGCTATGGTCAATCAAACTATATACCGTACTTTAAAAATACAGTTCAGTTTTAATGATTTGCAGACATGGTGCCTGAGGCTAAGTTTGAGCAGGGGACTCCATGGCAGAGTGGAGTCAATTAATTTATTATGAATGGCTGCTTAGTGTTGCATGAGATGGGAAGGATTGGAGGGGGAAATGCCCACTTTTTCAGTATAAAGAATAACGAAACAGATCAAGAATAGGAATGTGGAACTGGAGACAGCATTTATTTGCAGCAAATCTCAATTTATTCCAGTTTGGCCCAAGATGGAAAGTGCAAAATTGTTATGTCATGGCCTATACGCTGTGAAGTTCATTATCACAGTTCATTTCCCGTAGGACAATAAGCAAATTACAGAAGTCATCGTGCAATTGCTCTTGGCAGTCTGACTCAACACAGAGGCCTTGAGCCAGATGGCCATATCAATTCAACTCTGCATTCAGGAAGTGGAATATTCAGGGGCAGAACTAAATCATACATTCAGGTGTTAGAATATCAGATGGAGGCCAGTGCTGGGAGGCATTGGGAGGCCAGGCATGGGTTACAGTTGTGACAAAAGTCAAAGGTGGGTAAGGAGAAAACCTGGGCAAAAGAGCTCTGGCTGCACAGGTGTTGGGTTATAGTGGGTTTCTAAGCACGTGCTTGAAAGTACAGCAAGAACAGAAGTTTTAGAGTTCCAAGGAATGTCAAAGCTGGATTTTGTGGTTAATCAGGCTTACCCAAATGAGCCAAGCTAGCTATGATATTCAAGCCCAATGGTTCTCACCACTGTACTGAAGGCTTGAAGAACATCCTGTTTTTTTGCTGCTTATTAGAGTTTGCTAGAACAGAGGGGTTGACTGTAACTATCAAGTACCAATAAATGACTGTTAAGATTGTGCTCAGCTTGCTGAGTCACAAATTGTGCAGGCTTCTGCCAGACAGAGAACTCCATCGAGGGCTACAGAAGTCTTGGGGATGGCACATGTTACAAAGATCACACCAAACTCATTGGAAATGAGTTTCACATGATGATTCGATCCTGCCCTGGCCATAATGTGTGTCACTGGCTGTTTTTGTTCTAGCACCAAAAAAACTGCATGACAGTGAGACAGGTAATGCTCTATGTCAAGTATCAGAATGATGTAATTGTTAGCATTACATATTATGGGATCTATCATAGATACTCAACTATAAGGCAAGCAATTTTAGCAAAAAAAAAAAAACCCAGCATAAACCATCTCCTTGTCCTATCTTTGGGGCACTCAAGGGGTCAGGGCAGTTCAGGGGTGTTGCAGCAGCCAGAGGAGCAGCAGGCACTAGTTCATCCTGAGCAACGTCCGGCTGGCTGTGATTTACCTCTCCGAACATCTCCCTCCTGCAGGGAGATGCTTTGCAATTAGTCAGCACATGACTCGGCAGGCAGGCAGGCTAACTACAAACTCAGTACAACAGCAGATCAGAAAAAAATTCCCATTACTTCCTCTATCCTCCTTCCCTCCCTCTCTCTGGGCTGTTCCATTACACGGCGGGGGGGGGGAAATGGGGCACAGTACAGCACAAGCACCTTGTTAATGTCTTCAAAAACAGTGGCGTGTCTCAGATTCTCTCCTTTCAATCAGGTTCCAGGCAAACTGCAGCTCCTCCTCACAAGCACCTTTCCCTAAGTTTTACCCCTCCTTGGACTTATCTGAGGATAATGGAGCATTCCATGATTTTTGGTTGAAAACCTGCCCTCACCTTATCTGTGAGATCACCTTATAGGCTAGTGCAGGGGTGCTCAAACTTTCAACTTTAGGGATGCTGGACCTTTAACAAGTGTATAGAAGAGAGAATTGCAGCAGGTGCAACTTGTCATCCCACAGATGACAAGCTACACCTGCTGAAATTCTCTCTTCTATACACTTGTTAAAGGGCCAGCATCCCTAAAGTTGAAAGTTTGAGCACCCCTGGGCTAGTGTCTATGGCATGTTGTCCCATGGAAAAGGCATCCAGTGGCTATTACATGAATTTTATAGATGCATACTCTAACACTGCAGCTTACTGTGTGATCCTGTTCATGTTTACTCAAAGTATTTAGTGAGGCATATTTACTCTGTGTGTTCTGAAAGTTGAGATCAGTCAAAAACCACATCTAAATGATCAAACATGTAAATAGATCATTAAAAAGATACCAGTGTTATTCTGTGAATTGACTTTCTTACTTTGAACTTCTCGATGGGTAGCTGTGTGTATATGTGGCAGCAAAATCAACAAAGGATCTGATAGCACTTTAAGGACCAAGCCATTTCTTTCAGCATAAGGGGGCAGGACCCACGAAAGCGTAGGCTGAAATAAGTTGGTTAGCCTTACTTCAAATGTATTAAATAGCTCCAGAAGACTGCAGAGGGTTGCATATTCTTCAGAATTTAAAAAAAAAATGCAGCTCACCACCTTTTTTCTTTTAGGGAAAAAATCTGAACATAATTATACATGACAGGCTGCAACTGTGTGAGTGAAATAGGATTACAAAGTTGTTCAGGGACAGTTGACACTACAGGATTATGCATTTGAGGCAACAGGTTGCTCTTCCAGATTTTGCTTAAAATAGACTCCAATGACAAAGAAATAACACATTTACTAAAGCACAGTTTAAGGCCACTGGGAGACTTTATAGGCGTGAAAAGGAATTATTAGCTATTATGGTTAAAGTAATCTGTATAATAAGAATCTATTAGAGGCTTTCAAAACTGTGCCATGGGAACAGTGCATGTGTTCAGCTTTAGGAACAGTGGAAGCAAACAAGATATATATTTGAAGAAGCCAACTGATTGATAGCAAGGTAACTCTCAGAACACAGAGAGAAATTTGCTTCACAACGGTTAAATGGTTGCATATTTTGAGAAAGGAAATTATTTCCTTCTCAAGGGTTTGATTTTGTTCTCCTTGTTTTTAGGAAAAAAGAAAGGCAGTACAGGAAGACACGATTAAAACCAGCTGGTTGTCTATCACAAATATATTAAAGAGATATGCCAATGATTAAGCAGCAAGAAAATAACATTATAATGTGTGCAGTGTGTACAAGATGAGATATTTCAGTGCCCTTGTGTATCTCAGTGCAGGTCTGGCTTCAAGCCGATTGGCTTGATTACATCCAATCAGGCCCTGCACCTAAAGGAGCCCCATGTTAGACATTAGATCTGGGTGACCATCTTCAAGCTCTGGGAAAGGAAAAGTAAAAGCAACAGCAGCCCCACATACTCAGTTCCTTTACCGCCTTTACAGTGTGTGTGTGTGAGAGAGAGAGAGAGAAGGGGGGAAGGGAGTGTGTGAGAGAGTGAGGGAACTGCAGGAGGGTGTGCGTGTGTGAGAATATGAGAGATGGGGAAAGCTGAGCAGGGTTCATTAAGCTCAGGAGTAGAATTAGGAGCAGGAGGACGATGGGTTAAAAAAGGGGGCCCAAATATGGAGGCACTCTGGAAGGCAAGCAGAGCCCACAAGGTGAGGAAGTCAGCCAACCAAGGACTGGGCAGCCAAGCAAACGACTGACCAACCAACCAACCTCCATGATAGTGGTTGAAGCTTTTTAAGAGTGGATATGGGCGTTTCATCAAGATCAGGCCCTCTCTGGTGGGGGGGGGGTCTCTCCAACTTAACAGCTCTCCCTCCATGCACACACATTCTATTGCTTCTCTCAGCTTCAGTGGTTCCTGGTTGGGGGGAGAGAAATAAAGTGTGACTAGCTATGTGAAATTGGGAGACTCCTTCAGAATGGTTTTTATTTACTTGCAGTTTTTTATGAGTTTGATATGCCATCTCGCTAGCCTTATGAGTGCTCTCGAAAACAAAGCCTACACTCTGCTGTAATTGGAAATGCAGATAAAGGTCATTTGAAACAGGCAAGTTTTCTTTCTTAGAAGCTTCTCATTCCCTCCTGATCTCATTCAGAAATCCCTGAAATAATTCTGCCAGACCCCAAGATCCTAGCAACAGTTTCAGAATCACTAAGTTGTAAGAAACTATGGGCTCAATTCTGACCCAGAAGGGTTGCAAATGTGCTGTAAGGCACATTTGCGCCTTCACAGGAGGAAGCCACATTGGCGCAAGATGTGCCGACACACAGAGGCTGAATTCAGCCTCTGTGGTGGCTTCTCACAAAATTTTGCGTCAGCCCAGCTGGGCCAACACAAGAGGAAAAGGTGGGGGGAGTCAGGGAGGAGGTGGGAGGGAGGCGTTCCTGGGCAGGGGAGGGCGGGTGGTGGGCAGCCCCAGGGGCAGACAGGTGAGGAGAGGGAGTTAGTGCTGGGATCTGGCAGTTATGCCAGATCCAAACCCCTGTTCCTGGGGAGAACGGAGCAGCTTCAAGCTGCTCCGCTCTCCTTGGACTTGTGCCACCTCGGGAGGTGGCACAAGTCTAAGGAGACCCATAGAGGCCAGCAGCCCTTGCCCAGAGGTAAGGGGAAAAGTTTCCCCTTGCCTCTGGTTAAGCCGCTTCTGGCCACAATCCTGCACTGGATACAGTGCAAGCCTCTTGGCTTGCCTGTTCCAGTGCAGGATAGGATTGAGCCCTATATAATAATAATAATAAAACTTTATTTTTATCCCGCCCTCCTCCCTAACGGGACAATATTTGTTAGCATTGTCAAGCAAAGTTGTTCTCTGTTACTTGAAATAAAATAAAATAAATGAGAGAGAGAGAGAGAGAGAGAGAGAGAGAGAGAGAGAGAGAGATTGTGACAATCTCCAGTAGCAATTTGCAGAAGTGGATAAGCATGCCAATTTTATGACACAATAATCTGCTTTAAGACTGAATATTAATAGCAATTTCTTCTTAGCGTTGAAGAAAGGCAGGTGAATGATGCCCCTAGACACCTATGACCTTTATTAAAAGATCTGCTGGTCTACAGATGCATAGAAGAAAGTTGCATTGTGACCCAGCTATTCAAGAGATTTGGTACAACATATGTTGGAGAAGACGACTTGATGAGATATAGCTCTCAATAAATATGATCCTGTGATGCTGTAATAATGGTTTGATTTATCCTGCCCAAGCATCAAGTGTATAGTTCGAGCATACTTGTCTCAAGACCTATTTAAACAATATGTTTCAGACATAGAAGCTGAGAGAACAGTGCAAACATGTATAAATATGATTTTTATTCCTCGAGTACAAAAACTTTGATGTCCAGTTGAATATGTCAACTAAATCAATTGAATGAAGGTGAAGGAACAAGCACTCTCCCATGATGCATTCTACTGGAGGTAGAATGAAAACTTTATGGTGTTGGGTGTATGATGGCACAATCAAATGCAAGTCACTGATATAATGGACATGCATGATCACACTGGCCTGAAGTATGATAGATGTGGGGGGTTCTCCTGGACTCGCAGCTGCTCCTAAATGTCCAGGTATCAGCTGTAGCCAGGAGTGCCTTTGCCCAGCTTTGGCTGGTGCGCCAGCTGTGGCCATACCTGTCTCAGGCGGATCTGACCACAGTGATCCATGCCATGGTGACTAATGCACTCTATGTGGGGATGCCCCTGAAGACAGTCCAGAAGCTACAGCTAATACAGAATGCGGCAGCTCATGTAGTTGCTGGACTCTGTCACACCACTGCTCTGGCGGCAGCACTGGCTGCTGGTTCGTTTCCAAGCTGAATTCAAGGTGTTGGTTTTGACTTTTAAAGCCCTAAACAGCTTCAGACCAGCATATTTGAGAGACCACCTTCTTCCGTATAGTCTGGTCCGTTTTCTGAGGTCATCACAGGGGGCCCTGTTGGTTGTGCCATCATCAAGAGGGGGATGGCAACCAGAAATAGGGCCTTCTTGGTGGTGGCACTTGCATTATAGAATTCCTTCCCCTTTGAATTGAGGACAGGTTCCTTGCTATTAACTTTCCAGCTGGGCCTGAAAACTTTTTTATTTAGGAAAGCCTTCAAGGTGTTATAAGGGCTACTTTTAACAAAAAAAAAAAAATTTACTGTGCATTTTTATTGCTCACTACTGACTACTCTGTATTTTATCTTTTTAAAAATTGTTTTTATTTTTAATGTGTATTTGTATTCATTCTGTATTTTAATGTTTTTATTGTTAGCCACCTTGGGTGCCCTTTGGGGAGAAAGGCGGAATACAAATTGAATTATTATTATTATTATTATTATTATTATTATTATTATTATTATTAAATAAGGCACCAGTGATGATAGTAAATGTCATTTATGCAAAAAATGGGATGAAACAATAAATCATCTCATTTGTGAATGTCCCAAAATAGCGAACACAGATTACAAAAAAAGGCACAATAATGTGGCCAAATTAGTTAACTGGGCCTTATGTAAAAAGTACAACAAACCCGCGTCAGAAAAGCCATGGCAACACCAGGTAGAAAGAGTAGTAGAAAAGAAAGTAAATTTTGGAGAAAGAACAGGAGAAAATATCCAAATGCCACGACCTGTGCATAGAATTGACACGAATCTGGATGAAGCATGTAAAAGTGCTGCTGATAGTAATTGGCGCACTAGGAACAATATCGACACAAATTAATGAGTACTTGGCACAACTGGATGTGTGCAATCCACATTGTCCCGTTATCCCGGCAATAACACCAGCCGAATTACAGAAGACTGCCATAACTGGCACAGCATCCATCCTTCGTCGGTACCTCATCTACACCTAGACATCAGGCAGATGTCCATGTGGATGAGGATTTACCAGCTGATCGGCTGATAAATGTTGTGGTTTTTGTGTGTACATATACGATCATTAACAACTGTGTTGTCATTTTGATGTTAATAATAATAATAATAATAATAATAATAATAATAATAATAATAATAATATGCTTAGTGTTCAAGTTTGCTGCCACCAGAATGAACTTGTATGTAACAAATATCACCATGTGCACTATGGGCAGCCCAATCCTACTTTGTGCTGGAAAAGGCAGGATGAGTGCAAGCTGGAGGGCAACCTGAGGTAAAGGGATACTTTGGTGATATGGGGCTACTCAGATCTGCACCAGTAAAATCACTGATGCAAATCTCAGCAGCGCATGTAAGGCCCAGGACCTTACAGGACCCGGGAGTGAGGGTTAGGTTTAAGCCTGTGTTGCCATGGCCTTTCTTGCCCCTGCCCTGCTTTAGTGCACCTCTACCAGTGCCAGCATGGCCTCCACTGGTGCCAACAGGAAAGCTCTAGCCTTCCTGACAGTGTGTCTAGGCCTTGCACTGTCACAAAGTGCTTTAACGGCACTTTTGTGACAGCATGTGCCAGCAGAATGCATGTTCCGCTGGTGCAGGATTGGGTTGTTAATCCCTGGTATCTCTAATGAAAAGTATTTTGAAAAGAAGACTTCTACTTGAGACCTTGCAAGATTAGGTTGAGTCAGTAGCCTCCTGTTCCCTCTGTAGGCAGGTACAATGCAACTGAACAAGGCTTCTGTTACCTTTCTCCAGTTATATAAGAATATAAAGATTCTCTTCTTTGGGGAATCTTTGTGTTAGCTGAATCTGAAACAAACCCTTCCATCAGCCCGATTCATTGGT
Source organism: Tiliqua scincoides (assembly GCF_035046505.1). Lineage (NCBI taxonomy): Eukaryota > Metazoa > Chordata > Lepidosauria > Squamata > Scincidae > Tiliqua > Tiliqua scincoides. The sequence goes on from NC_089823.1 coordinate 107,035,153, forward strand.
GCACTGGCACAGCAAAATTCAAAGTTGTGATGTAGGTACAATAAGTATTATTTTATATGTGCTTAACAGAAAATGCTGTGAGATGAAAAAACAGCAGCAACTCTTGTTCAAGCTTGAAGCACTTTTGAAACACGGAACACTAAAACTTTGCTTTCAAATGCTCGAGGCAAGTGAAACTTCAAGTGCTATTGTTTCACATGCTTTCGTCTGAAAAATGGTTGCAAAGTGCCGTCTTTGGGAAGGCAGAAAGTACCTTGGCAGCTTGTTAACATCTACAGTTATGTCTGTGTTGTCCCCAGATTGCATTTTCCATACGCTGCAGTGAGCTTGTAACATTTCCCCAAGCTTTGTGAACATCAGCAAGTAACAGGGAATGCTTTCGAAGATCCCGATTGCTTTGTGGAAGTCGTCCTGTGCTGTCTCATAGCAATGCACAATGGCCACAGTCCATAGAAAATGCTATGGCTAGCTCTGTGTACTTAATGGACTTCAAACTTCTGAAGTGAAGAGCATTCCTTCTCTACAGTCGCATGATGCACAGCAAACCATATCTGAAACTTACAGCACAATCCTAAACATGGTTGTTCAGAAGGAAGACTCATTGTGTTTGATGGGGCTTACTCTCAAGTTGGTGTGCCTAGGCCTGTTTCCAATCCAGTTTGGGGCTCTATAGCTGGGCAACTGCTATTCTGTCTCCACCACCCAAATTTAATCATTAGAATCCTATTGGATGTGAATAAGTTCCTGCACCAATATGTTTGATGATATGATTGATGAAGAAAAGAAAGGGAGAATGGCTTTTCCTGTTTTTTCTAGCATTGAAAATACAGTCAGTTCTCATTATACACTAGGGTTAGGTTCCTGGAAAACCTAGTGGATATTGAATTTGTGGATACTAAATCATTGAGCCTATGGGGAAAAGATTGTGGTGATGGTTAATGGCAATTTCTCAGTGCTGCCCATCCCTCAACTCATTGAAAGTTGCTGGCCCAACAAGGCCTCAGAGTTCAGTAGTGGCGAAGCATTGCTTCACCTGTCCTCCTCCTCCTCCACCTGTCTCTTGGCTCCATCCCTTGGTTTGCCTCAGTCCCAGAGCAGCCCTCAGGTAGCCTTCCAGAGTCTTCCATCATGAACCTCTCATCATCGCCAGCATGGTGAAGGTTCAGCTGGAGTCCCCGAGATGGTGCCCAAGATAGTGGGGCAAGCCTGAAAGCGGACACAGATGTGTCCAACGATTCTCCACAGGCCAATAACAATGCCCATTTGATGTGGCACCAGCACAGTATTAGCAGATAACAAGAACAGAGCCATAGATAACGAGAGGTAGGTCACAATTCTGACCCTCGCAGGTAAGTGAATTTGCAGATAGCAAATTTGCATAAAAAGAGAACTGACTGTAGTTGTGAAACTAATTGTTCACAGGCTGTTTTATACATGTACCTAACTGTTACTGCAACCTTCTATAATAAACAAGATCACATGAGCATGGATCTTCCATTCAGAATGTATCTAACATTGGAATTCGAATTCTAAACATCTGGTCAGGCTATAAATGCTTCCAGGTGAAGTCTGGTTCTATATTTCTTCATCTGCCCCTCTCCTGCTTGTGTTCTGCCTTCCTGTTCCTCTCAAATGGATATCTTGGCTTTGACCCTGATCAGTTAACAACTCTCTTCTGAACTGCCCTTTTAACATGATGCTTGAACCTCTGACCTGAAGTTCCCTGCCAGTGCCAGACACTGAATCTACAGGCATTCAATCTGGAGTAGTTTTGACTGCGTACAGTCTGGCTCTGATATTAACTACATTTCATTGATATTTGTGGGTCTTATTTTCAAGTGCATATGCTTAGAATTATTGTCAAAATGTTTACTGAGGCAAAGATTAAAAACCTATAGTAAACTGTAGTAGCAATTTATTTCTGTAGCTCAAACCAAAAATCCAGTTATGAAGGAGCATAAGGGGAAAGGGGGGGAAAAGCCTTCAGTGGGAGAAATGGTAGAGCAATGTTCAGTGGCGGAGAATGCTCAGTGATAGAGCAGTGCTTTGCATCCAGAAAGTTCTAGGTTTAACTTTCTGGTATTATTAGGTACTGCTGACAAAAATGCCCGTCTGAAATCCCAGAGAGGAGCTGCCAGTCTGCATTAATAATGATTGACCTAGATGGATCAATGATCTGCTTCAGTATGAGGCAGCTTCCTATGGAAACATTTCAGGTGCAAAATATAATGCATCAACATTGATACACATTTACCTGGAGTAAGTCCCATTGAACTCACTGGATCTTACTTCTGAGTTAGCACACATGATTGGGCTACCAACTACCTTCAAGCTGTGAGGGCTTTCTGCATAGGAGATGCTTATATACCGTATATCAAAGAACAGCACTTGCCCAGTACCTACGGAGCGAAGAAAGCCCCAAAGGTGTCTTACACTAGAATAATCTGGGGAATGGAGACCAGTAATGGTGAAGGTGAAGGGACAAGAACTATTCCTTGATGCATTGTCTGGCTTGGGAAAGGGATATATATAGGCTGCTCCCCAAGAAATGTTTTTGGCCTTACTGAAACTCTCCTTGTTCTCCTCCAAATTCCTTGGCGATTCACCAAGGGTTGCTTTAACATTCTGATTTCTGTGTACTTTAGATGGATCTGGACAAACTTCACAAGTCTTACAGAAACATTTGTTTCCTTCAAATCTATCATATGTCTAGTGGCATATATAAGATATGGCAGGTAGGACATGCCCAGGGTGCAACGTGAAAGAGGGCGCCACTGAGCAGTTTCTGTTAAAGTCGAGCAAGCGGAGGCTTTTCATTGAGCCTCAAAAGGAGGAAGAAGAGGGGCAGCAGACAGACTAGGTCGCTGAAAAAAGGAAGAGGCAATCCAGAGAAGGGCAGCTGGATCACAAGACTAGCACCGCCAGCCCCAATTGAGGAAAGGAAAACCCAGAAGTGAATTTCTTAGGAAAGGGAAACTGAGAAGTGACATCAATGCCATGCGATGTCATGATGTCACTGCCCTGGGCTCTGTGGCCTCCAGCTATGCCACTGTCTTTGTCTCATCCAAGCAACAACTTCCAAATTTCTCTTGAAAGTTCATATAGAATTACTCCAACCTGTGGCTGGGCACTGACTCTGACAGGGAAATGAAATATATATATATATATATATATATATATATATATATATATATATATATATATATATATTTGGGGGTCAAATGATATATATATATTTGGTCAAATGACCAGCATCCTCACTCTCTACAGATATTTGATTATTTGCTACATTTGTATTGTGACTTTAGAGTGCATTTTATCTTCACACACACACACCCATTGAGATAGGATAGTGGTGTGCCCAAAACCACACATCAGCTTCCTCACTGCCTGGAGATTGGACATTTGGTTTCTCTCAGCCTTGACCAAGCTAGCACATTCTTCCCCCCTCCGACAAGTAAAACTATTTTGTACCTTTCATTTCAGTGGGCTATGTCAAGAACATTGTGACTGAGAACAAAATGCATCATGATATCTTACAGAAGATTCTCTCCCCTTTAAAAAAAAGTTTTGCCTTTTGTAAAGTTCATGGTGCTTCAGGAAACAATCCAATCTTTATACCATCTGGTTTGCAATGGGAGTTTAAAAAAATAAAACTCCAACATATCTTGTACAAACTGTGAGAAACTGGAGTGCTATTGTACAAGGGAGGCTTTGTTCTCTTTTGCTGTATGCAGTGTGAATTCTGTGGCACCATAAAGGAGAGCGATGGTATCAGGAATGTTCTATGAACGTCATAACTTCTCCTGGACTGTCTTTCCACAACCAGAAAATGAGCTGAAACTAGGATAGATGTAACAGGAACTTTATATCACTGAAAGGGCCTATATCAAAATTTATTTTATTTTTTGCCTATACTCCGTTTAATTTGGAGAAGCACAACAATTGAAATATAACTATCATAAAGCAGTTGTGAGGCCCTTGCTAAATTAATAATTATGGTTTATTGTCTTTTATTCAGTATGAAAGCACAACCTAGCCACCATCCATTTTGAATCAAACCCACACGTTGAGAACATGTTAGTGCAGGGGTGTCAACATAAAGCCCAGGAGCCAAATACGGCCCACAGAAGCTTTTTATCTGGCCCTCGGGCTCCCAGTTGCTGAGCAAAGCTGTCACTGCTGAAAGGGTGGCCTATATGATACTTGGGCTCTCCAATATCTTGAAATATTATCAAAATTTGTGCATTTTCTCTTCTGTCATTTGCAGCTAATGAGTTCTTACAAGAGAACAGTGTGCTTATATCTGGTTTTGCCCTGTTTAATGACATCACTTCTTGCCTAATGACCTCACTTCCAGCCCTCAAAAGGCATCATGAATGCTATTCACCCCGCTGTATGAAATGAGTTTGATGCCCCTGTGTTAGTGGCTAGGATTCAGTCATTTACCTTTCACTTGATGAATGACCCACCTTTTGGCTTTAGTTCCTTTTCTATGAAATGGGAGTATGATTTACCTACCTTCCTGTGAGGATGAATGAGTCAAGGACTGCAGAGCACATCCCATCGAACTCAGTGGGTCTTACTTTTGTGTAAATATGTAGAGAACTGTTCTGAAAGTGCTTCAAAAAATGTGTGTCTGGAGTCAGACTCACTACCATTGGGGTAGCATGGCGGTGTGGAAGACAGCCTGGAGAGATGCCACCCAAGCAGGGAGGAGGTAGGATCTACAGAATGTGTTGGTAGTGGGAGGCCCCGCAATTAGCCTCAGGGAAAAATGGGTGCAGCTGTGACCACAGAGTCTGCCAGTGGAACGGCTGTTGACCTTCTGAACAGCAGGCACTAGTACACTAGTAGTACCTGTGCATGCATGAGACGCACTGGTGAATGCATCAACTGTGGATGTGCCTGCACAGTCATGTTGGTCAACCTGGCTGGACAGGTGAAGAGGTGGGGTTAGACGATTCACTAATTATTTTGGCCTGCAAAAGCCCAGGCAGCAGCACCCTTTCAGACAGAAGGGAGCTCACTGAGGACAGGGGGAGGAGAAAAGAAAGGAGGGGTTGAAGCCCAGAGGGGAGGAAACTAGAAGAGGTGGACAAAGTATTTAAGAGCAGAAAAGGCCAAGGTTGGGTAAGTGGAGGCAGGATCTGAGGGTCGCTAGTGGCTGGGCCCAGCAGGCTGCTCTAGCCCAGGGGTCTCCAAACTGGAGACTAATGTGCACCAGGAATTCTTACCCCAGCATCACTGTTCCAGCACGTTGCAGGATTTCATGTTCATCGTTTTTTCTGGCCTAAACCCAATTTTTCAACAATAGCCCTCATCTTCTTCATTTCAACTCTGTTGATGCTCCAGAGTTTCCTTGGGTGAACAGCACTCCTCCTGCAAGTCCAAACTCTGACTAGGGAAAATTTTATTTTTCACCTTTTTTTTTTCGCTGACCCCGGGATCATCGTTTTTCTGGCCAGAGACCCAATTTTGCATGTTCGCCCTCATCCTCACCCAATCAACTCTGTTGATGTTTTAGCATTTCTCTGGGTGACGTGCAAAGCTCCAGTATGTCCAAAATTTGCCTAGGGAAAATTTGTTTTTGACCTATTTTTTCGATAACCCCGGGGTCATCTTTTTCTGGTCTGAACCCCATTTTTCTACGATCGCCCTAATCTTCTCCCAATCAACTCTGTTGATGCTCCAGAGTATCCTTGGCTGACCAGCACTGCTCCTGCATGTCCAAACTGTGCCTAGGGGAAAAAAATTTTCCACCTTTTTTTTTGCTGACACTGGGGTCATCGTTTTTTAGGCCTGAACCCCATTTTTCCACTACAGAACTCATCTTCTTCTAATAAACTCTGTTGATGCTCCACAGTTTCTTTGGGTGGCCAGCACTGCTCCTGCATGTTCAACATTTTCCTAGGCGAAATTTTTTTTTCCACCTATTTTTTCGATGACCCCGGGGTCATCGTTTTTCTGGCCTGAACCCCAATTTTCCACTATAGCCCTCATCTTCTCCCAATCAATTCTGTTGATGCTCCACAGTTTCTTTGGGTGGCCAGCACAGCTCCTGCATGTTCAACGTTATTCCTAGGGGGAAAAAAAATTTCCACCTATTTTTTCATTGATCCCGGGGTCATCGTTTTTCAGACCTGAACCCCATTTTTCCACTATAACCCTCATCTTCTCCCAATCAACTCTGTTGATGCTCCACAGTTTCTTGGGGTGGCCAGCACTGCTCCTGCATGTTCAACGTTTTCCTAGGGGGAAAAAAAATTTCCACCTATTTTTTCGATGACCCCGAGGTCATCGTTTTTCTGGCCAGAACCCCATTTTTCCACAATCGCTCTCATGTTCTCCCGATCAACTCTGTTAATGCTTAAGAGTTTCTCTAGGTGAAGTGCAGTGTTCCACTATGTCCAAAATGTGCATAGGGAAAATTTGTTTTTGACCTATTTTTTCGATGACCCCGGGGTCATCTTTTTTTTAGCCTGAATCCCAATTTTCCACATTTGCCCTCATCCTCACGCAATCAACTCTGTTGATGCTTTAGAGTTTCTCTGGATGACCTGCAGTGCTCCAATTTTTTCGCTGACTCCAGGGTCATCGTTTTTCTGGCCTAAAACCCTTTTTTCCACATTTGCCCTCATCCTCACCCAATCAACTATGTTGATGCTTTAGAGTTTCTCTGCGTGACTTGCAGTGCTCCAGTATGACAAAATGTGCCTAGGGAAAATTTGTTTTTGACCAATTTTTTCGATGAAACCTGAGTCATCGTTTTTCAGGCCTGAACCCCATTATTTCACTATAGCCCTCATCTTCTCTCAATCAACTCTGTGGATGCTCCAGAGTTTATTTGGGTGGCCTGCAGTGTTCCAGTATATCTAAAATGTGCCTAGGGAAAATTTGTTTTTGACCAATTTTTTTGATGACTCCGGGGTCATCGTTTTTCAGGCATGAACTGCATTTTTCCATGATCGCCCTCATCTTCTCCCAATCAACTCTGTTGATGCTTCAAAGTTTCCATGGGTGAGCAGCACTGCTCCTGCATGTCCAAAATGTGCCTAGGGAAAAAAAAAAATTATTCCACTTTTTTTTGGATGACCCTGGGGTCATCGTTTTTCTGGCCTGAACCCCATTTTTCCACAATTGGCCTCATCTTCTCCTAGTCAACTCTCTTCATGTACCAGAGATTCCTTGGGTGACCAGCACAACTCCTGCATGTCCAAACTGTGCCTAGGGAAAATTTTCTTTTTCCACCAATTTTTTCGATGACCAGAACAGCTCCTGCATGTCCAAACTGTGCCTAGGGAAAATTTTCATTTTCCACCTATTTTTTCGATGACCCCGGGGTCATCCTTTTTTTGACCTGAACCCCCATTTTTCCATAATCGCCCTCATCCTCTCCCAATGAACTCTGTTAATGCTGCAGAGTTTCCTTGGGTGAGCAGCACTGCTCCTGCATGTCTAAACTGTGCCTAGGGAAAAAAAATTTTCCACCTGTTTTTTGGCTGACCCCAGATTGGGACATCGCAACAGGGCCAGTTGTGTCTACAGTGCAATGCCCCAGCGGGCATCGTACGCAGATTGCTAGGAAGACGAACTGCCCAAAATCTTGTGTCTTCCCTATCTGGGAACATGAAGTCCTGTTGCGTACCAGAATGGTACGCACTGGTCATGGGGGGAAATATTCGCCTAGACCCCAGATCTGGTCCATAGACTGGAGTTTGGAGGAGGCCACTCTAGCCGAAAGAGGCAGGCTGGATTGCATGGCAGAGAACAGCACAGGTGTTGTAAACCCTCTCCTTATTAGAGAACCTGAGGCGTCATCAGAGGGGTGGTCCCCATGTTGGCCCCTTTCCCTCTCTTTCTGGAGGGGCCCAGAGAGATCAGCCATCAGTGGCTTTGCATGCTCTGGGCTGGAAAGGGAATAGGATAGAGTCTTCAGAGAACTAAGTCTAACTGTAAGATACATCTGCTTGTAAATGAATAGCCCTGTTCTCTGTATGATGGATTTATTCCTTCACGGCCCAGATCCTAACCAACTTTCCAGTACTGGCATAGCTGTGTCAATGGGATGTGTGCTACATCCTGCCATGGGGTGGCACTAATGGAGACTTCCTCAAAGTAAGAGAATGTTTGTTCCCTTACCTCGGAGCTGCATTGCCCTTATGTCGGTGCTGGAAAGTGAGTTAGGATTGTGCTCTTTGTGGTATGAATTCTAATCAGCCCACTTGTGCCTAGGCAACTCAGATACTTTTAAGAGAGAAAGAAACTTCTGTTCATGAGGTTCATGTTCAGTATCCATCTTACTAAGTGTCTTCACTAGTTCCTTTTTACAAATGCCATCAGAATGCTTCCAAGTGATATTGGCTATTCCAAATGTTTGCTTGTTTCATTTTTTCCCCTGGAGAACTCAGTGCTTTTTTGGATAGGGGGGATATTTTCCCAGACTTCCACCCATACACACCTTGTTAGCTGATGTAGTTTTCCAAAGCTCCTGCTTCAGTGCAATTTCTTTTAAAAATAAGGATCTGGTACTTCCTGGGAATAGTCATTCCTCCCAACTGCAGATCACACAGTGATGTCAGAATGCTAAGCAGCAAGTCATATCTGGTTGCCTGCCATCATGAAGCCAATTAAGGGTGAGGACACTGCTTACTGGCTCTTCTGAATAGGCTAATGCTTGTATTGACTTATGGAGAAACATCCCCCACTGGTGCCAAAAGGCATATGTGTTTTTGCTGCTCCTGAATGTTTTCACAAAAACTGACCCTCTTTCAGCTCAACTGTTCTGTTTATTGCATCTCTTGGTGTGTTTCCTAATGAGAAGCATCAGAGGAAACACTGATTTTCAAAATATTCAATAAGAAAATGAATTAAATTACCATCTTTAATTTCACATCAGGAAGGTTTTAAGTATCAGTTATTGAAGATTCCCCCTCTTTCTGACTTCAATATTTATACAGCTGTAAGGTTGAAAAGATTAAAAACACTGTAAAGCCACCCAATTAAAGAAACCCCTTTTCTTCTAAGAGTAGTACATTTCATTATGCCACATCCAAGGGCCACAGAGAACATTAACATTCAAATAAAAAGCAGTTCACTGTTCTCCATAGCCTTTAGATTTTTTTAAGTGAATGAGAAGAATCGATCAATATTCTCTGCAAACTATTACCGAAGCAATTTTCTTTTATGCTGGAAAGCAATAAGAATTTAGGAGGCTCTCATCTGAAAATATCAATTGTTATGGAGAATTACAAAATATGGATTTCTGAATGGTACATATTGAAACAATAAAGTGCATTAGTTCAGGACTGAGACAATAACCATATAATGACATCTGTTATTCAAATCTGATATTACATGGTCATCTGGCAGCCAGAACCAAATGATAAGCCATGGCATGAAACAGTAAAGTAAAAACATAGGGTTTTTTTAAATAAATAAAAAAACCTATTGTACAGCCTTAGTAAGCAGCTAAAGGAATATTCTTTTTGATGCTTGTGTCCTGTAGAGTAACACACTCAAGTTTTCTCATTTTATCCACACAGCAACCCTGTGCGGTAGAATAGACTGAATCCACAATCCTATCCATACTTACCTGGCATTAAACCCCATTAACTACAATGGGACTTACATGGAGGAGACATGCAGAGTATTGGGCTCAGAGAGTCAATGGCCCAAGGTTAGTATGGCTGACAGCTCAATCCAATTCTGCCCTACTGCCTATGCTGCAACTGCACTGCTGGCATTGGGTGTTGCAAATGTGCCATAAGGCACATTTGTGCCACCCAGGGAGTAAGTGATGCTAGCAGTGAGGCCAGCGCCTTCCCATTGATGCTGCAGTGGGAGTGTCAGCAGCTGGTGGAGAGTAGGTAAGCAACAAACAGCACTGGGGTGTGGGGAAGGTGCCAGGGCATGAAGGCATTCCTGGGCATGGGGAGGACAGAGAGATGGTAGAAAGGGGGGGGGAAGGCCCAGGAGGAGGTGGTACTGGCGGAGGCCTTCTCCGCCAAATCCTATGCCCCATGTCAGGCTTGAAAGACCAACACAGGGCTTCTTGACTCTGCACCAGCAAAATAGTTGGCACAGACTTGAGAAACCCCACTGAGCAGGCTGGGGCTTTACTTGGGGCAAGGGAACAAATACCCCTTACCCCAAAGAAACCTCTAACCTGCTCAATTCCAGCACAGGATGCAGCAGCAGCTGTTTGCAGGATCTCTGAGAGGTATTTTATCAGGGGGTACAAAGTTGCCCTTATATCAGTTCTGGTGAGTCCAGGTGAGATCAGAAAATGCAAGCTTCCAGGAAATTTCTGGGCCCCCCTTTAGGTTCTGGGCCCAGGCAAAAATTACCCCCTTTACCCTCCTCTCCTAGACCCTGGCTGTTTGGAGCTGCTGCTCCAGTGCTGGATAGGATTGGGCCATGAGTGAAGATTTGAACCCGAGTCTCTTTCTCCATCTCCAATGGCCAAACCAAACATTCCACAGAACGTTGTTCACAGAATGCACAATGCTGAATGGTGCTTTTTGGTTTTAAATAGTGAAATGGGGTGGAACCATGTCCAAGGGGACTTTTAGTCCACCATGGTTTCAACAGTGATCTTGCTCCCATGGGCTATTTCATATTGGAAAAATCTTCCATTGGCTCAGCTCCTTCTAGCTGTTATTTAGAATCAAAAAGCCACCAGTCTGCATTGCATTTGATGTCTTGTTGGATCCCCAAGCCTGACACTATGCTGCAATGACTCTCCAGATTATGCCATGGTATTCTGCTTGGTAGATATTGAACCTAATCCTATCCTTGTTTGCCCCCCTGCCAATGCAACTGTGCCAAAAAGGCATGTGCTGTATCCAGTTTGGGGGGTGGGGGCAGGTAGGGAGGCTTGAGAGGGGAAGAGGGGAATTATTTCCCATAAGCTTCCTGCTTCTCAATTGATCTCTTTGGACTTGCACTGGCTCTTTAGCTGGGGCAAGTCAGAGGAGAAGAAAGGGGCAGGGTGCTTGTCAATGGAGTGGATAGGATCCACGGAGCATCACTGCCATCAAATCCACACCCTCCCATCATCTCCCCACCCCCACCACTACCTTACCTCTACACTGCTCTGTGACCACAATAAAGATTTGATTGATTGATTGATTGATTGATTGACTTTACCTCATCTGGCAGTGGAATGGCAGTGCTGCTGCCTCTTGCAGCAGTGCATGCAAAATGACCACCAATTGAGCACTCTGCGCTGTCGGCAGCCATTTTATGACAGCAGAACTTGCTTCTGCAGTGCAGTCCTGTTTGGTTGACATTTTTCTGTGAGGATTTCTCATGCCCTTTTTTGAATACTTTTGGACGTCATTTTCCTAAGGCTGTAGCACATATGCACCCATTGCATTTATTATTATTATTGAGTTACAGTATTTGGTTTATATCCCTCTCAGTGCCAGGGCTCAGATCGCTCACAGCATTTCCCCCTACCTTTTAATAGTCCTGTCCCTAGTGGGCTCACAATCTAAAAAACTATATTGATAGGACACAATCTGCTGTGCCACAGCACACGTAGGCTAATTTATTGCATCCTAAAGTGCCACACAACTATATGAGACTTTCTTCCAGAGGTATTATTCTTTTCTTTTTTAAATCAATGAGCAGAGTGTTTCGGGCATACCTGTCCATCATGCAACAATCCTGTGAGACAGGCAATTCATATTCCCGTGCTACTGAAGGAAAATGGAAGGTGAGAGAAAAGTAGAGCTTGTGTTTGTGTTTGGATCAGTACCCGGATATTTCCAAAAATTGCCATCACTTTCACTGATCTTCTGTGCCTTTTTGGCCCCTATAGAATAGGTCATTAGTTTGTGTGTGAGAACATGCCTTCATGACAGCACCTACAAGTGCATGTATCGAGATATTTTGTTGACGTGTTCGATCCAATACATACTTCATGGAATGTACAAAATGTCTGCCTTTCCACTAATGCACCTCATTATCACTAGATTTTCCACAATCACAAATATATATTTATTTACTTTGTACTTCACACGTTCTCTTTTTGCCTCTGTGGAATAAAAAGGTCCTTATTGCCATTCTAAATACTACAAGGGTTTTCAGAAGCAGATTGTCAACCACCAACCTGAAAAGAAGATGACCCAGGAACAGGGGTCTTGCAAATGGGGGCAGGAAAATTCATAAAGAAGAAAGCTCTCCCCATGCCTAGGCTGTGTAGGGCTTTAAATTTTATTTCCAGCTTCTTGAAGTAAACCTTAAAAAGAACAAATAGCTCATGAATTTGCTTCAGTGTTGGAGTAATATATTCCCTTATTACTGCTGAATTGAAGCACGTGGGTTTCAGCAGGCTCAAAAGACTTTCTGAACTTCCTTGAAAGCCAGTTGAAGCTTTAAAAAAAAAAATGGAAACAGCATGAGGTGTGCAAGTGATCAGCTAAAGTCTGCCTAACTTCCATTCTGGCTTTTAGGGATTTCATGCCCCCTCCACATTATTTAATGGAAAAAAGCAAAAGTCTAGCTCAGGGTGCTCACACTTTTTTGGCTCGTGAGCTACTTTGAAACCCAGCAAGGCCCGGAGATCTACCAGGGGGGAAGGAAGCGTCTGACAGACATCCCCTTTAATGTATGGAGCCCCTGCTGGAGTCTAGTCAGTTTCGTCAGTTTTGTTGCTGCATGCCTGAAGAGCAGCTAAAGTGTCAGTTTCAGTGTCAGTTTAGTGTCAGCTAAATATGTCAGTTTCGTCTAGTCACTAGACGAAACTGACATATTAACAGTTGGGAGAGACAGGGCTCCGCGATCTACTCATTTTGCCTCGCGATCTACCGGTAGATCGCGATCCACCTATCGAGCACCCCTGGTCTAGCTCATGCATTTCTCATAACAGGCGGTTTTGCCCTACATTATATTGAAGCCAACAAAACACAGTTGACACAACCAACTCACGGGCAATTACTTTCAATGGGACAGTCACAGCCACCTCTAATTAAAATGGAATAAACACGTACAACAGTTGTAGCCCCCAAAGAAAAGGCATGGTGAAATAAATACATTTTACAGCCCTTCTAAAAGGGCAATAGAGCAGACCTGCACGTCTCCTTGAGGTCTCGTATCTGAGGAAAAAATGTGACACCTATAAAATCAAAATACCCCCATGATACTGTAAGCCTCCATTTTCCTCCCCCCCCCCAACACACACAGAGAAATTCATATCCTCTACCATCATTCCTTACCCTAACCCAACTAGGGTATACAGTTAATACACATGAAGTGACTGTAATGTGCTTATGTTTCTGCCACACAAACATATGCATGAGATGACAGAAGGTGTGTATTATTTTGCCAGCCCCGGCTGTTTTTGTCTCCTGCTTCATTTTCAAAGCCATGAAGGTAAAAATGTTCAAATGAGGAAAGATTCCCTGGTCTATTTTAAGGAAACAGGAGGTAGTTAATATTTCTCATGGGGTTCTTCAGTCAGAAAAATTGTTGCCTATGGCAGTACAGATGCTTATAAACCCTCATGCAGGCCAGAACACAGCATTTGCCAAAGGCCCCAGCTGCCTCCTCAATTCCCAGAAAGTCATACAGTCTTATTTTGGAACCTATGTATGTGTTGCTGTTGACAAAATCTTCCACTCTTATAGAAACAGAGGGAGTTTGTCTTTACAGATTGAGTCACAGCAAATGAATTTCGTGTTCTCCATGTGCACGCGTATAGATGTCACAGAGTTGTCTTCATGCACCCATATGCAGCAACTGTTACCCTGCACATGCCTGATCTTGTCTGATCTCAGAAGCTAAGCAGGGTCAGGCCTGGTTAGTACTTGGATGGGAGACCGCCTGGGAATACCGGGTGCTGTAGGCTTATACCATAGTCTTTCGAGACTGAAGGTTGCCAACCATTTTGGAAGTGAACTGCTCTTGTGAGCATGTTTGTGCCAATGAAATATGACACCTAATGAACTGGAAAAAGAATTCTTGCCTTGATCCAAGGTTGAATATTAAAGAACCACTTGATACTAAAGTTAATAATGCTTCACCTGAGGTGAGATGACTTCTGTGCCATGCCTTTCGGGTGGCGTAGTGGTTAGGGTGCTAATGTAAATGACTTGCTGGTTTGGTTTCAAATTATTTGGAAGGACGCAAGGGTAGCTGGGGGGTATGGGGTGGGGCCATCATGGTAATTTGTTTAATTAAAACCAGCAAACTGCTAAGGAAAAGAGGCAATTTCTGGTTCAATGATTAGGAAACTTATTGGAAATCTAACAGAATGTTTTAATGCTGATCAGTGCTAGTAGCTTCTCCAATCAGATACTGAGTTTCTAGGTAGAGGCTAGCATATAAGGAACTTCAGTTTCTTGCCCATGCTGAATTTTTAGTGTATGTACATCTGGAGGCAGTGTTTAACATGGCTGAAGTACATAGCTTGGAGGCATCACACTGCTTCAATGACTCTTGGGCTGGCCATTTACATAAAGAGCTCATCCAAATGGATCTGGATCCTGGAGCCAATGTTTCCTCTACTTGGCTGGCAATTATACAAGCCCATCTCTATTCTAGATCAGATGCAAATAGGGGCAGAGTGTAAACCAGTCCTCTGCCATATCATTTCAATCCTACAAAGCTATTTTGATATATTAATTGAAAATATGGAGAGGCAAATCATGATCCTGCCCAGTGTTCACCTGTGGGTCTGGTCTCTTCCCCCCCCCCCACACCTTTTTCAGCTAAAACAATAACATATGTATCCATGGTCTTATTTGCCAACCTTGCTTCTGGACCTTTGCAATGCTAGACTATGGGCATTAAGACCTAAGGACACTCCAGATTCCAGGGTACCACACTTGTCTCTGGTTGACACACGGACTGCATGGATTGATATGTGAAAAGCAGTTTGGTGGATGGTCCTGCCCTGTCACAAGCAGCTGAACTCTAAGTATTTTGGTTTCTTCTGGAATGAGATCTCCATGTCCTGATTAGTTCAAAACCAGAGAGAAACATCTGATCATTTTTAAAGGGAAGAAAAACAATTTTCCATAAGACAAGTCGAATTTCTCAGAGGAGGGGGGAGAGTCTACACAAAAGCAAGGAAGCCATCTGGAAAAGCAGCGGTAGAATGCAATATTTCCATTGAACTTCTAAAACATCACCAAACAACAAGTTGAAAGATTATGATTACTAAGGTCAAAAGAAAGGGCAACAGTTCATTTATGATTTCCAAAGCATCAGGAGCAGCCTGAGTGGAGATGTTGCCTGATTTTTTTTTTTTTTGATTTTTTTTTTTGGGGGGGGTGAAGGAGAGATGCCACACCAACTACTTCCTGAACAAAAAAAAAATGGTTTAAAAACATCTCATGTGCACTCTCGTGTTCCTTGCTGCTGCTGCCTGCCCTCTCCTTCTTCCTCATCTGTGACTGTGAGCCCAAACCTATGCATGTCTACTCAGAAGTAAATTCCATTAAAGTCAATGGAGCTTACTCCAAGGTAAGTGTGGATAGGATTTTAGTCTGCACCAGGTGGGTAAGAAAAAGGGTGAGAGAGAAGACGTGGAGCCAGCTCCTTTGCCTTCCACTCCAGTGCTACCTCCTCACTCTTACCACATATGCTCCTGGCTAAATGGAGCAAACTGGGGGCACCTGGACTGAAGTGGCTTGGTGGGCAGCAGCCTGGAAGCCACATGCAGGATGTGAGGCACTGCTCCTCCATTTGCCACTCCCTCTCCAAGTAAGAAATTCATTCTGCCTCAGTGCTGACTGGTCCTGCAAAGCAATGTGAGAAAATACTTTTTTTCCATTAAATGTAATAGAAAATTAGTACTCACATTCAGAGGCATTTCTTTACAGATGTCATTGCCAAAGCATTTCTAACTATCTCTGTGAAGAAAAGCAAGTCTATTGTGTGTCAATTAAATGTCAAGTGGGATGGTATTTGGCAATCTTTGATTCAAAGAAGGAATTGCTGCTATTTACCATTCAACTTAACTTGATGCTTTTTACAAGTGTTCAATTACTTATACTAACAAATGGAAAAATACACTGCATTTCACTATCATATTTGCTTTTTTTCTCCCATCTCCCTTTTCCCCACAAAGCTGAATCAGTTGATCTTGAAATGGCAACCACTTTCTGAATTACAAATACAGCTTCTAAACATGTTTCAGATTCAGGAGGAATTATTTTCTGAGGCAAAATGTATTCAAGTGTGGAAAAAGGAAAAGAAAACCCTGGATGAACTTGACAAGTCAAATGTTTCTGAACAGAATGTTAAGTTTTCTGAATTGTGTTGTTCCTTGGTGCTCTGGAGAATCCTTACCCTTTTTTTACCATGGCACTTTTGAAGAACAAGGTAAAATCACTGGCTGAAGCCTGATTCCATCTTGTAGGCTGCAGCCATCATGCAGCAGCTGTGGGAACAGAGGAGAAGCCTTATCTTGAATCTTGCTTCTAGTTTGAAGGGGTCAGTGAGTGACCGACAGCAGCCTCAGGTGATGAGATCATTTTCCAGAAGCTTCAGTAGCAGGTCCAAATATCTGGTTAGTTAAGAGCTAACTAACTAACTAACTAAGATATTAAAAAAAAACAAAAACAACCCAGTAGCTGGGAGGAGCTGGGCTGTTCTTTGCCATTCCATCATGGATGCCTGTTTGAATTAGCCATGTACAACAGGTAGAAAAGTTACCCTTTGCTTATGCTCAGAAGTTGTAGAGAGTGAGTGTTAGGGATAAATAAGCGTAGGAGCTTAGTTTTATTGTTTTAGCACTGTGTGTGTGTTGGTGTTGTATTTATTCTCTCAAATTCCTGAATGTCTTTCAAAGTAACATATCTAATTCTATTCTTTATAGAAACATATTATTACAGGCTTGTGTCTGTGTGGATATAAAGGAACTGGATTTATCTAAGTCCAACCTAGGTTACTCAGGGCCCAATCCTATCCAACTTTCCAGCACTGGTGCAGCCGCATTGCAGCCCCAATGTAAGGCAGGCCCGTAGCCAGGATTCTAGAGATGGGGGGTTGACTATTTTTTCGGGGGGGGGGCAATTATGTTGGGTATCTATACTAGGGTGCAAAATGAAGGGATAAGTGCGGAGAAACATCAAAGACCCGTAACTCCCCCAAATTTCTTGAAGAGAAAATATTTTTGGGGGGTTATTGAAACACGCATTCATTATCTGTAAAGCAATGTAAAAATAATTTGCATAGAATCAATGCATCTCTGTATGCAATATCATTCGGGCGCAGCAGATGGAATACTGGGTGCAGCACTACTCTGAGCTATATTCCAGAGAAAATGTAGTCACCGAAGAAGCACTGAACAACATTGAGTGCCTGCCTGTGCTGGAAGAGCTTGACAGTGAACCAACCCTAGAAGAACTTCACGTGGCCCTGGACTCCCTTGCCTTTGGCAAGGAACCTGGAAAAGACAGCATCCGTGCTGAAGTCCTAAAATGCTGCAAAGAGATCATCGTCACTGAGCTGCATGAAATCCTCTGTCTCTGCTGGAGAGAAGGTGGAGTACCTCAAGACATGAGGGATGCAAACATCATCACGCTGTACAAGAACAAAAGTGACAGGGGTGACTGCAACAACTACCGCGGCATCTCTCTCCTTAGCGTTGTAGGAAAGCTGTTTGCCCAAGTTGCACTAAAGAGGCTCCAGGTACTTGCAGAGAGCGTCTATCCAGAATCGCAGTGTGGATTCCGAGCCAACAGGTCCACCACTGATATGGTATTCTCCCTTAGACAACTGCAGGAGAAATGCAGGGAACAACGACAGCCACTCTTTATAGCCTTCATAGATCTCGCGAAGGTTTTCGACCTGGTCAGCAGAGACAGCCTCTTCAAGATTCTCCCCAAGATCGGATGTCCACCCAGGCTCCTCAGCATCATCAGATCTTTCCACAAGGACATGAAGGGCACTGTTGTCTTCGACGGCTCCACATCAGACCCCTTTGATATCCGAAGCGGAGTGAAGCAGGGCTGTGTTCTTGCACCAACCTTGTTTGGGATTTTCTTCACTGTCCTGTTGAAGCAGGCCTTTGGAACTGCAACAGAAGGCATCTATCTCCAGACCAGATCAGACGGAAAGCTCTTCAACCTCTCCAGACTGAGAGCAAAGTCCAAAGTGCAGCTGAAATGTCTGCGTGACTTCCTCTTTGCTGACGATGCAGCTGTCACTACCCACTCTGCCAAAGATCTCCAGCAGCTCATGGATCGTTTTAGCAAGGCCTGCCAAGATTTTGGACTGAATCAGCCTGAAGAAAACACAGGTCATGGTTCAGGATGTGAACTCACCTCCCTGCATTACAATCTCTGTGCATGAACTGGAGGTTGTCCATGACTTTGTGTACCTTGGCTCAACGATCTCCGACACTCTTTCTCTTGATACCGAGCTAAACAAGCGCGTCGGTAAAGCAGCTACCACATTTTGCAGACTCACAAAGAGAGTCTGGTCCAACAAGAAGCTGACGGAACATACCAAGATCCAGGTCTACAGAGCTTGCGTCCTGAGTACACTTCTGTACTGCAGCGAGTCATGGACTCTTCGCTCACAACAGGAGAGGAAACTGAGCGCTTTCCACATGTGCTGCCTCCGATGCATCCTCGGTATCACCTGGCAGGATGAAGTTCCAAACAACACAGTCCTGGAACGTGCTGGAATCCCTAGCATGTATGCACTGCTGAAACAGAGATGCCTGCATTGGCTCGGTCATGTTGTGAGAATGGATGATGGCCGGATTCCAAAGGATCTCCTCTATGGAGAACTCGTGCAAGGAAAGTGCCCTACAGGTAGACCACAGCTGCGATACAAGGACATTTGCAAGAGGGATCTGAAGGCCTTAGGAGTGGACCTCAACAGGTGGGAAACCCTGGCCTCTGAGCGGCCCGCTTGGAGGCAGGCTGTGTAGCATGGCCTTTCCCAGTTTGAAGAGACACTTGGCCAACAGTCTGAGGCTAAGAGGCAAAGAAGGAAGGCCCATAGCCAGGGAGACAGACCAGGGACAGACTGCACTTGCTCCCGGTGTGGAAGGGATTGTCACTCCTGAATCGGCCTTTTCAGCCACATTAGACGCTGTTCCAGAACCACCATTCAGAGCGCGATACCATAGTCTTTCGAGACTGAAGGTTGCCAACATGTCTACATAGAAATAACATGCAACATATCCTTTCATTTTACACACCAGCACAATACACAGGTTTGCATCCCTGAAAAAGTAAAACATATCACTGTGATACAGGTAGTATTTGGTTGTATTGAAAGCCTTTCATTAGCTGATGACACATTGCTGATACATTGAAACATACTAAAATAAAATTTATTTACATAAAAGCAAGAGGAAAGATATGCAAGTGAAATACAGTAATGCCATTGGAACATTAGTTTTTTACAATATTCATTACTTTTAAAAAGCAAAGTACAGAAGATTTGAATTATTGAATCTACCTAGTAGAGCTGAATTCTCCTATCTTTCTGAGAGTTGAATCTCCTTAGAATCGGGGGTGGATCCAGTGTCTGTGGGGGGGGGGGGGGCTTGAGCACTACCTTCAGAGCCCAGGTCAACCAGGTGAATAGATATGGAATCCAGGTCTACCAACTGGGTAGACCTGGATTCCTAATTGAGCTTATAGCCTCTGTGGCTGTTTGCTGGGTGGGTAGACCTGGGCTCCCACCTGGACTTCTACCTGCTGTGTAGACCTGGGCTCCCATCTGGACTTGGAACCCAGGTCTACCTGCTGGGTAGACCTGGGTGTTACCAAAAGGACTGTTTTGTTTAGGGGAATTATTACACTGTCCTTATTGGAACATTAGGATCATAGGCTGGATAACAAGATGGCGTAAAGCAGAGAAATTCCCTTTTGCTTCCCTTTTGAAAGATAAGTATCTTTCAGAGTATCTTCCCTTTTGAAGATAACTTTCCAGATAAGAAGATAAGTATCCAGAGTATCTTCCCTTTTGAATGATAACTTTCAACAAAAGATTATGGTTTATTACAAAAGAACAAAGGTAAAAATAACTCACATGGAGAAATGATATTTCTTGGTCCTAATGTTTGAATACAATGTACCTAGCTTTCATGGTGGTTGTGTGTGAAGAGTATTTGGTGCATCCGAAGAAATCAGAAAAAGGAAGGGTTGTAGGGAAGGATTTTAGGGGTCCCTGCTCTGCCAACCCCAGCTGCTAACTAGAGAAGGGGAAAAAAGGGGGGGAGAAGAAGGGAAAGAGTTCCAGGCACAAGATAGTTATCTGTCCTGTAGAGCAGTTGGAGTGGGGGGGGGGAGAGTCCTGTGGAGAGGAACCTCTGACACAACACAGATGTGTTGGGCCTTGGAGAGAGAGAGAGAGCATGTGAGAGGAAGCCCTCTCTTATAAGGGGTTGGGAGACAGACTGAGCTGGATGGTAGCTTGGTTGCTAACACAAGGCTGTGTGCTTGGAGTATGTATACATTTGAATGGGGATCAGGATGTCAGTTATTCAATGGGGTCAATGGCTGGCTTCCAAGGGGGAACTTACAAAGACTGAGTGGAAACAATACCAACACAAGGCAGTTCAAGTTTGCATACAGTAATGTAGGAGATGCTTAAACAGTGATTGGATTAAAACACAAGACTTCCTCCCATAATGTGTGACTGTGGGGGGGGGGGGTTGTGTAACCATGGGCTTCTGTGTAGGTACAATACAATGAATCGGTAACACCAAAATCATTTGCATAAACAGTGATTGGATTAAGACACAAGACTTCCTCGCATAATGTGCGACTATGGGGGGTGGTTGCATAACCATGAGCTTGTGGCTTGACTAGAGTCCTGGAAATGTGGCCTGTATGCTGGGAGAACAGTTTAGCTTGCATGATATTATAACCAGATATATAGAAAAATCACAGCTAAAAGGCAAAAGGGGATTTTCACGTGACATGGGTTCCTGATTGAGTTTATAGCCTCTGTGGCTATTTGCTGGGCAGGTAGAGCTGGGCTCCCACTTGGACTTGGAGTCCAGGTCTACCTGCTTGGGTAGACCTGGCCTCCCAATTGAGTTTATAGCCTACATAAGAACATAGGAAGAACCCTGCTGGATCAGGCCAAAGGCCCATCTAGTTCAGCTTCCTGTATCTCACAGTAGCCCATCGAATGCTTCAGGGAGCACAAAAGATAGCAAGACAAAGCCTGTGTCCTGGTGTCCTCCCCTGCATCTGGCATTCAGAGGTAGTCTACTTCTAAAATCAGGAGCTTGCACATACCTATCATGACTCGTAACCCATGATGGAATTTTCCTCCAGAAATTTGTCCAATCCCCTCTTAAAGTCATTTAGGTAAAATGCCATCACCACTTCTTATGGCACAAAGTTCCACAGACTAACACGCTGGGTAAAGAAATATTTTCTTTTATCTGTCCTAACTCTCTCAACACTCAATTTTAGTAGATGTCCCCTGGTTCTGGTGTTATGTGACAGGGAAAAGGACTATATCCACTCCATCCATCCCCTGCATAATTTTGTATTTCTCAGTCATGTCCTCCCTCAGGCCTCTGTGGCTATTTGCTGGACTTGGAGCCCAGGTATACCTGCTTGGGTAGACCTGGGCTCCAAATTGAGTTTATAGCCTCTGTGGCTATTTGTTGGGTGGGTAGACCTGGGCTCCCATTCCAAACAATCTTCTTGGCACCCACCCAGTGGGTGTTTCCCTGACACCTGATTTGCTCTCCATCCCAGTGGGTGCCCTTCCCTGCTGGCAGGACAGTTGGGGTGGGGGTATGCACCCATGGCCTCCCCTGGATTTGCCCCTGCTTAGAACCTTTTCCACACTTAAGTTCTTGGTTCTCTTTAGCTCAAGTGCTTTCCATGCTTTCTTCACCAGAAAAAGGGTCTCCCCAGCCCCAAACAGCAGCCATTAATTTTAAAAATATGTCTGAAAGGCAAAAACCCCACCATGATTTTGCCAAACAGAAACATTTCTCTCTGTCCCCCACAGCAATACCTTTGTAGTAATTAACATGTTCCACAGAAGAATAGCACCCTCCCCACCCGCTCTGCCAGTACAAGTAGAAATCTCTCCCGACCTTCCTTGTAGCTTCTCTTGATCAGCCCCGCTCTCCATGTGCTCTGGATGGGGGCAGGGTGACCAGAGGTCATAACTTCCAAGGAGCCCTCCAGGACCCTGTTTTGCTCACTCTACATGCGCTCTCTCTCTCACCCCCCCATCCCCGCCAGAAGCACCAAGCCTTCTTTCCTCCTGAGCACGAAAAAATTGCAAAAAGGGCATCAAATGACCCCCAAATGAAGCCATACTAGAAAGAAAGAGGACAGGCCCAAACAGCAGAAATGGTTCATCTAAAATCTCAGAGGCCAGACCCATGGTTCCCCCCCCCCCCCCAGAAAGGCCCTTCCTGGCTCAAACAGCCAAAAGGGTGCATCCAAAATCTCCTACCTGCTCACCCCCAAATGACACCATAGTCAGCAGCAGCCTTCAGGGTCCTGCAAAGTGTTTGCACAGCCACTCAGCTCACAGGAGGGAAATGGAAGGCACTGAACACATTCCCTCCAGGCTTTTTCATGCCCGCCTCTCTGGTGTCCTGTGACTATCAGCAGATTGCTATGGTTGTCCCCTATGGTGAGTTACTGAGCAACAGCAGCCTGAGCCAATTGGAGGAGGCTGCCTGCAGGGAGGGGCTGAGCTCTCAAGGAACAGGAGCTAAATTGGAGGACATTCAACCACATTTACATGACAAGTCTGGAAAAAATGCCGGGGGGGGGGCAAAGCCCCCCCCAGGCACAGCCCTGATATAAGGAAACAAATGTTCCCTTACCTTGAGGAGGCCTCTGTGACTGCTTCCGCACCAAAGGATGCTGCACACACCCCATTGGTATGGCTGCACTGGCACTGGAAAATTGAATAGGATTGGGCCCTCAGTCTATTGCAGTGAAACATACCAGAGCCTTGAGGCTTGAGTACCTGGAGCTGGGGAACCTCAGAGCTTACAAGGGCTTAGGACGTCAGCTTCCCTTTAGCTGGAGGACTGGCTGTTAAAAGGGGTAGTGGCAGCACCTGCTGGAGGGCGGTTTGCCCTGAGGTTTTGTACATCTTCCTATTTGGTGGGTTTGGCCAGTCAGATGAATGTGCACAAGTAGTTGTACTCAAGCGTTTCGCTGATCTGCCTGGGAACTGTGTCCTGCTCTTTCATGAAGTGTAAGGCCCCTTGAGATAGTAGGATACACAAGAACTAAATTGCAAATGTTCACTTCTGACTCACTGGGAGTATTAAGTCAACAAGCCAGGAAGATCAGTCAGAAAGACCCTGGACCATGGTAGCACTCCATGGGAAGCCATTAGGTAAGCCAAACTAGATAAATGTCTAGTTGTTCTAGCTTTCTGAGATTAGGTTCAATTTAAAATACCAAGTCCACCAATAGCTGCCACTACTAACTAGAAGGACTCTTCTGTATTAAACGGGATATTATTGCTAAAATACAGAATTACCATTCAGCCAGACCTGCTTGGTGTCAGCAGATGACTGCATTATGTGCCCCCAAACATATACAGGTTGAGTCTCATTAGGGTTCCATTCCAAGAACTCACGTGGATGGCAAAAACGCACTATAGCAAATCAATTTAAAAAACAAAGTTTCTTTGCTCTGGTGATTTAAAAACAGCCTTGATGACCTTTGTAATGCACACAGAGTCAATCACTCTCTCTCCAGGAGCTTAGGCTTCACTAGGAGGCAGCAATCCCTCATTTCACCAGGAGCCCCAGCAAGGGGGAAAGAATGGAGAAGGTGATAATCACTGCCATTTAACCTTCTTTCACGTGCTCAGGGAGAAGGGAGGAGTAAAGCCCGCAGAGAGAATGATTGATGGATTGCCAGCCAGCTGCCCCCTCTGGCATTATTAAATGACTGTTTTCCTTTAATTTAAAGGGCCCTTCTCATCAGCTTTGAGACAGAAAAAACTGTGGATAATTAGGTTATACCTGTAATCACTTGTAAGTAGAAAGCGGTTTTTTAAACTGATTTTAAAGGGGTGCATTTTTTTCCCTTCTCCACGGATAAGCACATTCCTTCGCATTTGCAGGGGCCATTTGTGTTGAGTCAAATCTGTGTATAAAAAATCCATGTATAACAAGCCTGGACCTGTAGAAACTCAGTCTTCCTCCTTATTTATCATCCAGTTTCTCTGATGATCATCTGCATCTAGTCTCATTTCCTGTGTCTCAAAGTCTGCAGAGTTTCCTTTAAAAGTGAACACCAAGGACCCGTACATAAGGACAGCCCACTTTTAAGAACACTTCAGATGGGATTATTTCAGTGGCGTAGCTAATGAACATGTAGCTCAGTGCAGAGCTCAAAATGATGACCCGGAAATGATGTCACTTCCAGTTGTGACATCACACCTGGGCTTTTTAAAAAGTGAAAATTGGGGAAACCTGCCTCCTCCCCCCAGCAGTTCACCACCCACTTGATCTGTGACCTCTCCCCCCAGCCAGTGGCATAGCTAAGGCATCTATATGCTACCTGGGATCAAAGAAGATTTTGTAGCCCCCCTCCATGACAAAATCAAATTTAATTAAGTAAATAAATAAAAACCATGTCCCTTATTGGTTAGAGACACTGTGCTGGGGTGAAGAGGTATGGTTATTCTCCCCCTGCTAAATATAAGAGGAGCATCACTTGAAAAAATGCCTGTTTACCAGTTAGCAGGAGTAGCTGTGTTATAATACAGGGAAATGAGAGCCGACTCATATTAACACCTTATTGGTTCCATGTTGTATCATAACAACTTCTCATTGGCTCTCAGAACAATCAGTCTCATGGGTCAGTTTTGAGTTAAAAAGTCCACTTTTTGTTCCATAAGGCAGTTGCGTTTTCGTTTTCTGGTTAATTGGCCATAACTTGATAGAATACAGATATTCCAATGGGGTTTGTTTCATTGCATTCTGCATTAAATTACTTTTCTAATGATATATAACATGATGGTATTATTCGTACATACCAAATTTTTTTCACAATTTTGGCCTCTAGTGTCAAGCTCAGCTTGTTGCTTCCCTAAAGCTTGTTGCCCAGTGTGACTGCTACCCCCTGCACCCCCTTAGCTATGCCACTCGATTAAGGTGTAGGTGATAATCTTGATCTGCAAAATGTACTGGTACAAAGGCCATCAGTCAGACTTTGGCTATTCTGCATGGAAGATTTCTTAAGGTAATACCTTAATATGGTGCAATATAAAATGCTGATTTATGGGAAGAAAAAAAATAGCCCTCTGCTTTCCCTTAAAGGGAATAAGAATTAATTGACCTATTCTCCTTAAGGAGATTCAGCAATTCTGTCAGCAATTCTCTTATAAACTCCAGTTTAATATTTTGTGGCCTGAATACTAATAACTTTGGGTTATAATTGAACAGACAAGAAACTTAGTTTGGAAATCCTTTCTTTACATTATTTGATTTTTACTGCTTTGAGGAGAAGTGTTGGTGGTGGTCCAGGAAATAATTATTTCCCCATCCCCCATTAAGAACTGTAAAGAGAGTTTCAATTTAAGCCTTAACCATTTCCACTTGTCTTGGAAGGGACATAGAAAGTATGACATTTTCTCATCTTAATAATGGGCCTTTATCTTGAAACTTTGCCAATGCTTGCTAAATTCAAAGGTGGTAGATGAGCTACAGGCAAATCTACAAAAATGAGGCCTGTAATTCCTCATTCCAAGTATGCTAGGCAAGAACTATCATTGATGGTTTCTAGGAAGAAAAAGACTTTGGTTCGCAGATGGTGCACAGGGAACAACACTGAAGCTGGGGTTAGTGGTGTGTCAGGCTTTCATAAGATGCATGCTCTTAAGGTCTAACCAAGAGTATTGAAACTTCCAGCTGCCAGGGCCACATCACTCAATCCTACTCTTATGGTGGGCTAAAGTAGATCAATTATTAAGAAAAAATATATACATTTTGTACATAATTCTAAGAATTCACAAGAGGAAAAAAATATGCGCAGCTTTGGAGCTGTTTGCTGTCAGCTGGGCTCTCACAGAGAGAGAGCAACCCAGCTCAGTAGTCACTTCATCCATCAGGAAGACAATGCTACATGATGGCAGGCAGGGGTATGAGAGAAGAGGAAGGAATGGGGCCATATACAGCTATTGCTGGGCCCAGCAGGGTCAGATTTGGCCCATGGGCTGCAGTTTGAGAACCCTTGTTCTGAGTCTTTGATTTTGACAATCATCTTGCAAAGTTTATTGTAACTTGTACAACATATGCTTATGACTTTGAAGCAGAATCTTCCTAAGGCCTGCTTGGAGGCACATAATACAGTCACCTGATTGAAACTAGCAAGTCTAGTTCTGCAAAGTGTATATTATGGTGACTGTCTGGGAACCTTGTGTATGGTGCATTGAGTTCCATTTTTAGATAAAGGCAGGCTATAAATGCAGTCAATATAAATAAAACCAGTGGAACAACTATCTAAGCTTTTGGTTCTCAAACCTTTTCACACTAGGACCTACTTTTTAGAATGACAATCTACCAGGACCCACCACAAGTGATGTCATTAACCTGGAAGTGATGTCATGGATGGACGTGACATCATAAAGCAGGAAAAATATTAACACCCTCCACACAACAAAATCAAATCAATCAATTAAGTAAAGAACCCTCCCAAGCACTTGCAGATCTGTTAAAAAAAATTCCCTAAATATTCCAAGGGCTGCAATTATCTGGGAGTAAGACCCACTGACTATAATTGTTAAACGCATATACACGGTAGCCCAGGGCTTTTCAAACTGGGCCCTGGCCACTTTCACCTTAAGGGGCGGGGGCAGCCTGGAGGCAGGGAGGAGGCGCTGCTCAGGATCATGCCCCTCAGGGGGGCTGCAGGGGCTTGGCTGCACATACCTGAGCCTCCTGCAGCCTTCCAGGGGTGCAGGGCTCCCCACAGCTTTGAAAGCAAAAGTAGAGTGATAGTGCCCTGCCTCCAATAAAGCAGAAGTGGAGTGTGATCCCTCCACTTTCACTTCTGAAGCTGCGGGGAGCCATGCAGAAGGTCGAGCAGGGCTCCCTGTACCCTGGGAGGCAGCCCAAAACACTGCAAAAAAATTTTTTTTCAAGGCAGTCCAAAACACTGCAAAAAGGCTCTGCCTGGCACAGGCAGGGAAATAGCCCTGGAGCCATGGAAGAGGTTCCCCTTGTGAAGGAACAGTAAGACTCCTGGAGCCCCTGAGCCAGCAAAGAGGGGAAGTGGAGGTGGAAACAGAGGGGACTGCTTTAAAAAAAACCCAGGAGTGTTTGTCCAATCCCCCCCTTCAGACTGAGATGGTACAGGCTCTCCGTGCTCCAGCCTATGGAAACAAAACAGCCCAGCAAGCAAGTCTTCCCAGCAAGCCAAAGCATGAGATTGATGCTAGAATCTTCTCCACACTTTCCTGGGAGTAAGTCCAATTGACTAGAATGGGACTTACTTCTGAGTAGGCAGGCATAGGACTGGGCTCTGAGGCTACATTCCGATCCACCCTTTCCTGGGAGTAAGCCCCATTGACTACAATGGGCTTACTTCTGAGTAGAAATGCATAGGACTGGACTCTTAAAAGCTCAGCATCCCACCTGTGAAAGAAGCGGGACAGCTGGCAATGGGGAGGGCTGAGTATGGAGCAGAGGAGGGGGAGGTGATTGAGAATAGCTGCCTTAGTTTCCTTCCAGCCCCAAGTGTCAGGCTGCAGTGTATTTGTGTAACTCTATGCAATTTAGCACAACACGTTTTTTCTTAATCGGGTCACAGAATGAAACTCACGCACATAAATAGGCTCCATCTGTAATTCTCTTTAGTCTACCCAAAATGAAAGCATATTCTAAAAGCAAGAAATCTGTGCATGAAGGTGGTTGCTGCCTCCATAGTATCCTATGCTTCATTATTCTCCCAAATTTCAGAGGAAGAGGATTAGGGCTGAAAGTCTGAGGTATAGTATGGGTGTATGGAAGCTAAACTGTGAGTGCAGTCTGTGACCATGCAGAACAGGGGTGTCAAACTCATTTCATACAGAGGGCTGAAGTTAGCATTCAGGGCAGCTGTTGAGTGCTGGAAGTGATGTCAGTAAGCAGAATGTGACAATGTTTACTGCTTACATGGCATGGAGGAATCATCATGGAAAATGTCCATGCTTTTTAATGCAAATTTGCAAACACCTTAACTCTGTCTCCCATGAATATTGTTTTAAAGTCCTTCAATATATATTCATGGAATCTTCTTGCATATGTCAGGGCAGGCACACATGAAAGAAAACAATTTTGTGCAGGAATCCTGTTTAATGGTCAATGTCATAGCTGTATAATTTGGTGAGGAAAGGAAACTGGAGGTGAGGTTGAATGTTTAATAACTCTAGATGGGGGAATCTTATGGCTAAAAATAGCACACAATGGAGCCTGGAAGAAGGTGGTTAAAAGGAGGAAATCAAGGAAAGGAGAGAGGAACTCCTTAGAAGGAAAATGGCAGAGTGAGGGGGGGGGAACCATGGAGGGAGAAAGGAGGGAAATAGATGGACTTCCCAGATAAGAAGGAAGTGGAAGTTTTGGGATGCAGGGAAGGAGGTAAGCAGGAACCCTAAATCTGGTGTGATAGGAACCTAACCACTGGGCTGTGCCATTGGCTACAGTACACAAAATAGATTACCCCATGTGTGTGCATGTTAGCATGTGTATTAAAAGCATACTGGGTAACAGATCTTAATTAACTTATGACATTCAGTGCTACAAGATGTTGTGGTGTGCACTAATTCGGATGCGTTTACAGGATTAGGATAAGACAAATTCATGAAGTGCAGATCTGTCCTTCAGAGTCTGTGTATCTAGACCAGGGGTGCCCAAACCCCGGCCCTGGGGCCACTTGCGGCCCTCGAGGTCTCTAAATGCGGCCCTCAGGGAGCCCCCAGTCTCCAATGAGCCTCTGGACCTCCGGAGATTTGTTGGAGCCCGTGCTGGCCCAACGCAACTGTTCTCAGAGTGAGGGCGATTGTTTGACCTCTTGCGTGAGCTGTGGGATGAGGGCTCCCTCCACTGCTTGCTGTTTCATGTCGGTGATGCAGTAGCGGCAGCAAAGAAAAGGCCAGCCTTGCTTTGTGCAAGGCCTTGTATAGGCCTTGAGCTATTGCAAGACCTTCATTCATTCATATAAGTTCATCTTTAATATATTCACTTATGTAAACATATGCAAAATTATTCAAATTTTAAATGTAAATTAATCCTTTTTTTCCCCGGGACCCCAACATTGTGTCAGAGAGCTGATGTGGCCCTCCTGCCAAAAACTTTGGACACCCCTGATCTAGACCCTTCAGAGGCTTGCCTTTGAATACCAGATGCTGGGGACAAACAGCAGGGATGCCATGCTTCATGCCATACTGGTGGGCTTCACTGAAACATCTGGCTGGCCCTGGTTGGAAGCAGGATTCTGGATCAGGTACAGACTTAGCCTGCTGCGGCAGAGATCGTCTTAAGTTCTTGTTAGATGCACTCTCTGTGAGACAAAAATTTGGCTTTTTTCTCCCTTCTGCTAAATGGGGTGATCCCTCCTTCTGCCCTTTCCCCATTTATACCCTGCAAAAGAGAATGAGCATGAACTGGATTGTGAATGTCACATCCCTTCCCAGCTTTGATCGTGGAATCAGTATTGTTTGGCAAAAAGAGAGAGAGAGACTCTCAGTGCCAATGCTCTGGCAAAGGCTTTTTACAGTAAGATGAGATGTACAATCCTCTTGCTGCTGAATAACAGAAGGGGTTTTGTGAGAGGCCATATAAGCATCAGAAAGGCAAATGCCTTTACTTCCAGTGGTTTGAAGTGAGCAGTCTCTGGCGCACAATGCAGACTTCTAGATGTCAAAAGAAAAGATGGTTAGCATGATTGGGGTTCTCTGTGTTTTCTCCAACAATTGGGCTGTCTCCTTCTCTTATTATGTAATTGGGTCTCCTCTTCCCCCCCTCCCCCCGTATAATAGTGAAACTTATCTCATTGCTTTCATCGACTGGAAGAATAAGGCTTTTGATTATAGCTGGTGTTTTACAGCCATTGATCCATGCAAACAGAAAACTTTAAATCAATGGGAAAAATGGTAACGAGTGAAGTGAAATCAGTAAACAGGCAGCCTCTTGTTGCTAGTTCAGCTTGAATGAGCTGACATATAATGACTGAAGGTTTCAGTGTGTGGTATAACTATAGGAAGGAAACTGGGTTATCTAAAAAAGGAGAGTGAGAGAGATGGATTGGATGGTGTAGACATTACTTCGTGCATGAATTTTTTTCTGGAATTCTTGCACATATTTGCTTGCTGTATAGCATCGATTTTTCAAACTCTTTACTCAAAGGGTACTCACGTGGCATTGATTGGTCTGCCACAGAAACTCCGTGCATTGCAGAAGTTTCTGGGACATGTTTGAAGGTGGCTGCTACCCAAAACACATTTTTCTGGGAGTAAGATCCATGAGCACAATAGGACTTCTGAGTAGATATGCATAGAACTGCACTATCAATAAGGTCTATTGGGCTTCATTTATGTCTTATATGAAACAATGAGGAGCTTGTGTCCTAAAACACACTCTAGCATTCTCTGTGTTTGCATATTGCTTAGAAAGATGGGTAGCGATGAACAAGCTGATGTATCGGCCAATACTGAGGTATTCCTGATAAAATTTAAGGAACCTCCAAGTTATGATGGCAATGAATATTTGTATACCACTTTTTTTTAAAAAAAGCTGTTTACATAGCTAAATAACTAAGGGCCCAATCCTATCCAACTTTTCAGTACTGATGCAGTCGCAATGCAGCCCCCACATAAACGAGCTAACATGGCCTCCATGACAGCTCCCTCATTGTAGCAGACACTCATGAGCAGACACACATGAGCAGACGCTCATGGCTGCATCAGTGCTGGATGACCCTAAGTAATTCACTGTCCCCAAAGAGCTCACAGTTGAAAAAAGGTACAGAAGATACACCAGCAAACAGCAACTAGAAAAGATACTATACTGGGGTGAAAGAGGGGCAGAGTTCCCAGAACATAAATTGGAAAAAACACTGTTTTATTGGTGGATAAACTAACCAAGAGACCCAACAAGAATATGCCTTATACTGTCACATCAATGGTCCATTGGGGCTGCAGTTGTATGCACACTTATTTGGGAGTAAGTCCCATTGAACAAATTTTTTAGTAAATACGCAAAGATTACTCTATTAGTCTTCTAATATTGTCTCTTTCTGACAGAGGGCTGGCCCAAGATTTCCTGATGCCAGGGGCAACATGCAAAAGCCACCTCTATTACCTGATGACAGGCTAGTCTCTGTTCCTCCCACTCTCCAACATTCTAGCTCAGCATCTCCACATTTCATCTCCATCTCTGTCCCCTTTTCCATTCTAGGGAGTGAAAGGAAGAGAAGAAGCAGTGGAGGCAGGTAGGCAGAAAGAGATGGATGCATCTCATCAATCTGCTGCCTGATATGACCATTTCAGTTGGCCTTCTGGATGGGAAAGCCCTGCTCTGATAGCCAGTAACTTTCCAATGATTCAGGAAAAATATCTTACCTTGGCTAAAATCTTTAAATGGAAGATGCCAGAGACTGAACTCAAGACCTTATATATGCAAGGCATGTGTTCTATTACTGCACCTTGTGATGTTCTTTGTAACAGTTTAAATATTTCATCAACGGGAAGTTAATTAAGGGCAGTAAACATAACTGGATTTTTTGAGGTTTCTTGTCAATATATTGCCTTGAAATGACCTATAATTTACTTCCTCCAAGCCAAAATAATCTATAGCAAAACATACTAATTAAGAGGCTATCTGCCCAATTGCATGTGGCAAAATGTGCTTCACAATGTCATGAATGCCTATCCAGAAGCCCCACGCATGGCAATGAGGAAGATAAAACCTGCTGAACTCGATAAGACAGTAGGTAGGGCATAATGGGACAGAGGGGTGGGCAAATCAAGGCAGAATGGAAGGAGGGCCAGGGATATGTTGCACCAGGTGTGGGTGATTTGTGCCAGATACTATCTCTCCTCCTGAGCAAGCCAACACGTCCCATTTGTCCCCTTGAATTTGTGCCAGCTAAAGAGCTGATTCAGGTCCAAGGCGACCCATTGGTAGCATCTTCTCCCAAGCACCCCAGTTGCCCCTACCCTAGCATGCTGCACAGGATATTTTGTTGTGGCTGCATGCTATGGAAAAGCATAGCATTGCTCCCCAAATGAGCTTTGATATGAACTAGGCTTTAGGGGTTAAATGTTCAAGAAATAGAGAAATTGTAAGGAAATATGGAAAGCTAGTCCTAGCAGTGGCACAAATTAGAGTACTTCAGGTAGTGCTTTCCTAGCTTTCAAACTGCTACAACTCTAAGATCTAAGATATGTCAAGAAGAATTAACTGCAAAACCCTGTAGATTTACCCCTTAAGGGAGCCCATCATTAGCATACTTTAAGAAAATATGTTATGCTTGAGTAGTAATTATAAAGTCATGACCTTGTGCAAAAGAAAAAACAGTGCATTGGGCTCTCTTCAAAAAACATTTTGTAAATGGAATTAACTTAAGAAATCATGTTGGAAGTGTTTCGTTTGATGTTAATCAGAGTTCAGTTGAAAAGGGAAATGTCCAAAATAATTGAAAGTTTCCCCACCAGCACAGATAGGGAGTAATCTAGCTTAAATCTGGTTGCTATGTATTTTTTGGCATGTTTTAGCCGTAGGAGCTAGAGAGACCTTATTAAACCTCAGATTTTTTTTTTTAAGAGGGGAAAAAAAAACAGAGCACCCCATCAAAGAGAATGGAAAGTTCTACTTGAATACTGACAGCAGGATGCAGATGAAGGTTCAGTTGACAAGTAAAAATATCAGTGCTTCAGGAACCCAGAAGCCAAGGTATGTGGCAGAACAGGTTTCCATGTGAAGAAGAAATGGATCACTACCATCAAAAGGATTGATACTACATACAGTCATTTCTAGTTCAGTTATACACCTGTGTGAAAGGCTCTGTAACTATTTTGATGATGGTCTTAGGGGTCCTAGTTGTGTTACATGCTTTCTAAATCTGATATGCTGACAACAGTAACAGAGCTGCAATGTCGTATTCTATAACTTGGGCTACTTGATGTGTGTATGTTCATAACCTGACAGTTGCAACAAACATTGGTGTTCTGTTTGTGGGAAGAGTCTACCACAGTCCTAAATGCACAGATCACAGGTAAAACCTGTCCCCTTTCATGGAATGATTTCCAATTGAGTCAGTTCACATCCTGAGAGTGAGTCAAAATGTACATAAATCAGTTTCCCTATGGAAATCCTCATCCTGTCCTTATACTGCACACTGATCCCTACTCTGCCCACATCGATTTAGTAAATGTCATTACATGTTTACATTTTGTAAACATGAACAATATCACATTTTGTGTTTGTGCTTAGGATTCATGTCAATGCTCTTCACTTACAGAGCAAGGGAAACACACCATTGGATGAGTTCTATTAATGTTACTGATCATGCTTTTAAACCGCTGTCAATATATCGCCAATGAAATCTATTTCGTGTGCTGGGAACCTGTGTAGTGGCACAATGGCACAGCCGAATGTTTTATCAAGGAAGGAAGAGGGAGGCAAGGGTGAAGGTGCAGCAAATAAACCTTCATTGTGGGGATAATTTAACAAATATGGGTGGGTTCCGTTCCAAGCACTTGCGTGGATGGCTAAAAACGCAGTATAGCAAATCAATTTAAAAAACAAAGTTTCTTTGCTCCAGTGATTTAAAAACAGCCTTGCTGACCTTTTGACTCTAAGATAAGAGTCATTAAGAAGACAATCCATCAATCAGTCCTCCTCAAAGAGCTTAGAAAGGTGCTTCACTCAGCCCCTCCCTTCACCAATGCAAACTTCACCTGGAGTGCTCAGGGGGAAGGGAGGGGCCACTGGAGAGAGAAGGATTGATGATCAGCCAGCTGCCCCCCTTCTCATTAAGGAGGCTATTGTTAAAGGACTGTTCAGTTTTTTAAACTGATTTTAAAGTGATGCATTTTTCCCCTTCTCCAGGGATCAGCACATTCCTTCTCATTTGCAGTGACCATTCGTGTTGAGTCAAATCAGTGTATAAAAAATCCATGTATAAATAGGCCGGACCTGTATATGGAAGAGGAATTCACACTCACACGAAGGAAGAAAATGATCTGTGTTGTCAATTTGACTGCACATGGGACAAGAACAGATAGAGGAGAGTTTTGTGCATTGTTGATAAGCCTGAGTGTAGGACCAAGGTTACCAGTGCATTTCTATTGGTGTGCTGCTAGACAGGTTGTGGGGCAACAAGGCCAAGACTAAGCTTCTCACAATTATAAAATGGAGTTTAAAAGGTGGGTAAAGGCTTAAAAGCAAGCCCCTAGAACCAGTAGCCTTAGCTGGTTTAATGGAGGAAAGCAGGGCAAGAGAGTTGTTAGAGGGGGCATATTGCAAGGTGGCCCATGAAGCATAGCTGTCCAGCCGGTGCTGTTGCAGTGGCTTACAGTTATTTTTGGGGAAGAGAAGGAGGAATTATGGGAAAAGAGTCTATAGCAGGGGTTACTGATACATAAGAGCAAAGGACAAATAACATGAAGGTCTACTAGCCCAACTTTTTATATCTTTTTTTCCGTCATGGCATCCTATGAGATCTTTAGTTGGATGAGCTTATCAAAGAACCTTCTTTTGTGCCTTGTCAATGTATTCCCAACCCTAAATCAACACCACTATTGTTTTGTTTTGTTTTTTTTAACTTTACTGAGGGTATGGTAGCTAACTCAGAAGGCCAGTTGCTTCATTGGCATGTTTCCTAGATAGAATTTGGCCATGGAGAATAGCTAAGACCTTCTTTTGTGTTCATTAATAACGTTTACTTAAAGCCAGGAAGCTCCCAGGGTGGAACTTTTAATTATTCACAGGGTCAAATGTGTTGTGCATGCAAGGTGCAGTTGCCCATGAAATTTTCCAAAAGTCAGAATAAGCATCCTCCAGGACAGCCTGCTAAAGTGAGGGTGGAGGCAATTGGTCTGACAATGTAAAGTGTAGCCTTCCTCTTGGTCTGTAGAATCTGAGGCCTCTAAATACATGTTATTGCCTTGGGTCATACCCTCCTGGCAAGCATCCAGCATGCACGCAGAAACTTGTCACACATCTCGCATTGAAATAAAAAGGACTGTGAGACAACACTAAGCAATTCATACAGACAGTGGTCAACTTGTTTCCGGAATGCATATCCTTGTGACAAATGTAACATCTAGCCAGACTTTCATCTGTGACTCATGAAGCAATGACTGATTCAAGCTCCTCTGCTACAGATGACTACGAAGGAGGCAGAATTAGACTCACTGGCTCCATCCCTGACTTCTTCATAACAATCAGTTATTCTTCGTAGAGTACAAGCTTTGGAATCTCCATGGAAATCCAACATTACTTCACATGCACACTTTGAAATAATTTTTTTTAAAAAATGCATGTGCATGATGGGCTAAGATATAGGAGAAATGTAATGACTGATTTCTCCTTGCCATGGGTACGCTTGCAGATGCCTTGGGATTTTTTTTTTCACCCGAGCTATGGTTGAAAAACTGTATCTGACACACTTTTTTTTTACATACACTATTAGCATCCGAAGCTGCACAACCCAGCTGCCAAGCCTGCTCGCCTGTCTTCAACAACATTAGCAATTTGCAGTGTGCAAAATGGCAAGATGTACTATGTATGTTATTGTAACTGTCATGTAACTGAAAACTTTGAAACAAAACAAAGGAGAGAGAGACAAAGCTGCTTTGTTGTTGTGCCAGGAAATCATTCCTGACTCTTCTTGTCATAACATTACTTATCTTTGGCACATATCTGATGTAGGACTTCCAGACATAGTACTAATTGAAGGTATAAAAAAATAATGCAAGCAGGAAAAGTGTGTGCTGTTTGTCACTTACAATATTCTAGGTCCTGCAAATATCAGAGATGCCAGACTAAACCTAAACCTTTTGGGCATTCAGTCTAAACACTTCCATGGTTTAATAATTGTCATGTTCCACACAGTGTATTACTCGTTTCACACAGTGTAAATATGGGACCTGAGCCATTTTCACATAGAGCTCTGACTTCGGTTCCATGAAAGGGAGAACGCTACTGGTTGATGCTGA
Source organism: Tiliqua scincoides (assembly GCF_035046505.1). NCBI lineage: Eukaryota > Metazoa > Chordata > Lepidosauria > Squamata > Scincidae > Tiliqua > Tiliqua scincoides. The sequence goes on from NC_089823.1 coordinate 107,071,285, forward strand.
AGGGGGAAAAAATGGGACCACCCAAGTGAATTGATACCATCCGGTTATGTTAACAAGTTTAAGGTATTTCCCCCATAAATACTGCACTGCATCATAATTGCTGGTGAAGGCAGCTGAACTTAGTCATTCGAAAGAGGTCAGTTTAGAGGTGGTGTGGTTACCAGGAATGGTCTCTCATGTGACTTTGAAACTCTTGTAAAACAGGAAATTGTGGCCATCCAGTCAGATAAGAAGCACAGTAAACAAAGCAGAAATTGTCAAAGGGAATGGATTCAAATTTGTATATTCACCAAAGTCAAATCAAATGCCCAAATTTTATGAATGGTTACCTAACTTCAGCTCAGCTAGGTTTACAAGGCAAATGATGTGGGAAGATGAAGGTACATGAACATTAACCAACTATTTACATGAGACACATGTTTTGTGGGTCCCATTTATGTGCTCCTAAATTAATCTCCCTGTGCTTTACTTCCTCCCCCACAACCTCCACTTTTCTGAATCCTTTTCATGGTGATACCCTGAAATGTAGATGTCCTAATAATCTAATTTTCATAGTGATCTTAGTGCAGACCTGGGTGTTTTGTTAGCTGAGTTATAAGCTTTGAGGCTTTGTGATGAAGTTGTATGATGAGACATAGCGAGGGAACTATCGAGGGATCAAAAGTTTGAAAGGTAAAGAACGGCTCAGCTTACCGTTTGTAGGTCAGAATTTTCAACAAGCATAAATGTTGGGCAAAGAGAAGAGGGGGGAACAGTTGCATAGCTGGGCTGGCTGGTGCCCAGTGCTAGGTGATGCAATGACACTACCCTATGTCATCACATCACTCTTTTATGCTTGCGCAGCTTTTCCCCTGGAAATGGCTCCATTTAGAGCCATACGGGGATGAGAGAGGATGGGAGGGCTGATTTCACGTTTTTACTTCATGCCTCGGGCAGGAGCTGTTAGTCCCCTCAGCGGAAGCAGCGGAAAATTGCCACTCTGTCATGGGGGGGGCTACGTTCCCTCCAGCCTCAGCTTGGCTATGCTACTGGACGGGCATGATTGATTGATTCTTGATGTAACAGTGGCTCTGAACTCTCTGCTCAGAGAGACTTATCCATGCAGCTGTATGGAGGAGAAGAATGATATATTTTGGACAATCTCTCTAGTTAGTCACAGGTTTCTTATTATGTTCTTCTCCCTCTCAGCTTTCTGACAGTGAAACTGGCTAAGTAATTGTTTCCTGTCAACTTGTATTTAATGTGTGTAGGATCTCATGTGAGCAGACGGATTCCCTTCTCGATTATTGTTCATAATTTCCATTATAAAGTTTATTTTGTTGCATCCTCATTTCCTCTTCCTGAGGAGGAGGTCATTGGCCACTACACAGGATCCCCAGTCATGAATTAGTTCCCCCCACTTTGTGCATATTAAGGCATATTTAAAAGCACACATATTTGAAAGCATGGCTCAGGAGGACAGTCTTGCTTCAAGTTCAGGTACATCTATGGACATCTGAGACCTTTATTATGGAACAAGTATTCTCAAATTAAGGAAATCCAAATCAATAAGGAAATGACCTAAATGTCTTAACCGAAATCTTCCTCCCGCATAGTCATCTTCTTACATGCAGAAATATTGGTAATATTTAAAATAATATAAATGAATAACAAGTGACCTTTCATAAAGAACTTTGGCACAGTGGATATAGTTATTTCTTTCCGTTTTTATCTTCACAACAATCCCGTGAATTAGATTAGTCTAACTGATGGTGACTGACCCAAGATAATCTAGTCAACTGCATGGCTGAGCATGCCTCTCCAGTCTACTAGCCCAATCCTATCCAGCAGAGGAACGGCAGCTCCAAATAGTTATTGCTGGATCCAAGCAAGCAGGAGGTCTCCTCATGGGACAGGAACATTCATCTCCTTACCCCAAGTAAAGCCCCAGCCTACTCAATGAGGCTTCTTGAATCTGTGCCAGCTGTTTAGCTGTCGCAGACTGGAGAAGCCCCATGCTGGGTTTTCACGCCCAGGAAGGGGGATAGGATTTGGCAAAGAAGGCCTCTTCCAGTCCTCCCCCCCCTTGGGCCTTCCCCATTCCCATCCCACCCTCTCTCCACCGTCCCGGGCCCAGAAATGCCCTCTCCCTGCCCATTTGGTGCTTACCCCCTTTCTGCCAGCGACCAGGGATTCCTCTGCAATGTTGATGGGGAGGCACTGACCTCCTCACCAACACTGTTTACTTGTGGGGTGCACAAATGTGCCTTACAGTACATTTGCAACACCCAGAGCTGGAGCTGGGGCTGTAGTGTTGGAGCTGGGGCCCAATAGGATTGGGCTGTAAATCTAACATTGTACTATATCTCACTGGCTCACCAAGTTCTAATCACTGTCACATGGCACACACATGTTATGTGTGTGAGCATACATGTGCATGTGTGTTTAATCTACCGCCTCCCTTTTCTTCTACAGTTCTTTTTGTCCTCAAGTGTCAGTCTGTGTATGGGTAAGTAAAAAGCCACTTAAATGCCATGCAGTCTCAAAGTCATAGCTTTCTGTGGAAGGTGAGTTGGGAAAGTTGAAAAGATATGCTTAAGTGATTCCTGCTCGTGTGTGATAGTAGCATGCAAACTATTGCTGATAAGACCTTTCTACCTCAATGCACCATCAGGTATCTCATACATTTTATATATGTGCTGAAATCACTAGCCAAGTGCAGCTTTTTACTTGAATATATCTGAAAGACAATGTGCCTGCTCACATATCTCTGTCATGGTTATAATCTTTATGATCAATTATTCTTAGTTGTTTCTTTGTAATGTAGTTGTTCTTCGTAGTGGGCCGCACTGGGTGACGTGCCCTGGGGGGAGACGTGCTAAAATCGCGCCTTTATGAGCTACCATGTAATGCCATACACCGTTGAATCCGAAATGACCAGTGGAACACAATGCAGAAAACCCTGTTGAAATTGCTCCTTTCGTTCAAAAGTTATGGCCAAAAAGCCGGAAGGAAAAAATGCATGGCACCCTATGGAAAGTGAAAGTGAGCTGTATTGTGTATTTACTCGCGAGTAGGTGCACTTGCCATAGTCCGTTGGAAAGGGCAGGCTGAGAGAACTCCAACAACATCAGAATGGTCCTGATCCAATGAGTGCAGTCCCCCAAAAACACCCTAGAAGGAGGTTCCCCCTCCCAGCTGTGAGTGTGTTCAGCTGGAAGGGGAAGGGAAGGGAAGGGAAAGGAAGCCACGTGACTGTGTTTACTCATGAGTAGGTGCCATTGCCTTGCTCTGTCCAAAAGGGAAGACTGAGAGGACTCCAAGGTCAGAATGGTCCTGATCCAATGAGTGCAGCCCCCAAAAACACCTGAGGAGGAGGTGTCCCCCACCCCCACCCCAAGCTGCGAGTGTATGGAGCCCTATGGGAAGCGAAGCAGCCTCACATAGCGTTAACTCTTGAGTAGGCAGACGTGCCTTGGCTGGTGGTCAGGCCAGGTAAAGGGGAATGTGAGGACACCAGAATGGTCCTGATCCAATGGGACTGGAGCACAACAAGAGCCCCAGAAGGCAGCCTTCCCCCGCCCCACTAGAAAGGACCAACAAAGGCTTGAGCTGGTAAGGGGAAAGTTTTCTATTTTGCACTTGCAGCTCAATTGCTGGTGCAGGTTTGTATTAACTCAGGAAGGCGGGTCAAGCCTGGCAAGGGGGTTGGGATTTGGTGTGCGTAGCTGCTGCCAATCCCTGCACACAGGCCTGAACTGCCCTCCTCCCTGTCACTGCCCATTTCTGCCCACATCACCCCCATTCCACCCACCCCCAACCCATTCAACCCCTTCCCTGCCTTCCTCCAACCCCCTGGATAGGCTTACCTGCTTCAGCAGGAATCTGTGAGCACACTGGCATGCAGGAGGTCATTCTAATCTCTCCACCGGCAGGCCTGCAGCACGCCTTGGCAGAGACTGCTTTGGGACTACCTTACAGTAGCCTCCACCAGTGCAATGCTAGTTATACTGGTGAGGGAGGTGGATAGGACGGGGTCACAAACCTATCTCTGTATTGTGTGATGTTTCTTGCGGTCACATTAACAAAATGGCTGTGTGCAAAGTAATAATAATAATAATAATACAGGTATTTCTATACCACCTTTCTTGGTCCTCAGATTTCTCCTTAGACTTTATTCAAGGCAGTTTACATAGGCAGGCAATTTAAATCCCCATAGGGATTTTTACAATTTGAAAGAAGGTGTCTATCTTTCAAGAAACCACAACATTCAGATGTTTCTTTCTTGATCTGGTCGCACATTCTGGCCTCCATCTTCCCACGCTCAGAGCAGATGGAATAGCTCGGCTCAGCTTGTCAGCTGCTTCAAGGTCGCACGGTGCCGGTGGCCTCGAACTGGCGACCTTCGGATGTTATCTTCAGGCAAATGGAGGCTCAACCCTCTAGAGCAGACCTCCTGCCCTCAGGAATACTCCTCAGGAAACATGTCATCCATTTCTAGTATTCCTCTCTTAATAGACAATTTGACTTGTTTTGTCAAGCGCTTTTAGGAGAGACGCTGCTTAAGAAATGTTTGACGCCAGTGCTTTGAAACAGCAAGGATTTGTTGATGCATCTAGAGAATGTCTTTTTCTTCTGCATTTCTGCAGGAGCATTTCAATCATCATTTTCAGTGGATCAAATACTGAGAATAATCTGTTCTAACTTGCTACATTCTCCTTGGATTGGAATCTTTACATTATTTCAGTCAGGAGAAGCTACACGTTAATGTTAAAACAAAACAAAAAATAGCCACCATCTGTTCTGCATAATGTTTTTCTTTAGTATTCAAATGGGCAGGGGGCAGAAAAGAATTCAGATACTGTAAATGATAAAGCCTTATTTCCGCCAGCTTTATTGTTTGCCATGAGGCGAAATTCACCCCAGACTTAAATGTAGAATCTGTTTTGTTTTGAAAAATTGAATAACAAATGAACTCTGCCAGGAATGTATCCACTAATGAATGTCAGAATCTAAAGCCATGTGTGGAGAATCTTGGAAAAAGGCAGCCATTTTATTGGGTTTAGATTATTTTCCCACTTTGATGAGGGCCTAGCATTTTCTTTCCCTCAGAATTTAGAAGTCTTTCCTAAATTGCTGTTCAACAGGAATTTTTTTTTTTGTAAGGAAAACAACAAAAGGGGTAGAAAAACAAAACTCTTTTAAGACTACAACAGGGTTGAACAGTCAGCGCAAACAAAGAAATATCTGAAGTAAAACATCTTGGACCAGAAAACGCCTCAGAAGGCTGTATATCAAAACCCAATATTTATCTTTTATACTCAAGTTATTTGTATGTGCTTTCTCTGCTTGTGTACAGTTAATCTGCTGTTTACAGGATTGAAGAAGAGATGTATATACAAAAGAAATCCCATGTAAGCAAACTGTTGCCCTTAATAGTTTTCTTAATAAAAAAAAGGAATGCAAAATGAAAGCAAGGAATATATTGTACATGATCGCAAAAGGCCTATTCATGTCAACACTAAGCTATCTTGGATTAGCTGAAATGCAACCCCACTGCAGCCATGTGGCATTGAGGGGGGGTGTATCCCTGAGCTGCCCTGCCATCATGCAACGAAAGGGTGGGATAATTCTAGTGCCTTACTGGGTGCTTCAGCTGGGGAGACATTATGTTTGATCCATTAGCTTAGCTCAGGGGTGTCCAAAGTTTTTGGCAGGAGAGCCACATCGTCTCTCTGACACTGTGTCAGGGGCCGGGGAAGAAAATAATTAATTTACATTTAAAATTTCAGTAAATTTGCATAAGTTTACATAAATAAATATATTAAAGATGAACTTATATGAATGAATGAAGGTCTTGCAATAGCTCAAGGCCTATAAAAGGCCTTGCACAAAGCAAGGCTGGCCTTTCTTTTGCTGCTGCTACTACATCACAGATGTGAAACAACAAGCAGTGGAGGGAGCCCTCATCTCACAGCTCACATGAGAGGTCAAACAGTCGCCCTCACTCTGAGAGCAGTTGCGTCAGGCCAGTGCAGGCTCCAACAAATCTTCGGAGGGCCAGAGGCTCATTGGAGACTGGGGACTCCCTGAGGCCCGCATTGAGAGGCCTCGAGGGCCGCAAGTGGCCCCCGGGCCGGGGTTTGGGCACCCCTGGTTTAGCTCATTTTCGCTCAGTGTGCACAACTTTCTGAGCACATGTGCACCCTGACGTTTCTTGGTATTCCTATGTTCCTCTGTGTAGAGGATGTCATTGGCCTGGAGGCTTTGGTGGCTTGTATCATTTTGTTTAAAACACACACACAACATGACCTTGCTGCTTCAAGTTGCTTATGAGAGGGAGGGCGGAAGAAGAAGGAGTAGGAGTTGTAGTGGCTTTATAGCGGTGGAAGAATGACGTTAACGCAGATCAAGTAGGTGGCCCATCCCAACCATTCCAAATTTGTAAGTTTTCTTGCTAGGTGTAGTGCCTAGGTGTAGGATAGGATTGGGCTATTAAAGGGAGTTGCTTAATAGAAAAAAAGGAATGCAAAATGAAAGCAAGGAATATATTGTACATGATCGCAAAAGGCCTATTCATGTCAACACTAAGCTATCTTGGATTAGCTGAAATGCAACCCCACTGCAGCCATGTGGCATTGGGGGGAGGGGTATCCCTGAGCTGCAAGGGTGCTCTTATGGCCACAGACTTTTTGGTTTGAGAGATGTTGTGAAGTTCAGCTTCCTTGACCCCCTGGCACAGAGAAGCTCAGGCCATCAGTTGATGGTCTGCAACTTCGAGCCAGGTTGGGAATGCCCAAAAGGAGAGTAGATGGTGGCTTGCTGACTCTTTTATATGCTGCACCAAAGGGTGGAGGGATTTACAAGGCAGGGCCCTATGTGGGGTTGTTCAAGTCTGTGATTGGCTATTTTAATAAATGTGGCTCAATTTATCCTTCAAATGAATGTCTCGTGTTTATTGGAGGGTGCGAGGGCAAGGACAAAGCTAGTTATAGTCAGTGAACATGTAGCAAGCAAGCATGTGTCAGCATGGCTATGCTACCTTTTGAACAATTGCTCTACCCATTATACTTTCATTGTCAATCTTGTTCTGTTTATACTTAATGTCTGCTAGGGTTATCAAACTGTAAGCTAGGAAAGAGGCTTGGCTTCCTGGTCATGGTAAAGGCAAGTGCTGCACCACACACATGCCACCACTGAATCTCAATTGAAGGCAAAAGATATCAGATGAGCTCCATTTTCTTCCCCTTTTGGCCCTGTTCCTATCTATCAGACTGTGCAGACCTGGTGAACAGATCTCGATGCCAGCGAAAGTAGATGCTGTCAAAGCTGACCAAAGCTTCTGTGCAGCTGCAAGACTGCGCAAACTGAGGTCTTCTATCACACTGTCACTTAGCAGTGCAATGTGCACCTGTGCCATGACCATGGGTTTTGAAAGGTACAGACATGTTTTTCAAGTTGCAACATCCTGGACAATGTAAAGCCTTAGGTGAGACCGATATAAAGTATGTTAGCTGTGTGTGAGATCACAGAAAGTGTTTAGCCTCAGGAATTTGAACAATGTAAGACCACTGAGTGAATGGATTTGGGGTACTGCAAAGAGCTTTCTCAACACAAAGTAAAACATTTTTACAAACTAAAAACTAGGCAATAGGAACGTCAACAAGCTAAGCATTTGACTTAAAAAAAAAATTCTCTTGTGACCAAGTTTGTTCTGAGCCTCCTGGGGAGAATACGTTCAAGAGGGCTTCCCTTCATACAGTGTATGACTATGAAATTGATTAATCATGGACAGCAAATCAAATGTATCCCACCTGCTTCTGTTGCATTGGAGGAATCATTCTTAATGTTAGTTATAAGGGTTTCTGTGCTCAGGTTTTTGGACCCTGACAGGTTAGAACCCTGTTTAGGCGGACAACCCAATCTCCGATTGTCCATTACCTCTTTGCTGCCTCTCTCCTCCTCTTCTCTGTTCAGTGACTGTTGCCGGCATGCTGCTTCACTTCCACCAACCCACCTGAAAGCAGATAAAAAAGCAGATTTTTATTGGGAGAGGAGGGTTAATTAATAGTTGACAACCATGTGACATCAACAAGTCACACTTCTTGAATCTCTTGAATGGCAATACTTTCATGCAGGGCCCTATTACTGGTGCTCCCAAAAACAGATTTAACAGGCCTGTAATTACTAAAATTGGATAACCATTGATCGTAAGACATTACAGAACAAATGTACGTAATGTGCTTTGACCACTTCAAGGTGATCAATCCATGTTCGTTTCTCTGCGCACAAACCATTCGGAGTTCTTGATTATCTACACACACACACAAATAGTGACAAAATGCATAACATCCAGAAGGTTTCCTTTCATTATCATTTAATTCAGGTGTTTATTGCAGGTGTCATCAAAACTCTTTTTTCTTTTTTGCTCACAAGTTCTTCCCATTTAATGAAGTGTGCTGAGATTTATGTGGTACATAGATAAATGTTTTAGCAGCCTTACTCTTAAGCAGACAAAACAAAGAGAACTGTCTGGCTGCATAAATTTTATCAGGGACGATGATTCATGATCCCAAGTGTAAGATTCACAAACAATGTGACCCCAACCTTGACAATGCATTAATCAAGCACTAAAAAAAATGTAAATTCAAGGTTTTAACTGGAGGGGGGGAAATTGCTTAAGCAGAGCAACCTACATCCCTTGCATTATTCAGTTTATGATTCTGCATTTAAGACCAGCTACCGAAAAAACAAACAAACAAAAATCCAGAAAAAGCAAGAAATGTACAAGATGCACCATAAAACTAAACGATAGCCTGGAAAGAAGATAAATGGGTATTTTGGTGCTATCCAGGTCACCTTGATTTTTCGGAATATCCCAACATTGAAATAACTCGGGTTTTAAAAAAATTATTTCTTAAAATATATGTGAATTATATTTGGGACTTTCCCCCCTTCTTTTTGCAGTTGGTATTCTGAGGCCACAAGCAAGGTTCCCATAACATTTCTATCACTTCAGTGCCGCAGTGATCTGTAGCAGTTCTTCTCTGTGGTTGTATGCAAGTAAAAAATACTGTTTAAATATCTATCTGCTGTATAAGGTCTGGATCACTGGTTCCTAAGCTCTTTAGCACTCAGACCTTAGAAAATTAATTTTATGTTCATTGAGACATTTCATCATTGCCCCCCATGTAACCCTTCTCATTCTTCTATCCTCATCAATCAGTGATGCTAGTCTTGGGATATAACCAAAGGGTTACTGTTACCTACAGATACACAAATCCATTACTTTATTCCTATAAATGTTTCCATCATCCTTGCAACATGCTGCAATTGCACATTGAGTATGCTTCCCCACAAAAACAGTTTAGAATTTTCATAATCCATATACAAGCTTTTATATATATTATTATCCACAATTTTCTGTGTCACTTGTGCATCACATTCCTCATTCAAAGTACAAAATCTTTCTAAGCAAAATAATGCAATGTACACTGCATACATTTTATTAGCTTAACTGTAGATTGATTTGCATATCTGGTTGCTGCTCTTATATGTGGATCCGGAGATAGCAGTCTCAAACATGGAGTTATTAAGAACACTTATCTGCAACATCAGTGTGCAACAACAGCTCAAACGTGCACTGTGAAATTCAAATGTCATCTCTGATTCTGCAGGTAAGTGTCCAGAACGTATGATGTTACTTTGGGTAAGGACGTGTTGGTTCCTTGTTGTTTGGGAACTACTAATCCAGATTACACTTAAATATATAATTTACAGCGCAAGCCCAATTCTAACTCGCGCTGGAATGGGGAGGTCAGCTGGCCTGCCCTGTATTCAGCACAAGGTTGGAGCCAAAAGCTGCACAGCCCAGGACAAGGGCAATTGCTTTCCTTTACCCCGGGTAGAGCTGCAGCAACCCCAATGGGGTTATTCGCATCTGTGCCACCTAAAGAGGTGGCACAGTGAGCAGACTGAACTGTGATGGACTGCCCAGCACAAGTGCTGGATCCCGGCCCCACCCCTCCTTTCCCACTGCCTGCCCACCACCCGCCCTCCCCCAAGCTTGTCTGGTGCAAACTTACCTGGCTGCACTTAGCCACCATGCACTTATCTGGTTTAGCTGCTGCAGAGGCTGGATGCAGCCTCTGCAGGCTGGCGCATGTTCTTGCACCAGCTCATCTCCAGTTTAGGATTGTGCCTTTATAGCCACATTTCATAATTCTAGACAAAATTATGTCTGAAACATGGGTGCTTTTTTACCCTAAAATGCAAAACAATTGGATAGAATTGTCTAATGATAAGAAAGCAAAATTAATTAAAACAAATACTGATCATTCACAGTAGAGAATATAGATTAAAATTGTGTAGAATTTGCAAAGTTTTTTAGGTCAGAATTCAAACATTTTGGGAATGGTCCAATGGATGTTGAGGTCCAGGTGCATGCTTGCTAGATCTTGGTATAGACCTTCCATATTTCATAAAAGCTGGCACTGTTACACCTCTCCAAGTTTAAGAAGCAGTTCTGTGGCAGGGCAAATGATGCATGAAGAGGGATCTCATGCTTTTTGGAACCAAGAGTGGTGCATCTATTGAACATCTCACTATAGACTTCTTTCTGTCCTTCAACCTGGCCCTGAGGCAGCCAATGCTGTAGTCAAAAGAAAACACACATGGAAACAGCATATAAATTTCCTTTCTAATCTGAGAGTTTAGGGTTTTATTCACATAGCCCCGAGTTCAACTTGCTAATCATGCAGGTGTCACTAAAAGCAAGCAGAGAAACTGATATGAAATATTTTACTTTAAATGCAAGTGATGATTTCATTTTCCCTGTAAACGCTCTTCCCAAAAGACTCAGTGTTAACTACAAATCAGGTATGACTGCCATTGACTAGTTCTCACTGTTTATCTCAGTTCACTGAGTCTGGAAAAGAAAAGTGCATAGATCAACCCACCATATATTTGTTAAACCTATGACAGTATTTGTGGGGAGAATAGAGAGGAGGAGTTCAAATTCAGCCTTTGCTCTCAGTAGCAGACCTAGCACTGGGCAAACAAGGCAAAGGCCTGGGTACTGAACCTGTGTGACTCTAGGACTGCGTGGGAAGCCTCACTGAGGCTCCCGACATGGTCGGAAACTGCACTTCCAGTTTTCCAAAAGTCTAGTTTTAGATCATGGGGAAGCCTTGGAAGGCTTGCCCAATCAGTGCTAACATCGTGCAATTCTCTGTCGCATTTGAAAAGTGGCTTTGCGCAAGTGGGTGGCATCTCACAGGGGGGTGGCATCGCTGACTTTTGCCATAGGAAGGGGAGGGGTAAATCCGCCACTATTTGCTCTTCATCATCTCCCTCTGACAGATGATCAGTGGCACAGAAAGTGAGGAACAGAGACAAACCAAGACTAGTAACAAACAAACCAAGTGGCCAGGAGGGCCACGGGTACTAGGTGACAGGCTGCTGGAGGGTGTCATAGAGGCTGCTGGTGTACAGGTGGGTGGGTGCAGCCCTTGGTGCTCAAAGTGGCGAGTGCCATGATTTGGCCCCACCTGCCCTCCCCCTGAATGGCTCCAAAATAGAGCCATTCCAGAAGTGGAGGGTTGTAGCATGCAAGCAGGGGGTGACATGGGGGTGATGTGTGGCATTTCCGTGTCACCTGGCATGAGGTGCCAGGAAGCATCTGTTTGCTGCTGATGAAGAAGCCATAGTCTAATGACCTAAATAATATTTGACTAGAGTTACATGTAGAAAGTCTCAGTTTGTCAGACTTTTAACCTATTAAAACCTGTGTTGTGCCCTTATTTGCATATGTATTTGTTGAATCAAGACCAAACCTTGTTAATGTTTCCATCTCATTTCATTTAAATAAGTGGAAAATGCACAGATTCATTGCTATGATCCCTGTTGTCTTTTGTTTTCCTTTCTCCCCTACTTGCTAGACATACTGTTACAAACTGTGGTTATGTTCAGATGTAACGTTTCAGGAATTGGAACTAAAGTAGACCCAAGCTGACCCTCTCTAAGAGAAAGTGAAAGAAAAAGAAAGAAAAATTAATGCAACTGATGATGGTATAGTTGTAATAATGCCCAAGTGATGAAGCCAGGTGGTCAGCAGACCTATGAAAGCATGCGCATATATAGATTCTGGCTGTGGGCAGAGAGCAGGGTTGAAACATGGATCTAACATTTCTCTGTAAATGTTTTGAGAGAAGATGACTTCCAAGCCTAGCTGCTGGGCACAAGTGTTTAAAGGATGGAGAAAGATGCCAGCATGCTAGCTGAAGTTCCATTCAAAGGGTCTGTTGCTGCAATGCTGCCAGGGGACATTTAGAGACAAGGAGGTCGTCAGGGAACATGCCACAGCCTAGAAATAAAATCCTCGTCTGTGATTCTTCGTGAGAAACGTCTTATGGATTTAATTCTTTCATTGTAAGTGTTTAGTTTACATCTGAGGAAAGAATATTCAAAATGAGCCAGAATGAACAGCAGGTGCTGTTTTTGGCATCACCTAGGATCTTTATGTTTCAGCTTTCCTAACAATTAGATAGGAGAAAGGGAGGGCAGGTTCTATTTCTTTCAGATACATAACATTTAGAAGTCAATGTGACATTTTACTGGCATTTTGTTCATATCATCCCTGCTTTCTTTATTATCCTTTGTCATAAATTTAACTTTGCCTCTTGTGCATATATTTACTTGATCTTTCCAGCAAAGTTTATTCCCCCCCCCCCACTTCATAATAAAACAGGTATAATCTCCACTGGGATTATGGATATACTAAAATATATTTTGTCTGCACTCATCATGTTCCCCAAATAATCCCTTAAAAAAACCTTTTCCTGTATAATCCACCCAGGCTATATATGAATATTTTCAGTAGATGTACCTGAGATTGTTTTAAATAAAATGTAGATATTCACGAGCACTCACAAATTATATAGTTTAATATTGAGGTGCATCTAGGAGAGGCTTTTTTGTTTTTGTTTTAAATGCCAATGTATTATTCAGGCTTTGTACTTGGCCGACAAAACCTGAGTGTCCTTTTCAAGTGTAAGGGCAGGAGAAACCAAAAATTTTGCATATCTCTAATAGCAGAGATGAAAAACTGAAAAGTATCCAGTTTTTCTTGGTGCCAGAGATTACTAATAACTATTCAGTCACTGTGTGCACCTCGTGATACTTTGGAAAAAATGCTGGCATATCAATGAATAAAAAGCACTCTTGGGAAGGAGAAAGAACTCTCGGAGAGTTTAAAAGATAGGCCATGCCAGTCTGGATTTGGGTAGCATACTCAAATATACTTAAAGCATAGCTGAAGAAGAAAACAAATTGACCACAATACAAATGTTCAAACCAGTTTTCATCCTTTTAGCAGAATTGCTGGTGTTTGTTGACACATGTAAGAATTCAGTGTTTAGTTAGTAGACTATAAACAATAAGGGTCCTTTATAGCATTTTCCAAGCAATATAAGAGCACGACTTAATTAAGTAGCTCATTGAGGTCAGTCTTTTGGTTAAAGCCTCAGAATGTTTAAGATGAACCAGACACAACCCATTTATGATGTGTAGTGAGGCAGCTACCTTAGCCAAGAGACAGGCATCCTACATTTACCCTGTGCTACATCTGCCAGCCACCTCTCCCAGTTGCCTCACTACACCTCTGTCAGCTGCTTCTGCCCACTGAGGACCTCCCTTCTTATTTTGCACTGACACTATCACCACTTCTCCTTTCAATCTGTTCTCTTTTCCTGGCTTTTGAAAAGTCAGGGGCAGGGAACAGAGTGGAAGGCATTGGAATGGAGAGGGGGAAGTAGCAGAGTAATCAGTAAAAGCCCCCCCTCCTCGATAAAAATATATCCCACCACCTGGGTTAGTTGTTATCAATAAAACATACAAACAGGAGCTGGGGTGGATTCCGTGTTTGTGTTGGGGGGGTAGTACATAAGTACTACCCTTAACTTGCCTGAGAGCTCTTGCTTACTCTATGGTCAAAATGCTGTTGAAGATTTGAGGAAGAGCCTGCCAGGACAGATACTTCATAGATTTCACCACCACAGTAAGTGGCTAGTCCTCTAGCGTAGATGGCATTAAAATGGATTAGACAAATTGGAGGCAAGATCAGTCAATGACTATTAGCCATGGAACTTCCATCTTCAGAAATAATACATGCTAGGAATAATGGACAAGAGATGGCTACCATTTTCATACCTGGATTCTGAGCATCTGGAAACAATTGTTACTGTCAGCAGAACTCAGTATTAGATGGATCCAATAAGATCATGCTTTTCTGTTCTTTTGAGTTTCTTTAACCTCGAGCGCAGCCATTTTCAACCACTGTGCTGTGGCACACTGGTGTGCTGCGAGTGGTTCACAGGTGTGCCACAGGAATTTGTGGGAAGTCATTTATTAACAGGGCCAATGGGAGATGTGAGCCCCCCACTGGCAGCATGGTGTCAATTGTCAAAAAGCTGGTGGCGTTCCTTGACTATTTTAGTGCCTTGTCAATGTGCTGTGAGATGAAAAAGGTTGAAAATCACTGCTCTAGCTGTTGAATTAAAATATTAGCTGTTGATTAAAATATGCAACTTGTCCCTCAAAACGGCCACGGTACCAAAAGATTGGAGGACAGCAAATGTCACACTGATCTTTAAAAAGAGAAAGAGGGGGAACCCAGGAAACTATAGGCCGGTCAGCCTAACATCTATACCAGGTAAGATGGTGGAATGCCTCATCAAAGATAGAATCTCACATAGATGAACAGGCCTTACTGAGGGAGAATCAGCATGGCTTCTGTAAGGGTAAGTCTTGCCTCACAAACCTTTTAGAATTCTTTGAAAAGGTCAACAGGCATGTAGATGTGGGAGAACCCGTGGACATTATATATCTGGACTTTCAGAAGGCGTCTGACATAGTCCCTCACCAAAGGCTACTGAAAAAACTCCACAGTCAGGGAATTAGAGGACAGGTTCTCTCATGGATTGAGAACTGGTTGAAGATCAGGAAACAGAGAGTGGATGTCAATGGGCAATTTTCACAATGGAGAGAGGTGAAAAGCGGTGTGCCCCAAGGATCTGTCCTGGGACCGGTGCTTTTCAACCTCTTCATAAATGACTTGGAGACAGGGTTGAGCAGTGAGGTGGCTAAGTTTGCAGACGACACCAAACTTTTCCGAGTGATGAAGACCGGAAGTGATTGTGAGGATTTCCAGAAGGATCTCTCCAAACTTCCAGAATGGGCAGCAAAATGGCAGGTGCGTTTCAATGTAAGTAAGTGTAAAGTCATGCACATTGGGGCAAAAAATCAAAACTTCACATATAGGCTGATGGGTTCTGAGCTGTCTGTGACAGATCAGGAGAGAGATGGGGAGGTGGACAGGTCGATGAAAGTGTTGACCCATTGTACGGCGGCAGTGAAGAAGGCCAATTGTATGCTTGTGATCATTAGAAAAGGTATTGAGAACAAAACGGCTAATATTATAATGCCATTGTACAAATCTATGGTAAGGCCACACCTGGAGTATTGCGTCCAGTTCTGGTCGCCACATCTCAAAAGAGACAAAGTGGAAATGGAAAAGATGTAAAAAGAGCGACTAAGATGATTACGGGGCTGGGGCACCTTCCTTATGAGGAAAGGCTACGGCGTTTGGGCCTCTTCAGCTAGAAAAGAGACGCTTGAGTGGGGACATGATTGAGACATACAAAATTATGCATGGGAAAGATAAAGTGGATAGAGAGATGCTTGTTACACTCTCACATAACACCAGAACCAGGGAATATCCACCTAAATTGAGTGTTGGGAGAGTTAGGACAGACAAAAGAAAATATTTCTTTACTCAGCATGTGATTGGTCTGTGGAACTCCTTGCCACAGGATGTGGTGATGGCATATGGCCTGTACACCTTTAAAAGGGGATTGGACAAGTTTCTGGAGGAAAAATCCATTATGGGTTACAAGCCATGATGTGTATGTGCAACCTCCTGATTTTAGAAATGGGCTATGTCAGAATGCCAGATGCAAGGGAGGGCACCAGGTGGCAGGTCTCTTGTTGTCTGATGTGCTCCCGGGGGCATTTGGTGGGCCACTGTGAGATACAGGAAGCTGGACTAGATGGGCCTATGGCCTGATCCAGTGGGGCTGTTCTTATGTTCTTATGAATTCTGACATGTTCTCACACTGGAAGTACAAAAGGCACACCTGCACCAACAAGGTTCCAAGCCCCACAGAAAGAGACAAATGCTCACAGTACAAGATCAAAGACAGCCAGGATTATATTCAAAGCAGCATATTACTGGACACAGGAGTGGAAAACAAAACAATACATTTTCCAGCACAATTGTTCTACCAAACACAGGCTTGTTTAGTGGCCTGTGGTTTTAAACCATGCAGCTTGCTCTGTAAAACTCACATTTCCTTCAGCTTGCATATGAAAAGATTTTGCTTCCACTCGGTTACAAACACTCTCTTCCCCAAACATGTGTGCAGTTTATACTGACTCCATCTTGGTCAGGCAGGCCTCCCTGATCTGTGAAAAGGGGTGAGATTTTGCTGGCTCCCAAGGAAAGGCCCTTCTGTGGTCAATATAATCTGGGTGCTTGAGATCTGACAAAATGATATCTAGAAAGAATAAGTCCTGCCTGGATGTTAAATGCCCAACGGGGTAGTCCTTTTCAGACTCTGGGCCAAGAAGTCCTTCCACCTGAACCTGAGATAACACACCCCGCCACACTATTGTTCAGAACTCCCCTAGATAGGCCATCAAGCTGTTTTGTGTCTTCCTGGAAAAACTCAGTCAAGGCTAGGAAACTCAAAATGCATCCCTCAAGAAGCTCTCCAAACTCCTTTGTCCTGCCAAATATCCCTTTGTTTCCCTTGTGAAAAGTCCTGTAATTTCCCTGCTCTGGAAGCAGATTGGGGTCACTTTGGAAGCAAACAGATTGGGGGGTTTTGGATTCAGAAGCAAGCAGCTGAGGGCCAGCTCCCTTTTTCTCTCAACTAAGAACCTGGGAACTTTGCAGCCCTGCCTTGCTGCTCAGGAAGGACTTCACACTCAAGCCATAACCAGCAGATTAGAATAGGTCATTCCGCCCCCCCACACACTTTTGATCTCTCTCTCTCTCTCTCTCTCCCCCCAATCCTGAGTTGCCCAGTGCACAGGTCTGCAGCGGCCCTGAAAATGGCTGCCATTGCATCCAGCACACCCCAGGCCACTGCCGCCACCTCATAAGGAGAAGGGGACTTCCATTCCCTTCCCCCCGGGTAAAGTGAGTAGCCCCACAGTGGGGCTACTCAATTCTACGAGGATCCAGCAGTAAGCCAGTGCACATTCTTTAGGTTTGGGCCATCTGTCATCTCCAACTAATTTCTGCTGTCCAAATTTAGCTATTTGGAAGTATCTCTCTCCTCTGTAACTGACTATGAACTGTATGAAATTAAATTATGAAATGTATGTATGAAATAAAGTGTATGAAATGAAATTATGAAGTATCTCTCTCCTCTGTAACTGATTATGTAACTGTATGAAATTAAACATGGCTTTTACTTGTTATATTTCTTCAATAAACTCTTTATCTTCTTTGAAAAGCTCTTGTCTTGTGGTTACTGTTAGCTTAATTTTGAGGCACTTTGAGATTGGTTGCACTGCTCATCCATGTCAACGATCCCAAACCTTGTCACACTGCTAGATTTGACCTCTGGCTTGCTAGTTTCCCCAATTTCAGTTATTTGTGTATGTCTGCATGACACGTGTAGGGCACATGTGAAGGAACAGTGTTAGCAACAACTCCCCTTTTTACTTCCAGTTTGGCTTTTGCTTCTATTTCACTTCCCACTGTAAACTAGATATAGAGAGAGATGTACATGAAAATCATGAACTGTTTAAGTTTCAGTGGATATTTCCATTCCTGGAAACAGCTCAGAATAGTTTTTTCCCAGAAAAGAATTAGGGCTGCAGTCCTTATATCTACCTACCTGAGAGTGAGTCTCACAGTGGAAGTTCTAAATAAACATGAATAGGATTGCACTGCATGACACTTCAACACTGTCATATCAGCCTTTAGTACTGCTCTATGTTGCCTGACATGTTTTTATTATATAGGTGCATGACACACCAATAATAAAGAAATAAATGACCCTACTAATAAATGATCCTTCCCCAAGGATCGGACCATTTGCGACACACCAGTGTGCCACAGTCCACGGGTTGAAAATTGCTGCTCTATACATATAGCTGCATACAGTACATGGGATCACAAATTCTACATGCACAAGACTGCATTTTATTAAGGCTGTATTTTAAAAATCGTGAAATCATACCCCCAAATTATATATCATTCTCAGTAATTTGAGCCATTCTTAATGACCAGGGGGTATCTTACCCCATTCATAGATGGTGTCTATGAAGGATTTTAATTACGCCAACACACTGAAAGGAACAATCAGCAAGTTGCCTTGTTTTTCCTTGATTAGAAGCAATCAGCTGCCTGATGTTTGCCTAATGAGCGCAGACAACAATTTGTAAATGAGGGCCCATATACCAAGTTGCCACTGAAACATAAATTCCATGTAACTTAATTGCAATTCAGCTGCATAACATTGGCATCTCTGTTTAAAGCTTAATCAGGTTCTAAGGAATAAAGCTTTGTGCTAGCCTTTCAATCACTTTTTCTGTCTTTAAAGGAACTACTTTGTTCTTATATTTTCCACCATCAACAAAGAAAACAATTCCCTGCAGTAATTTATATACATACCATTGATTAGATGCAAAAGAAACTTTTGTATATTCTCCAAAGCTACAAGTTTGTGCAACCACTTGAAATTTTTTCCCTTATTGATCAAAAGAAAAAACAACTAGCTTTTAGGCTCAGAAACTGGTGCTGAGAAATAATGAAGGCTAATTAAAAGTAATTTTCCTAAATTCCTACTACTGAGATAACCTTTGCAATTGCTAGAATTGTATCTCGAAACCCCTCATCCTGCATAGTCCATCAGAAAGAACTGCATTAGTAAGAGGAGCTAACATCACCATAGATTCAAACATCAGGAAAAATTTGCTTTCAGACAGAGCTTATTATGGGAGGAGAAGAAATCAGGTCACTTTTAGGCTAAATAAAAAAAAAATCCTGAGACTCCAGACTGAGACAATAGAACGATTGAAAGCAACAGCAGTGAATGATGTTCTTTTAAAGTGTGTCTTGATTTGTTTTGTATAGTGTGTGAGCAAGTGATGCCGAACACTGGAGCCTGAGAAAGGAAGTGAGGAGAAAGGAGGTGGTTTTGGTTTGGTACATGATTCATTTATGCTGCAAAGGGACATAGCTGCTTAGCACAGTAATGCTCAGTGGAGAAGGGCATCTTCTCAATGGAGAGGACAGCAAAGGTATCTTTTGGAACTGAAAGTATTTCCTGCTCCCAACCGAAGAATAGTACAGAAATGGTGTTGCTTGGTTTAGCCACTTTTAGGAGTTTAGATCATGTTACGTATAGGGTGGAGACGATGCCAACGAATGAAGCACAGGATAACAAAAATTCAAGCACAGAGACAAACCATCAATCTGATTTCTGATCTGGTCTACACATGCAGCAGAATAAGGTGGTGGAATGGACGGTGCCACTTCAGCCTTCAGGTGAAAGTGTACTTTCTAATGATTTTCTACTTAAAACAAACCAAAACCTTTCCTGCACATGAAAAAACCAACAAAGGAAAGAGGTATGTTAGAATTCTTCTCCCTGATGTGTTCACTTTCAACTCATAGTCAGTTTTGTAAGTGGTGCAGCATCTAAAAGTTGCAGTAGCATAGCTAGACGGGGGCAAAACGGTAAGTACTGCAGGTTCTACAATGCACAGTGTCAGCGGCCCCTCCCACTCGCTGTTGGAGCCCTTCTGGGCAGCAACAGCAACACACAAGAGATGCTGTGTGGTTTGGTGAGCGCCTATGTGTTGCCTTTGTTGCCTGGAATGGCTCTGATGGCGAGCGGGAAGACTGCTTGCATGTTGCGGCACCTGCGGTACTTACAGTTCCCCCCTCTAGCTATACTACTAAAAAGTGGTATCGCTCACCTTTTATCTGAAATGGTGTGGTCCATGTTACCATCACAATATTCTGCCACTCCATGTCCACCTGCCTAATGTGTAGACCAGATTTTCAATGCATTGAATGAGCCAATGCTCTGTTGTTGTTTTTACCACTGTAGGGCCCAACGTACAACTCTGCACTGATACCACCTAACCCTCTCCACAGATGGGCTGAAATGTGCCCTTTTTTTTTAATGTGCAGTTCATAAGCAGGAGGCCTCTAAGCAGTAGTCACTCCTGCCTTATTTGACTCATTACCTCAAATTCTGCATCTCATCCTGCAGTAATGAATAGGTTGTGACAAGGCTAATAGTACTTGGCACAAGTATTCAGGGTCATCCTGCCTGAGTGACTTAATAACTCCACATCAAATTGCCTACCAGGCTAACTTGGCAAACAAGATGCTGCAGTTCTCTCTAAACTCATTCCAAAGGGCCGTCTACAGCCTCTTCTTTCCTGTCTTCAGTAGTCTTTAGTATACAAAGAGTGCAGATGGTCAGCTTGGATGAGCATTTCTACCTATGTATATTTATTTTTAGAAAGAAGAAGAAAGAAAAATCATCCAGAAGCTTCAGCCAAATCAGATAATTGGCTCCTCATAAATCTGCCTTTAGGAACTAATTTTTAAATTTACCGTTAACAGCTCCTAAACAATGCATTAAAATGTCCACAGCATAACTCACTAAAGTAAATTGTCTGGAGGAGGCGAATCCAATAAAAGTCTTCTCGATTTTCTCTTAAGTTACTCTTTGAGATTTAATGGGTGGCCTGAGCAGCCATAATGACTGTGCATGTTGCACTAATAGAATTTTAATGTATCTCCTGAATGAGAGGAATTATCAAGAATATTGAAATAATTAATATCAAGCTTTTAATGGATTTTAGTTTATTGCTTTTGGAGTGGTTGGGACAGAAGCAGAGATCTATTTAAAAACTTTTCAATTTATACAAACAAAGCCCTTCCCCCTCCCCCTTCTGTTCATCCTGTATATGGCTCACGGCAGGTATAAAATATGCAACACATGTCTGGTCCAGACATATGTGGACAGTGGAAGTTGTACTGGATTGAAATGATGTTTAAAAGGCAGGACATTGCAGCCAGGTCCGGTATAGATGAAATCACAAAAGTTAGGAAGATTTTTCGAGTTACTTAGGTAATGAGTTCACTGCCATAACAATGAAAAGTCATATACCTTTACTAGGTACCTAAAATTAGAGAAATGGCAAAGCAGAATGCCTGCTCTACAGCATCATTGGAGGATGGAAATGACAATCATGGATTGTGTTTTTATTCCATAGAGACCTGCAGGGTGCTGCTGAAAGTGATCTGGTCACTTTCTGAGTGACAAGGGCAGCCCAGATTGCTGACTGAGTTGCATGTCCGGAGTGGCAGACCCTGACTTGGAAATGAGAAAGACTTTGTGTCATCCTTCCTTTCACCCTACCCCAACGCTAAGCTGCTCAGAAACAACATTTGGAGACAAGACCTGAAACAACCTGCTAGTACAAGCTGTCACTCCTCTGGCCTGGAGTCTGCTAGCAGTTAAAAATATAGGAGGAGAGAAGACATTTACTAAGAACCTACCTATGATAATGCAATTATAGGGGTTCTTTAAAATTCCACGCCTAACAGACCAGACTTATAGATATCTGACCAAATATCTCATATATTGAAGAGAGCCACAGGGATAGAATTGGATCAGGACTGTGACCTTTGGGGAACGGGAGCTGAGGCATGGGGGTAGGCGTAACCCTATCCACATCTGCCATGTTATGTATGTTCTCCCTAACAGAACAAATAGCTGCCTGCAGTCTACATCGACAAAATGACACAGGAGAAAAGGCAGTGGTTCCCAAACTTACTGCAGCACCCCTGCAGCGTCTTCTTTCTGGCTCAGCCAGGCACTGCCATATTGGATCTCGCAAAATATCACAAGATCTGAAATGGTGGCATCCAAATCTTGTGAGATTTTACAAGATCCAAGATGGTGGTGCCCAAAACTTGCAGGATCTTGCAAGATCCAAAATGGCAGCACCAGGGAGAACAAGTTTGGGGTACCACTGGGGACATGCCTTTGTGAGTGTCCTACAGCATTGTGACAGACACTTTGGGAACCCCTGGGTAAAGTTTATGCTTCCACTGCTCAGGACCATGGTCCCAATCCAATTAGGGCCATCTCTCAGTTGTGTATTATTATTTTTAATAGGAGATCCTAATCGTGATTTCTTTGTGTCACACGGAGCTTGGATCTCTGTTGTTGTGTCATTCTCTACAAATGTCCAGCTTTGCCTGACTGTGCTTCAAGCCTTCCAGCTTTCTTTGCCGGTAAGGACAGAACCTTCAAAATTCTTAACAGTCTAAGCCAAGCTAATTTCCTTATTATGTAGCAGATGCTACCCTTCTGCTTTGCTCTTGTTTGTTTATCAGATTCAGGATGGATAATACTAGCTACTTGTTTGGCTTGCAAATTAGTTGCTGGGTACTAGTAAAGCCATTATGTGCAACCTGTCAATTGTGTTGTTTACAGTCATCTTCTTTGGTTGAATGGTATTGTGAATTTTGTACTGAAGGGCACAAGTAACGGTTTGTCCCAGGTCTAATTCACCCAAGGTAGAGCACAAGAATAAGTCTTGAGCTCTAACACACATCCTCACTGTGCACAAAAGCTTCAGAGTGAGTTGGGCCCCAAGAACATATATTTACAGGTGTGCACCGCTTCACAACAGGCCACATAATGACAAACTGCATATATGATGGTGGTCAAAGCACAACAAAGAGGCTCTTAATGAAGCAAGCAGGTCTCCCATAGCCTGCAGCAGAGTGTCTGTTTACAAAACAAAGGCACTAGATTGGGTGGAACGTTTGCTTAACAATCTAGCCATATAACGTGGATCAGAGAACATATCCCTATCGTTGTGGCACACACCTATATATATATTCACTTCCATGTCTCATCACATATAAAACAGAAATATTGGGGTAAAGACAATGGTATTACACCAAATGGTAGAAAAGCACAGGAGTAGGTTTGTGGTAGAAAGAAAAAGTGCATCTGTTCCAGAGAAATGTAGCCAAGGAAAAGGCACACAACTCAGAGGCATCTTGATGGTGAACACCACCTAGTGGATAGCTTACCTCCTGTGCCTTGGTGACACAAAACTACAGGGGTGATGTAATGATGTCATCACACCACCTCCCTACCTTCCAGGCTATTATGTTATATTAACTATGATAGCCCACCTCCAGATTGCCTCCATTCAGCAATTTCTGGGCCCTGTTGCTTTGTTTTCTTGCCAGAGAATAGCAAAAATGCAATTTCTGGTGGTGTGGGAGGTGGCAGGGCCAAGATCACCAAAGATTACTGAATGGCAGATGACATGGCCAGATAGCGCCCCTTTCTGGCCAGTACCTGGAGCAGTCTGCAACAGTTACCCTGGCTTGCTACGCTAGTGGTACCACTCATTATAGCAAAATCCAGCACGTGCAACGAATGAAGGGAAATGTTCTGCCATGTTTTAAAACTTGCCTATACTTGTTTTAAAACCATGTTTTAAAACTTACCTATACAGCAGCACACATTCTTACCATCACGCAGCCCATGATAGGCACGTGTGTGCCTCCCTATTCTTCCCTACTCATCCGTGATGCTCTACTTCCTGCCTTCTTTCACTGCTCTGTTTGGCCACCTGGGGATGGGTCCAAATTTCATGCAGTGGACAGAGGTGAGGGCCATGCTGGCTGATCACATTTGCTGTCCTCCATGCTTCAGAACAGGCTGCCTGTTCTCTTCCTGTGTCACTGTGACACTTCATCTGCAGCAATGGCACGTCTGCCAAGCAAAGCCGCCTATTTTGATATTCACGGGAGGTGAACAGTGCTGCTAGGGAAGTGGGCCCAGCTGCAGAGTTCAGGGTATCACAGCATGATGTGTCCTTTGCTTTGTGGTCACTGGTGGAGCCTTTGGCTGCATCTGTGATCCGTGCTGGCTGCCTGAGTTGTCCAGGCTTTTGCATCATCCTTGTCGAGAAGATTGCTTAAAAATAATCATATCATGTTCTATTGCTCACCCTTGCTTTGGCATGCTGTTGTCTCTCCTGATTAGCAGTGACTGAGACTAGCGGTATTGGCACAGCATTTCTGATGTATTAATGTGAGATAATAGTAGCTAGAAGACTCCTTTTGTCCTCAGCTCAGTGCCTTCTATAGAAAGCCTGGATGTTGGTGACTGCTTGGCCTTTCTGAACTGCTGGAAACTAGGGTGAATTTGGCTTTCTGAGCAGCTGCCGAAGTCAAGTAACACTGCTAGGACCTTGCAGCACTGGGAGCCTTAAAAAGGCTAATTTCAAAAGCAAGCGGATAAAGGAAAGTGCAGGGGACAAGACCCTCAAGAAGTTTTGTGGGCCTGTCCATTTCCTCAGCAAACCATTTGAGGACGCATGTTTTGTCTGCTTTCCTCACAGCCAGAATGAAAATGTTCAATGCTTTCTTGAAAGGCCTAAGAGCAAATGGTCTGTGTGTGTGTGTGTGTGTGTGTGTGTGTGTGTGTGTGTGTTTTAAATGGAGCCGGAAGAAAGTGAGTCGAATTATTTGCCCCATGTGGCAGTTTGACAGGCTCGTTTTCAGAAATGCTGAACATGGCTTCAGGAAATTGAGCTGACAGGAAGGCTGGCCTTTGACTGGAGTCCAGTTCAGACTGGCGACTTGCTATGCGTTTCAGAGGGGAGGGAGCATTTGTCTGTAGCGTGAGGAAAGCTTATTTGCTTAAACCATCTGTCTTTTGTTTTTGCTAAACGTATTCCTTGACCTACAGAAGCCCCTGGCACCATGACCCCTCTCGCTTTTTGTCTCTGGCCCCCTATAAGCCAGATAATATGGGCGATAAATTAACAACAGATTAATTAGGAGTGTCTGGCTATGGAAAGTCCAGCCGTATAATTCTGTAGAGTTAATTGAAACTTTTTTGTCCCCTTAAGCCTCCAGACTGAAAGGCTTGCAATTGTAGAGGATGCCAGCTGCAGAGAGTTGTTGAGAAATATTACTTTAACGTGAGAACTGCAAAGCTGGGCCTTTGGTACCTAATGAGGCAAAGGAAGGGTTTTTGTTTTCAGTTCAGGACCCCACTATTAAGATGATACCATCGTTTTTAAATTTCACTCCTGGGCACTTGGCCTGCATAAGATGCTATACATCACTTAAAGCATAGGTTATAATTTAGCCCTTTAAACAATCTTAACTTGGGCAGCACGCCTGCTGAAGTAAATGGTGTCAATGCCAGCAGTGACTTATGTGGCCTGAAACTCAGAGCTATGGGCTTTTGGCAGGGGGAGCCCTGAATGAATCAAGCAGAGAAAAAAGCAGGGGATCCTTGTCACTGGGTCAGGATTCTTGGATTTCAGAATTATTGAATCCAGTCTGGCTGATCTGTTGTTACTTGGTGTGGTTGTTGTTACGTGGTGTGCTTTTAAACACATGCTAACAAGAGCACATGAGAAAAATCTATGTTGTGTGTGGTGACCCTGTGTAATGGCCAATGGCACAACTCTGGTTTCAGGGGGAATGGTTTAGGAGGGAAGATGAGCCTGAAGGTGCAGCAAACAAACTTTTGTTGTGGGGATAATTTAACAATATATAACAATTTAGCAATAATAGAGAAGGGGAATCAAAACTAAAAAAGCAATTCAATGTTTCAAACAATAGTAAGGAAGGGCAATCAAAAATCAAAAGTAAAATGGACTAGGAGTCCCACAGCGCAATCCTATGCATGTCTACTCAAAGTAAGGGTGCATTCCTAACCAACTTTCCAGCACTGACATAGCTGTCCCAATGTGGCGTGCACTGCATCTTGCAATGGGGAGGCAGTCAACGGGCCCTCCTCAAAGCAAGGGCATGTTTGTTACCTTAACTTGGGGCTGCATTGCAGCTAAGTCAGTGCTGGAAAATTGGTTAGGATTGTGCCGTAAGTCCCATTGTATTCAATGGGGCTTACTCCCAGGAGAATATGTACAGGATTAAAACCCCAGACTCACAAACATGCACACATACACAGCTCTCATGCAATAGAAGAGGAGGACTGAAGTGTTAAATGTTTTGTCAGCCAACACTGTGAATTGCCTCACTTAAAAAACTTAGTATCCTCAGAGAAACTCCATTGTTACAGTGTACCCCCCCCCCCCAAAAAAAAAAACTCTTCTTGTTTTAACAACCTAACAGCTACTACGTTAGGAAGTGGGTAATTGTAATTGTTAACAGGGTTTATCATGAGTAGTTCAGTTGCTAACTCTTCATAGTGTTTATTTGCCATTGATCCTTCCACACATTGCTTAAACAAGTTTGAGAGTAACTTCTGTACAGTTCCTTGGACAACCATGTTCATGTTTCATGACAAGGAAATAACAAACTATTGTGGGTAAAGGACTTTATGAATAATTGTAATTAGTTTTGTTTTTCTTTTTTCTTTCATCCTGTGCCTTTAACTACAGCTTGACAGGCAGGAATTGAGCAGGTGATGTTTTGCCTATTATTTTAACTCTACCAGATACACATGATTGTAACCCTCATGCAAAAATGGAAACTCTAAATAGGAAATTGCAGCCATTCATTCAATTTTCCCAATCATACAATAAAAGGGATTTTCTAGGCCCTAAGCAGGGGAAAAAAATTCTGTAGTTGCTGAGATAGTGTGTGTGATTTTGACATTCTTATTCCTGTTAGCACATGATCATCTCTTGGAGGAAAATGAACTTTTATTGTTAGCCATAGTGAGTTAGTTAATGACTATAGTTAGTCATTTGGCATCCCATCTCCACTCAACAAACAAAACTCCAGTTATGCTAGTGCAATGGACACCTATCAGAAAGTGCCCGAGTCATCACTATGATGAGCAAAGGGCACTCCGTTTCTCTCCTTCTCTGCCATTTTGTGACCTTTAAGAAGTTTTTCTTTTTCTTTTT
Source organism: Tiliqua scincoides (assembly GCF_035046505.1). Lineage (NCBI taxonomy): Eukaryota > Metazoa > Chordata > Lepidosauria > Squamata > Scincidae > Tiliqua > Tiliqua scincoides. The sequence continues at coordinate 107,098,285 of NC_089823.1, forward strand.
AAGCCATCAGGAAATTAGACATTGAACATTCTTAATTTGCTCAATTCATACAAAGGATACGTCTAATTTCCCTCCTCTGAGCCATACCATTTGCAACTGCTGAAATTGAGGTGGGGGAATATCATGGTCATTTTTGAGGAGGGACCAAAAGAAAGGCTTTACTAGCAATTGTGGTGATTTTAAGTGGCTCATCACCGGTGCTTGTGTCAACTTGCTTCACTGGACCTCAGTTGGTTGCCCTGACGACCCCCTGATGGAGCACTGGGTGCTATCCATTGCCACTTATACTGAAAGCTGAGGATCTAGGCTAGCCAGGATGTGGGACGTCAGCCAATGCCCGACTTGGCCAACTTCTGATGCCATTCCTGTCCACGGCTACTAGACAGCAGTTACCATTCTCCCCAAAATTTCTCCTCAGTTCCATAGTACATTAGCAGCAGCAAAGGGACTTCAGGAGAAAACAGCAGGCAGTGGCGCTGGTAAACTAGGTGCAGTTTCAACCTCCCTGTCATCTGCTGTCCCTTCCCAATGTCATGAAAGTTTTCCTCAGGAAGTGAACTTTCCTCAGAAAGTTTTCCTCAGAAAGTGAACATTATTCCAACAATGACCTACCATTTTTGGAAACCTCCTGCTCCTACTTCTTCTCGTCCTTTTACTTCTAGTCCAGAATATTCCCCTTAATAACTATGGTGAAGCTACTTGGATGTTGGAAAGCAAGGAGGAAAACTTTAAATGAACTGTCTATATACAAGGATAGTTTAGATATAAACATCGGTCGTGGCCCATGTGCTTCACGGTTTCTGCAGTCCAGTGAGGCAGACAAATTAAGGGGTCAGTTCAGATACTACTTCAATTGTATCACTAGCCATTCATGTTTTTTACTGCGTGGGGCTGGACAGATTTTTAACTTATCCTAACCTAATAGGAAGATTTGATATTCACAAGTTGTACAGGCCAGTCTAGACACACTTGTACATAATATTTGTAACCAACCCATTTTATTTCCATTTCATTTTTACCTTTCTTTACCACCTGTCTTGACTAGCATGACTTTCAGGTGCGCCCTTGAAATGCTAGGTCTTTATACAGGGTCCTGTAAAACATATAGGATTAATCATATGTTTCTTTTGGCACACTGTACTTTCTCACCATGGTGGAAGATGCCACCCTTCTGCTCTGCTCTGTTCATGTTTGTTTATAAATTCAAAATGGATAACACTAGCTACTTATTTGGTTTGCAAATCAGTTGTTTGTTTGGCATCCAGGTTGCAAATATCGTTGGCTAACTACCAGTAGGCTTTGCTATTTATTTTGCAGTAAAAGTATATAGATACGATGTTGCTTGTTAGAATAACAAATCCAGTCAACCAGAATGGCTTTAATAACATATCCTATCAATCAGAATGCTTTTTAATAATACTATTTTTTTTTTTTTTTAAATCATGAATAGCAGAAGAGTTTCTTATATAAAAAAATGTTTTGGAGATAAAAACATTGGCAATTTCTGCATCCTCTCAAAGTTTGCAGAAGATTGGCAGTAGATTCAGGGCAGGCAAGAGAAACTTCTACAAACAATGTATAATGAACACTTAACTGGTCTGGAACTGAATTCTGGGAAGCATCCCAACAGTCTTCCGACTTACAGTCACAAGTCACTGCAGCATTGCCTCCACATGGCAGAAACAGTAGACCGACACTCCCCACTTTATCCGCCCTTTTTCTCTTCTGGTCTGTCATATGAAAGCAACCACCTTTCAAAAAAAAAGGCAGGGCAGTAGTGCTGACAGCAGACCACACTGCCATCACTCTTCTCATTCTTAACAGGTTTGGCCCCCACCATTATTGAATGTGACAGTTTGACCAATTGAGAAAATATGGGTGGGCAACAAATGAATGACAATGTCATATGAACCCCCCCCCCATAATTAGTGAGTGAACAAAGTCTAAATTTTGCTGATTGTTTAATTTTAGTAGCAAAGTTTTTGTCTGCTTATTTTGCAGTCATTGTTTTTTTATTTTTAATTTTTATGTGATTTGTAAACCAACGTAGGCACTTCCCTGTTGGGAAAAGAAATTCAGGCGTGCACTACTTAATGATCTTCCAGTTAATGACGGACCACATATACGACCGTGGTCAAACCGCAACAAAGACTGCTCTTAATGAGGCAGTCAGGTCTCCCATAGCCTGCAGCAGAGTGTGTGTTTACACAAAGAAGCTCTTAATGCCAAGAAGAGGCAATCTATCTCCAGTAGCCTGTGCAGCCAGCTAGTGTCTGGCAGGGAGTGTTTACACAGCAAAGGCACCAGATTAGGCTGAATGTTCACTTAATGACCTAATCGCATAACAACAGGGATTGGAGAACATATCCCCATCGTTAAGTAGCACACACCTGTATAAACATTTTAATAAATAAATAATCAAATATTGGACTAAAATATACCATCTGGAAGTGTCTTGAGTGCAGTTCCCCAGGCCCTATAGTATAGTGAATTGTAAACACCTCTTCTTTCTCTGACACTAACTCCTGGCACCATTGTACACAACTTCTCACCATTGTTAATCACTAAGTTCTAGTGGTGAACTCCCTGCACCCTGCATGTGCATATGCATGCACACACACATGCCATTTCTGGAAAAGCCTAGTCCAGGGGTTCCCCAAGTATGTGTCACAACGCATTTGGGTATCATGGCACACTCATAGAGGCACTATGGGATGACCCTGGTGGCCCCTCCTACCTGTTTTCTCCAGTGCTGCCATCTTAGATCTTGCAAAATCTCACAACATTTGAGTGTCACCATCTTGGACCTGGTTGAACCACGAAGAATCCATGGGGGCACCATGACTCTGGCAAGTGCGGGAGCCACTGATCTAGGCTGTCAGAGGCAACAGCCTGAGTTGCCACACACCCTGTAGCCTGTAGTTGAGGCTACAGAAAACCATTCAAGCCACAGCCTTTTTCAATAGTCTGTGTCCAATCCTATTCAGCTTTCTTGCACTGATGCAGCCACAATGTAGCCCTATGGTAAGGGAACCAATGTTCCACTACCTTGAGAAAGCCTCCTTGACTGCATCCCCACTACAAGACACAGTGCTGTGTCTGTCCTTTTTCCTTCTAAAGAGTTCTTCTCTCCTCCCTGATCCTCCTTTTTCCTCCTTCTAACCATATTTCCCAGGGCTCCATGGTATGTAGAAGCCTGCTGTCTAGAGTAAGTGTGAGTGAACTAATTCAGTTAAACCCACTTTGAAACTCCTTTTCTGGTTTTTCAGTACTTTAGTAAACTTTTATGCATCTTCACTCTCATTTCTTTTTCCTTTCTCTGTCAAATTATGCTGTTGTGCCATTGGCCATTACACTGGGTCCCTGAGCACATTTATTTTTCCCCCATGTGTACATGTTACATGTGTTTTTAAAAGCACTGCAGGCAACTTAGGAAATCTAGCTACTGTGAAGGTTATAAACAGATATCACTCCCATGCAGCAAACAAAACACACAACTCTGGCAATTAGGCACCTCTTTCTAAAATTTCCCTGAGAAATTGCCTCTCAACATGTTATGTAACGGGCAGAACAGCAAATAATGAACTAAACCTTCTACCTTGGCAAAACTGTCTCTGATCTAATGGAATATTTAATATTCTTTTATCCATAACTACAGATTTTACAGGTTGTGGAGCAAAGCAAAGCTCCCTGGATTTCAGAATCTCTTAGGTTCAATCAAGTCATGTTCATAAGCAAAATTATATTGCAAGAGTTTCAAGCCCAGAAAGAATTTAGTAGAGTAAATTGCTGCTAAATCATCATGTATCACAGTGTCTTGAGTTTTCTGAATGACAAATACTTTAATGGTGGATGAAATCCTAACTAATAGACCTACGCTATGATTTGTTTTTCTCAGTTCAATCTAACTACATTTTCTGCAACTATATATATATATATATATATATATATATATATATATATATATATATATATATATATATATATATATATATATATATATTAAAAACAAGGACTGTTCTGAATATGTTCTACCAAATAGAGCCTCATAGGATTATATATAAATCCTATGGATAAATTCTATCCCCAAAGACAGAAGTCTCATTTGAGCATAATGGCTTCAATTTTTAGACCTCAAGTTTCTCCTCTAAGGGTTGGGATATAACTTGGACAGTAGAGAATTTCTTTCAGAAACTTCTTGTAATAGTTCAAGATTCTACACCAATCTCATACCCTTGAGTTCCATGACATATCAGATCTAGGAAAATATTTCATCTTCTAACAACCTGATGGCTGGATGGACTAAATGCTATGCCTTTACTTTATTAAAATTTTAAAACTGCTGGTGATGCTTTGTCTACTCTGTGAGTTGCAAACAAAGTAAGCAAAACCTAAGCATCACAAAAATCAAGAAATGCAATCCTATGCATGTCTAATCTGGAGGGATTTACTCCCAGGCATGTATAAGATTGCAGCCTGACATAAGCCCGTTTCCAGATGTTTTTTGAACAATGTGGGGGGAAGTGACATTACATATGCTTGAGTGTTCCGTGTTCACTGTGACACGTGAAAGTGCCCCTGTACATACAATTGTACTGTAGTTTAGTGGCAGAGTATGTTTTCTATGCAGAAGATACAGGTTTACTCTCTTGTATCTCAGGTAAAACAGAGAAAAATTCCTGTTTGAAACTTTGGTGACGGCTGCCAGTCACATGGTGACCAGATACAATGGAGGACAGTGCCTATATCTTTAACTATTGTACAGAAGAGGGAATTTTGGCAGGTACCACTTAACATGGAAGGGTTAGGGGGGGCGGAGCTAACTTTCAGTGAAGTTGCAGTGAACTTTGGGGGTTCCTGAAGAGACTGTGAAATAGATATGTTTTCATGTGCCTAAACAACTAAGGCACGCTTCGGTGCCAGGAAGACAGTACGAAGAGCTGAGAGCTTGAACGGGGGGTCCTTAGAAACAGGCAATTTCAAGGATTTCTCTCTGTTTTGCTCTGTGCTGAAGCATATCTATCCCGGGCGACATCTTTGAGAAGCTTGGAGAGCTGAAAACCCGTCCTCCCACGGCCTAGATACAACAACATTGCAGCAAAAAAAGCTATTAAGAGTGAGTGAACTTGGCTCGTTAAAAAGTTTTATTGAGAACTGTAAGTAAGAAGTCTGGAGGAGGAGGAGATAATTCAAGATTATTCACGCTGGCCATTAGCCACCCAGGGGGGGAATAGGTGAATTGGTATTTCCCCTGCTGGAGTAAGTACAAGATTATACTTTTTTTTAATGGTATGTACCGAAGAGAAATAAATAAGTAATCTTCAACGAAGGAAATAAAGTCTACCTTCATTTTCCCAGCAAAAAGCCTTTATTTAAGTCTGGACACTGCTTGTTTCGGTTTCGGTTTCTCAGCAAGAGGCTTGAATTTTTTTTCTTTTTCTTTTGGTCATTTAAAGGCATACTAACCTAATTTGACTGTGGATTTGATTGACTTTTTTTGGATATAAAAATTTGGAAAGTAGCCCTGGATACAAAATTAGAAAGTAGCCCTGCAGGAAGTAGCTCGAGTTGGTGTTGATAAAAATGGCTTTTGAAAATCTAAAAGATGATCATGAAAGCCAGGCCTTGTTGGTGGACTTTCTGATGGATTTTAGAAGAGAAATGGAGCAACAAGTCAGAGAACTCTCTGAACAAATTGGGCAAATAAGCTCCTCCCTTGTAAACTCGCGGAAACAGATTATAAACAATAGAGAAGAAAAAAGAATGGATCAGATGTCAGGTGAAGTTAAAGAAGTGGAGTATTTTGAAATGGGACATGAGATGGAAGAAGCAATTGTTATAATAACTGGGAATCTTAAGGAAGAAAAAAGACGAAATGTTCAGAGAGCAAGCTGTCTCAAGAAGAGGAACATAAGAACATAAGAACAGCCCCACTGGATCAGGCCATAGGCCCATCTAGTCCAGCTTCCTGTATCTCACAGCGGCCCACCAAATGCCCCAGGGAGCACACCAGATAACAAGAGACCTCATCCTGGTGCTCTCCCCTACATCTGGCATTCTGACTTAACCCATTCCTAAAATCAGGAGGTTGCGCATACACATCATGGCTTGTACCCCATAATGGATTTTTCCTCCAGAAACTTGTCCAATCCCCTTTTAAAGGCGTCTAGGCTAGACGCCAGCACCACATCCTGTGGCAAGGAGTTCCACAGACCGACCACGCGCTGAGTAAAGAAATATTTTCTTTTGTCTGTCCTAACCCGCCCAACACTCAATTTTAGTGGATGTCCCCTGGTTCTGGTATTATGTGAGAGTGTAAAGAGCATCTCCCTATCCACTCTGTCCATCCCCTGCATAATTTTGTATGTCTCAATCATGTCCCCCCTCAAGCGTCTCTTTTCTAGGCTGAAGAGGCCCAAACGCCGTAGCCTTTCCTCATAAGGAAGGTGCCCCAGCCCCGTAATCATCTTAGTCGCTCTCTTTTGCACCTTTTCCATTTCCATTTATGGAAGAATTTATGGATTGAATTCAAGAATAACAGAATGAAAAAGAAGAAAGAAAAACAGAGGGGGGGACTTAAGAAGAAAAAGAAGAAGTGGAAGAACCAGTAGGAGGACTAAGAGGGAACACCAATAAGATAGAGTACAAAGTAAACAATAAGAAGAAGGGCGAAATGGTTGAATAATAAATAGAATTTTTTTTTTTAACATATTAAATTAAAATAGATGTAAATGAAAATTTGAAATATAAATATTGTGGAAATTAAGTGGTATTAAGATAAATATTTTATTAATTAGATTAAACTAAAGTGGATGAAAAGGGAATTTGAAATATAAGTATTGTGAAAATTAAAGTGGTAAATATATGAAATAAATTAGATGGAACTGCAATTTTGGAATATAACTATTGTGTAAAATATAGTGGTATTAAGACAAATAAAAGGGTTATTTTATAAAAAAGAAGGTAAATAAAATAAATTATAGATGTCAATTTATTTTGGAGAAAATATTCAACCTGTATTTTGGGTTAATAAATATGTGGTGGATAAGCGAAGTATAATATTATTGTAATTGGAGATATTTGTTTTTAGATGTGATATTAGAAATTAAGAATCAGATAAGAGATTGTATTTTAGAGGTTAGTTTAGTGGTAAGAAGAGTCTATAAGTAAAAATTTGAAGCCTTTTTGATTGGATAGTTATGGGAAATGATGTATAACATGTTATAAGAGATATTGAAGGAGGTAATACCATGGTAATCGGAGACTTCTTTTTTAGATGTCATATTAGAAATTAAGAATCAGATAAGAAATATTTTATTTTAGAGACTAGTTTAGTGGTAAGAAGAGTGTATAAGTAAAAGTTTGAAGTGTTTTTTTTATGATGGGATAGATAAGGTTAGAGGAAAAATATGAAATGTTAAAGTATTAACCAATTGGGTTAAAGAATATGATAATTTTTGTATTGATTATTAATTTCGTTTGGATTAATGTTTGTTGTAATCGATGGCCACCACCCTCGTGTGTAACCTATGTAGTCCTAGCCCTAAGTCTATCCAATTTTCCTTACCTGTATCTGTAATAAATAAATAAAGCATTATATTAAAAAAAAAAAAACATGGAAGGGTTAAATGAGTTAAATACCGAGTTAAATGGACCACTGGTTTGATTCAGTACAAGGCAGCTTCATTATATTCCTAACAGTATGTGCAGAGGATCTTGCAATGTGACTGGAAAGCCTAATTTTTTAGGGTTTCAAATCTTGTGATAAAAGTTGTCAATGAATACAGTTGTTTGCCTGGGGGCTCTTTCACACCATGTGAATGAGTGGGGATCAGGCATACACAATCTCACTTCACACAATCACAGGCCTGAAAAGCATTGTAGCTTGCATACATTCCAAAACTCTTCCCAAAATACTTTCTGTTTCACATGCCAGGAAGAAAAAAACAACCAGACACACTAAGGTTTCCTTCTATCAATTTATTAAGATTGTCTGTACAGCATGTGGACTTTCAGGAACCCTGACGCTTACCTCCAGGGCTATGATCTGAATTTAATTTGTGTGTGACCTAGGTTAATTTTAAAGTTAAGAATCATTATGCAGAACAGAGCAAGTTACCTGAAGGTATATTAAAAGTCAAGAATATCAAACACAGCTTAGCCTGGAAAGGCAGTTGAGTATTAAGAGCTGCTTTAAAAAATAAAATAAAAAGTTAAATTGCCAGACAACCTTGAACCAGTTTTGTTAGATTCCTGCCCCTAAGAAAAAGATAAGACACCTGGAAGAGACTTTAGATTCTCCAGTTGTCTGTGACAGTGAGAGAGATAAGTGTGCATGAATACTTTGTCCTAGGAATATAACATTGGCCTGTATATTAAGTTATGCATTTGGAGAACAGTCTTTCTCCCAGATTTATCTTCAGTTGCACTGCCTGCCACCTTCATAATCAGATGCTGGTTCAAGCCCAGTCTTGCCTCAGCATACGTTCCTGAATCTTCCATTCCTTGTTTTCTCATTACTACTGCAGTCTATAACATTAACAATACCCCCCATAGGCAGGCTCTTCATATACCAATACCTGCTTGACAAGATTTTTGTTAACTTTTCCCAGCCCAAACTGACCATACTTGGTGAGTGAAAGTAAGAGCACAATTCTCTGCATGTCTACTCAGAAGTAAGTCTCATTGTGTTTAAGGTATCTTACTCCCAGGAAAGAGTACACAGGATTGTAGCCTGAGTAAATACACACAAGGAATGGGGGACGAGGTATATAACTGGAGAACTGAATAACTGGAGCCAGTGTTTGATCAACTGGTATGCTCACCTCATAGTTCAGTTGTGAAGGCAGGTTCATGGTGTAGATGAGGAATGCACTTTGAATTTTTATATTATGTCTGCCTTCACCCCCTACATTTCCTGTTCCTCTTCCAAATAAAATGCTAGCATCTTAGAGCCCAATCCTGTGCTCGGCGGCATGGCTCTGTGCCGCCAAGCACTGTCGCAAACATGCTGTAAGGTACATTTGCTAGCCTCACTGCCGGGCTCCCGCCTGTGCTAGCCCAGCGCTGGCCGGTGCTGGGCTAGTGCGGTGCGGTGGCCCAGCTTCTGCGGCTCGGCAGTCTCCTGGACTGCCGACTTGCGGCACGGTAGGTGGGGGCGGGGAAGAGGCGTTCCAGGGGTAGGCCGGTGGGGGGCGGAGAGAGGGCAGGGGGAGGGAAGACGGGGAGGCATGACGCTGGGAGGGGGCAGGCCAGAGGCGTGCCAGGGGAGGGAGGCGGGTCCATGGAGCTCCATTCCGCAGGATCCAAGACACTCTGGGAGGGCACCGCACCCTACATGAGCGCCTTTACCTTAAAGCGAGTAGCCCCATTGCGGGGCTGTTTACCTTATCCGGGAGAAGGGGACAAAAGTCCCCTACTCCCAAGGTGCCTCCCACAGCAGCCTGGGGCATGCAGGATCCGGCAGCAGCCATTTTCGGTGCCACCAAGCCTGGGCGCCCCGGGCAGTTACTAACAGATTGGGCTGTTAGTTTTCTATATATTTTCATACAAAATCCTGAGGGTGTCAAGTTGACACTGGATACAAAATGCTGAAGGCGTCGAGTTGACACTGGATGTGTCCTGCTCAGTGAAGCCTTTTAGTCTGTGCTGTACCCCATCCTGAACCTATATAATCTCCTCAGGCTCTTGAACAGTCCTTGATCCAGGTGGGCTAGAAATTAGATACAATTTTCAGAAAAGTTGTGCTTCGGTTTGGATGTTTTCCCTACCAATCTAAATTTTATAGACTAGGCTTTCCCACAGTGTTGTAAACAATACATATTTCTGTTACTGGAAGAGGTCTGGTGTGTGCTGCTGTTGTCACATAACTGTAGGGCAGTAGCATAACATAGGCGAGGTGGCTGGGGTAGACCACCCCCTGCAGCATTCCTAAGGTTCTCTGAGTTCTCCTCAGGGGTGGGGTTGGCAGCACTCACTGCCTGCTCGGAGCAGTGAGTGGAGCATGAAGGAGACCTTCTTCAGGCACCTGGCTTCATTTAGCTCCAAATCAGAGCCGTTCCAGGAGCTGGAGTGTGATGGTGTGTGTGTGGGGGGGGGGGGGTTGGGTTACATCACAGTATCATTTGTCACCTCACCTAGGTGCTGTCCAGCCCCTCAACTGCTGTAGTCTTTAGAGCTATCCCAGTTAATCCACAGTGAGCAAGAATAAACAAGGAAGGTGGTGGTTGTGGAACCATTTCTTTATATTTTGCACAGATGGAAAAGCTAGCTATCTCAGTTCATTCTGCAGTTGTACACAACCTTTCCGTGAATCACCAGTGCAGAAATCTCTTCAATACTACTTCTCAGTCTCTCTTGTTAATGTTCTTTCTTCAGAAAGATGAGTGCTATTTGCTTGTTTTCTGTATATGTGCACATAGATGGGCGGGTTAAGTAGCCTGGTCAAGGGCAGACAATTTGTTGAGAAAACAATGAATTTGAAGGTCTCATTCAGGCCCAACAAAGCAAAACTGCATGAAGCTTAATGAGACTCAATACTCTCAGAAAATCATCCTGCAGCACTACTTCAACTTGAGAGAAAGGAAGTTTTCTTTTGCTCAGACGGTTTGAAATGGAAGGCTTCGTTTTAGTTCCTTTGGAAATCAGGGTCAATGTAATGCTTTCCTTCCTCTTTCTACTATGTTCTGAATCTGACAGGCAATGAAATACAGTTCCTTGTTGGCCATGATGCCCCTTCAGGGCAAAAACCTGAAAGAGAGAATTAAAGAACTGAACTGAAATGTTCTTGTTTTTTATTTTATTTTATAGCATTCTCATATGGTTTCTAAAACTAATATTTTTTGTATATTACTTTTACAATGTCAAGAATAGAAACCATAGTGAGTTTCCCATAGAAAGATAGAGCTGAGATTTTCTGGGCTATGACATATTTGGACTTTAATTTTTGTAAAGATTCTCCTTACAAGAATGTGGAACTTTCAGCTGAAAAACAGTAGGAAACAGATATGAAAAATGACTGGTTTTAAGGCATTTTCATAGGGGTGGTTTCCCAACCATCACTGGTCTAGGGCCATGTTCTCAACCAGTGGTACAGGTACCACCAGTGGTACTTGAGGTGTTGTCTGGTGATACTTGAAGGAGTCCTGGTCACCTGGAGGCCAGAAGCGAGACCAGGAATGTGATGCAACCAACAGCGGTAGGAGACTCAGCTTTATGAGCAGGCCTCCAAAGCATGCTTTTCCATACTTGGGAAAAACCCTGCCAGCTGCCCTGAGCCTCTTTACTGGTGTTTGTTGTGTCACATCTGGCCTCCCAACCCAGAAGTAATTTGCGATGTTGTCATCGCCAGTTACGTCTGGTGGTACTTCAAATAGGTAGACTATGTGAAGTGGTACAGTGGAGGACAAACCTTTAGAAACACTGTTCTAGGGAAACCAAAGAAGTTTCAGTTTCAAAGTAAGGTTGGAAGTCAGATTAAAATGGATCAAGATAATCGGTTTCGTTCAAGAATTCCTAAAATTATGTCACTACTACATGCAAGAGCACCTCACCCAAGAAAAGTAGGCTAGAGACAAGTCGTAAATTAGTAGAGAGGGATCCAGAAAAGCTTTTTAAATGGAATCTGTACTACAACCATCCTTAGTCGGTACCCTTTGACAAGGAGGACATTGTATATATTGGATATATGTAAAACAATACTGTATTTTCCTCACCTTTAAAATCACAAGCCACCATTTTGGAATCTTCCGCTATTTTAAACTGTTTTGAGTTAAGCAAATCTCTGCCATTGAAATCAATGGTAGTGCTTTGTGCTGGCAAGATTGTATTCAATGAGCTGCTGAAAAAGAAAATCAAACATTTCATTAGTCTTGATGGTGAATAATAAGAGGCAGTAACATGCTTCCTATTTCAGCATGGCCTTGTAGATCTTTTTCATCAAAGATTAATCTCTTTTGCATGATGATCTATTGCTCGTTTATTTGCTTTCCACATACTGACATGTTTATGGTCATACCTTTGGAAAGGTGATTGAACTTATCCCACTAGATGCCATAGCAATGTATAATTACTACTTTAGGATTCCTTCAGGGTATCAAAGTCAAAGTTTATGAAAACTACCAAATGCAATAAAAAGGAGTTTCATTGTCTTTCATATTTTTATGAGTCACAGCTGATTGTGTTGACTGCATTGCTTGTTAATTTTTGTTTTATATATTGGTTTTAATTTTACACTGCTAAAAAACTCTAGCTAGCTTTTCAATTTCATTGCTTTGTTTGTTCCTCAAATAATTCAGACCCGGCAAATGACTTTTATTACTAATTAAAGGAAGAAAGAAAAAATAACCATTCTATGATCTACATAATGTAATGACACGGGCTCTGTCGATGCAATACATTTGCAGGTCTTTAAGATGTCACAGGATTCTTTGTTTTAATATTATAAATGTTCTTTGATATAGGGTGCCATCCTACGCTGCGCTGGAACAGACAAGCCAAGAGGCTTGCACTGTATCCAACGCAGGATAGGGGCCCAAAGTGGTTCAGCCAGAGGCAAGGGGAAACTTTTCCCCTTACCTCTGGTAAGGCGTCTTTGTCCAGTGGGTCTCCTCATACTTGCGCCACCTCTTGAGATGGCGCAAGTCAGAGGAGAGAGAGCGACTTGAAGAAGCCACTCCGAACTCCCTGGGAATGGGGATTGGGTTTTTATTTTTTTTAAATTCATATTTTTATACCGCTGTTCCTCCAAAGAGTTCAGGGCAGTGTACATAGCTGCTCCCCTCCTTTTGTCCTCACAACAACCCTGTGAGGTAGGTGAGGTTGAGAGAAAGCAACTGGCCCAAGGTCTCCCAGGAAGTTTCATGGCTGAGGGGGGATTCAAACCTGGATCTTCCAGGTCTAAGTCCACCTCCCAAACCACTACACATGCCTCCAGCTCCCCACCCGCTTGTTCCCGTGTACTGCCCACTCTCCCCTGCCCAAATTACTAAATGGCTCCTTGTCCCAAATGGGCTCACAATCTAAAAAAAAATGCAGAACCCCAGCGAAGAGCCACTAGAAAAGACACTGTGTTGGGGTGAAGAAAGACACTTCCCTCCCTCCCCCCCCCCCGCTAAATTGTTGTTGAGGAAAAACAGCAACGATATAAAGGCATCAGGAAAGGCCTGCTCTACATCTCATAAGATGGCACTAATTTTTCATTATATCATTTCTTGGATCTCCAGAGCATTATGCTTATCAATTTACATAGCCCCAGACAGCCAACAGCAGGTGTGTGATCCAGCATAATGGGTTTTCCATCTGCCCAGGAATTCTTGAATTGATGAGTAATAGAAAGTTTCTGGGCTATGAAGGGTATACAAGAAAGCTCTTTATGGTCACTAACCAGGTGGATGATAGCTCTGTAAAACAGGATATAACTTCCTGTGTATTAAAACAATTTCTGCTTTATCAGCCAAACAAACAATATTAGAGCTGTACTTGGCCAATGGTCAATTCAGTCTAGTCCCTTCTTTTGGATGGTAGCCACATCTGGAGATGTTAACACAGAATAGTAAAAAAAAGAATGCCCCTATCTGCTATTGTCTCACACCCTAGACATTGGGGGTTCCTGGAAGAGAGGAAGTACAATACATATAATTATGTGGAAGAAGCAGAGTAGCAATGGAATGAGGAGACAAAAGGAAGAGGAAATGACAAGTCTTACGCAACAGAATAGCATTTCTCTTGGGCAGACCATCAGGTGAGTTATAACTAAAGGACCTGACATTCTAAAAGAGGGTAAAAATCCCTTAATTAATCCAAACTAGGAAGCCTAAATAGAATAAGAAATTACAAAGGCATCTTGGAGGACTTAGAGGACCAATCCCGAGCTGTGACTGGAAAGCCTAATTTTTTAGGGTGATGCATGGAATAGATCTCTGGGTTTGTAATGTGGGGTAGCAGATTTGTTGCCTTGTATTAGATAGGACATTCTTTCCTTCTTTGCTTTTATTAAATGGTTACTTGGCTTTGGCCATAACTGGAATTATTGGTTCCTGCCACAGTCACACATTTGTAAGGCGATTCCACACTAAATAGGAGCTGTGATTGCTGCTTGGAACACATACTTGGAACTCTTACTGGCCACAGCAATATTCCCACAAAGGGGTGACATGAGGAGTCAGCCAGATCATGCACTGGCTGAGGGCCTAACCCTTGAATCCTTGGTACCAGTGCCCAATGCACCATCCTAATGCATAATGCAATGGCTCTAACAGCCTGATCGTAACTAAATCCCCCCCCCCACTCATGCAGTAACATGAATGGAGCACACACAGCATCCAGTGGGGGGGGGGGGGTTTGGAGGTCTCCTCAAGGTAAGGAAATTTTCCGCTACCCCAATAGGTCTCCTCAGATGTACACTTCTAGCTGGTGTACTGGCACAAGAGAATAAAGGAGAGGGAAGGGGGAAAGAGAGAGCTCAGGATACTGGCCCACATGAGTGCTGCTGGTAACCACTCCCTTCCCATTCTGTCTCCCACCTCTGTCCAGAACCCCCTCCCATTCCTCCCCTCCCCTATTCCCATCACCTCACGCCCCTGCTGCTAGCTTACCTATGCTGCTGGTGAGAGGCTTCCCTGCTGGTCCATGCACAATGCCACCAGGACTGGGTTGCACCACCACAGCTAGGTATGATGCAAGTCCCAAGAAAACGTGCATAGAATTGGTCTCCATGTCTCCTTTGATTGAGTTTAACTCTCTCCTACTGGGATCAATAAGAATAATGAGTTTGTCTTTGGTTGGGTTGGATAGGGATGTTAGAGCATAATCATTCAAATGTCAACTCATTAGTATGACCACTTGAGTTCTTTGTTAACCATATAGCAAGATGGATTGCTAGCTGGGACAGCTCCTTCCCCTTTCATCTTAATTCTGACTTTAAGAATACTATGACTTCTTAAATGAAACCTGAATTCTCCACAACTAGTCTCGTGAACTTTTGTTGATTGTTTTTCTGTAAAAAAAATTATACACAAAGAACTGCAATGATAATTAAAAACAGATTTTTAGAAATATCTAGGCTGGTAGTTCCTGGCAGAATGTAGCTTAAATTTAGCAAACCAACCCATTCAACAGTTTTTATGTCATTTACTTTTTATCATTCTTATAGATTCTTCACAATGTATTATAGATGCACATAATTATAGGTCACAATTGAAAAACATTATCCGTATACAAATGTTTATAGAGTTTTTAGTGAAATTTATTGTGTGCAGACGTAGCATGCCATCTTTTCAGCAGGAATACATTGGTGCAATTGTTAACTTGGAGTGTTATTGACATAAATCACCACCTATTCATCATTGATATCCCAGAGAAAAATTCTAAAAAAAAGTAATTGACTTTGCATACAATGAATATCAAACTACTGTATAATACAGTAGATCTAATTCATATGCAAGACGTGATTTCCTTAAAGACTTTCTTTATTACTCACATTGTGAAAAATATATTTATATGAGGCCACTGAGAGCCTACAAATTACCCACTTACTAAACTCAGAGTTATTCATGAAAGGTAGAAGACTGGAGTCCCATACCTTTTGGGTGGAAGGAACAGGGAAAAGCCCTCCATTATCTACATGTACGATTATTGGCTTGCTTCCAAGGGCTCTGTCTCATTTTGCCCCCCTCCCCCACAATAATTATAGGAGAGATAATATTAAGCAATGGAGTGCTGCCTCTGAACTCCTCCCCCTTCTTAGCTCCACCTCATTTTGGGCCCAATCCTACTGCAACTTTCCAGTACCAGTGAGACCACAGTGCAGCCCCAAGGTAAGGGAACAAATGTTCCCACACCTTGAGGAGGCCTCTATGGCTGCCTCCCCACCGCAGGATGCAGCACATGCCCCTTTGGCACAGCTATACCAGCACTAGAATATTAGATAGGATTGGGCCCTTTGTCCTCTATGGGAAGAAGGATTTTCCATTCCTTAGGTTGACTGAAGGAAGTGAGTTACAGTATGCTGCTCTTTTGATGACTTCTGTCTACCAATAATATTATCCTTCCCCTCTGTCCTGTCCCTTGTTGGAATTAGCGCAGGTGTGTGCCGCCCTCAATTACTGGTGATATGATGCTGAGCAAAGTGTCCACATATTACATGTGGCCAAAACTGGTTTAAGGGAAAACAGGGGGTCATTTCCACTTCTCACTATTATCCTGAAAAAGGACAGGATGAGCATCAATTTAAACCCTGGATGGATGGATGGATGGATGGAAGGAAGGAAGGAAGGAAGGAAGGAAGGAAGGAAGGAAGGAAGAATTCTCTCTTTGGAAGCCACAGCTGCCATGCTGGATCAAATCATGCATAATACACTAATGGTTTCTAACCAACTAATACACCATGGTTTCTCCAATGGCCAACTACACTAGAAAGACACAAGCTTTTTGTTTACTTTTGTATTCAGCATTTGAGAATCCAAATCAACATCTATGCACAGAGTTTGCATTTGTACTAATCATAAAATAATAGAGATAAGGCTGTTAATGCAAGAGCCTTAGGAAAACTCAGAGGTTACACAAAAACTCTCTTTGGATCAGATGAATGTCAAAAGTCTTACAGATTTTCCTGCAAGTCCATCACAACACTGTGATGCAGAAATCTTGGCATACAAGATATGAGTATGTTTGAAGTACTAGAGCAATAAACTAGGACTTTTTACTATTATCTTGTAGACTTTTCCGTTTCAGAGAATATAGCCTTTCCAGGAATAATGTGGAACCAGGTGAGAGCAATTAGTACTTTTTCTATTTATTTAATTTATTTATACAGGTATTTATATACCGCCTTTCTTTGGTTGTCAGATTTCTCCTCAGACTTTAATCCAAGGTGGTTTACATAGACAGGCTGTTCTAAACCCCCACAGGGATTTAGGAAAGGCTATGGCGTTTGGGCCTCTTCAGCCTAGAAAAGAGACGCCTGAGGGGGGACATGATTGAGACATACAAAATTATGCAGGGGATGGACAGAGTGGATAGGGAGATGCTCTTTACACTCTCACATAACACCAGAACCAGGGGACATCCATTAAAATTGCGTGTTGGGAGAGTTAGAACAGACAAAAGAAAATATTTCTTTACTCAGCGTGTGGTTGGTCTGTGGAACTCTTTGCCACAGGATGTGGTGATGGCATCTGGCCTAGATACCTTTAAAAGGGGATTGGACAAGTTTCTGGAGGAAAAATCCATTACGGGGTACAAGCCATGATGTGTATGCGCAACCTCCTGATTTTAGAAATGGGCTATGTCAGAATGCCAGGTGCAAGGGAGGGCACCAGGATGAGGTCTCTTGTTATCTGGTGTGCTCCTTGGGGCATTTGGTGGGCCGCTGTGAGATACAGGAAGCTGGACTAGATGGGCCTATGGCCTGATCCAGTGGGGCGGTTCTTATGTTCTTATGTACAGTTGAATAGTTCTCGTCTTTCATAGAACTCCTCTTTCCAGCTGGATCCCTTCCCGGTCTGGCCTCTCTCTGGCCCTTCACCTCCCACGCTCCACTTGACGGCAACTCCTCTCTGCCACCGAGGGTCAGATCATCAGTATATCAGCGTGTCCTCAGTTCTTGGGTACTTCCGGTTGTTTCGAACCGGCAGTCTCAGATCTTCAGGCATACAAGGTGGCAGCTCTACCAACTGAGCCAGACCTCCTGCCCATCTGGTCATCTCAAAGTAATGCTGCCCAAACAAGTGTTTATTTGATCAGTGACAACAAATATGTGTTCCATATTCAGAAGTGGCTGTGGCTTTCCAAGAAATTCAATAAACCATTCACTTAATTTGAATTTGTGACTTGACATCCATGCCTCTCAGTTTCCTAGAATCTCACATAGGTAACTTGATTCAAACGTTTCTGGGTATGGGGCCTCTGAAAACCACACACAATGTTGCCTCTGACAACAGCTTCTTCCACCCCCACCCGGCCACTTCAGGGCCTAATCCTATCCAATTTTCCAGCACCGGTGCAGCTGCAATGCAGCCCCAAGGTAAGGGAACAAATGTTCCCATACCTTGAGGAGGCCTATGTGACTGCATCCCCAACACAGGAAGCAGTGCATACCCCTTTGGCACAGCAGCACCAGCACTGGAAAACTGGATAGGATTGGGCCCTCAGTTGATGAAGGATCTCCATGCATGCAAAGAAATGCATCCCGTTTCATGTGCTGAACATCTCTGCCTTTGGAAATGTCATTCATGCAGGAATGTCAGCACTCAACAGATCTTCATCATGGTGCTTCTGACTTCAGTCAAGCATGTGATGTTTTCCAACTCCTCAGAGCCCTACTCTGCTGCTATAGTAATGAAGGGGGTGTGCTGAATGGGCTCCCTGCATCCAGAGTCATTGGCTAGAAAGATGAATGGTAGGTAATTCCAGCTGAGATACAAATACAGCATTCCAGAATCATCCCCTTCCCTGGAGTTAGATGGCACCACAAGGGAGATGACCAAAAGCGACTGGTGCCACTGTCTGATATTAAACACCTAGATATTCTGCTTCCCTTTAGTTTGGGCAAGACTAATCTATCATTGAAGGAGGTCATTAGGTTCTTCCTCGGCTCACCTGCCTGTGTTCAAGATACGTGTCCACCCTCCGCCTTGAACACTTACTTAGTGTCATGTGTTGGCATCTGTAGCAGCTATTACAATTTAGTTTCCAAAAGCATTCTAGTTGAGGTTTAGACAGTGTGCAAAACCTTACCTCGGAAACTAACTTTTCTGAATCAAATTTTCAAAGCATCATTTAATCTCAGAAAAGATTTAATTGTGTATAGAAAGTGCCTGCTCTTTAGTGGGGCTACTAAAGTACTTTCTCTTGTACTGATTGTTCAATCAGCCGTAAAAGTCTTCCTTCACTGTGAATGCCTTCTGTACAATGGTAAGACATTTCATCATCCCATTAATGTTAAGAACAAGAAAATGCTTTAGTGACTCCAACATCCAGGGGCTTTGACTTTCATTTTTCAATTAATTCAGGGGATCGATGTAAAAAGGGACCCAGCAAGTTTTAAAGTGCAGTGAAAAGTAGATGTGGTGGTATTTTAGTATGTAATGTAAAATTTAGAAGACTTATCCTCTGGTGTTCCATATCCAAAGATATCTAAATGCATAATAGGCAGCTCACACCATTCTAGTCTTACTGAACTCTAGCACCACACTGTAGTAAGACAGTGAACTATTTGAGATGTTACTACCGCCAATGTATTTTGGCAATGGATTGCTGCCCATGCATGTGGACTACGCACATGAGTACCATAGATTTCATAGGATAGGATTTATGGAAGATTGCTCCTTTTACCTCAGACTGCAAGCTGTGATTTTTTTCCCTTCTGAGCATAAAGGACTATCTTTCATTGTTCTTCCCTTTGGCCACTTGAAAAGATGTTTGGGAAACATTGGTGGGGCTATGCTGATTGGAGCTAGTTTTTTGTCAATATCTCCTTATAACTCTTTACCTGAAGTAAGTGAGACCTGTTCATCCTTGAACTCATCCTCTGCTATACTTAGTGTCCAAAGCACGTACTTCCAGAACTGGAGTATTCCAAAATATAGGAAGGCATTTATCCTTGCATGCTTGAATGTGCTTCCTTCAGTGTTGTTAGATGAGATATTTAAAAGGATACCCAATTCCAGTGTTTCTCAGACTGTGGGTTGGGACCCACTAGGTGGGTCATGACCCAATTTCAGATGGATCCCCATTCATTTCAATATTTTGTTTTTAATAGATTAGTCTTGGTGCTACCCTGGTATGTGACTGTATTTGGGGAAAAGTTACCATTCTGTACTTTTAACAGGCTACTATGTATATTCTTTTAACAATGGTAGTAAATGGAACTTACTCCTGGGTAAGCATGGGTAGGATTGAGCCTAGGATTGTTTCCTGCTTGATGATGTCACTTCTGGTCATGACCGCTTCTGGTGGATCCTGACAGATTCCCATTCTAAAAAAATGGGTCCCAGTGCTAAATGTATGAGAACCACTGCCCTGTCCTAATAGACTAATGGCCCAATCCTACAGGTATCTGCACCTCTCAAACTCGTGTTTCTGTGGCACAGTGCAGTTTATGGTGATCCCAAAAGCAGATATGCCATAGAGTGCAGCCAGGCCCGCTACCACAAGTGGCAAGCAGCAGCATCCCAGCTGAGCCAGGATTAGTCCTGACACCTGTGGGTCAGCATGGGGGCAAGTGGGTAAGAGGTGGCGAAGGGGCATGTGTTGAGCCTTGGAAGTGGCAATACCAGTGGTAGAAGTGCTGCTGATATCCTATCCCCCTTCCTGGCCTTGATCCACTTTTCTGGGTCCACTTGGAAATGCATTAGTAAAATCGCTGGCACAGGTTTAAGTAGTCCCATTCAGGTAGCAGAGGCTTATCCCTGGACAAAGAAACAAATGCTCACTTACCCGCAGGAGACCACCAGGACTCCACATGTTCACTCTAGTGGCATGGCTGCATCAGTGGGGAGTGAGTTTAGATAGGTTTGGGCTACATGCCTTTCTGGAGCAGAAAAAATAAGAACATGCTACTAGACTGACCAATAATGAAACTTGATTGATCTTTATGTAGGTCTCTCTGCTTTTATCTTCCAAGTAGATCTCCATGCTTTTATATCCTTTACCTTCTCTCAGATAATTCCAATAGGTAGTGTAGCTTGCAACTATATTATTGTTGACAACAAGGCTTGTGAGTGAACATATATGACTATGATGGATCAGCAGGTATTTATTGATATTTGTTCTGTACGTAATACTTCAAGTATACACTAGTGTATATGTGATATTTCACAAACATTGTTCTAAGGCTTTGGACTCTGTTCTGGATTATTCCTATTTAGGAGAAACATATCAGAAGAAAAAAAAAACACCAAACCAACCAAATTGCTCTGTTCTATTGCCATTGTTGCACATGCATTGAACTATACGGCTTCTAATTTCTGCTGATGGCAGGCTCAGACTGCAATTTGTCTGAAAGCAAGCTCTTAAAAATCCTTGCTTTCTTACTATAAAAAAAAATGCATCTTCTTACTATGTAATCCCCAAAAGAAAGACTTAAAAAACCCTATAAGCACTTAAATCTACATATGCCACATCTTAATACGTTCAGCAGCTCTAAAGTGCAACTCAGGTACTTTTGAACCGGCTTCAGCATTCATAGAATCACTTCTTAAAGATGCTTCTGAAGAGGAGCATCTTGGCTTTGTAAGAAGTTTTTCTTTTCTGCTCTACTGCTGGGCACAGGCTCTTCAACAGTTTCTACCTTTTCTGATCATCTCTGCTCCTAGCAAACACATTTGTCCTTGTCAACAGCTTTGTTGGCTGCCCAGTTTCTCCCCTGTTTATTCTTTAACCCTCTGGCTGTTTCTTTTCCCAAAGGACAGGTATTGCATGTGCAGACTCTTCCTCTTCAGATTCCAGGGACCTTTCTGCTGGGGGTGCTGAGAAACGGTTGGTTGGAGGTCCCAAAATAGTTTTCCCTCCAAAATGCAGAGCTTGGCACCAATATATTGCCCCCATCAATCAAACTGTAAGTTCAGGAAGGGTTTATGTTTTTTTTTGTTTGTTTTGTTTTTTTGAGAGCTTGATCTAGGTGTGTTTGGAAATTGACAGGTTAACTTCCGAACTCATAAAACATGGCCTGCGCAATGACCACAGATTATGCTCCCGGGGTCAACAGACACATTCCCATTAACTGTAGAGGTTCTGAATTAGTCCCATTTGGTCGACAGCATTGCGGAAGCTTCCTCTGACAGCATGCAAATTTAGGACGGCACAGTGTGCCATTTATGCCAGATGCTAGGCTGACATGCCGCCCACCCCCAAATCCATAATTCAAGTGTTCAAACCAAAGAGGGAACAGAAAGAATGTGCAATTTCAGGAAAGCTCTCAGGTAATCCTTCTTTTCTCAGGGAGCATATAATCAATATGCTGCAGACCTTGCTCCTTTGGAGCTGAAAACACAAGACAGCCTGTAGCAGCAAAAGCCGGTCTCCTACCTGCTGAGACCACCTACGGTACTAACCAAATGGAGACAATCATCTGGCCTATTCTAGCCTATAGGTAAAATAGGCTTCATTGGCTGGTGCATCTAGTCTCCCTGCAGTCTCTTCCTTTGCCGGAGCTAGCAAGTGGCACGTCCCTCACGTCATCAGTTCAAGTTCCAGAGCAGACCTGAGTTCTGAAAATAAGCATGGGCATCTTTTAGGTGTCCACAGGACTCAAAAGCATCCACACAGTAATATAAGCAAGGCTCCCATTCCTGCTACATACCATTTGTTTCTGTAAGTCTCATCTTAGGCCTAATCCTACAAGGATGATGGTCAGGACTCCTGCTGGCCAGTGCTTGGGCCACAAAAAGAGATAGTTAAGAAAATAATTTCGGAAATGAGGCACAAGACTGAAATGAATGGGAGCTAATCTCGCAAATTTGAAATGTTCCCATCACTGATTCAGTTTTCTATTAAAAGTTCAGGGAGAGAAGTGTAATTGGAAAGGTGTCTGGAGACAAAGCAACGTCTGCCTTTGCTGATTTCTTTATTTCCATTATTGAGCAGTTTAGATTGGTTTTTCCGTTTTAATGAGAATACTGATCACTCTGACATTATGGTTCTCAGAATGAGGCCAGAGGCCGTTTCCAAACTGTGTGCGAAATGACAGAATGTGCTATTAGGTCTCAGTCCTATGCTCCCCAGCACCAGCTCTGCACTCACAGTGCCAGCGCTGGGTGTCACAGAAGTGCTGTAAGGCACTTTGCCACTGGTGGGAGACAACCAGCGCTGCCATGCCAGTCGGTGCTGGGCCTCTGCACTGGGATGATGCAGATGAGGAGCGCTAGTGAGTGAGTGCGTGCTGGGCGGTGAGTGAGTGCTGGGCGAGTGCTGGGCGAGTGCTGGGCGGTGGGGAGACTTTGGGGGGCAGGGGAAGGCAGGGGAAAGTGGGGAGCGGGCAAAACTGTGCAGAGGGCAGTTAGGCTCAAGGGTGGATCAGGCCCAGGAATGGGGCTGGGATGGTGGCAGAGGCTGCCTCAAAGTCCTATACCTCATCCTGAGCTGCGGAACCCGACACGGGTCTCTTCAGTTCTGTGCCAGTTCCTTCCACTGGAACCAGCAGCGTTCTACAAGGAGACAAACGTTCCCTTACCCCAAGGAGTCCTCTGGCAGTAGCTCTGGCCCTGTGGGCTACAGCGGCAGCCATTTTGGCACCGTTGTCCCATGTGGTGCCAGGGCAGCAGAGGATTGGGCTGCCAGTTGCTTTGCCTAAGGGCATTATAATTGTGTCTATAAAGGAAATGGGCAAAAGATGGATACACTGTTTTAAAAAAATAATACAAGTATAAGCTACTCGAATGTCAAAAAGAATTGGATTTGGAATACTGCTGGAAAGCCAAGTAGAAAACATGATACTTGCTTATGACTGCAAATTGTGGGGTACAAAATGCATTTTTACATGAGGGTAGGGTACAAAATGTATTATAATTCAGTTCCTAAAATGGATCCTTTTGAACAGTTTACTAGTTTTACAAGGTTTTAGTGCTCTCTATCATAGGGGTTCAAAAAACATTTTATTTGTGATCTTCATTCATTCAACATCCCCCTATTTTTTTTTTCTTTCTCCTGGATTCTCTTCCATCTGCATTTTCTTCATTCTTTTAGCATTCTCTCCTAGCTATAGAGCAGATCTTAAAAAGGCGGTGAATGAATTTTATGTAGAACTTTCCCATGTCACTATCTGAATGTGTGCAAGATGCCTTGGAATAAGAGGCGATAAACAACCGTCAAGTGTCTTGGGACAGGTAAACTTCTCTCTTTGAACAGCAATGATCATTGTATTTGGCTGTTTAATAATGCAGTGGCTCCTCCCTGATGTGGAAGAATGACATGTGAATTCTATTTATAATTGACAAGCTACCAGATTTTACACTCAAGTCATTGTTGCAATATTGACACCAAGCAATTATGCACAGTTTTAAGAATGGATGCCACATCTTTTCCTAGCTTAACTCCCTCTGCAACGGGGTTTGCTGTTGTTCCCAATCCATGCATTATACAATATGTTAATCTGTATATCCATCAAGCAGATGAAAATACATGCTGTGTTTCACAAACTACTCTCTGCATTCGCTCTTTCTTAGCCCATACTGTTCTGTTCAGTCCTCTGTTTTGACTGGGGTTCCCACTGGAAAACTGATTTGGACAAGTATCCTCTTTATCTCTTCTGCCCTTAAGTAAAATTCTCATGCCTGCTGCTATGTGTCAGGTATTTAGGATCACTGAAAACTGGAAAGTTTGTCCAAACTAAATTAAGAGTATTTCTATAACAGCTAATATTTGGGATTGTCTCTTTTTCACTCTTTTAGAGATGTCTCATGCTTCAACTGTCCTTTAAGGTCATTTTTACAAGAAGTGCTCCCATTTCTCATGGCTGCAAATGACTCAAAAAAGCCATGTTTGTTACAATGAACATTCCATTTTAAAATCTTCCACTTTAACAGATTAACAACATTCAGACGTTAGGCTAAAAGAAGGATTTTGCATCTTTTTACAAAGCCCAATGACATAATATTGCATGTGATAATTAAAAATGTGTCTATAATAATAGTAGTATTCAACATTCACAGAGTTCAGGGGTTCTTTAATTATTTCAGTAATCTTTACAAGAACTCTCTAAGGTTGGCTGGCATTACTATACCCATATTAGATGTGGCATTGAGACCAAGAACACAGTAAAATCATGGCTGAGATTAATTATACTATCAGTGCAATCCTAGCATGCGCTGGACATGCAGGCCAGGAAGCCTGCGCTGTATCCAACGCAAGATAGGGGATCAAAGTAGCTTAGCCGGAGGTAAGGAATAACTCTTCCCCTTACCCCTGAATAAGCCATCGGAGCCCCAGTGGGTCTCCTCGGACTTGCACCGCCTCAGGAAGTGGCATAAGTCTGAGGAGAGCGGAGAAGCTTGTAGCCGCTTCAGAAGAGGGGGGCTAGGATCCGATATATCTGCTGGGTCCCGTGTCCTCCTTCCTCTCCCCACCCACCCATGCCTAGGACCACCGTCCCCCACCCGGAACACCTCCCTCCCGCTCCTCCCTGCCCTCCCCAGACCCTTACATTGGCAGAGCTCGGCCAACACAAGCCTCCCCTTTCAAGTGGCACAAGCCAATTCTTGAGGACGCACAAACGTGCCTTACATTTGGGACTTGTGCTGGTCCAAGGCGCAATTTGCATTGCGCCCTATATTGTTCTCAATTGTAACTTTCAGGTATGCTATTTTTTATTTTTATGTGAGGGGTTCTCCCCACCATGGTGGAACGCTCAAACATGCACTCCTGCTAAGTGGTACATTCTAGGATCAACTCTAGCACATAATTCTACCAAATTATGGGCAACTGTTACACTTCAGTCCAGGAACAAAACAACAGCTCAATGGAGGCCCAAATAGAGACCATCCTGGCTTCAACATAATCCCCTTAAAATCTCCTCTTCCCTGAATTCCATTGGGTTTTCACAGGGGCAGTACTATATTAATTACTAGCTACAGTCAGACCACAGTATCCATGGGTCCAGAATCCGCGGATTTGACTTATCACGGATGCCAGCAGATACTGGGGTCCAAATTTTATATATATATATAAAAGTACACCAAAATTGAGGTTCCTACCTTTTTGTGGCCAAACCATGCCATTTCCAAGCCTCAGATCTATTTTTAAGACCCAAAGGCCCACTTCTGGGTCGCATGGAGGTTCCTTTCTCCTCCCAGACTCACTCCAGAATGCATCACAAAAAGGTAGGGACCCTTGTTTTGGCATGCTTTTTTTATTTTAAAAACATTTAAATTCAGATCCTGGTATCCAAGAATTCTGTATCCTCAAGAGATTCTGGAATGGAACCCCCATGGATTGTACAAAGTTGTAGTCATGCCATAATTACATGCTATATTAGCAGCTTAAATATTTTGAGTAGAAAACAGCCAGAAAGGAAAGTGTTATGCCCATCTTCCCTCATTCGTCCACAAAGTCTCGGCTTCCCAAGGCTGTTTTTGGTTAAAAATAAACAGTTAAGGGCATGTAACATCTGCTATGGCCCTTATCGAATATGACAGAAGAGCGAAAAGAGCAAAGTGAACATTTATTTAAGATGTGCAGCAAGAGAGTGATTGAACAAGCAAACAAGCTGATGGTGTGACCTGGAACAATTACACACTTCAGTAATGAATTAAGGCAAGTGCACTGAGCCTGCAGCTATTAGGTAAAGGTTTCCTGGAATCCTGGAAGTAAATGTGGCAGAGCAGACAGCAACCGCTCTTTGTGGGTCTGCAGAATTTAATTACTTGCAGATGAATGCTGTGAAATTCAACCAATCTGATGAGTGAAAAATGCTGACCAGCCACTTTTGAAAAGATCACAATCAGTGGCTGCAGAACATGTAAATTCCAGTTCAGTCATGAGATGCACCCACTCCACCGAGAGTCAATTCACACTGTTGAATGGGCCCTATTAATCAGGGTAGTCCTGATAGTTGTGCTCATGCCGCCTTGATAAATTGCACTCCTTGTTTTATCCTCATTTTGCTTTTGTGGGAGGTCACTTTGAGGATGCACTTCTAACAACGCTCATATGAGTTGCTGGAGTTGCCATTCTCCAGGTTTCAATCCCCTCTGCCAAAGTTCTCAGAAATTCAATCCCTGAGCTGTAGTGTCCCTTTTAACTGAGCAAACAGATACCTTTTGAAGTGGTGCATCTCTTGTATTTAGCAGGAGGAAAGAATTTGTCCCTATTCATCCCAGCAAAGCATCTCACACAGAAGGTTCCTGTGTTTATTTTAGACTGCGAATTCCTTGGGACAGGGACCATCTTCTCATTCTTTTCGCTATGTAAGCTACTTTGCAAACGTCTTCACTAAAAAGTGAACATAAATACTACTACTACTGCTACTACTACTACTACTACTACTACTATGAGCATACATACAGGCAAATATACACACATGAACACTGAGACTTGTGCAACGTATGTTGCATAACCTTATATTTCAGACATTGCAGTTGGCAAAGCTCACGTCAAACAGCTGCTAACACATTATAGAGCAATTATGTTTTATTTTCCCTGTATATATTTAAGCCAGCCATTTTCAACCACTGTGCCCTGGCACACTGGTGTGCCGCAAATGGTTCCCAGGTGTGCCGCGAAATCTGGGAGAGGGTCATTTATCAATAGGACCATTTATCAATAGGACCATTGGGGGATGTGAGCCCCCATTGACAGCACAGTGTGCCTTGTAAATTGTCAAAAAGCTGATGGTGTGCCTTGCCAGTGTGCCGTGAGCTGAAAAAGGTTGAAAATCACTGATTTAAGCAAACACTGTCTTGGCTTTTAGTGCCTGCTGGGCTCTTTTGCAGTAAATGAATACAGCAGAAAAGGCCTTCAGGAATGTGTAAAAGGAGAATGGGTAGGAAGGCCTTAGGCATTGATCCTTAGTGTGAAAATACAGGGGTTACATGTGCATAAAAGCATGCCTGCTTTCATCTGTGAAATGCTGGAGAAGGTTTTGAATATTATGAGTTCCTTGCTATGACAAACATTAGGTCACGCAAGTGACCCACTTGTGAGCAGAGTGCAATGCCAGTGAGCCCTCTCATCAAAGATGCTGCAGCAGTTTCTGTGAACACAGATTTCCACACCCCACCCCACTGTCCTGCCCGCGGATGCTGCAGCAGCATCTGCTCTGACTGAAAAACACTTTCTGGGGAGTAAGTTCCAATGAGTTCTGTGAGCCTTACTTCTGAGGAGACACACATGGGCTTGTGCTGTAAGCATATGATACTGCTCATGTTAGCAGACTCACTGATGCGAGTAGAGCATCATCCTATCAGATGTTTTAATTCAGCATATTTTCATAATGGATCGTTGTGAATGGATTCTTAGAGTCAGTATTAACACAGAACCAGTGGGGGTGTAGTAGCTAAACTGTTAGATTTGGACTAGGGAGATCTCTGTTCAGAGCAGGGTCACATTCCTGAAATGGACTACATAACCCTGAGCAGTCATTACCTTTCAGCCTAATCTGTCCTGTAAGTTTGTGAAAGAAAAAAATCTAATGTGATAACCACATAGACCTCACCCCGTACTCCTTAGAAAAAAAGTGTGGGATGCAAATATGTTATATTATTTGGGGCAGACTGCTCTTTATAGTATGTTTCTGCCAGTGCATCTAATTTGGCCCTGAAAGCCTCATCATCTCTTAGAATATTTCATGGCTCAATAGCAACTGTAATCAAAACCATTTACAGATGGACAGCCCAATCATATCCAAGGCTTATGCTGATGGATCTCAAATGGCCAGAGCCATGTGTGGGTCACAGTGGCCCACTGAGCCTCCTCCATTCTGCACTGCCACTGTTAAGTCAGAAGGGGGGCAGAATGGGGAGGATTGTGGACTGTTCAGGGTGGGGAGTGAGCCAAGCTGGAGGCAGGAAGGGGAGGATAGCAGCAGCAGCAGCAGCAGCAGTAGCAGTAGCACACACCAAGATCCTGCCCCCCCTTTCTCTGGTCCAACAAACCACTGACACTCCTCAGACTTTTACCAGGTAAATAGCTGGCATAAGTTCATGGAGACCCATTGGAGCCAGGCAGTCTACAGACAGGTAAGTAAAAAAGATTTTTATTTGCCTCTCCTGGGCCATCTGGTTCACCCCCCCCCCCCCAATAGCATGCAGTGTGCATTCTGTCAGTGATCATTCAGGGAACAGAACTGGGCCCGAAATTGTGTCTAACTGTCTTGAGATTGTGTTCATTCTCTATAAAACACTTCAACTTTCAGTAGGTGGGCAAGCCTTCCAAACTCATGTATGGTTCAAAATATAAGATAAGAAACTTTATGTGAAACATGCAGATTTGCATATGCATCAAGCACCTAAAGTTGATTTTCCCTTGGTGCAAACTTTGATTGGGAGGTAAAGGTTCATGGAGAATGGGGGTGGGATCAGTGTTCTTTTTCATGCACTAATCTGATATAACAAATCAAAACTTTGGCTGGAGGTGCCTATTAAATTGTGATAAAGCATTGCAATGTACATAAAGCCAAGGGCATGAAGCTAGATTATAATTGCTTGAGTTATGAATTGCACAGGAAATGGCAGAACAGAGAGAGGCATTCGATCATTATTATCAGTATTTTAAATTATTAGAATAAGTGTGCCTTATTCCTGGATTTTGAACTGCAAAGCACTCAAAGCAGAATAAGGATGGTATAAACAAAATAAATGGTACTGTTAAATTGTAGTGTATTTTGAACTACTGTTGTGTTTTTTTTCATTTGAATAGAGATTTATTTATTTATTATAGTAACACATTCCATTACTAAACAGAAACCAGATCCATTTGTGTTTTTTGGTAAAAATTTCCTTGGGAATCCCTGGCAAAATCCACAACCATTAATTACAATGTAAATTTTGCCTCTTACATAAGCTTTCTCCAGCTTTCATATTCATGTATAAAAATATAATACTTTTTCCCGTAGGTTATATATGCAGATGGCTTGTTTTTTGGCAAGCTACGACTCCGCAGAGTCTGGCAACTTTCTTGTTTGTGACTTGCTTTTTGCCAGCTAGCCTCCAGACACTAGATACGTTTGGACCGTTTGTGTATAAATAGCGCAGGAGACTTCAAAAGAGACAACTGACCAAGAAACCTGTCCAGCTTGGAAAGCGTATTAGCCAAATGCTTCCACCTGGTCCTAGTTAGAATGGTTGTTTTTCTTCCTTTGAGGCTGCTTCTCTTGCAATCATTGTAGCTCGCGTTTCACTGTAAATGAAAAGTGAAACTTGGAACCAGAATGCCAACAGTTGGCAACAGCTGAAAGACTCTGACATATGCACCCCTGTGCATCCCTATTATAATTCTAACTTGGTTCACATTTTAATGGTCTTTAAAGGAATCTTTGGGGTCAGGGGAAATAAATATAATAAATAAATTCTCTTGACTTGGTTCAGCCTTGCCTAAGTAAAAGGGTTATAATTCATTGCAATCCTGTTGTGTTTTTTTTTTTAATGTCTTGTTCTAAAGAGACAAATTAATTAGCCGAGGTGCACATGAAGACATACCTAAACAACTTCCTTTGTGATGTTTTCTTTGCAAAATTCATTTCTTTTCTTTACTCTTATCCACATGTTTTTTTCCCTCCTTCTACCACCCCTGCAAAAAGCAATCTGCTGCCAACACGAAGATCTGCACTCCTACTATGGTCTGTGCTGGCAGGGGATAGGTTGTGCAATCCAATCTTACTAACAAGACTAATTGCGTTCTTGGCAAAGGTAGCTAATTTCACCCCTCCTTTTGAGACGGAGATATTTTAAGCACCAAGAAATAAACTTTCCCCCCAAATTTCCTTAGCAGCCTGTAGCTAAAGTAGCCTCTGGTTTATCCTCATCTGAAGCCAATGAATGAATAAAGTTGTATCACTAGACTTCAAGCCTCTTGATCTTTGCATTGGGTTCTTAGCTTTCTGGATATGAATGCATTGCTCAGAATGCATTTGGAGGGAAAGGCAGCATTTAAGGCCCCAATCCTATTCAAGTTTCCAGAACCGATGCAGCCATGCTAACAGGGCATGCGCTGCCTTCTATGGCAGTGGGGCAGTCACAGAAGCCTCCTCAAGGTAAAGGTCCATTAGTTCCCTTCCCTCAGGGCTGCATTGCAACTGCATCAGCACTGGAAAATTGGATAGGATTGGGCCCTAAATCATTTGAATAAATTAAATAAATAAATCTTAGCAGGTAGAATGGATGGCAGTAGATTAGTGCTGCATTTTGTTCTTAGATCAATGTTCCTGGGAACTCTGGAATTTCTCAGAAGTTTCTTTAATAAAAAGGTAATGGAAAAGAAAATGGCCATAGAGTAGCTGGTCTGCCACTACCATGTTCCCCTAAACCAGAGGTTCCCAGAGTGTGCATCAAGAAGCCTTAAGGCATTGCTAGGGCACTGCAGGATGTGGTGGCACCTCCTACTGATGGTCCCTCCTACCTGTTCCTCCAGGTGCTGTCATTTTGGATATCACAAAATCTTACAAGATTTGGGTACCACCATCTTCAATCTTGTAAATATTTCTTGATATCCAAACTGGTGGCACCTGGCTAAACTGGGAAGAAGAGGCTGTGGGGGCATTGTAAGTTTTTCCCAGGTAAGTTTGGGAACCACTGCCCTAAACATTTGATTGTAAGATAGGCCTCTGAGCCCTCTTTACTTAGTCACAGAAGAGAATGTACAATATCCACTACTACCAGGGCCTCTAGATTGACCAAGTAAAAGTCTGACCTTCAGCCTTTGATTGATCAACATAGCTAAACTTTCTGCCTGCCGCACATCACGTGTCTGTACTTGTGTCTGTACTTGTCTCTGCGCACAGAAAATGACCTTGGGGAGCCTGGACTGGAGACTACACACTGTAGGTCTGAATTTGGGAATACTAGTAGAATGAGCGCCTGAGTACTCTGAGTGGCCAGAAATTATGTGATTGATGAACAGAGATTGCTGGGTAGCAAAGCTGGGTGGAAAGGGTAGGCATTTGAAAATCTGAATGAAAGTTGGTTTTGTTGTACTAATATGTATAACTTCATTGAATTGTAGCCACAGCAGAGTTTTTGTGTATTTATAGACTCTGTTTTTGTGTATTTATTTTGAGCACTTAACAGATTCAATTGAAACATCACACGTATCGTCAAAATGCATTCTTTTCGGAAGAATGCTACCCTGCTCCATTATTGATTGCAGTTTCATGAAATCTCTTATCAGTTAGTTGTAAACAGCTTGAAGTAATACAGTGTGTGTGTGTGCAATATTCTCTGTATCTCATATCTGCTCTCTAACGATTTATTGTGCCTGAAGTGGCACCCGAATCAAACACAAGTAATTTAATCAGCAAAATCTTTTGCAAGCAAATCAGCAGGGATGGGAAAACCCAGCGTGGCTTGACTTGAGTTGAGTCACTGAGTCACTGCCCCCTGCAACTCAACTCGAAAAAGAATCATAACAGGGGCACGTTCTGAGTCTCTGAGTCACCCTTTAGTGACTCTAAAGGACTCGAGTTGAGTTGCCTCCCCCTTTAAAAAGCCTGCAGTGGAAAAAATGGGGCAGATGCTGGAAACAGTCTTTCCCAGCAAATACTGTTTTCCATTCTGCTAAAACCTTTGGTTGCTATAGGCTGCATGAACTTGTCTGTGTAGGTATGGGAACTCCCATTATCCACCCCTTCACCCCATATAAACATTGTCTGTCCTTTGGTAAACCTTCAGTCTAGTCTGGTAAACTATCTCGTCTTCAGAACCTTCTGTAAGGCTACTGAAGATTGATCAGGAAATACATCTTCTTCTTTCCTGAGGGTATCCAACTGTTAGCTATAAAAAAGAAAAAAGGAAAGAAAAGGAAAAAAAAACCCTTCACCTGTGCATGTTTCAAATGATTATTTTTGAAAGACTTTCTCATCTGCTGCTTTTGCCAAGTACTCACTCTTTTTCCAAGTGGAAACTGATATGAAACAAAAACGTGTTTCATACACTTGTTAGAATCCTCCAGATGTATTTTTAAGTGCCAAAAGGTTAATGGTGTATGCCAAGTTGAACGTAGAAGGCTTACTGAATTACAAAAAATGTCAACAAATGAGGAAAAGGCCATTTCAGTCAAATATGAGGAAATCAAGTGAAGAAATCAAGCCTGGATCCAAAGAAAATTTTGGAATTTCTATAGTGCTGAAAATCAGTGTTGAACCATGCCAGGTCAATTTGTTTGTGGGGAACAAAAAGAGAACAGCATCTGTAGTGGCTGGACTTGGACCAGGAACACCCACGCTCAAATTCCCTCTAAGCCATGGCATTCACTGGATGATCCTGGGCCAGTAACTCTTTCTCCGGGATAGCTGTGAGGACAAACAGAAAAAAAAGGAGCCATGTACACCATTCTGAGCTTCTTGGAGGAACTGCAGGATAGAAATGTGACAAAGAAATAACATTACACAATGTGCCTGCTTCAGTCTGTCATAGTTTTAGGGCAAGATTAATGGACGCAACTGCAGACCCGGCAGTTGAGGCCACAGTCCTATGCTCTCTGCCTTTGGCAGGAAGCCATGTTGAATACAGCATGTGCGTTCATTAGTCCGACCGGCATAGAGCCTAATGACCAGCACCCACATCAGACCTGTCTCATCTTGAAACTGAGTTTAAACTGGGATAGTAGATTGCTGATCCCACAAGGCATTAGGTAGAGCAGAGGTGTTTCACAGCCTTGCTACCCAAATCCTCCAGCTTGAGATAAGAGGATGAATTTGGTCATTTTGGGCATTCAATTAAATGCCCTGTTCCCACAAATGTCATTGGATATGAAACTGTTTTATATGCTCAAGGAATCTCCCTGATGCCCAATTCTTTGTTTTAATGGAGATGCCAAACATTGAAAAGGGGACCTTATGCATACAAAGTATGTGCTTTACTATAGAACAGAGCTATAGCCTTTCCCATGCGAATTTCTGCTGAGTAAAAGGCAAAACATTTAAAAGCTTATGTGTTGTGTTCTCCTGCAACAAAAACTGGATTAAATATTTCTGGAATTCCTCAGATGATTGTTATAAAACCTTTTAAAATGCCTTTTTAAAAACTTACATGAACATGGTGAACATTTTTTTTTGTTCCTTTGTTGACATGCAATATTTGTACATTTTGGGCGCAATCCTGACCCGGTACTGGGTCGGTGCAAGTCCCTTGCGCTGGCCCAGCAGGATCACAAACGTGCCATAAAGCACGATTGCGCCTCCTTTCGAGGTGGATGCACGCTGGTCTCTCAGATGCACACTGGCCTCTCCGCACTGATGTGGGTCCCAGACCGAGTGAGTTCATGACGGCCTTTCCAGGCTGGTGCAAGGGTCTGGAGGTTGTGGGGAGGGCAGGGAGAAGGTACTCCCCACAACCCCCCAGGCCCTTGCACCAGCCTGGAAAGGCCGTCATGAACTCACTCAGTTCCCTGGGGAGGGAAGGGAGAAGGTACTCTGGGGCGGGGGAGGGCGGACAGAGGACAGGACTGTGGGCAGGCAGGTGGGCTCCCCTGTGAGGGGAGGTGGGTCCATCCTAACCACGTTCCCAGGCAACCTGTGTCAGCCCAAGCCTGCTTGGATTTGTGCCACCTCTTGAGAGGCACACACCTCATGAAGTGGCTGAGTAGTCCCTCGGGCCAAGCCTCAGCCAGTCCAAAACGTGCACTGGATACAGCACAGGCCTGCCTATTTCAGTGCAAGTTAGGATTGTGCTGCCTGTATCCTAATTTGGGGGGGGGGGAGCACAGGTATTTTGGGCAATTAAGTGCCCCCTCTCCCTTAGACAACTGCAGGAGAAATGCAGGGAATGATGACAGCCACTTTTTATAGCCTTCATAGATCTCACGAAGGCCTTCGACCTGGTCAGCAGGGATGGCCTCTTCAAGATTCTCCCCAAGATTGGATGTCCACCCAGGCTCCTCAGCATCATCAGATCCTTCCAGAAGGACATGAAGGGCACTGTTGTCTTCGATGGCTCCACATCAGACTCCTTTGACATCCGAAGCAGCGTGAAGCAGGGCTGTGTTCTTGCACCAACCTTGTTTGGGATTTTCTTCGCTGTTCTGCTGAAGCATGCCTTTGGAACTGCAACAGAAGGCATCTATCTCCGGACCAGATCAGATGGAAAGCTCTTCAACCTCTCCAGACTGAAAGCAAAGTCCAAAGTGCAGCTGAAATGTCTGCGTGACTTCCTCTTTGCCAATGATGTAGCTGTCACTACCCACTCTGCCAAAGATCTCCAGCAGCTCATGGATCGTTTTAGCAAGGCCTGCCAAGATTTTGGACTGACGATCAGCCTGAAGAAAACACAGGTCATGGTTCAGGATGTGGACTCACCTCCCTGTATTACAATCTCTGCACATGAACTGGAGGTTGTCCATGACTTTGTGTACCTTGGCTCAACGATCTCCGAGACTCTTTCTCTCGATACCGAGCTAAACAAACGCAATGATAAAGCAGCTACCACAGTTTCCAGACTCACAAAGAGAGTCTGGTCCAACAAGAAGCTGACGGAACATACCAAGATCCAGGTCTACAGAGCTTGCGTCCTGAGTACACTTCTGTACTGCAGTGAGTCATGAACTCTTCGCTCACAACAGGAGAGGAAACTGAACGCTTTCCACATGCGCTGCCTCCGACGCATTCTCGGCATCACCTGGCAGGACAAAGTTCCAAACAACACAGTCCTGGAACATGCTGGAATCCCTAGCATGTATGCACTGCTGAAACAGAGGCGCCTGCATTGGCTCGGTCATGTCATGAGAATGGATGATGGCCGGATCCCAAAGGATCTTCTCTATGGAGAAATCGTGCAAGGAAAGCGCCCTACAAGTAGACCACAGCTGTGATACAAGGACATCTGCAAGAGGGATCTGAAGGCCTTAGGAGTGGACCTCAACAAGTGGGAAACCCTGGCCTCTGAGCGGCCCGCTTGGAGGCAGGCTGTGCAGCATGGCCTTTCCCAGTTTGAAGAGACACTTTGCCAACAGTCTGAGGCTAAGAGGCAAAGAAGGAAGGCCCATAGGCAGGGAGACAGACCAGGGACAGACTGCACTTGCTCCCAGTGTAGAAGGGATTGTCATTCCCAAATTGGCCTTTTCAGCCACACTAGACACTGTTCCAGAACCACCTTTCAGAGCGCAATACCATAGTCTTTCGAGACTGAAGGTTGCCAACAAAAAAGTGCCCGCTCTCCAACTCCACTTTTCCATTCAAAATTGCATGCACTTAGCCCACATACTGAAGCAACTTTTCTTTTAAAATATGGTGTCTGCGCTTCAGCCAACAAGACTCTCAGAGTGGTTTACAGAAAATAAACCAATGGGAAAAATGATCATATGGGTTTATGTTAATGTGTTTTTAATATGTTTTTATTTGTGGTGAAATTATGTTTTTAATCTGTTTTTAATATGTTGTGAGCCGCCCTGGGTCCCTTTGGGGAGAAGGGCGGCATATAAATAAAGTTTATTAATAATAATAATAATAATAATAATAATAATAATAATAATAATAATAATTACAAGAGGAAAGGTGTTGGGTGGGGGGGCAATGCTTCACTGCCTTCTTCTTCTCCTCACATGTTTGTTGTTGTTTCTGAGAGAAGTGTTGACCCTCTGTGAGGGGCTATGAGAGGTGAGGGGCCCACTCACAATCAGATGCCTTGTGTACCAAGACACTGAACTCAGAATTTGTGTGCTGTTTGGTTCTCACCCTCTTACACAATTGAAGCAAATAACTTATTTACTTTCTGGTCATTGTGTTGATTCTTCTGACAGGCTTCCAAATTTAATGAATGACTTCTCATTACAATTGCTGAAAAATGGGGGCCATTTCTAAGATTGCAGCCAAATGGTGGAGGTATGAAATTTGATAACCTTCATTTTCTAGTTCAGTCTTTTTATTCGTTTCCTTGTTTTTTGTTTTCCCCAAAACAACTTCATTAAGGCCCTTTCCCAGATTTTCTCACCCATCTAGCAAAGGTGAACGTGTACTGAGGGCTTCTTACCCAAACTTCCTTACTTCCTGACCACAGTTTCTGGCCCCAGGTTCTACCTCCCCACTACTTTTGAAGCACATCTAACCCTGAAAGAAACTTTAAACTGCCCAGTTATGAACTTTGAATGAACTTTATCATTTTAAGTCTGTTCTTGCTTGAGCTTGTGCTTTCCTTCCCATGTAGGTTACACTAGAATTAAAACCTATTTGAATGGATTCCATCTTTGATTTTGTGGCTGTTAAGTTGTCTTGGTGCAGCAGAATCAAAGCTACTATTTTAGATGTTCTTTTTGTTAAAAAAAAAAAAAAAAATTCCACCATTTGCTGCCTGACTGCTTTTCAAAGAAAACATGAAAAAGCTTAAAGAGCGAAAGAAGGATATTTCAGCATACTGTTCTTTTTTTTTTCTTCAAGAGAAGTTTAAGGAACTAAGGAAGTGGTGTCCTTAGTCTGCTACCAGAATTCCCTTATTTCTTCAGTCCTTCAGGAACAAAACACCCTCTTCTAGAAATTTCTAAAAAGAAATGTACACGTTAGAACAGACTGCCACATTTTGCAGGGATGGGCGGCAGACTTGAATGACTCTGGTCTTGAGTCCCCAAACATGACTTTTGCATACTCAAGTTACATGTGTTTGGAAACCAGAAGTGACTCGGGGACTCGTGAGTTTTTCTTGAGAATAAGTGGAGACGGACGATCAATTAGAGACAACTGACCAAATTGCCTGATTTTTTTCTCTAGGTGAAGGAGGGGAGAAAGAGGAGCCCACTGGATAGGGGAGGGGTTCTTCTTGCAATAGGAACTGGCTGGATAAGCCCAGGGAGGGGGCTAAGGAGGCTGGCAAAGCAGGAGGGGGAGGAGGTGTTTCCTTGCGATAACAGACAAATGCCTTCCAAACTTGTGCCTCACTTTGCATTTGGATGTGGCAGGAGTATGCACCTTTCCACCCATCAATCATCCCTTCTAATAATGTCAACCCTGCCTGCCTGCCTGCCTGCCAGCCCTGAGACTCCTGTGTGTGTGACTCCGTCTTGTGCCCACCTGCCTGCCACTTCTGTCCCCTCACTCACTTGCACTGCTCGTCCCTTCCTGCTTTGCCAAGATGGCAAGACCTGTTGGCCCATCCATGGTTTGCCATGCGCTGCTCCTTCTAAGGGCAGAATTAGGAGTCACGATATGAACCATGAAAGTTCACTGCTGGGTTTCATAAGGAACTGATCGCCACTTTCTAGACTTACTTGAAGAACAGCAGAGCTTTTGTTTACAGATGGGAGGGGGTTATCCAGGGACTGTTAAATTAGAACTCACAGACACACACCCTCCCAGCAGCTGTAGTTTTTCTGCAGAGCCACACCTGTCTTGTGTATCGAAAAGACTAGGAACTCGAGTCCTACAGAGTCCCAGAAAGGCTCCCACCTAGTCCCAAAGGCTGCCCATTAATACTCACGCACAAGTTGAATCAAAGTGGGCATCGGGGTGGGCGGGTCTAGACTCAAGTCCTGCCTTGGTGAATGGGCACATCCCTGACACTTTGTGACCCTCCACACTGAACACAGCTTACCAGCCATACATAGTTACCTGCCACAGTGGGCTTGACAACTCATCTTAGTAGTTTCAGGCAGTCAGCAAAAATAGGATGATTCTACTGAGTCAATTAGCTCAGTCTTCATTGGTGCATCCGGCTCAGTATTGCTGACTGGCAGCGGCTTCCAAAGGTTTCAGACAGAAATCTTTCTCTGCCTTACTTGCTGATGTCAGGAATTGAACATGGGGCCTTCTCTATGCAAGGCATGTCCTCTCCTGTTGAGCAACAACCTCATCCCAGGAAGTTTATTGCCCACCTAGTGGACTGCAGGATATGGGTGGCAGACATGTTTGGTTTAATGGATCTGAATTGTGCATACCTTTCTGGTTCTCTTCACTGTTTTCGCTAATACAGGGTGACCAGATACAGTGGAGGACAGAGTGCCTGTACCTTTAAGCACTGCATACAAGATGGAATTTTGGCAGGTGCAGTTCAGCATGGAACTGAACTGTTAAAAAGCTGCATCTGCCAAAATTCCCCCTTCTATGCAATGACTGAAGGTATAGGCACACTGTCCTCCATTGTATCTGGTCACCCTGCACTAATAGCAACTTTTTCAGTCAACCTGTGTTGCTTTCTAGTTGCTATGAGCGGAGTCACTTCTATGCATACAACCACAGAACCTGGAATGATTTTCCTACCTGAATTGGTAGAGGATTGCACTCTAACACAAGGGTGCCCAAACCCCGGCCCTGGGGCCACTTGTGGCCCTCGAGGACTCCCAATGTGGCCCTCAGGGAGCCCATAGTCTCCAATGAGCCTCTAGCCCTCCAGAGATTTGCTGGAGTGCACACTGGCCCAACACAACTGCTCTCAGCGTGAGACCTCTTGCATGAGCTGTGGGATGAGGGCTTCCTCCACTGTTTGCTGTTTCACATTTGTGATGCAGTAGTGGCAGCAAAGGAAAGGCCAGCCTTACTTTGTGCAAGGCCTTTTATAGGCCTTGAGCTACTGCAAGACCTTCATTCATTCATAGAAGTTCATCTTTAATATATACATTTATGTATACGTATGTAAATTTATTCAAATTTTAAATGTAAATTAATCCTTTTTTTCCCCCGGCCCCCGACACGTGTCAGAGAGATGATGTGGCCCTCCTGTCAAAACCTTTGGACACCCCTGCTCTAACATCACATGGACTTTGCAAGGGAAGTGCAGGAAAGTAGTAAACAAGCTCTGATGTTGTGAGCACACATGGAAGATGTTTATTTTTACTGCTGCATGCTTCACCCTCACTTTTAACTTTCTTATCAGACGGGAATGACTTTATGTTTAAATGAGGCTCTCATGATGTCAGGCTGTGGACATTACATGTTTCTTCGGCAAAGGCAGTGCTGTCTAGACCACTGAGGGGTTTCTTCCCGAGGAAAACAAAAGCACTTTTATCAGACTGACACTGTCAACAAATATGACATACAGTTTCTGAATCTACAGTGTCTGCATTGGTGCAGTCTGATGTCTAGTAGGGGAGATGTGTTAGATTTAGAACACTTTGGGCTTAAAGGGATGTTGCTGACCTTAAACAGTCTTCTTTGTGTCTTTCTTTTCACTAACATCTCCCCATCACCACTACTAACTTTAGACAAGCAGAGTTCTGAATGTGGGCTTTCAAAGTTTTCTGTCGCCCAAATTGCATGGGGGGTTGGTTGGTACTGTTTGCAGTTTTTAGTTAATTCCAGGTCTGAAGAATTTATGGGATTCTTGTGAATTGATATGCTGTTTGTATTCTCTCCTACCCTAACATTTAGCAATGTTTCATTTCTTGATAGCCGTTTTCCTCCTCATTTTATTTCTTGACACATCATGGCTACAAACCTATGCCCAGTTGGGTAAGGTAAAGGTTTCCCCTTCACAACTGTGTATGACTCTCGGGGTGGTGCTCATCTCCATCTCCAAGCCGAGGGACCCAGTGTTGTTCAAAGACATCTTCTGTGATCATGTGACCAGCATGACTAAATGCCGAAGTGCATGGAACGCTGTTACCTTCCCACCTTATCTACTTGCATTTGCATGCTTTCGAACTGCTAGGTTGGCAGGAGCTGAGGCAAGTAACATGAGCTCACCCTGTTCCACAGCACCGGGGTCTTGAACTCCTGGACTGTTGACCTTCCAGTCAACAGTTCAGTGTCTTAGCCACTCAGCCACCGCGCCTCAATCCTATGCCTAGTTACCTGGGAGAAATCTTCATTTAACACTGTGAGGCTGATTTCTGAGTAGCCACACGTAGGTTTGGACTGCATATCTATCAATAAGTGTAAGGGGTAAACTACACATCATGTTTATTGTAGATCCATTTTTTTCCCCAATAGGTATCATGGACCTGTTGCGAGCTGCTGTGCTCAGGCCGCTGGGACTCCGCTCCGATATCTGCTGCTGCTGGAGCTCCGCCGACGGCGTGGCACGCAGATAGCTGCCCAGTTGTTATTGTGTGCCTATCTCCCAAGGTCGGAACGCTCTCTGCTCCCGGCGAGAAAGAAGGACTCAAAGGCAGAAGTTCTCCACCACACTCCTTCTTTACTATACACAAAATATTTACAATGTCCAGATAGTACATACAGTACACAATTCTCAATGGATGTAGCCTCTGGCTCAACACTACTCTGCATCTGCCACAACTTTGCTTGCCCCTGCTGGAACTTATACTTCTAGTGACCAATCACAGTGCAGGAAATACTGCACAGTCATGCTGACTATGCAGGTGCAGTCACATGCTCACACACTCACATTATGTCACATGATGCACATCACCCAATGTTGCATCAGCTCCAAGTTCCCAGGGGGCTGTGCTGGCTTGCTCTGGCCAAGGCTTCAGGCCTGCCACTATGCAGCCAGTAAATTACTTGTCAGGACTGGGGCTCAACCCGTGACAGGACCACAATGCAGACTGGGATTGCAGCATGGGGCTAGGTTTACCCTTCCATTCAACACCATCTTCCCATAAGAAAAGCAAGATGCTATCTGCCTCTGTAGGAAAGCTCCTGTTGACAACAATTGCAACTTTCTACTCAGGATAAATAGCATTGAGGGTGTGTGCGGGAGAAGTTGTATTAGTAAAACAGCAGAAGGGGAAAGTGTTAAACCCTCTTCCTGCATACCTTGGTTTTGATTCAGATTAGTTTTCCCCACAACTATTGTTTAAAAGAGAGAACTAAAACGATGCACTTCAGTTCTTGTGTATAGTTACCCTGAGTCTATGGGCAGGACATATGACTATTTCATTTTAATTGCTGGACTACCTCCTTGCTGTAGGCAGTTGATAAACATAAAATATGATAATAACTGTTATGATTCAGTGATGATATATTTGAAAATGAAGCTTTTGGCTTGGGGGTAGGAAGTACACGTTTGCAGCGTCTTCTGAAAGTCATCCAGGGATAACAAAACTGTTTTGCCAACCCAATGAGTATTATGAGCATTAGCCTGCAATGTCTCATTTTTTTTCTGCTTGTATTGTATCGACTGCAACTTTACTTACCAGTAGCATTAATGTATTTGATGTTCATAATTTGTACAGCCTATTTCCTTGTGTTTAGCTCCTACTGCAACCTTCCCTCCCCTACGATTTATATAAATTGTGGAATTGCAGGAAAACTGGGGTTAGTCAAGCTTTCCACTAACATCCACCCAGCTTCACTCATGCCTTTCTGACTCTGCTACCACAGAGAACAACAACAACAACAACAACAACAACAACAACAACATGCCCATGGAACCCTGATTACTTCTTATTCTTTTTATAGGACATTGGTAGCCCAATGTTGAACCCTGCTGCGCCCGACGGTTGGATTCTGTGGGTGCTGCAGCTACTGTTGGGGTCTCTTCGGGGGAAGGAAGCATTCGTTCCTTTACCTCAGGCAGACATCAGCCAGCAGAAATGGGGCTCCTCAGCTCTGCATCCGTGCTTGAGCAGGTGCAGAGTTGAGGAGGCCTTTGTTGGGTCTGGTTTGCTGGGGGGGGGAGCAGGATGTGGCAGCAGACATTGCCACTATCTCCACCCCTTTGCACACTCCACCTCCTCATGCACCCCCTCATGCACCTCCCCTCTCTCTGCCCCATTCCACCCATGCCCCACTTCCTCCCCCATCCCGAAAACACTCACCTCCTACTGGTATTGGCCCAGCACCGGTACTCCTTGCTTCCCAGGTACCACTAACGTGTTTTATGGCACATTTGCGACACTGAAGCCAGCGGTACACATGTACACCGGCTTCAGGATTGGGCTCTAATAAGAGCTTGATTTCCCAGCTGCTCAAAAAGTGCTGAAGGAGCAAATGTCATGGGAGGCTTCATCAAGGTACACAGCAGTACTCATGGAAGAAAGAAAATGTTGCCCACAGGAAACATTCTTACTGCTGATATGGCAAGTACTCTGTGAATCAGAGCCTTGCTCACTTATTCATCACATGATTATTGCAACATCAAGTGAGACCTTGCATGGGTGAATGGGTCGCCACAGATATAACACAGACAGAATTTTCATATAATTGAAAACACATGGGCTTTTCCATTGGGTCATGTATGCAGCCGCCAGTCACCAAGCAAACGGTAAACAAATCTAAGAAAATCAAGTGATGTGCACTATCAAGTTTGTGAACTGGGTCTAGAGAGCTTTATGTGTGTGGAAAGGAGGTGGACTTAATTATCAGAAACAATTCTGATAACTGTAGTTGGGCAGGAGGTCTGGTTTAGAGGGTTTAGCCTCCAACTGCCTGAAGATAACATCTGAAGGTCGCCAGTTTGAGGCCACCGGCACTGTGAACGAGACCTTGAAGCAGCTGACAAGCTGAGCTGAGTTATTCCTCCTGCTTTTCGGAAGGAGCTGCTTGTCAGCCTGTGTGGGAGGAGGCCAGAAAGTGATAACAGACCGCAAAAGTTCCATCTGAAATGTTGTGTGGTTCTTGAAAGATAGAACCTTTCTTTAATTGTAAAAATGCCTATGGGGATTTAAACAGCCTGCCTATGTAAACCGCCTTGAATTAAAGTCTGAGGAGAAATCTGACGATCAAGAAAGGCGGTATATGAATACCTGTATTATTATTATTATTATTATTATTATTATTATTATTATTATTATTATTATTATTGTTGTTGTTGTTGTTGTTGTTGTTGTTGTTGTTGTTGTTGTTGTTGTTGTTGTTGTTGGGGGGGGTCATGTGCATTTTTAATATCACGTGACTTCTCAATATTTCATTACACAAAGACTGAGAATTGAAAATGTACATTAACTCAATTAAAAAGCATTACGGGAGAGGTGATGTGGAAATTCTGATTGCAGCATTCAGTTTGTGCAGGGCTATGTTCTGTGACAGGGTGGTGCGTGCATGTGTGAGTGAGTGACTCAGTACCCAATCCTATCCAATATTCTGGTGCCGGTGCAGCTGTGCCAATGGGGCATGAACTGCATCCAGTGGTGGGGAGGCAGTCATGGAAGACTACTCAAGGTATGGGAACATTGTTATCTTACCTCGGGGTTGCACTGCAGCTGCACCAGTGCTGGAAAGTTGGATAGAACTGGGCCCTCAGTTATACTCTTACAAAACATTTTAAAGCAGTTCTTCCGTTGCTTTTACTGATTGGCTGCCATTTTGAAGTTAATTTGGTTTTTATGATGATATTATTGCTGTAGGGCATGCTGTACTTTGATTGTATAATATTTCTGTGTTATATATTATTGTTGTTGCCCTGGATCCTACAGAAGATTGGCGGCATATAGACTTAAAGCAGAGGTGCTCAAACCCTGGCCCGGGGGCCACTTGCGGCCCTTGAGGCCTCTCAATGTGGCCCTCAGGGAGACCCCAGTCTCCAATGAGCCTCTGGCCCTCCTGAGATTTGTTGGGGCCCATGCTGACCCGACGCAACTGCTCTCAGTGTGAGGGTGACTGATTGACCTCTTGCATGAGTTGTGGGATGAGGGCTCCCTCCACTGCTTATTGTTTTACATGTGTGATGTAGTAGCGGCAGCAAAGGAAAGGCCAGCCTTTCTTTGTGCAAGGTCTTTTATAGGCCTTGAGTTATTGCAAGACCTTCATTCAATCATATAAGTTCACCCTTAATATATTCATTTATGTAAAC
The DNA here is from genome assembly GCF_035046505.1 of Tiliqua scincoides. Classification (NCBI taxonomy): domain Eukaryota; kingdom Metazoa; phylum Chordata; class Lepidosauria; order Squamata; family Scincidae; genus Tiliqua; species Tiliqua scincoides. The sequence goes on from NC_089823.1 coordinate 107,142,540, forward strand.
TTATGTAAATTTATTCTTATTTTAAATGTAAATTAATTCCTTTTTCCCCTGGCCCCCGACACAGTGTCAGAGAGATGATGTGGCCCTCCTGCCAAAAACTTTGGACACCCCTGACTTAAAGGAAACAAATAAATGAACCCAAACCCATTGCTTTACTTCCACTGGTTTTAAAGAGTCATTTTCTGCAGCTCTTTATGATTCGTGTTTTTCCCCCTTCTCAAATTCTGCTTTCTGTTGAAGTGTTGGAGCTTTCCAGTTTTAACTTGACCTGGAGAAAAGGAGAGGTCAAATACCAGAGGAACATGTCATGTTCCAAAGAATTCACCCCTTCAGGTCTGGAAACTGTTCCAAAAGGCCAACTAGGTTTCCTCCATGCTTCAGGCTAATCATTTTATATACCTCAATTGAAGTGATTGAATCAGGCATTTAATGAGATTTTTGGGCACAGTCACTTGGATTGCCAATTGTTTTTACAGGATTTCCAAAACATGTTAGCATTCATTTTTGGGTTCCTGTTCTTTGGCTCCTGTTCTTTATTTTGGACAGCTCCTGATGTATGAACCACATTCCTTCCTTTTATTTACAATGGTGGTCTAACAAAATTGATGAGACTTATCATCAAGACAGCCTCTCACTACCTGTCAGATCTGCACTAGGCCCTATGTCAGGCTTGCCCAGGAGAACTGCCTGCCTTACAAGCCTCTCCTCTTTAGTTGGCACTGTGGAGCAATAACTTTCCAATAAGTGTGCAGTGACTGGCACCTTCCTCTTAGTCTGATTGAACAAAGGCAGGCCAGATTAAGCCCTGCTGGGTCCTTAGATTACATCAAAGTTAAGAAGCCTCATCCCATTATGAGGGGAAAAAAGGTTATTATTCAAAAGGTATAAAAGGTATACAAAAAAAAAGGTTATTATTCAGACAGAAAAGACAAAGGGAATAGTCGCAGAAACAGGAGCCAGTAATAGGCCACCGGCTGAGTTGTGCTAAATATTATGGAAGGGGAGAACCTGAACAAATCTCATCAGATGACACGTAGCAGCCATCAGAATGCAAAGGCATGCTGTAACAAATAGGTCTCAAGTGCCAGCCTAAACACTAGAAGAGAAGGAGTCCAGAGAAGGCATTTATTAACAATTAAAACCAGCATTTTGAATTGGTGCTCAGCATCAGATAGAAAATGAATGATTATATATGATCACAATGATATGATCCATGCTATTAACCGCAGTTACAATTCTGGTGGCTGAATTTGAATCAGTTGAAGTTTCAGGACTGTCTTTGCAAGAAGTTCTATGCAGTGATGATTGGGGAAGACAAAGTGCTAAGCTTTTCAAGCATCTGAACTCAAGATGTAAAGCACCTCCCTCACCTTCAGAGTCATTGGGACGGACAAAAGCCAGTTGCGGACCTACCATTGGGTTTGATGGGGCAAATGCCCCAGGCGCAAGTCGCTAGGATCCTGCGGAAGTCGCTAGGACCCTTCCCCTCTAAGGTCGCGTGAGGCTCTGTGAGCCTCAGGTCAGTGAGGGGCAGATTTTCACGCTGGGGGCAGTGACAGCCCACAGGGTAATGCCATCGCGGACCTTTGCCCTGGGAATGGGGCTGAGGAGGTCCACCGCTGGGAAGAGCAAAACAGAAGCATCTCCTCCACTTTGCTCTCACTGCTCTGAATGGCTCTGTTTGCAAGGGGGAGGAGCCACTTTACACTGCACATTCAGATGCCTGAAAAACTTAGCGCCCCCCCCCCCGAACGTCACTGGTCCTATGTAAAGAGTATTGCAGCATTTTACTGGACTATACATGGATTTAAGTTCACATCATTGTCCCAGAAAAAAAAAAATAGGGTGGTTAAGAAGAATCAGTTTGGACGTCACCCTGTCATAAGCATTTGTTAAAATGTATTATTTCTAAAGGAAGCATCCATGTGACATGTGGGCTAATTTAGGATTTGAAAAACTTTTTTGACAGCCATTATGACTGCTAAGTGGCATACAAATATGAGCAATAAACACTAAAAATAGAGAGTTAATTGCTAGCAGAAAAATACATTTACGTGAAAACTTCAACAGTTAATAATGGGCTTTGAAACAGTTATTGATTCATAATTACTTATTGACCATAGTATAATTTGAAGCATCCTATAATTCATAAACAGGCAATTACTGCATGAGATAAGCCTTGGATTGCCCTCAAATATGGGTAGGGTTGATGGGCAGATACGGGTGCGCACGGCTCTTGTCATGCAGTAGATTTCTTAACAAGTTTGATCCCCACGAACAGAAAGGATTTGATGAAACATGCCTGTTAAGTAGCGGTGGCATTTGCCCAAAATGTGCTTTGTGAAATTAAATTTGTCTGGGAGCTTTTAGATACACAGATGCTTATGAAAGCATTCAGAAGGAATGTCATAATGCTCATGGCTTTTGAATCTCCTTGGAAATTAACACTGTAATGCCTAATCATTTGAAACAGCCTTTGTTAGCAACATGTATTGAATATTTTAATCAGAAACTGGAGTTTTTGACTGTATGCTATGCTGAACTTCTTCAAGATCTAATTCTGACAGTGAGCCTTTATGCTGCAACCAACAGCCAAGTATGTCTCTTTGATCTTCTGTGAGGTCAGTCTATATCTCGCATAGAAAATAAAACAAGAACTGTAGAAATACAATTCTACTTGTAATCTTCTATGCTTCAGGCTAAGGAAATACTGTCAACCCAGCTTTAGACAAGAGATCAAGAAAGGGGCTTAAAAGATCTGAACGACTCAAGTCCCAAACTCTTAATCTATTAAAGGATACTTTCAGTTAACAGTATTAATTTGCTGGATTTGTAGCAAATGACTGGATTGTATCCAATATGCATGCATTAAGAAGTACTAGGCAATCCTGGCTTCCCAACATGGGTTCATGCAGCATGATCTGAGTATGTGTGATAGTCAAATGTTATCTGAAAATCTATGCCTGGATTGCCCACTGCTTTGGAGGTCATTCCATCATTTGTGAAGAAACCCTAAGGGACAAAAGAGCTCAGAAAGTAGTGATATCACGTAAGATATTCTCTCTAACAGGAGGAATCTTTGCAGGGGACTCTGATGTTTATTGAAACAGTTGTGCAAAGGGACAGATGTTTAACCCTTGTCCTATTGTTTTCACAACTTAAATTGCTTCTTCACTAGGGAAAAAAAGCCATCTAAACCTATACTTCCTCTGCAGTGGTGCTAATAGCAGCTTGTGGGGCGGGGGGACAACCAGCCCTGAAAATGGCTGCCGTTGCATCCAGCATGCCCCAGGCAGCCGCCACCGCTTCCTCCTTGGGAGGAGGGGACTTTCATCCCTTTCCCCCGGGTAAAGCAAGTAGCCCTGAAATGGGGCTACTCAATTCTACAGCGACTCAAGAGTTAGCGTTTAATTCAGAGCCTCTGTGTCAGGCGGAGAGATGCTCCCACCTATCTCTACGCTTCCCAGCAGTCCTCACGACTGCTGAGCAGCGGAGCTCTGGTTCTCTGCCAGCGCTAGCATCAACCCAGTTCTGCCCAGCATCAACCCAATCTGCCCAGCATCAGCCAGTGCTGGCTAGCACCGGTGCCCCACTGGTGCTAGAGTTCGCAAATGTGTTTTATGGCATGTTTGCAACAGTGGTCGCTGGCGGTAAGCTGGTGCACACTGGTTAGGATTGGGCCCTTAGACTGGAAAGATGCTGTCAGGGAAAGGGTTAACCTTCTCTCATTTTCGTCAAACAAAATTAGAGGGCCCCACCACCACCATGGCCACTTTGCAGTCAAAAAAAAGCCCAAACATTGGGAGACCCGATCATGGATCTTATCTACGTTGCCTGTCTTGGCTCTGATATATTTAAAAACAAAACAATTCAGGATACCTCTTGTAGTCTTCAAAAACATATTGAAGTTGTGCCTTACAGTGATAAGAACCAGACATTCTAATGTTGCTAACACAGATTTGAACCCCTTTATAAGTACCATAAAGGGCATGCAGGAAAACCCTGTACCTGCAGAATGTCTTGTTAGCATGCAGCGGGTAAAGGCACAGCACCTCTGCTAGGAAAAAAGGTTGCAAGCCTTGCTTGCATACATCTGGGTTCTAGCTCAGCAAGAAGTCAGTGTCTGGTGATGAGCTAATGGCTGCCATGGTACAATTGTTAACACACAGCTGCCAAAACTAAATATAGCTTCAATTTGTCTTGCTCAAATTTCCGTCTGGTCTCTTTTGCTTTAATCTGTTTCGTCCCTTCTTATATTTCAAAAAGAGTCAGTGTCATTGTCTCTAATGGTGTGTAAATGTAACCACATGCATGCATGTGGTTAATAGCCTTTGCTGTTGCAGTTACTGTAAATGATGGCTATTTTTCCTCCCAAGTACAAACTATGGCTTTGCTGCTATGATTGCAAAAAAAGTGGGGGGTGGCAGAGAACCCTGATTCCCATTTCCTTTTACATGTAACAGAACAAAATGCCCACAAATGAACTCAAAGCCTCACATTTATATTAATTACAAGGGAGCTTAAAGGACACATCTGGAATGCTCTAAAGAAAAACTCTTAAGAAAGACAGTTCTCATTAGCGGCCGTACTCTGATGCATTTATAGTCCTGAATTCTTTCAGATTACTCTGGGCATCGTACTAAAAAACCTTGCAGATCTGCAAATCTAGATCTCTCAGAGAGTGTCTGATGTGTGTGTGTAACAAGCTAAACGAGCATAAAGGACGATGTAAGCTTAGCAAACTGTTTAGTGTTCTCAAAAGTTACTTCCTTCCAGCTTTGCCTGCTGATTTTTAATGGAAGACTCTCTAAGGGGCATCAAGTCCAAAATGCTCACTTCTAACCAGTCTTGACAGCTTATGTGATGCTTTATTGATTATTAGGGAGCTAATGAACTGTATCTTTCTGACAACATCTTCCCCTGTGCAAAATGAAAATAGCTACTACTAGTTCTTCCAATTTAGATCATGGAAAAAGTTTGTCCACTTGTTGCTGATTTATTTATTTTTAATAAATATACTATGCTGGGCTGGAAAAGTTCCCTTTGGAAGCAGAAAAGGTAGAGTCCGTTCTCTTTATGTGCGAGTTCGCTATCTGCAAATTCACTTATCTCCTCACCATGTTTTTGTATTATTGTATGGCTTTCAACCTGAATGCAGGGATAGCACTTTTGTTTTAAAATGTTGGTATTTCCCACTTCACACGAATTTTGAGATTCTGTAATTCTGTTTTTGTGAGAATACTCTGAAGTTGATTTGTATGACAGAACTTTTGCGTTTGTTATTGGCCCTCACTTACATAAGCATGTATTCCCTTGTCCATGTTTCAGAAAAGTCATACCTCCATCAATTTATTGGGCCTTTGCTTTCTCCTTGACTCAAGGTCTGCCAGGTGATACTGCCTCTCATAAATTGTGGAATCCCATTGTAGCTACAAACAATGAGATCTCTTAAAGGTCTGTGCATCATGAGTGGCATGCAGGTGCTTTATTTTATGTGTGTTAAAATGATGCGCTTTCTTCCCCTTGCTTCTTTTATAGTATCATAATTTTCATTCGTAAGAGTGTTGTAACGTTTGATAGAATAACATTGGTATTCATGCCAGATGCAAGACTGAAAGCCAAAAGTGCTCCCTGCTTACCCCTATTTTTATTAAACCATCATAACAAAAAGAGAGCTTTCTTTATATGGCCACCCACACGGAAGAATCTAGTTTAGTCATGCCTCATTTTGGTCTTTAAAGTGATTTGCAAATTATAGAACTGCATGTGCGAGTGGACAGTGGCATCAAATATGCAATGGGGCAAAAAGTAGCCAATTAATTTGGGGGAGGCGGAAGTCACAAGAATAGTATTGACTTCAGGCATCCTGCCATAAACTTATATGTGAAGCTGTTTTCTATTTAGCCAGCAGCAAAGGGCAAGTGTTTACACCATGCAACAGTAATTAATTACACACGATCTATACAAAAATATTTTTAATGTGATTTTCAATAGCTAAAATTCATGTAGTACTAAAAGACACCGGTACCTCACGGACAATGTGTTTGCAACATGTCAAAGAAGAAAATGGCCAACATCTGGTAGTTTCCAGTTCCAAGTCCACGATCTCTTCTTCAGATCTTTTCCCTATAATCTGAAAGTCTTGCATAGCTTCAGTTTTTTGTTCTAAGGTTTCCAGGTATGAACATCCATCCGTCTATCAAGGCATGGGCCCCTTCATTCATCTATTTATAATTTTCAGAATCCCTATTTAATATACCTTCCTCAACTTCTGCTGGCATTTCCTTGAAAATCTAAACCAGCTGAGTGCTTTCTCTCCTTGCGCTTGTGGCAGCTATATAACTGGCATGGGTTCAAAGAGACTCATAGGTCATCAGGAGGCCTATGCAGAGGTAAGTAGAAAATATCTGTATAAGAGCCCAATCCTGGGCTCAGTGCACCAGCTCACTGCCAGCGTGCACTGTCGCAAACGTGCCGTAAGGCATGTTTGTGGGCCTACCACCAGGCGAGTGCCAGTGGTGGCCCAGCGCTGACCAGCACTGAGCTACCACTGGGCGGGTGCCTGAATTTCACTGCTTAGCGGTCCGGGGAGGGAGGAGGCGGGCAGAGGGTGGGGAAAGGGTGAAGAGGAAGCCTTACGGGAGGCAGGAGGCAGGAGGCAGGGAGAGGGCGGGGGAGGCATGCCAGGGGGAGGAAGGGAGGTGGGTCCGGTGGAGCTATGCTCCACCTGATCCAGAGCGTCTGTGTTGGGTTTGCCGCCCTACATGGAGGCTCTTGATTCACTGCTGACCTTTTGGTTGGCAGTGAATCGTGAAGCCCCATTGCAGGGCTACTCACTTTACCTGGGGGAAGGGGACAAAAGTCCCGTTCTCCCAAGGAGTGGCCGCCAGCAGCCTGAAGCGCATAGGTTGCGGCGGCAGCCATTTTCTGTGTCACCGCAGCCACACACCCTGGGCAGCTCAGGATTGGGCTGTAAGGCAGCTACTTCTATTCAACATCCATTTTGCCTTCTTCAAATACCTCTTGGGGCCAATTCCCAAATTAGTTGGCAGTAAACAAATATTTGTTGGCCATGTGGACACTTGCCAGTAAACCGTAGTCATGTATACTTTACTATATGCATGTGTTTTTTAAATATGTATTTGCCAAATTAATATTTTTATTTATTAAAAGAGGACTATAAACATTACAAGACAATAGTTGCTTCAACAGTCTTTCAAGGGCCTTTGTATGACTGGTTTGTGCATGTTGATCTAGTATGGACTTTAAGAAAATGCTATGTGTTTGAATCAGTCTTCAGCAGGAGACTTTCAAAGGAGTGGTATGTATGGCACTGTAAGAATGCAAAGCATATGACAGTTCTATTATTTACCATATCATGAACATCTGAAATGCTTTATTTTCCCCACTGACAGTTGAGCTATCATCACTTAATTACACTGAATCAAGGTTTTAATTCTTCAAGGTTTGAAGGCAGAAGTTTATGTCCTTGTATTTAGTACTGATGAACACGCAAGCTTTGATGTTATTCCTTGCTTGTTTGAGGAAACCTGTTCACTAAAATGGAACAGCCATCTTCATTTGATGGCTGGGAATTCATAGCCTTGATTTTTTTCCCTCTATAAAGAAGTTGGTAGTTTTTGTTAATGATCCATGGCTGAAATGCCTCAGCAATTTAAGTGAAGCCATGGAAACTTGAATTCTGTATAATAGTGTGTTAGTAGTAATATTTGTACAACAGGTAGTAAATGATGTAATAAGTAGGTAAAACCTGAAGTACCTAATGCTAGTGTTTTGGTCATTTATCAAATGTCTGTTCATATTGTATCTGAAATATCTGATCAATCTGTTTTATGGATCAGCGTAGTGGCAATTGTCTGGCATTTACTAAAGAGTCACACACAGAATTGTGACTTTGGTTATTTGACTTGGGCTCACTAAATACTACAGAACCTACAGTGATACACATTCTATATGGGGCTTTTAGAAAACAAACAGTTTGATATTAAATATAGAGAGAAGAACTTGAATGTATGTCTGACTTCCATATTGTACCATTCCATTAAAAAAAGCAAAAAACTTACTACTATTCCCCACACTGCTTAAGGCATTCCACACTGTGTAAAGACTTCATCTGGACAGCCAGTCCATCCAGCTTCCGGAGGGTTTCCGCTCATTTGTTCTACCTGTCATGTAGCCTTGGATCATTTTTGACGCACAGGGAAATGGCTTCCAGACCATCTCTTCCAACTGCTCCTGGGTTCAGAGATCATACAGGGATGGTTCAAACATCTGTACCTTTGATTGCTCGTCCCTCGAGATCTTAAAGCTGCATTTGTGAGTTCTCCAGTGAAAGGCATTCTGAACAAGTTGATGGGAGGCACTGTGAAAGTTCCAGCTAAACTGTGGTGGCTCATATACACATTCTGTCAATTCCACCACATTTTCTTGATGTTGCAATCATCAAGTCGTAAATATGCAAGTTTGGAATATAGTGTATGATGCAGTATTCCATATAAACTCTGTGATTTTTAATATATGTGTTGGAATTGATATTTTTTTTTCATTTTAGAGATTCTGCAATTCCAGTAATCACTATGGCAGTGGTTCTTAAACTTTTAGCACTGGGGCGCACTATTTAGAATGAGAACCTGGCAGGACCCACTGGAAGTGATGTCATGACCTGAAGTGACATAATCAAGCAGGAAGAGTTTTATCAATCCTAGGCTGCAATCTTTGTTTTTAATTGTTCTTTTATTTTTAACGTTTATTTGTATTTTACTTTTTTGTATTTTAATCTTGATTGTTAGCCACTTTGGGTGCCCTTCGGTGAGAAAGGCGGAATATAAATCTAATAAATAAATACAATAAATAATCTCACTCACACCCAGGAGTAAGTCCCATTTACTATCATTGTTAATGGCTTATACAGAGTAGTCTGTTAAAAGTACATATCTGTAACATTTTCCCAAATGCAGTCACATACCATGGTAGCATCAAGTCAAATATATTAAAAATAAAATATTGAAATGAGTGGGGACCCACCTAGTGGGTCCTGACCCACAGTTTAAGAAACACTGCACTATGGAAATGTATCTAGAGATGCCAATTCATACAATACTGGGAGAACAGAATGCTCACATCACAGGAAGGGCACTGTCCTTTATTTGGTCATTGTCACCTCCTTGCCTGTATCTGTACACATGGACAATGAAAAGATACTTAGATTTTGAGGGTTTTTGATTACATTGTTACAGCAGTCTATAGTTTGAAGTCTGCTTGGTACATTACAGAGAGCTAGTTAATGCTGTAATGGTGTTGCTTGCAAGAAATATGCTTGAAGAGGAATGCTCAGAATAAATGCAGGACATTAATTGCCAAGATGGTAGGGGTCATATTGGATGTGCAGATTAGTTCATAACTATTTGCACTTTGTCATGCTGTCAAATTCTGTCACATTGCTTTAAGTTCCAAGTAGCAGGTTAGCACAGCCTTCCTTCCTCCACATGAACACACACACAGGCATACACCCTGAGCAGACCAATTTCTGCCCTCAGGCACTAGCATGGAAAACCGACCTCTCTGCTGCAATATAAAGTAATGAAAGGAAGTGAGACCTCTGACAAGCACATAGTGAAACGCAGGAAAGTGAAAATAAGCCAGGTATAATCTAAATGCATAGATTTTTATCTCAGTTAATAGTTTGTGAGGAAACATGGAAAGAATATATTATTTAACCATGACAAGGTTAACCATAACCAAGCTGAGGAACTCAGAAAGCAGTGCCCAATTAAATGCCTCAAATTTGGAACTGGCTATAGAATCTCTGCTCTCTAGCCTGATATTTTTTGCAGTGTCAGGCTCTAATGAGATGAGTGCACACTATAGATAGGTATTCTCAGGTGATTCATGCTACCAAATGAGATATATTCTTCTACACTGCCTGGAACATGCTGTCAGTTGTTCTGCTCAGAACAGAGAACTGTCACGTTGCCTTATCTCTCATGGCTGTCTATGATCTCAACCAAAAATATGCTGGAGAAGAGCGACAACCGGTCCCCTAAATGTCCTTGAAAAGTGCCAGTTTCCTAGCATATGTGCATGTTGGAGGAGCAACGGTATTGGAACAGGGCTACCTAGTATATACAGACTGCAATCCTAACCACACTTTCCTGAGAGTAAGCCCTATTGAACAAAATAGGACTTACTTAATAATAATAAATAATAATAATAAACTTTATTTATATCCCGCCCTTCTCCCTAAAGGGACCAGGGCGGCTAACAACATGTAAAAAACAAATTTAAAAACATAAATTAGGACAAATAGCAGATAAAAACATTAAAAACACATTAACAAAGACCATAAAAACAGTAGTCAGATTAAAAGAAAGAATAAAAAGAGTACAAAAGAGCAAGTCACAGAGGAATCAGGCTTGCAAAAACTACAAAATGTGTAAAAAATGTTTAAAAGGCCAAAAAATCAGAAGGCTTGTGTAAACAGCAATGTCTTCAGGCCTCGCCGGAAACTCTCAAGAGAGGGAGCCATTCTCAAGTCAAGGGGAAGGGAGTTCCATAATGTTGGTGCCACTACCGAGAAGGCCCTATTTCTTGCAGCCGCCCCGCGGACCTCCTTGGGTGGAGGCACTTGTAAAAAGGCCTTCTCTGATGACCTGAGAGGGCGAGCCGGATTGTACGGGAGTAGGCGGTCTCTAAGATATCCTGGCCCAGAGCAGTATAGGGCTTTAAAGGTCAAAACCAGCACCTTGAATTGGGCCCGGAAACGAATGGGCAGACAATGTAGCCCCCGGAGAAGCGGGCTGACAGAGTCAAACCGCCTAGCTCCAGTGACCACACGGGCTGCCGCATTCTGCACTAATTGCAGTTTCCGAACCGTCTTCAGGGGCAGCCCCACATAGAGCGTGTTACAATAATCTAACCTCAATGTCACCGTGGCATGGATCACCGTGGCCAGGTCTGCACAATCCAAGTACGGCTGTAGCTGGCGCACCAGCCGAAGCTGAGCGAAGACCCCCCCCTAGCCACAGCTGCCACCTGGGAATCCAGGAGCAGCTGCGAGTCCAGGAGGACCCCCAAGCTGCAAACCTGCTCCTTCAGAGGGAGTGCAACCCCATTCAGCGCAAGCCGATAGTCCAGCACCTGCATCGAGGATTTCCGAACCAGGAGAGCCTCTGTCTTATCCGGATTTAATTTCAGCTTGTTAGCCCCCATCCAGATCCTCACTGCTTCCAGACAGCGCTCCAGGCCCTCAACTGCCATCCTGGAGTCTGGAGGAAAGGAGAGATAGAGCTGGGTGTCATCAGCATATTGATGGCACCTCACTCCAAACCCCGGATGACCTCTCCCAGCAGTTTCATGTAGATATTAAATAGCATGGGGGACAGAATTGAACCCTGCGGCACCCCACACCTCAAAGGCCAGGGTGTTGAACAGGCATCCCCCCGCACCACCATCTGGGACTGACCCTCCAAGTAGGAGTGGAACCACCGCAAAACAGTGCCTCCAACTCCCAACTCGGCCAATTGGCCCAGAAGGATACCATGGTCAATGGTATCGAAAGCCACCAAGAAGTCCAGCAGGACCAACAGGGACGTACTCCCCCTGTCCAGTCCCTGGCGTAGGTCATCCACCAAGGTGACCAAGGCAGTTTCCGTTCAGAAGCCCGGCCTGAAACCAGATTGAAAAGGATCCAGATAATCCGCTCCATCCAAGACCCTCTGGAGTTGGGTCGCCACCACCCGCTCAATTACCTTGCCCAGAAACGGGATGTTGGAGACTGGCCAGTAGTCATTCAACACAGTGGAATCCAGGGAGGGCTTTTTCAGGAGGGGGTGAACCACCGCCCACTTCAAGGCGAGCGGCAACGTCCCCTCCACCAAGGAAGAATTGACCACCCTCCCTGTCCACTCAGCCAGTCCCCCCCCCCGGGCAGCTCCAATCAGCCAAGCTGGGCAAGGGTCAAACAGGCAGGCAGATGGCCTCACACTCCAAAGGAGTCTGTCCACATCCTCAGGCTGCACAAGCTGAAAAGAATCCCACAACACTTGGTCCTCAGTGAACCAAGGAGCCGCTCCGAGTCTGCGACGTGGCAGAGGTCGCTCCGGAGCAATCTCATCCAGAGCCCTGGCCATTTCCCCGTTCCAGAGGTCAACCAGGGCCACAGATGAGGCGCCAGTCTTGGCAGTGGGAAAATCCCCCGGGGCCCTCAGGAAACCTTCAGGATCCATTAGCCTCCGGGGGCAGACCATAGAAAATGGTCCCCCGCCTCTGCGGAGGTAGGAAGTTGCAACAAGCCTAAACCCTACCAGGAAGTGATCTGTCCATGACAACGGAGTGATCCTGATCTCCTCCACATCCAGATCGCTGCCCCCGTGCCCAGCTGTGAACACCAGGTCCAATACGTGTCCTGCTGTATGTGTTGGGGCCCAGATCTTTTGGGACAGGCCCATGGTTGTCATGGCAGCCATGAAATCCTGAGCTGCACCTGCCACAGGGGCCTCGGCATGAACATTGAAGTCCCCCAGCACTAACAGGCAGGGGGCCTTCAATGCCACCCCCGAGATCACCCCAGTCAGCTCAGGCAGGGAGACTGTTGGGCAGCAGGGCGGGCGGTACACCAACAGAATCCCAATCCTGTCCGGCCCTCTCAACACAACATGCAAGCACGTGAACCCAGGAGACTGCTGGACAGGGCACCTGGTAAGGGAGATGGACTCACGATAGACCATTGCAACTCCCCCTCCCCGTCCCTGCAATCTTGGCTGCTGCAACACCTGGAAACCTGGCGGACACAGTTCAGAGAGACTAACGCCTCCCTCATCGTCCAACCAGGTCTCTGTAATGCATACCAGGTCGGCTTTCTCATCCAGGATCACATCCCGGATGATACAGGTCTTGTTATTCACCGACCTGGCATTCAAAAGCAGCAGCTTCAGATCCAGGGACTCACCGCCAGGACCACCAGGTACTTCTGAGTAGACCTGGTTAGGATTGTGCCCAGAGTCAGTGAGTGTGAATATAGAGAGAGTCCCCAATTTAGGGACATCTGACTTATGGATGTCCTGTCTAGTACTAGTATTTTGGCATGTTTTGTGCTGTCCTGTTCAGACCAGTCCTTGGAAGGTAGTTTTCAGGTAGGGCAGCCAGAATCAGAAAGCTTTATCATTTAACATACAGTGCTGCATTATGTATCAAACTTTCAATTTCATTTTTGAGTAGATTTTGGGCCCAATCCTATCCAACTTTCCAGCATTGATACAGCCATGATGCAGCCCCAAGGTAAGGGAATAAATGTTCCCTTGCCTTGAGGAGGCCTCCATGACTGCACTCCCACTGTAGGATGCAGCACATGCCCTGTTGGCAGGTTGCATCAGTGCTAGAAAGTTGGATAGAATTGGACCCTTGGTAGGCAAACAAGGGATCCATAGTTTTAAACATCGTGGTTTGTTCCTAGCTTGCCAACTTTTCCATCAGTTTCTGTGACTGTGCCTACCATAGGAGTTTGATGTGCAGAAATCAGCATGCGAAACAGCATGCTTATTAGCATGGAGATGAGCATTATTACGCTCATTGTTGAAAAGTGGTATATAAATACTGTTGTTGTTGTTGTGAAAAAATTGGAAAAAGATGACTTGCTTCTTCCTGCTCAGTTGGCAAATGTCCTCCTAGTATAGACCCATTCAAAACCTGCTGATTTTCATCATCAATGCCTCTGAAGTCTCTGTTCTCTTGCAGAACCCTACTTACTAACCAGATCTGTAATCAAGCTCAGGTATATTAAATACTTGTGAATCGCATGTAATACTTGTTTGTCTGCAATTCTAAACCTACTTATTTGAATGTAAGCCCCACTGATTTTAGAGAGCTGCAGAGGTACTCAGTATTTCCAATGCAAACTGTTTCAATTCCCCTTGGAATACAGAGACCATGTCATACGGTGCTATGCGCTTGGCCAAAATAAACTACCCATCAAAGCTCAAGGGAATTATGTGGCACGTCTGCACAACCAGTTTGTCTGATGGCATTGTACTTGATATGGTACAATGTAAGTGCTCTATGTAAGTGCTGTGAGGTTCTGTGCTTTCTCAGCATTTCCAGAACAGAGTCTGAAGATCATCTGAGAATTTTTACACACTCAATAGAGTCAACCTTAGCTCCAACAGTAAAAGCAACATCCAAGGAGTCGTTAGTTTCTCTTCAAGTGAAGGCCTCCTTAATGGATTCACAGCACAATCCTATGCATGACTACTCAAAAGTAAGTCTCATTGTGTCCAATGGGCCTTACTCCCAGGAAAGTATGAATAGGATTGCAGCCTTAGACATATGCATGTGTGTTTTATCACTACTGAGGAATATAACACTTCAATTAGCTTTTCAGCTTCTCCTGTTTCAGAGGCTGGTGTTGTCCTTTGCTGTCTCTCCAGGACAGATGTTTTAAATATACATTTCTTCTCTAACAACTCCACAGGAGAGATTGTGGTTGACTGCGGTCATGTTTAGGATTTTCAGAATACTGAGATGCATTTTCCCCTCCAAATCCAAGCTCTCACTGGTTGTCACCACATCCTACTTCTTCATCAGAAGGCCCATAACTCAGTGGTCAAGCACGTGCTTTGTATGCTGAAGATCTAAGGTTTAATCCCTACCATTTCCAACTTTGCAAGATAGCAGGCCCAGGAAAACTGCGAGAACAGAAAGACAGCATGGCATCCAATCTTTCTGCTATCTATCATCTTTTAATCACCCCCTGCTGAAACTATACTTATTGTTGAAAATGTTTTGGGACTTTAATTAATACATGCATTAGTGCATATCAGGTAGTTGGCCTGAGGTTCCTGGAAGCTTAGGGTCTTTTCCAGAACCAGTGTCATCCAACTGCTGGTGGCTACCATGTTTCCTCCCAGTGTCTCCACATAATGCTACATGGAAGACACTGTTGGAAACAATGAAGACTGGTAGCTACCAACCCAATCTTTTACTGCAAAGTACAGTTACAATGAGTTTTTTGTAGAACATATTCTCAGCACATGCAGAGTAGCCACAAAAACCAACCAGTACAACTATGTGAGCTGGATGGATCATATACTCTCTGATGAGCAGAGTTGTCATGGCAGATGGGTTGTGGTTCCTTGGCAGACAAGGAGCTATCAATCACCTTGAGTCTGATTGAAACCAGTGGTCTATTTCACCAAATTATGACAGTGTGACCAGAAAGTTATGCAACCCATACACCCTGGTATTTTGTGGTGTATGTAATGGGGGTCACATGTTGTTGACTTTGAAAATTGGTACCAAAATTGGTACTCATCATCACTCCTGCCACACTTGAGAGGGCAGAACAGGGACTTCTCTTTCTTTTCACACTGAACTTTGGAGGTCCAGTACGACTGTGGGAAGGAGCATCCACCCTTCTGTATTGGAATTGCGGAAGATATTACCGAGGAGATAGGGTGTGGTGTCCACAGTGCCCCTTGCTCTGAGTAAATGCAGGATTAAAGCCCAGGTGGTAGCTGGAGGTGTGCTGTGCAGCTGGAGCCACTAGAGCATAAGGAGATCCCTCAGGTATATAGGGAGCACCTGAGGCAGAAAGGGTTTGGTGGGTTTTGAAGGAGTGCAGGTTGGAGGTAGGAGAGGAGACTGACTGACTTGGTTTCTGGAATTGGGAATCAGACTGGATTGTGATTGGACTTTGATTTGGATATCTTAACTGATTGGACTGACCTACCTGGAACCTGACTGTGGACTGTAACTTGGCTTATTGGCCACTCTGATTGATTGGACTGGTTTACAAGGCCCAGTGGCTTGGGATTTGGCAAAACACCTTCTCCTCAGCTCAGAGCTGGGAATGGCTTGAAGACACTTGGGAAGCTCCAAGAAGACTGTTTTTTAGAGCATCTGAAGTTCAGCAAGCATATACTCAACACAGATATAGTCCCTCTAAGATGCTCCACTCAGCTATATTGTACCTCTTATACACAGTAGTTCCTCCTAAACAAATTTGCATACCCTGAATTCTTAACTGGGACAAAATCTTGAATTTACATTCTTACTCACGTAGCAGCATTTCACTGACTGTTTTAGTAATTTTTCTGTTAGGGAATCAGTGACTTCCTCTTTATAAGAGTTCAAACAGAAATGAGTAGAATTGTTATTTACTATTTCTTCTTTTTCTTTTTGGTAGCTGGGATGAAAGCAGGATCTTAGTATTTCTTGAGGCCACTGCTGTAATTAGTGGGGTCACTGAAAATGTATCAGGCTCATTCCTAATGAGGCAACAGTGAAATCAGAGTTAGGAATGTGTTTGGACCAAGTGGTAACAGGCAATGTTTGCTTAAATCAAAGTTCTGCTAAAAATGCAAGCATTGTCTTCTGCAATTAGCGCTATTGCTTATTCCGGGAAAACGTACCCACAAAGGACCTATTTCAGACAGAACCTTGTCTGACTTCTGATGTCCTTGAGACCTCAACTCTCTGTAAGGTGGCAATACTGAAAGCATGCATTTAAAGATGATGGCATGCTTTAGAATCAAGAGGGCTGTTGAGAATTGTGGGAAATGAGTGTTTTCCTTCTGGATGCTCAGGAAGAACTTTCGTTAAGAGCGAATGCTATTCAACTGCACATTGCCAGGTTACTGAAGTTGGTGATTCATCTTTTAGAATTGTTTGATATGATATCTTCGTTTCATAATGCTAATGATTCCAGCACATGCTCAGATGTGTCCTTGCTTTAGTGCTCAGATGTAGTGCTCAACTGGTGGAACAGTTCCCACTGCTGAAGTGAATGGGAAGCCGGTACAAAATGCTGGCACCAGGTTGCTGAAGGCGCAGAAGCAAAGCCCTGCACTTGACCCCCATAATGCTCTCTGCCTGCCCTCTGATGATGCTCTGGAAGCTATCGGCTACTAATACTGAGGGGTTCAGAGGTTGGTCTGGCTAGGTGAACCCTTTGATTCTTGTGAGCTGTTGGGCAGTGCCTGACCTGGTCAGTCTCTGATGCCACTCCTGCCTGAACACACGGGAGCGCCTTGCGGGCATATTGCATGCACAGACCTCTAGTTGGGGTATTTCTTTGTTGCGTTTGT
Source organism: Tiliqua scincoides (assembly GCF_035046505.1). Classification (NCBI taxonomy): domain Eukaryota; kingdom Metazoa; phylum Chordata; class Lepidosauria; order Squamata; family Scincidae; genus Tiliqua; species Tiliqua scincoides. The sequence continues at coordinate 107,159,639 of NC_089823.1, forward strand.
ACACTGAGAACATTGGTGAAGGCACAATTGGCCTCTTAGTAACATTGTAAGATGGAGAAACACCAAGGGAGATTTGGCCTGGAAAGTAGAGTTCTATGTGTGTACAATTTGCTAGATCAGGAACCAGAGTCTACCTTGCATCCACTTCAGTTGACTAGAATGTGTGTCTGAGGGCCCAATTCTATGGGTCTGCTGTGCCACTGGCATACGAGTTCTAGCAGCACAGCACGCTTTATGGCAATAGCAAAAGGAAACTTGCCATTCTGTGCAGCCAGGCTGCTGCCACAAGCAGCAGACAACTGCAGCTAGTGGCTGCAAAGAAGCCCCAGCGCCGGGAAATTGGTGCAGGGGGCTAGCGGGGGGGACAGGCACAACAGGGTAGCAAAAAGAAGGAATGAGGTGGAGGCCGGGACAGGGAGGGAGGTGTGTTGAGGTTGGGAAGGGGGCGGCACCACTGATATCTTATTCGCCTTCCCTCCTTTGTTCTGCCTTCCTGGATCCACTCAGACTTGCCCCAGCAAAATTGCAAATGCAGGTCTGAAGTAGACCCATTGCAGTATTGGAGGCTGAAGGGAACAAATGTTTCATTACCTGGAGGAGACCTCCAGGACTGTCCCCCCCTCCACAGAATCAGTGTGTATTCATGTGGTAGAGCTGCAAAGGCTGGTGGGGAGTCAGACAGGATTGGGGTGTATCTGTGGGTGCCACTTATCAGTATGGCTCTGCTACCCATGTGATGGGTATCCCAATGCACATCCCCCTTTAATTTGATTTATTTAAAACATGCAAAATGGACCATATCTCACAAATATATCTACATGTTTATCTTAATATTCTTAATAAGTTTATAGTATCTTTCAAGCATCATATTTCATGAAAGATTTTAAAAGTCAGAGGTTAAATCAACAATGGTGTTGTTTAATTCTCCCTGCGGCCTGTATAGTTAAGAACATTAGACCAGACAGTTTCTTGTAGTTTTCATCTTTCATTTCAAATATGTAGTTATAGCCAAGCTATAGCTTGGATAGCATGGTGGATACTTTCCCTTAAAGTTGAGCACTGTATGAGCACTGTATGTACTGAGGACATTGTTGATATAATAGGCAGGAAATTTCTGATTGGCCCAGAATGTTCTGGTTCCATTGGTTAGAATGGCTGTCAGTCAGGTCAGGCCGAAGAGTGCTATGATGAATCTAAAGAAATCAGCATGATCCAATGTATGGTTGTAGTTTCATTGGGCTAACTCTCAGCCGTTTTCCTCAGCTGCTCAACTTTAAAGGTTCTTGCAGCTCACCAACACCTGGCACACACTAGACTTCCACACTTCTTCAGTATGATTGGTGTTGAACTGAGGGGCCTACATATCAAAAAAGACTTGGCAACAATAACCACAGAAGGTCTATATAATTCATTGGCCTCCCTTCCTTTGTATCCAACCACAGCTTCTTCATCTGGCAGTGTCTACTGATTAAAAAAAAAATTAAATAAACTGGATTCTCTTTTTAAATATCCAGGATTTAACAGTCTGTATTCTGAAGATAATGGAAGGTTAATTGGCTGTTCTATTTGTATCACAGTACATTTGAATTTGCTCAGTGAGGAGACAGATCCGGGTTCAGGTCGTTGAGAAGCAACGTTACAAAGATAGCATCTGTGGGGTTAGGCAAACATTTGCCTCCAGATGCATTTGATTTGCTCATGGAACCAAATCATGGAGAAATAGAGAAGGGACTAGACAGCTGCTGTATTAAATATGGAAAAAAATCCATGACAATGCCTTTGTTTTCTTTGTGTATTAAAGGAAGGCCATCATTTAATCCTTGATATTATGAGCTTTCAAAAGACTGAAAATTTAGAAACTTTATACCTTGTCCTCTTTATTAATGGCTGCTTTGCACTGACTTGAATTCATAGGATTCCAAGGAGAATTGCCAAGCACAGCTAACAGTAAGACCCTATGGATGTTTAGACATATGCCCCACTGTGGATCAGTGGGATTTATTTCCTGATAAGCATCCTTAATGTTGCAACCTAAGAGTCACAGGATGTCCCCAGTTGGCATACTGTACATTCACTAAACCACTGGTGTCTTTGGATGGATCAGGGTGGTATTGGGTGCAGTGTGTGTGTAACCACTGCTCAATAGGCCAGTCCTCCTCCCAAATTGAGAGGAGAATTTCAACATCGTTCTGCATGTTATTAGAACATTTTCGGGAGGGATGGGTTTCCATTCTGCATGAACTTCATACAGTTTCTTTTGATTTCTTTCTTTGGCTAAAAATCCAATTTTTTTCTCAATCTCTGGAAAAATTTCACATCAAAATATGTATTTTTTTTTCCAAGTATTTTCCTGGATTTCCTACCAAAAGTGCTGGTGGAAATATGCTGCAAAATAGATGTTTAAATATGGAATTAAACAGAATGGGGCCAGGCAGGAAGCACACCCAAATGGCGGCTGCCAGCAGAGCAACAGCTGAAGAGCTTCTTGAGCTGCTGCTAAGGGAAGCCCTCACAAAATGCTTTTCACTGGCGCCCCCCAAAGAAGCACACAAGGCATAGGCTTGGAATGATTTAAACTTTATTAATAAACAAACAGGCAGCAGAGAAAAACTTATCTAAAGTCCCCCAGCATGCTGGCATCTAATAGCTTGGGGGAAATGGCACTGGTCATCTAACTTCCCCTGACCCCAGGTGGCCGTCACATCCTGGTGCAAGGTGTCACTCAATTAAGGACTAAGGGCCCAATCCTGTGGTCTGCGCCGTGCCTCCACGGCATGGACCACAGTTGCAAATGTGCTGGAAGGCACATTTGCGGGGCTTACCACCAGTCTCCCACCAGAGCTAGCCCAGCTCCAGCAAGTGCTGAGCCAGCGCGCGGCGGGTGCCCGGGTTCCGTGGCATGGCGGTTTCTGTGACCGCCAGGCTGTGGAACGTGAGATGGGGGCATGTCCAGGGGTGTGGGGAGAGGCATTCCAGGGAGGAGGGAGGCGTGTCGGGGCGGGGAAGAAGCAGATCAGCAGAGCCAAGCTCCACAGGATCCAGGGCAGTCGGGTAGGGCTGCTCGCCCTACACAAGCGCCTTCACTTTAGCGGCGACCAAACAGTTGCCACTAAAGTGAGTAGCCCCATTGTGGGGCTGCTTCCCTTACTCAGGGGAAGGAGACAAATGTCCCCTTCTCCCAAGGAGCCTCCCGTGGGTAGTGCAGGAGGTGCTGGATCCAGCGGGAGCCCTCTGTGGAGCTGTTGGGTCCTGCAGCTCCAGGCAGCTCAGGATTGGGCTGTAAGTTATCACGGCCAACCCCAAAGGGTCAAGGCAGCCAGCCAGCACAGACTCCCACCAGAAAACCTTGTGTAAGTCTTTGCTCGAACCAGCCAACGGACTCACCAGCCAACCTCATCAACCTGGACAAATGTTGTCAGAGCAGTTCTGGCTTACCCTTTGGCCTTACTAACCTCGGCATGTGTTCTGGCCTCCGCTCCTGGCTACTCAGACAGCACACCACCTGCCACACTGGGGGGGGGAGGGGTAGCCTAGCACTTAACTCCCACCACCACCACCCTTGGCAAACTTATCTGGTGATTGATAGTAAAGGCAACTGTGGGCCTGCAGAATATTGTACCATTTTGGTTTGGGGGCAAGACATCTGGCAAACAGAATGGCACAGTGCACTGAAGGAAGCTGATGGTCACTGTTGCTGCTACCCACCATTACTCAATAAATTTGCCAGCAGTCATCACTCAAAGGACAGGCTTACCAGGCAGCCCAGGATAGTGGAACTGGACAGTCTTCCCATTCTCCATGGGTCAGTTTGAGTGGCCCTCAATCAATACCCAATCTGGAAAACGTGTGACACCAGAACTGAAGGGAGGCTTGAAGAAAGCAACAACAGCTCAGCATCACAGAAGGCCTCATTAATATAAGTAATCCCTGCATCCATTGGGTATTCTTTTAAAATGTTGGTATTAAAGGTTGGTATTGTTGATTTGATATCTCAAATCCCACAACTCACTTTCTCCCCCTCTCACCCACCTGGTAAGAGGAAAGAAAAAAAAGAAAAAGTTAATAATGGCATCACAATATACAACAGACATAACTGCCAAATGGACACCTAGAAATGACTTTATGACCTTCTTGGTCACCAGTCTAAATTGCCTTTATAAACACATCCTATAATTTTACCTAATTAGTTTAACTGCAGGCTTAACTATTGCAAAACTGCCACCCAGGGCATGTGTCCGACTGTTTTAAGGAGATGCAATAGGCTAGATTCTCAATTCTGTCCTGCTGTGAAGCTTTTAGCCACTGAAATTAGTACAAGCACTGGAGCAAGTAAACAATGCTTTTAAGTAGCCAGGCATTTGTAATACATCCCTATGCTTTCTTGCAGTCTTCCTAGCTGAAAATGTTTTGGTGCTGTGTAATTAATTGGACTGACATGAAACAGACAGCTTTGCTGTTTCTCCATACTCAGGAACAAAGTGTTTTGAAAGGAAAGAGGGCTCTTTGAAGAAAGCATTAATACTCCAGTTGCTTCTCACAGATAAAATAGTCTTTTGAATGAACTTCCCACCCCCTTCCACAAGCCCAAATGTTAAGAATGTGTTCAGTCAGATTGGAACAAGAAGAGGTGGGCAGAACACTCTAGAAAACATTGATCCCCTTGCATATGGAGTTGTTCTGATTGATGTGGCCAACCTGCAGGAAAGATTCAATTTCCTGAGACAATCCATGTATCAGTTCAGATTTTGGCTGGGTTCATTGGCACAGCCACTTGTTCAATATTGTAAATTATCCCATACAGTTCCAGGTGTTTCCATGCATATATTTTTGATGTGCTTGTAAAGAATGATGCTCTAATGTTCAGGTATATTTCTTTGGTTCCTGTATACCAGGGATGGGCAAGTCAGGTGCAACTCGATTCCAGTTGAGTTCATGGGTCCCCACCCTCTCGCGACTCAGCTCAAAAACAGGGGCACTTACCGAGTCACCCAGTACTTTCGAGTCACAAGTCTTCCCCTTTAAAAAGCAAGCTGCAATTCCATGGAAAAAACGGAACTGCTGCTGGGATGTGTGTGTGTGTCTGAGTTCTCTTTAACCACTCCCCTGCTGTCCTCATCCCATCTGTAAACAAGGCTGGAGGGGGTAGGATGAACTGTGAGATAGCAGGGACAGAAGCAGCAAGAGGGAGGAAGGTCACATACAGCAGCTCCAAGGCTTACCAGGATGACCCAATCCTCTGCAGCTTGATTGAGAAGTAGTCCCATTTGTGCTGGTCATTCAATGGGACTACCTCCTCCCAAGTATCAACAGCAGCCATGTGGTTGGAAAGTGTGATTGCTATGAACTTCCCTCCTCCCACTTCCCTGCCTCCTTTTTCCCTGGGCTTCTCCAGCCAATTCCAAGGCAAGAACCCCCCTGGGCTCCACTTCCTGTCCTCCCTCCTCCAAAGAAACAAATCAGACCACCCATCCTTTGTCCAGTGATCATACCTGATGATATGCCAGCCTCTACTCCTCTCAGTCCCTTGATTGGAAAAGGAAGAGGTTGCAGAATGGAAGACAAACTGTGGCGAAGAGAAGAGGCTGGGCCATCTCAGTCTCCTCTCCTCCATGCTTCCTCTTCTGCTTCACTCTGTCTTCCACTCCAGAGATTGGGAGGAGGCAAGTGGGTGCTGTCTACCAACTTGCTCTCTTAGCTGGACTCCTCATGAAATCTGTCCATTCCAACTCTGTCGAAGATAGAATGCTCGAGGAAAGACTCAGATATGCCCACAAAGGTTGTAGCTTGGCAAGGTTCAACTAACTATGGGTAAAGGAATGAATGAAATAGAACCTTTATGAATTTCCATTTGCTTGCTAAGATTCAAACTTTGGCAGGCCTTTTGGTGCTCTTCTTGTTCCGCTTGCAAACATTTGAGTTGAGAAGTTCAGTATTTCGAGTTCCCCTGACAGAATGCTTGCAGCATCTCTAACAGGTAACCCCGTGGCAAAATCCTGCTATTTTTATAGGGCTAGTGCTGCCACTCGAATTTTGCCTAAAGCAAAATTTAAAACAAATTTCAGATTCTTCCTAGGGCAAAATATTGGAGAAACTGAGAGAAGCCAAATGAGGTCTGAATAATTCAAAGGAGCTCTGTAGAAGGAGTGATCCAAACCCCTAAGAGTCAGGCACATTCACTGACACCCAGCAGAGAGCCAGAGTGCCTGGGATAATACTCTTAAGTGCATGTAACCTGAGGAGTAAGCCATCCCTGAGAATGGGGTAGAGCAGCTGCATATTGAAACAGACTATGTGCATGAGAGTCTTTTCATAGATGTTGGTGGCTGTCTGCATTTCTTCTGTGACAAATATTGCAGTCGTGGTTCATATTCTAACCAAAAGATAGTTTTGTTGCTGAATAAAAAGACCACATTTTTCACCATTCATTCACATTCTGTGCATTTTAAGTTACCCTCTTGATTAACCAAATTCATCTCCATGGATTGTAGTAGTAGTAGTAGTAGTAGTAGGATTTATTTTACAAAACCAGAATAATTTACAATCCTAATTCTAAATCCAGTGAAATGAGCACAAATGCTATCACAAGCATGCTGGAAAGCACATTGTAGCAGTGTGGAGGATTGTGGCACCAGCGGAAAGGCCTTGCTGGCGTCAGCAAAACACCAGTGCACACCAGAGCAGATAAGCTCCACATGGTCCAGTGGAGTGGTGGGGAGACAATGGAACAGGAGTAGGGAGAGGTGTAACAGGACAGGGGGAAAGGAGGGTAGATCGAGCCTGGGAGAGGGAAGAGGCTTTTGCCATATCCTAATCCCCCTCCTGGACCTGAATTGCTGACACAAGGCTGCTTGAATTTTACTGGTGTGAGCCCAAGTAGCCCCATAGAGACTGCTGGATCTTTCCCTGGGGCAAAGGGACAAAAGACCCATTTCCTTAGGGAGACCTTCAGCAGCCTCTGTTCCTGGGCTGGATACAACAGAGGCTATTCCAGCACCTCTGTATCACAGCATAGGAATCTCAATAGGATTGTGCAGTTAAAAGTCATCAAGGACCAGTCAACAGGCTTCTAATCTAAATATTGGGGCAGCAAATAAGATAAAGAGGAAAGGCACGAAAGGAAAATAGTTTTTTTCCTACGGTAAACTACGGTAGTTTCAGTTCAATGAAAACAAGACTGGAAAGGATCAAAAAGAGTTTCAGCAGAAAGATAATCAAAACCAGGACAGAAAATATACCATTTCAGAAGTTTAGAAAAATGGAAAAAAAAGGGGGGGGGGAGAGAGAGAGAGAGAGAGAGAGAGAGGAACTGAGTGAATATTTTCATTCTCAAAAGCAGACTGGAGCCAGTGGGAAGAGCTGCAGTCAAGAGGGAGAAAGGCTGGAGATGTACAGGAGAAAAGAGAGGACCAGGATAATTAGCCTTGCCAAGGGCAAAGGATTATATCAAGCAATAGCTATTTCTGATTTCAATAACGTAATGGAAGAATCTAGGCCAGGGTTTGGTTTTGACTGGTTAATTATTTCTGCTTTCTTCCCTTACCAGCACTGTGTGTGCATGTTGTGCTGCCACCCCATTCATAAAGTACCTGTGATTAGCAAGCTGTTTCTTAAGCGCTAGGAAACCTTTTGTATGGTAATTAATGCCAATGTTGCTTAATGTGCTTAGAACAGGAGAACATGTAAAAGGTTGATCTTTCATAAATCTCTGGGTGATTTTGTCAAACACTGATAGTTAGGAAGTCCAATCATTGGTGGTCCTGGGGGTGGGGGGGAAAGCCCCAGGGCACTATGTTTGTGGGGTCTGTGGAGGCAGCACTGCTGCGCCCATTACAGCAACACTGCTGGCTCCACCCACCCTCCAGAGCTCTTCTGAGGGCTGGGGAGGTACACACTGAGGGCTGGGGTGGCATGCTCCACCCCATTAAGCTTCTCCAGCGGCTGCACTGGCTGCCCATTCATTTTTGGGTCCAATTCAAGGTGCTGGTTTTGACATTTAAAGCCCTATACTGCTCTGGGCCAGGGAATCTTAGAGATCGACTACTTCCGTACAATCCAGCTCGTCCTCTTAGGTCATCAGAGAAGGCCTTTTTACAAGTGCCACCACCTAGGGAGAAATAGGCAAGAAATAGGGCCTTCTCAGTAGTGGCACCAACACTATGGAATTCCCTTCCCCTTGACTTAAGAATGACTCCCTCTCTTGAGACTTTTCGGCGAGGCCTGAAGACCCTTCTGTTTCTGTCTGAAACCTTTATTGGCATATCAGACCCTTCTGTTTAGACAGGCCTTCTTAGTTCTCGGCCTTTTTAACATCTTTTCAACACCTTTTAATATTTTTTTAAATACTTGGTTACAGGCCTGATTCTTTTATGATTTGCTGCTCTAGGCTCTTTTTACCTGATTGCTTTTTATCTGACTACTGTTTTTATGATATGTGTTATATGTATGCTTTTATCTGTTTTTTAAATTATGTTTTTAATGTGTTTTAACCTGTTGTAAGCCGCCCTGAGTCCCTTCGGGGAGAAAGGTAGAGTAAAAATAAAGTTGTTATAATAATAATAATAATAATAATAATAATAATAATAATAATAATCTTCTGAGGCTGGGAATACTGTTTAATGGCTCTCTGGAGGCCTCAGAAAGCTTTTATAGCACATAGATAGATAGCACATGATGCTTAGGAATTGTAAACTTTAAAAAGAAAATTGTTTAGTGGGTTATCCCAGATAGATTTTGTAATGATTCCAAGTGAACCCCCCAAAATGTAATTGTATGTGGCAATAGAAGCCAGTTTGTGTCACAATAAACACTGCACTTCACCATAAGCTGGTGACCACAAGCTGCACTTCACCAAGCGAGCTGGAGATGGGTCAGGATCCAGCAGTTATGCTGGACCCAAGCCCTGTTCCCAGACAGCCCAGAGCAGCTTCACAGCCCAATCCTATCCACACTTTCCTGTAAGTCCCATTGACTCTAATGGGACTTACTTCTGAGTAGACATGCATAGGATTGGGCTGTCAGTTTGCTCTGTTCTGCTTGGATCTGTGCCACCCCTTTAGAGTAGACCCATTGGGGCCTTCAACTCTCCCCAGGGTAAGGGGAATTTTTTCCCCTTGCCCTGAGCTGAGCCTCAGCCAGTCCCAAACTTGCACTGGATACAGCTTAGGCCCACTGGCCTGCCTGTTCCAGCACAAGTTAGGATTATGCTGCCCAAGATCAGAAGCATGTATATGAAAATGGAGAGCTTTCTCTGATTTTCCTTATTGCAGCAAAAGTTATCTTTCCCATGGTTCATGCTACACCACATTCTTATTTCTCAGTGTTTTTTTTCTTGTTCGGTTTAGTGCTCATGAAGATATAAGCCCTCCACATACAATGTGGAGTGGCCTTTTCTCCATCCCATCAGTTTTGTGGGAATGCTATCAGTAATGCACCATGGGGGAGTGAGAAAACAAATGTTTCCCTCCTATGTATAAATATTCCAGCTGCTCTGAAAGCCTGTAGAAACCTGTAATTGGGTATTACCACTAACTGGGTAAAGAGACACCTTTTAAGCAGCTTAGCAGAGGGAAATATATACTCATATACTTATATACTTATATACTTAGCAGAGGGAAAACAATTGTATCGATATATCACAGCAAAGTATCTTTACTGATGTTTCTTAGATCTTTTCTTAGATTGCTGTCTTTTGGAACAGGGAACCGTTGCTTCTTTCCTTTATTGTGCTAAGCAAATTATGTTAATAATAATAATAATAATAATAATAATAATAATAATAATAATAATAATAATAATAATAATAATAATAATTCCGAAGGCCCATGTTAAGGATTAGAAGAGAAGGATTTAGAAGAGAGTTCCTTTCACCTCAAAGGTTCCCACTACCTTGGGAAAAAGAGTTCCTAAAGATATGTGGCAGTGGCAATGAAATACATGCAATTTATGGCTGTAATCCAATACCCACTTTCCTGAGAGTAAAGCATCTTGAAAGTAATGGGATTTACTTCATGCATAGACTTGTGCTGTAAGTCTATTAATGCTTAAGAAGTAATAAAACATCAACAAATGGCAAAAGTTGCTTGGCCATTACACGTCTTGATGCCATTCTATTTAGGTTTCATTACTGAAAGCAGGATTAATAAATACATATAAGCATTGTCTCATAGAATCAGACATGATTTCTTGGCTATCCTAGTTAAGTCAATACAATACAAGAAATGTTGTACCAGTTACCATTTTGTGGTTGAGGAGTTAATCAGGATATATTCCATTTTCTAATAATATTTGCTAGCTAGCCAAAATAGATTTTGATTTTTTTTTGACAGCTTAATGTGAAACGAGGCCTGCCCCGTCACTAAAAAAAAATCTTGTGAAATACACTTAATTGAAATGTTTAATTATAGACATTGTGACTTCGCAATCAAGTACCACCCAATATTTAGAACTGCAGTGATGAAATTGTGTTGATTTGTGAAACCCTGCCCAAAATGAACTTTGTAACTTGAACCCACAAAAGATGAGTGAGGCCTTTGTTTCTAATTACAACCTTTCCAAAAGTGGGTGAAAACACTTCTCAGTTTAGCTGGTGTTTAATGCATGCCCAATGCATTAAACACGTAAGAACCATGTAAGTATTTGCTAGGGCGGGGGGGGGGGATTGCAGCAATGTGATCCCCACGATTGTGCTGCTGCTGGGGGTTGGCTTTTAACTTAACTCCAGCCAGTGCTGGAGTCCTAGGAGATCTGTGGGGTCTGGGGAGCTCCCCAAACCCCCCAACTTCCCAGGACTTCAGCACTGATTAGAGGTAAGCCTCCCTCTCCTCCCCGGCAGCAGCACTGGGGATTGTGTTGCTGACTTCCCCGCTCCCTTCACTTCTTAAAGGGATGTAGGCCAGTGTTTCCCTGGCTTGTGGGTTACAACCCACCAGCTTGGGAACCACAGGTGAATAGGATTGCAGCCTTATGGCCCAATTTTATCCCAGACTGGTATGCACAATGCAGGTCCATCAATGAAGAGTCTGCTTCATCCTGAGCACTGATCAGGGACCAGGCCAGCCAGGAATGGTAAGAAACTGAACTTACTGTCCTGATCACCACATGGTCCCCAGTGGGACTCCTCAGATCTACACCATCTCTTTTGCTGACATAGCTCTAAGGAGCTTGCCAGGGACATGTCTGGACATGTCTGGGGTTAGGATTCAGGAGATAGCAGCTGTAATCTGCCACAGTCTTGGTCCCAATCTGTTCTGTGCCTAGTCCCTAAACTGACACTGATGGCCTTTTGTTGTCTGAGCGGTTACACATTGTAAGACCAATAATTACCACTTCAAGTGTTTTTGAAGGGCTGTTTCTCCCATGACTATTTTTTGCTATGCAATGTAAACTGGAGAAGTAAGAAGTAGTGTTGCAATAATGAGAGAGCAAGAAAGGTGTGCTTGCCACAAACTCTCAGTTTTCAGTATACCACCCATACTGTTTCTGAAAGTGTGCTCCCTGCCATTTGGATTTACAGAGATTAACTCTATGATTGGCACAGTTCACGTGTTTGCTGGTCTCGGGTATGTAGCGTTGACATGCTTATTATATGAAAAAATCTTCCCTGTGGCACCACCCTTTGATGGGGCTGTAATGAATGAGGCAGAGCAATTAAAAAATATGGGAATGCAGACATCATGCAGGGACTTGCTTGATAATTTGAAACCTGCTGTCAGCTGCCATAACAGTATGGAAAGCTTTGCTAGATGCTTGAGCCTGTCACATTCATTTATGTGTGTGCTCGGTGAAAGGTGCCTGAGAAGAAAGCATGACCCAGGCCAGTCTTGTGTACCTTGAACTGAGCTGATGACGAGGAGGCACCATATCTCATAGACCTTAAGGAGGAGGCCAAACTTTGGTTTGTCAGAAAAACCTACTATACCTGGCTGGTTTAAAGAAAGCCTCGCCTTTCATTTCTTTATAAAATCCCATGATGAGCTGCTCCTTGCACATGTTGAGCCTGTGGACAAAAGCGACATCCTGATGTGGAGTAAACAAATTCATTAGCAACTCAAGGGTCCCTAACCCCAACTACCCTCACCATCTCCATGACCAAATCTAATCATGAGAAACTGCTTACATTGAGGGTTTAGTTGTATGAGTGATTGTTGAATATATTGCAGTGCATTTTATTTTTGTTTCACCTTTCCCATTATTATATTATTATCCCCACAGTAAATAAATGCTATTTATTGTTATACCCTTAACCTAGCCTCCCTCCTCTTTTCATGCCATTCCACTGAATTGCGCCATGGGACGCTGTACTTGTGCCACTGATTCTTGCACATGCAATATAATTTTCCGTATGTGCACATTACACATATCCTAAAAGCTCACTCAATAACAACAGACTCAGGGCCCAATCCTATCCAGTTTTCCAGGGGAAAAAACTATATAGGAACAACACACACAGCTGTAGAAGAGAAGACCAAAGACTCTCAGTCTGCAAATTTGTTCTTAGACTACAGTAAAAATTCTATACTAGGCTTTACCGTTAGTTCTATTCAGTTCATCAGATGTGACTTCAAAATCTCTTGGTAGCAGTGAGAACGTCATTTGCATGCTCTTGAAAATGTAAGAGTCAGACTTAAAATTCTTTGGCAAGTAGAAGGTAAGGAGAAAATCACATTCTGTTTGAAAATGAGAGAGACTGGGCCTCAAAACAGATTCCATGAAGTCTGAAATCCATTTATTGAATTTTGGATGATACGTAGTCGGAGATATGTGTTTCAAACAGCTGTACAATAGGTGGTTTATGTGTTCAAAATGTGAATTTATACACTCCGTTTGTTTGTGATTTATACATTTGTTTTCAAAAAAGCGTTAATAAATAGATAGAGTACAGGGAAATTCAAAAGTTGGCTTGAGAAATACAGAATCTGTTTGATACTTGAAGAGAAAACTTCCGAACCCATCCACCAGTCTTAACACAATCCATTATAACAAATGTTTCCTATAATAAAGGAATTCCTTCAGGCCATTACCCAAAGCTGAGCGATGCTAAACTCATCACATGTTGATGCTCATTTAAACTGAAGGCGAGATTTCATCCTTGCCCTTCAGAATCCCACCATGAGAATTCTGAGCTTCCTCCTGCCTTACTGGCCTTCCATACGCAATGTGAGAATGGCTTTAGTGAGAGAGACCAGTTTACTTCAGCCTACCCACTCAGTCACAGCTTACAACTGGAACCCTTCCTCTTTCTCAACCAGCTTGATGGAGACCTTTTTACTCCAATGCCACAGCTTGGTTCTTTCCCACAACAAGTCAAGAGCCAGGTCAGGCTGTTCTGTCCTAGCGACCCTCTTCTCCCTGCCACTTGCTTGCCCCACATCCAGAATAAACTTTACCACCTATACAGTCACTCAAGTGCAGGAGCTTGATATGACTTCTCCCCATACTATAGCCACACAGCATTAGGACTATGACACACATTAAAAACCCACTGTACTGTACATTTCTTATTTAGAATATTTAGAGCAGTGGTTCCCAAACTGATGGGTTGTTACCCATCAGCCAGGGAACCAATTGCTTCTGCTTCTTTAAGGGGCAGGGAAAGGGGAAGGCAGCAATTCAGTCCCCAGGATTGTATTGCTGTTGGGGACAGGAGAGGGTTTTTTTTTTTACTTACCTGCAGCCAGAGCTGCACTCCTGGGGTTCCAGGAAACCCTCCATAGGGTTTTAAAAAACACATTTTAAAAAGTGTAAAAAATTTTTTTAAAAATCTCAAAGTTATATTAGAGTCCTAGCTTCTGCAATTCACTGTGTTTACTAGAACTTACTTTCAGGCAGCACTCTTAAGCATGCTTACCTGAGAGTAAGCCCCATTAAACTCACTGGGACGTACTTCTGAGGAGACATGCCTGGTATATTGGCTTAGAATTGTAGCCTTAAGGCAGTGGTTCCCAGGGAGAGTTTGAGAGCCACTAAGTGGTTACTCAGAAGGGGCGGAAGGAAGACAGATGCCCAGCATCGCACCTCTGATCTAGGCGCAGGCGTGTGCTCCCACTCACCGCCACCTGCAGGAGTCTTCTGAGGGTCAGGGGAGCCCGGCACCAGCTTCAGCAGGGCTCCCCACGCAGTGCAGACCCTCCAAAAGGTGATCACGACCACTTCCTGTTTCTTGATCGCAAAACCAGAAGTGGTTGCAATCATTTTCTGGAGGGCTCTGCGCTGCGTGGGGAGTCCTGCTGAGGCTGGCACCGGGATCCACTGGCCCCTGGGAGGTTCCTGCAGGTGGCGGTGAATGGCAGCACCCCCCCTGTGCCCTGATCAGAGGTGCGATGCTGGGCATCGCGTCTCTGCCTTCCCCCTCTCTCTGCCCCTTAAGGGAGAATTGCCCAGGGCTCTAAGGCTGGGGCATTGCGATGCCCCAGTTTGAAAACCACTGCCTTAAAGCAATATAAGCAACATACTGTCTCTCAGATATCCCTTGGGAAAGACTGCTTTGTGAACTACTTTTGTTGAAAAGTTGTATATTAATAAAAAACAGCTACAATAATGATAATATCATGAAAAGCTGCAATGAATGAGAAAAGGAGCAATTTTTAAGTGGCTATTGCAATGACAAGCAGGAGGAGAGGGAAAACTGTTCTCACTACAAGCAACACAGTGGAAATGGATGTAGGCCTATTCAGAGTGGGCTGTGAGGCTCTTTGGTGGCTCATTTGCTAAGGTTACTTGCTATTTTGCTAGGGACATGAGCTTTTGTGTACTTTGCCTCAGGTTTACTGCTCACTGGGCTAACATAAATAGGAGACAATGCAGAGGTGACCTTTGCAGTCTCTTATAATTTGCATCATTCTTATGTGATTGGATAAAGGACCAGCATTAATATTGGCCTCAGGAGATGGTGAGGTTTTTTTGAGCCACTCTCTCTAGCTGTACAAGATTCGAGGAAGGGAAGTTAAAGGGCAAAAGAAAAGAATATCTTTTCCTGAACTGAGCAATAGAACTTCCAATAAAATACCAGTGGTCTCCTCGTGTCATTGAACCAAGTATGATTTGCACAGCAGTGCTGGTCACTGGTCACAGCAGTGGAACCTGGTACAAAATTCTGCATGGTAAGAGCAAGGTTTTTATTGACAATATTCATGGTCGGGGTTGGCTCTGAATTTTCATGATTCTCAGCTCAAAATGGCAAAAGACAGTAGCATGGGAAGAAGTAGCATCAGAGGTGGGTATCAAGACATGGTGATGGGCTCGGGAGAGGGTGGATCGGGTGCAGGAAAGGGGTGGGTTCAGGGCAGCGTAGCCACCAAATTGTAACCCTTCCTGGACCAGATCCTGTGGGGCAGGTACATGCAGACCTGTGCGAGATATTTAATGAGTACAGATTTGAGTAGACCCCCACGATGCCACAGAAGTTTACCACCAGGTAAAGGAAGAATTGTTCTCTTACCCAAAGGAGACCACTGCAACTTCCCCCACCCCAAGAATACCATACAAGCCATTTTAGTTCAGCTGCATGGAAGGGAGGGGGGATAGAATTGGGCTCTAAATTGCTTGCAATTTACCTAATCTGATTTTTCAGCATATACTGTGATTTGGTTCAGAATAAACTAGAGTTTACTTCAGGCTAATATGGCTACCATTCTGGAAAGAATAAGCATTTATTTCCTGAAATTTGCCTCTCCCCATGCTGGATTCTGTTATTGTGGTTGCCTTTATCATTTTATCTTGGCATGACTGGAACAGCTGCACCATTTAAACAAAACTGGGAGAGAAACATTTAAAGAACTTCCCTTCTAAAGACAGGCGACTATTCTTCATTCATGCTGTCATATACTGTGTAATATTTGATATTAAAATGGTTGAGGCTTTGAATCAAAGAATGGACATTTTGTCTTAACAGCTTGGATAGTGTGTGGGTTCGGGTATGTGAACAGAGGGTGGTCCTTCACGAACGTTTCAACATTCTGTATTGCTCTGAAGTCAGATCCCAAGCTCATATAATCTGGCATAAAACTGGCATTCATTCATTTGGGGTCCAATTAACAAATCAATCACTAGAATTTTCAAAAAAGCCGATATGCATACTTGTATTAGGACCAAACAAAATGATACAAAAATGATACAAAGTGCTCTGCAGGACGTCTTCATGTTCATCAGAGCTCTTCAGTATGCTGGATATTTGAGTCAACCAAAAAGAGCGGGGGGAGGGGGATCAGCATAGTGTTATAGCCCCCAAAGTCTGCAGTTTATGAGAGTCCAAAAGTGGAATACAGGGGGAGTTATTCAGACTCATGCTGATTAGCCTCTCTGAGGGATAGAGGTTGCTCTCATGTGCCCCTCAGGACTTCTGGGATGAAGACAAGATCGGAATGATGGTTCCTCCATTTTTAGGAAACATAAAATCCAGTGGTTACTTAGTGCTATTTTCAGATTTAATCAAAGAACACTATTTTAACATAATTTGTTAGGAACCCCTTATACATGAGATCAGAGCAGCCTGCAAAGAAAACATCTTTCTTTCCTCTCTCTTGAATCCTCCTAGTATAGTGGAGGGAGGGGATCTTTTAACTTCATGGCATACATTTCCTTTAACCTACTCCCCACTGTCTGGACACTGTGTTGTGGTTAAAGCTGTCCATTTACCATCCTTTCACTTTCCCTCCAAAAGATGTTTTGAACATTGTATGGAAACCACTGAGCACAGATCTTTGTTGGGCTGTTCTTTTTTTTTCTTTTTCTTTTTTCTTTTAATTGCAAAACTTAAGTCCTTTAACAATACACAAGCATTACCTTCCCCATGCATGGCCCCATTCCATTGCCAAACTGATAAGCAGGGAAATTGCACAAGCTTTGAATTACAAGGGATTATGATGATGACAATGCCATTGCAGCCCAAATAAATATAATTTTGAAACTTATAAGTTCCCCAACTATGCAGAAAACACTACCGTCCCCATTTGAAATCCGGCCCCATTTCATTACTAGACAGACAGGGACATTTACAGTCTGAATAATAGAATGAGTTATGGTAATGATGATTCCGGTATATACTTTATATAGATCTAAAGTCAAAATATTTGCATACTTTTCTTGGCCTTTGTTCTTGAAGATAAACACCAATAGGTTACTTATTTGCTAACAATTCCAGTGACACTTAATTGGGACACACCCAAATGGCACCCAAACCAGAATATTTTCACCATGTGCTTGCCATGTTGAAGGTTCAGGGTGTGCCAGGGATGTGTGCCAGGCACTTAGAAGAAAGCTGCACATGTGACAAGCATGGTGAGTGAATGGTAAAAACACCACCTATGACTTGTCTTACTAAAGGCTTGAGGCAACTGACCCCACTTTGCATATTCCTAACTATGTATGCACTTTTTATACTTTTTATACATCTTTTAGTTTCTTTTTACAGGCTGGATTCCTCTATGACTTGCTGTTTTATGCTCTTTCTATTCTGACTTTATTCTGACTACTGTTTTTATGGCCTCTGTTAATGTGTTTTTAATATGTTTTTATCTTGTTAAATCATGCTTTTTAAAACTGTTTTTATATGTTGTGAGCCACCCTGGGTCCCTTTTAGGGAGAAGGGTGGGATACGAATAAAGTTGTTTATCATTATTATTATTATTATTATTATTATTATTATTATTATTATTATTATTATGCACAGTCGTCTGGACCTCTCTGCCAAAATTTTACAAAG
The DNA here is from genome assembly GCF_035046505.1 of Tiliqua scincoides. Taxonomy (NCBI): domain Eukaryota; kingdom Metazoa; phylum Chordata; class Lepidosauria; order Squamata; family Scincidae; genus Tiliqua; species Tiliqua scincoides. The sequence continues at coordinate 107,177,337 of NC_089823.1, forward strand.
TGAAAACACTTGGTTCCACTTGCCCCCACATGAATATAAACTCATGTTTATATTTCTTCCTTGAATTGGAGGTTGTTGCCAATGACCTCCTTTTCCAAATGTGCATGGTTTCTCCTATCTCCATCTTGTTTCCTTGGCAGCTTTTCCAGAATGTCAGCAGAGCATCTTGCTTGAAAGGGTGAGGCACAGCTCCTTCTAATCAAGATGATGCCAAGGGCTATTGATTGAAACAGAAGGCTGGGTCACAGCAGGGCACCTGTATGTCATCCTCCTCAAAGGTCTTGTAAATTTGGGCTCCCTACCTTGGCACAATCCCACTTGCAAGCTCTCATCTTTCTGGGTAATAAATCAAGCTTAATACACTGAGCTGTCTTTTCAAACTCCTTCTCTGGAATGTGTCTCCTATCAGTCATCCAAGTGTGGGCGATGCACACACCCTACAATGCCTTTTGTCCCTTCAGGCACCTCCTTGATCAGGGTACAGTTAGTCTTTGTGCCCTCCTGGAAGGACACACCTTAACTCAATCTTCATTGCACACCCAGGAAACTCTTCATTGCACACCCAGGAGATGTTCCAGATATGATTATTTGTCCATGAATGTTTATGTATTCTTTTTCAGACCACAATAACTACCGTTGCTCTGGAAGCAGAATTTGGACCTTTTCAGGTTCTTCCACACTGAAAATCTCCATGCTGCCTATTGTGGTGTTCTCTCCAATTTGTTCATTTGAGAATTCCCCCCCCCCACATGGAAAGTCTCCAGTCATGATAGTTGCCTTCATTTCCAGAGGGACTTCCTACCCTGCTTGCCAAGAAGCACCTTTTCAGCTATTGTTCCATTTTTCTTGGACGGTGCAGCTTGGCCTCACTTCATAAAAGGAAAGACTAGTATCCAAGTGCGCCCAGAAGACTAAGGTTAGGTGACTCCACCTTCTCTTCCTTCAGATTTTAACAACTGTCCCTACCTCCTAAGACTAAATGAAAACTGCCATAACGTCTATAATGATCCCTTCCTTTGCTAAAACCTGCTCTGCCTGCTAAAGCCCTAGTCTTTCCTCTCTCACTTGCCCCACTGTCTGTTTTAATTCTCTGGCAAGTTCTCTTCTCCCCTCCTGTTGGGCCAACTCAGGCAGAAGAAACTCAGCCCAGATGGCAGTCTGACCCCCTTCTCCCTTGTCTGTCAATTAACTTGTGCATGTCTGAACAGAACTATTTTCAATTATCCTCCACCCACAACCACTAAGCAACTGGTTTTATTAGTACAATGACTTTTCCCCATTTCCTATAACTAGAGGTGTTTATTTTTGTTGAATTAAGTAATTGAATAATTTGTTGCTTTTGCTTTGAAGACTGCAGTGTAATGATGGTAAACCTGATATTGATGATTAAAAATTCACACCTGTGACAAAAAAGCACCACATATTGCGTTTTAATTCAACACATTTTAAAAACAATAACACCATTTTCAAACACCTCCTAAACTTTGCATTAAAAAAAAAACCTATCTTCTTCTGGAAACTCTGCCTTGTGGTTACTGTTAGCCTATTCAGAAGCACTTTGATCTTGTTTGCTACACTGTCCAGTCAACAACCCCACCACAGCCATTCTCTGTGTTCTTTTATTCTCCTGCCCAATTTGGTTTTAATTGTAGGTCTGTCAAATGGAGACCCAAGAGATCACATTTCCCTGTTCAGTAGCAGACACGTCTGTGTGTGTGTGAAGGGGGAGGGCAGAACAGGAAAGCAGTGTTGTCCACAAGGTTAGGGTGGAGGAGTAGTTCAGGTCCTACAGCAAACAGATGTTGGCACTAGTCACTGCATCCACCGAAGTAAAAATGGAGGATAGGCACTTGTAAGGTATTTGATGTTTTGCTATGTATACATGAAATTTTCTTCATATTCTGTGGTAAGTTTGTATATTGTCACCCTGCTTATTTAACTTATATGCAGAATACCTCCTGCAAAAGGCTGGGCTAGATGAATCACAAGCCAGAGTTAAGCTCGCTGGGAGAAATAGCAATAACCTAATAGTATCATTAGATGATACTACTCTAATGGCAGAAAGTGAGGAGGGTCTAAAGAACCGCTTGATGAGGGAGAAAGAGGAACGTGCAAAATGTGGCTTCAACTTAACATTAAAAAAACTAAGATCATGGCATCTGGTTCCATCACCTCATGGCAAACAGAAGGGGAAGAAATGGAAGCCGTGACAGAGTTTATCTTCTGGGGTCCAAGATCAGTACAGACAGAGATTGCAGCCATGAAATTAAAAGATACTTGCTTCTTGGGAGGAAAGCTATGGTAAGCCTAGACAACTTAGTGAAAAGCAGAGACTCACCTTGTCTACAAAAGTCCGCATAGTCAAAGTATGGTTTTCCCAGTAGTAATGTATGGCTGTGAGAGTTGGACCATAAGGAGAGCTGAGTGCCAAAGAATAGATGCTTTCAAATTATGGTGTTGGAGAAGACTTTTGAGAGTCCTCTGGACGGCAAGGAGATCAAATCAGTCAATCCTACAGGAAATCAACCCTGACTGTTCATTGGAAGGACAGATAATGAAGCTGAAGCTTAAATACTTTGGTCATCTCATGAGAAGGGAGGATTCTTTAGAAAAGACACTGAGGCTGGAAAAAATTGAAGGCAAAAGGAGAAGGGGATGGCAGAGGATGAGATGGTTAGTGTCACGGAGGCAATGAACATGAAATTGGACAAACTCTGGAAGTTAGTGGTAGACGGGGGGCCTGACGTGCTGTGGTCCATGGGGTCATGAAGAGTCAGATACGACTTAAAGACTGAACAACAACATACACAGGAGAATAACATGGGAATGAGGCGATAGCATAGACCTCTTCACACAAAGAGAAGTATTACTTTTGAATGTTTTCCACATAAAAATCCTCTGCAAACAAAAAAAAAAATAGTGCAGGTTCACGTCTAGGTGGGTTGCGAACCAATTTCAGGTGGGTCCCCATTCACTTCAATATTTTATTTTTAATATATTAGAATTGATGCTGCCATGGTATTTGACTGCATTTGGGGAAATGTTACAGATCTGTATTTTTAGCAGGCTACTCTTTATATGCTTTTAACAATGACAGTCAATGGGTCTTCCTTCTGGGTACATGTGGGTAGGATTGCTGCCTAGAATTGTTAAAAAATTTTCCTGCTTGATAATGTTGCTTCCAGTCATGACATCACTTTCGGCGGGTCCTGACAGATTCTCATTCTAAAAATGCTGAAAGTTTGAGAACCACTGAACTAGTGCATCAGGTAGACAGAATCTACCCATCTCTTTCTTGATTGCAAAACTGATTTCCATTTGCATGGAATATTTAACATAGGGAGAATTTTTTTTATCTCCTTGCAATGACTTCTATTTCTTGCTCCTTACAATGCTATAGTACATTGCAGTTCTAACAAGATTCAGTTCAGCATTTCTGGCTGCGTTCTAACCAAAGTGCCCAAACATCCTGGATTCACACATTGCATGAATAATTCATCGTAGGATTGACTCTGCTAATGTATCTCCTGTGGTGATGGGATACTTTGGGAGTTCCTTATAATATTAATCAGGTGTCTAAAACAATTTTGCATGTTTCATTCATGTTGAGCAATATTAATTCTTGCGAATTGTACATGCTCTTATTAGGAGTCAGGAAAACTTTCAGCTCAATCCTATGCAAGTCTACTCAGAAAAAAAAAAAGTCCCATTTATTTCAACAGGACTTACTCCCAGGTAAGTTGTGCATAGGATTGCATCCTCTGTTTATTAGACTTGGTATGTGCACACTTCCTTTTCTGTATTATCATGCATGGTCAGCCTGTTTCTATGTGCCTTGCCATTTGACTGAAGAATTATAATTTCACTGCTTTGCCTCTGTCCGGATCATTACACTTAGCATCTAAAGACCTTTCAGTAGCCTCTGTGTCTAAATTTTTATTCAGCTAATAACTGCTGGCTGACATGTGACTGGAGAGTCAGTGGGTAACCTGAGACTGGCTGTAGTGAGACAAGAACAACCTGTAGAAAGATTTAGACAGAAACATGCAAGAAAAGAACAAGGATCTTTCAGGATTAAAGTGGGGGGGGGGGGGGAGCAAGCATGCATTTGACACCATTTCTGTTTTGTTTTTACTATATTACTGTACAGAAGAAAAATAGGTATTGGAATATGTTTCCTAATTCAATAAATAATTCCACGATATCAGTGGCTGCTTCTGAATATTTACAATACTTCATAATACATGAGCTCCGAAACCTTTGCAACAGCCCTATCAGGGAGATTGGAATCATCATCTGTATATTGTAGATGGGGCCTGGTTCAAAGGGTGGCTTGTTTAAGGCCAGTGAACAAATTCCTGTCTGAAGCCAGAACTGAACTGGAGATTTCCTAGCTCACACTTTTAGCTCCTATCCAGTGCTTCTCAAACTGTAAGTTTGGACCCACCAGGTTGGTTGCAAGCCAATTTTAGGTGGGCCCCCCATTCATTTCAATGGTATTTTATTTTTAATCTATTAGACTTGATGCTACCATCTGATGTGACTGCATTTGGGGGAAAGTTACAGATCTGTACTTCTCACAAGCTACTTTGTATATGCTTTTAACAATGATAGTCAATGGGAATTACTCCCAGTGTGGATAGGATCACAGCTTTTGAGATGGTTGGGGAATTTAAAAAAAAAAAAACTGATCAGCAACTGCTTGGGAGGGTTAGGAGGGTGGTTCTTAATTTTAAATATTTTTTTTAACTTATTGTAAATTTTTGATTTACTTAATTGATTGATTTGCTTTGAATTTGCTATATGGGGAGTGTCAAAAAATTCCCTGCTTGATGATGTCACTTATGGCCATGACATCACTTCCAGCTTAATGACATCACTTCCAGCGGGTCCAACTGTATACAAGTGTGTACAGCTGTGGGCTGGGCAAAAAAATTAACTTACATCCCAGTCATGTCTAAAGCAAGCACTGCAGAATGCAAATTCCACCTGCACAGGATGTCACAAAGCAGCCATAAAGTGTTTTGCAACAGCGCAACCAGCCAGCACTGCTGATGTGAAGGCCAGACAGGTGGTACATGCCAAATCTTAAGCCCCTAATCTGCCTGCACAGATCTGCCTGGCCTAATCTGCCTGCACAGAGCAACATGGACTTGCTAGCTATATTGCTGGCACAGGTCCAAGTTGCTCCATAATGGTTGTTGGGGCAAGGAGCAAGGGGACAAATGTTCCCTTACTTTGAGGATATCTCCAGCAGCCTTAAATTCCCCCATGGGTCGCAGCAGAAGCTGCACCAGCACTGTTGCCCTGTGGTTTAGGTAGGATTGTGTTCCTATAGATCTATGAAGAAGTAAGTCCCATTGTGTACAATGGGGATTCCTTCCAGGAAGGTGTGTATAGGATTGCAGCCTTGCTTTCAAAAGCTTTGCAATGGGGCCTTAACTAACTGGAAGAGCATGTACTTTGTATGCAGAAGGACCCAAACTCACTCCCTGCTCTCAAGATAAGATTAGGAAAGACCCTTATTTGAAACCCTGGTGAGTTGCTGCCATTCAGTGTAGAGACAATACCGAGCCAGATGAAATAATATCAGACTTGGCGTAAATCAACTTCGTATCCAATATCTAGTTTGGAAGAAAATCCCAGCAAAAGCCCTTTACAAAGAGATTTGAAATATTGTAGGGTGATTTGAAATCATGATTGTCGGCCAGACACCAGGTGGGACTCCTATGCCAGAAACCCTAGCACCCTAAGATTAGTCATATCTCCTTTACAGCATTCCCGGCTGCTGCTTTTTGTCAGCGAGCAAAATGAGACATGACTATTCTGAGGTGATTGCGATCTGCAGGGGAACAGAATGTACCGAGTCATGAAAGGGTCTAGAGAGCTGCCAGGTGGCCCACTGGGGTGTTTTTCACAGCTCACTGGCTCTGGCTTTACCCCAGCAGAATTGCTCTCTTCTCTGCCAGCTGGTGGTAGTCCCCTAGAGCCCATCAGCCAGCAGGGGAAAAGTTGAAAGAGGTGGCCGCCTGCTGCATCCACAACTCTCTGCAAGAATTTTCTTGCTGTGTGCCACGAACCTGGTGGGTCAGGGAGGAGAAACACTGCTGACAGCAGCACCTTCCTTATGATTTACTGATGCGCTGTAGGCCTGATCCTGGCCCTGTGCGCAGAACAAGCAATGCACAGGTCTCCTTGCTTCATTTTGTACCACTTTGCATATGCTTCTAGCATTGCCATCTACTTGCAATTCCAAGTATGGGGGGAGCAGGGGGGGGGGAGGAGAAAAAGGCCATTTGCACTATTTGAAGCAGATGCATTGTTTGGGATGTTTTACTCCTCCTTGTACCCATTAACATTTAAAACCTTGCAAGAAAAGCCCTCCAGCTGCTAATGCAGGTGGAGAGAAACTTGTCCGGTTCCCTGCCTGCATGACGTGGTGAGCAGCTATTGGTCGGGGGAGGGGGCAAGCTGGGGCATGTAGTTTAAAGGCTGGCGCCCAGGCTTGCCCAACCTCTTTGTTCCTCGGCAGCAGCAGAAGGAGCAGTAGGGAGCTGCAGCGTTGAGACAACGAGGGACCAGCGTGGCAGACCAGAGGGGCTGGGGAGGGGAATCTGGTGCCAGGGATAGGTAGCAGCTTCCCTGTGGCGGCACCCACATTGTGTTTCTGTTCAGCATTGTTTATCCCTCCTTCATTGTTCATCCTTTCACGTGGTGTTTCTTTCAGCCTTCTCCTACTGGGCAGCTGCCCCACCTTCTTCTCCACCTCTCTAGTTGGGGGAAAAGGGGGCTGCCCGCCTTCCTTCACCTTCACCTTCACCTTCCTTCACTCCAAGGCTCAGAGGCTCAGAGCGGCGCTCTCATTTCTAGTTGGGGGGAAAGGGGGGCTGCCCGCCTTCCCTCACCTTCACCTGCCTTCACTCCGAGGCTCAGAGCAGCACTCTGATTTTTAGTTGGAGGGAGGGGGGCTGCCCGCCTTCCTTCACCTTCACCTTCACCTTCCTTCACTCCAAGGCTCAGAGCAGCACTCTGATTTTTAGTTGGGGGGAGGGGGGCTGCCCGCCTTCCTTCACCTTCACCTTCCTTCACTCCAAGGCTCAGAGGCTCAGAGTGGCGCTCTGATTTCTAATTGGGAGGAAAAGGGGGCTGCCTGCCTTCCTTCACCTTCACCTTCCTTCACTCCGAGGCTCAGTGCATTTATTGCATGGCAACCAGGCAGTAGAGTTGGTTGCCAACCAGCAAACCTTTAAACCACCACATGCTAGGTGATTAGTGTCATCTTGCAGTGCTTACAACTGGTTTGACCTTTTTAGAGCTTCTCCCCATCGTGGTTGTTGTTCACCTCTGGGGGTTAGAGTTTAAGGACTCCACCGTGCAATTCTGGTGCGATAATCTGGCAGTAGTTCATGTTATAAATCAGCAAACCTCCTGGTCCCCAGGAGTCATGCGTTTAGTACGCACCTTTGTACTGCAATGCCTACGTCTTAACATGTTATTTGTGGCTAGGCATGTTCCGGGCTTGGCTAACGGGATAGCCGATGCTCTCTCTCGTTTCCAGGAGGAGCGTTTTCACCAATTGGCACCCTGCACGAGGGAAGAGCCAAACCCCATGTCCCAGTAGTTGTGGAACCTTGGTTGTGAGACGCCAACAGGGCAGTGAATGCTTCCCTGGCCCCAAGCACCTGGGCAAGTTATAAAAGGAGAGTAGGCGAGTTTGAGGGCTTCAGGGTTAATGCTGGCCTCCCAGGTGTTTGGCCCATCCCCCCTGAGCATGTGATGCAGTTTTTGGTCAGGGTCAGGTCAAATGGCAGGGCAAGTAATACACTTGGAAGCTACTTTGCAGCTCTGGCTTTTGAGGCCACAGCGCGTGGGCTATCTGACTGCATTGGAGATTTTTGCATTCAGAGAATGTTAACAGGAGGCCCCTTAGGGAGGAGATAGTAGGCAGCCTATTATGTTTGACCTCCTGGCCTCACTATGTGAGTCATTCAGTGCAGTCTCTTCCACTCCATTTGAAGCACTGTTGTTAGGGCCGCTGCCCTTGTTCTCTTTTTTGGGGCCTTCTGTCCTGGTGAAGTTTTTGGCACAAAGTAGGTGGGACACCTCTGAATGTGCCCTACAGGTCACGGATGTGCACTGGACCCAGACTGGTGTGAGGCTGAGGCGGTCGAAGACAGACCAGGTTGGTCATGGACAGTGGGTCCAACTGAATGGGGCAGGAAACTCCCCACTTTGCCCGGTTGCAGGGCTGCGTGAATATGTGGCTCAAAGAAGCATGTCCGTTGGGCCGCTCTTTCTGCACAAATGGAAGGAGCACCATTGTGCTGAGAGTGGAGCCGACGTGACGCAGGAGGCGCACAAAGTGAGCGGATCCCAGGATGTTAATGATGGCCCCCCAATAGGGCAGAGGAGGCTGGAGCTCCTCACCAGGCTCCAGCTCCTGGCTGCGTGAATATGTGGCTCAAAGAGGCGTGACTGATGAGCCGCTCTTTGTGCACAAGTGGAAGGAGCACCGTTGTGCTGGGAGTGGGACCGACGTAACGCAGGAGGCGCACAAAGTGAGCGGATCCCAAGATGTCAATGATGGTTCCCCAATGGGGCAGAGGAGGCTGGGGCCCCTCACCAGGTTCCAGTTCCTGGCTGTGGTGAGGAAGAGTTGGGATGGCCTTGGCCAGGACTCAGCCAAGTTTGGCCTTCATTCATTTAGGATAGGGGCAGCAACGGCTGCTGCTGACATGGGTTGGGAGAGCGGGGAGATCAAAAGAATAGGTATGTGGAGATCTCAGGCATTTAAGAGCTACATGCACCCCAAGGCAGGTGGGTCGTCTTAGTTATCACCTGATTTCATAAGAACAAAAGAACAGCCCCACTGGATCAGGCCATAGGCCCATCTAGTCCAGCTTCCTGTATCTCACAGCGGCCCACCAAATGCCCCAGGGAGCACACCAGATAATAAGAGACCTGCATCCTGGTGCCCTCCCTTGCATCTGGCATTCTGACATAGCCCATTTCTAAAATCAGGAGGTTGAACATACACATCATGGCTTGTAACCCGTAATGGATTTTTCCTCCAGAAACTTGTCCAATCCCCTTTTAAAGGCATCCAGGTCAGATGCCATCACCACATCCTGCGGCAAGGAGTTCCACAGACCGACCACATGCTGAGTAAAGAAATACTTACTTACTTACTTACTTACTTACTTACTTACTTACTTACTTACTTACATTGTTTTGTTTTTCCTTCTTTAATTGTTAGGTTTGGGCCTTTCCCTGCCAGCGAGGGCACTGATTTGTGGCCACTCCACTGTCTTTTGGGTTCACAAGCAAGCTCTCAAGAGTGAATTCAGATCTCAGCTGGGCCTGGGAGCACAGCTTTCAGTGCAGTGGGCCGCCAGAAGAGGGATGAAGTGGGGGCAGTTAATGTCCATGCTGTATGAGTGTATACAGGGAGCTCCTCCTCCCTGGGTGCTTCTCATACACCTTGGTGGTAATGACCTTTACCAGAGGACGGGGCTGTCCTTGAGGCAGCAGGCTGCAGAAGACCACACCACACTGGGAAGCTGGATGCCTGGCCTGATCATCATATGGTCGGATCTGCTTCTGCGCCGGGTTTGGAGGTGTACTACAAGCCTGGCTGGAGTTGATAGAGCCAGAAGGAAGGTGAATGCGCACATGGGGAGGGAAGCGTTGGCAGCTGGAGGCCTGGTGCTTCACCCCCCAGATATAGTGAGCTTTCTGCCGCACCTTTACAGGGGAGATGACATGCATCTCTCAGAGGTCGGGAACCATATCTTTCTGTCAGACTTGCAATGGGTCCTGTAAGGACTCTTAGATGGGGTGGGGGGATGCTAAGTGCCAGGCTAGCCCCCCATGTGGTAGGGTAGTGTGGGAACTGGAGGAGAAATAAGGAATCGGTGTCTACCTTCAGGCAAGCAACAGGCCGGGTTAAGGCCAGTGCTGAGCCCCGAGGCTACCCGGATCGGGGGCAGCCTGGCTTGACCCCGGAATGGAATTGGGATGCTCACCTTCGTGGTTCCCCAGCTCAGGGTGGGCAGAACAATTCAGCTGGCTGGACCCCATTTCCAGGGGTTGGTGATGAAGAACCTGGGGAAGCCTTGGGCGAGCTCAGGTTCTGAATCAAGGTGGTTCGCCCAAAGGAGGGCTCAGACAGGAACTGTCTCCTCCTAGTTAGGTGCCCGCACTAAAGGGGGGTGGAGTATAGTCAGGACCCGTTGCATTGCACCAATCGCTGCCCTTGCAATGGAATAAATCATGGCCCTGTTTCAACCAAGACTTTTGTGTCACACATGTTTGTGGGGGGGATACCTGGGCAAATGCCCATCAAGTCGTTGACACATGCTTTAAGTCTCCAGGTGTCTCCAATGTTTCTTGTCGCTGTTGTGCTTGCTTATTTTCCCCATTCTTTTCTAGTGTCAAGGGCCCAGCAAGGATTTTTTTTCTCTCTCTCTGCTGTGCATCTATGGATGCCTGCTGACTTTCAGACAGAGTGGGATTGGAATGCCAGTCTGAAGCCGTTCTACTTGCTAGAAAGTGCATTTGTCAGGCTTAATTGATCTGGATTCCTACAGCCCAAGCACTGAAACTTCCATTTGGGAGCTACAGCCAGGGATGTCTGTTGACACATGCTTTGCATGACACAAAGCTTTATGTAATGTACAATTACACTGGTTCTCCTGGTTAATCCTGGTTCCTGACATGCAATTTATCCATAAATCAAAGCATCTACCCACACATACATGTTCCTTGAGACATATTTTTTGTTCAGGAAAAGGCTTGCTCTCAACAGGAGGGGACCTTTCGACAGGTATAATAAAATACAAATGAATCAGACCAGCATTTTACATCAAACCGTTTCGAGTTGCTGTGCCCTTTTGAAAAGGCTGTTTCCCATGTGGGTCATAGAGAATGAAAAGGCCATCCCAAAAAAACTAATCCAAACTGCTGGATTAGCAAAAAGAATAAGACCCAGTAAGACCAGCATGATAGGTATAAATTCTATCAGATTTTTCAACTTGCAGAGACGAAGGTCCCATCCTCACTTAGAACAAGGCCTTGTCTGGGCAATTAGTTCAGACTGCATGCAGCAGCTTATACAACTGAATGCTTCTTTGTTTGTTTGTTTTTTTTTAAAGTCCCTGCACATAGAAAGCTAGCATGTTGGAGACATGTCTAGACTAGAATCCTTTTGGTTGACATACTTGTTTTCTATGGGCATTCACTTTTCAAACTTCTGAGTTTGCACCTTCAATATACAGAACTACATCTGTTACGTGAAAATACCCTTTTGCCTTTTAGTTGTGACTTTCTCTCTATCTGGTTATGTACTATGGACTAAGTGTCTCCTACATTCAACAATCAGGTCAAGTCACAAGCTTACACAACCTCTACCTCCCTGTGGTTACACATATAGGCATCTTAAATCCATCTTCCTATGAAGAAGTCTGGCATAGTAAATCATTGTTTAAGTGTCTCCTACATCACTGCATTCATTGTATTGTTTTAACTCAATCACTGCTTAAGTACTGTATGCAAACTGGAACTGCCTTCTGTGTGTTGCTGACTCATTGTATTGTTTAAGTTCCCCCAGCTAGGAAGCCAGCCATAGACCCCATTGAATTTTGCTGATAAGGGACATCCTGATCTTTTCAATGTTTACCCTGCTGTGTGGTAGTAAGGAAGCTACCATCCAGCTCAGCAAGTTTTGCAAAACCCTTTTTAAGAGAGGTCTTCCCCGCCACATGTATTCTCTCTCTGGCTATCCCTCCAAGGACCAACATATCTGTGTTGTGTCAGAGGGTCCTCTACACAGGACTCTCCCCCCCCCCAACTGTTCTATGGGACAGGTAACTATCTTGCACCTGAAAGTCTTTCCCTTCTCTCCCCCTTTTTTCTCCCCTTCTCTCCCCATCTTTAGTTTGCAACTGGGATTGGCAGATCAGGGATCCCTAAAAATCCTTCCCTACAACCTTCCCTTTTTCTAATTTCCTCGGATGCACCAAATACTCTCCACACGCAACCACCATGAAAGCTAGGTACAGTGGATTCAGGTACTAGGACCAAGAAACATATACTTATCATTTTTCCACGTGCTTTATGTTTACCTTTGTGCTTCTGTAATAAAACTATAATCTTTTATTAAAAGTTATCTTTCTCTCAGTCTCCTTTTTAAGCTAAAGGGAATTTCTCTGCATTACGCTGTCTTGTTATCCAACCTGTGATCCTGAGGTTCCAATAAGGGTAGTGTAATAATTCCCCTAAACAGAATAGCCCTTTTGGTAACACAGCTTAGACTAGTGGTGTCAAAATTAAGGCCCGTGGGCCAGATGCAGTCCCTAGAAGATTTTTATCTGGCCCCCATTATAATTGGGCTCTCCCAGAGCCACCCTTTCTGCACTGCTTCTGCCAATGCTTTGGGAGGGAGAGATGAAAGGAGGCCTCAGAATGCAAGGAACACTACAAGAGAAGGGGCAGACGAAGAGGGGTGAGAGAGGCAACTAGGAGAGTTCAATGATTATGCAGACTACCCTTTCAGTAACACCACTTATGCCAAGGCGTCACTTTGGAGATCACCTCTCAGCTGCTCAGCTGCAAAGTGACACTGCAACAGAAGCAACACTGCTGAAAGTATGATCCACATATTAATTGGATGTTCATATCTTGAAAACATCTGAATTTGCCCATTTTCTCTTCTGCCATTTGCAGAGAGTGTAATGAGTTTCTATGTGAGAACAATGTCCTTTTTTCTGGCTATACTCTTCCTCTTAAGGATGTCACTTCCGGCCCTCAGCAGGCACCATGAATGCTATTCAGCCCACTTTATGAAAAGAGTTTGACACCCCTGGCTTAGACATAGGTTTACCACTTCAGTGAGGACAAGGTCCAAAACACCTTAAGATCTGTGGGGGGGGGGGGGGGGAGAGAAAGAAAACTTGTTTCATGCTCCAACTTTCCCCCTCCCCCATACTGAACTTCAATGTACTTAAACTTTCCCATTCTTGCCAAGTCACTACTTAGGAACCTTATTAGCTACCATAAAGCCTAGGAGGTAGAAATTAAGGTTGTTTCAAGATAGATTTCCTTCTGCCTGAGCAGCAATGAATGGCCACTGCTGCCAACATATGCCTGTGCCTGATTGCGGCATCTGAAAGGATATAAGCCTCATTTCCAGTCTAGAAGTTAAAAGACCTTCTAACAATGGCTGCTGAAAGACCTTGCCCCAGAGCATTAGCTGTGGGTGGCTGTTTATGTAACTAGTGAATGGAAGCCATGTTTCAACTCCATGCTGTTACAGTGCTTTCTACTACCTCTCTTTCAGAGGAGTCATGCTATGTGCATATATCTGGAGGGGGAGGAGAGCCAATATGCACAGCTTCCCCCTCCATGTATAAGTGGGCAGACAGAAGCTGTCTTTCACTGTAAGTTGCAAATAGAAGGGCTTATTGTAAGGAAAATGACAGGGGGAATGGGAAAAAGGGAAGGCTCCAAATTGCCCTTTCTGGCCTACTTCATGCTTCATAAGCACCAAATACATGGGCAGAAGTGACTGAATCTGCGGCAAGTGCCAGGAATGGGAACTCTACTCATTTGACTCAGACTCGAGTCAAAAAAAAATGTGTGTTTTTTGCTGACTCGTGGACTCATGAGTCACGCATGTGGAAGACTCAGAAAAAAGACTTGAGTCAGGGACCCCCTGACTCGGCACTCATCCCCACACATGGAGACTTGAGTCTGCCTGTGGCTGGGTGTGCTTTTTTCGTGATGTGAAAAACCTCATGGGGCCATCATTCAGAGTGGATGAGCAGCAGAGAAGTTCCAGCTCAGAGGCAGGAAAGGGTTAATGTTTGCAATGAATGGGGAGGGGGGAGGAAATGGGGCTGGGCTCTCTTTTCCATCTCTGATAGGAAGGAAAGAATGGGTGATCATTGGACAAAGAATGGGAGGTTTGATACTTTCTTTGGCTGAGGGAGGGCAGGAGGAAGAGCCAAGGGGGTTCTTGCCTTGAAATTGGCTGGAGAAGCCCAGGAAGGGTGAGGAGGCAGGGAAGGGGGGAGGCAGTTCCTAGCTATCAAGCTTGCCACTGCATGGCATGGCTTCCTTGTTACTTGGGGAGGAACTCTCATTGAATAACTGATTGCAGTGGGATTACTTCTTAGAGCTGCTGTGTGTGGCCCTCCTCCCTCTTGCCGCTTTTGTCTTCGCTCTCTCGCAATCCATCCTACCCCTCCCACCCTGTTTACTATTGGGAGTATTAAAGGAGATCTCTCTCTCTCTCTTTCTCTCTCTCTCTCGCTCTCACACACACACACACATCGGCAGCAGCCCCATTTTTTTTTGCCACAGCTGGGTTTTTAAAGGGGGCGAATCGCCTTGAGTCTTTTAGAGTTGTGAAAGGGCAACTTGGCAACTTGAAAAATGCACTCTTTATGACTCATTTTCAAGTCAAATCTCAGGAGGAGCAGAGAGTCTAGACTCGACTCGACTCGAGCCACACTGAACGTTCCCATCCCTGACAAGCTCCCCCCCCACAGCTTCTTCTTCTGGCAGTCCTGGAGAGAGGGGGGGCAGCTGCTGAAAGTCAGAAGAGGACTGGACAATTGTCCATTCTCTATCCCTCTAAGGCAGGAGTATCCAAACTTTTTGACAGGAGGGCCACATCATCTCTCTGAAACTGTGTTGGGGGCCAAATTAATTTACATTTCAAATTTGAATAAATTTACATAAATGACTATATTAGAGATGGAACTTGCATGAATGATTGAAGGTCTTGCAATAGCTCAAGGCCTATAAAAGTTCTTCCACAAAGCAAGGTCAGCCTTTCCTTCACTGCCACTGCTGTATCACAGATGTGAAACAGCAAGCAGTGGAGGAACCCTTGTCCCACAGCTCATGTGAGAGGTCAAACAGCCATCTTCACACTGAGAGCAACTGCGTCGGGCCAGTGCAGGCTCCAGGAAGTCTGCAGAGGGCCAGCTGCTCATTGAAGATTGGGGGCTCCCCGCAGGCTGGATTGTGAGTCCCTGAGGGCCGCAAGTGGCCCCCCAGGCCAGGGTTTGGGCACTCCTGCTCTAAGGGCAGCACACTTCATGGCTGCTTCTCATTGCTGCATGGCAAGGTTGGCCTTGTGCATGCCAACACATCCCTACACATGAATACACTTGAGCACATGACAATTATAACATGAGAAATTGCAACATGAGAAATGAGTCGTCGTCATATCTGTGTCGCAGAGTGCTTTAGGCATATGATGGAGAGGAGTAGGCAACTTTGCTGCAAAGAAGCAGTCAGCTTGCTTATGTCTGAACTTTCTCTGTTCAAACAGCCTGAAAGAGTAATTTAATAATGTGGGACAAATGGCAATAATTGGCATCATAGATCCCTTCAAATGTATTAACTTCTTGCAGTCTTTACAGCAACCCTGTAAAGTAAGAGAGGAGCTCAGGGTGGCATACTTGGCTTTCCTTCCTGCCTTTAGTTCCAAAGTGCCATTCAAAACAACCCTGCATGGTTGGTTAGTTTGAAGGAAGTGAACTTCATGGCGGAGCAGGGATTTAAACCTGGGTTGCCGCAGTCATAGCTCGACATTCTAACCACAACAGCACATTTGCTTTCATCCCCATTTTACTGATGTGGGGCAAAGTATGAAAGGGAGAAAGTTGCCCACAGCCACCTAGTGAATTCAGAGTAGATTGAACTGGGATTTATTCATTTGTAGTTCAGTCTCTTAGCCACAATACCACACCAATTCTCAGGCTATTTTTATGAACAGCTATTAGTGCTTATAAAAAACTGGGGAACCTTGAAAAGAAAGTAGCAGATTTTTTACACCATTTTAAGCTGCGGCGTATTTAAATAGCTGTGATACACATCTTAATCCTTAACAGTTCCCTTGTATGAGTGAAGAAAGAAATAATAATTACGTTCATTCCTGTTTCACCAAATTAAGGAGAGCAGCATAAGCCTTCTGGCGTTTTCAAAGCAAATCCCATCCAGCCAGGTACAATGAATGCCATTTCAACAGTATTTCTCTGTGATTAGAAACTCCAGTCATCAGATGTAACAGCTGCTTTTAAAAGGTACATTAAGACAATATAAATAGTTCTCTGTGTTGAAAGTAAAGACATTGCATTTGAAGTGTTGTTCTGTTTTGATCTCAGCAACTTCAAACCAAAAATGCCTTTAACCAGAGAATTTGCTCTCAAGCTGTCGGCCACCTGGATGGTGAACAAAATACCAGTGAACAAAATACCACATTGCATATAAGAAAAAAGTCACTAGATGCTTGCAGGAAACCCTGGGGAATGGAAAGTCAAACTGTCAACAGACTTGCAAAAACCAGTTCTGGCCTTCTGCCGCACCTTTAATAATAGCTTGATATGCCCATGTCAGCAGGTGAAGCTCTTCACATCAATTGACATCACAACCTGTATGTGTCCACTCATAAAGCTGCTGGTAAAGGAATGGCTTATGAGGCTCGTCGGACAAATGGCATCTGCAGCCACTGTGTGGAAACAAGCTCCACAAGTTCCATTACACTCAATGAGACAAATGACCCAATCGTACCTAACTCCCCGCACAGCAATACAGTGGTGCCAACACAATGCCTGCTGAATCCCATGGGAATATTTTGGCCTCCAGAGGCTTTCTTGAGGGAAGAGAATATTTGCTCTCTTTCCCCAGAATAAGCCCTGCAAGCCCGGTGGGTCAACTCAGATACCTGCACAAGCAGTGTTCTCCTTCCTCTCTCTTGGTCTATGGGGAACGTCTCCCAAGTGAGTGCTCCCCCATGTACTACAAGAAAGGATGGAGAATGGACCATCCACAATCACTTCAGTGCTGGCTGCAGCTGTGGGCAGTTCATTCTCCACCTTCTTAGGTGGTCTGTGGAGGAGTACTTTGTTTGGTGAGATGCTGGAAGTGATCTAAGGCTATCTTTCCCCCCCCCTGAAACCTCATGGACCACTTCTCAGGGTTGCATGGAGCACCTGTGGTCCATGGACCATGTGTTGAGAACCAGTGTTCTATCTCCTTTTCACATAGCATCTGCTTAGGTTTAGAGCCTAGCTTTATGAATGGTTAAGAAACATTGAATGGCCTTTTAGTTTTGATCTCCCGTCCCTATTATTGTTCCTTATCCCTACGATAAAGTTTGGTTGGTGCACCTTCAGCCTTCACTCTTGCTTCCCTTAGACCTCCTTGTAGAAATATTGAGCTGTAGTGCTACTGGCTTTGACACACAATCATAGCCCATGAGATAGATTTTCCTCCTGCGCTCATGTTGACGCGTGCTCACAATAATCCATCCGTGGTTACTAGCAATGATCACAGTTTATTGAATGTCCAGGGTCAGAGGCAGTTCATTTGCTGGAATGACTATCACAACCATGTGGGCTTCCCAGAGGCATTTCATTGGTTCTCTTGCTTGGAATCATCTTTGTTCTGATCCCACAGTATGTGCTTATGTTTAGGCGTGGATAAGACAAGGGTGCACTTCAGTAAAAGTTGGACATCTGTATCAACCTGATCTTGTGGGTTTTTTTTTTTTGTTTTGTTTTTTTTTTAGTATATAGTAAGTAGGTTACCAACTTTTAAAACTTATTCTGACCTGTGCCTTTAACAGCATTCTGGAACACAGAAATGTTGCATGGGCTATTCTTAGCAATTTCATTGATGCAGGGGTGCCATTTTTCTTGTGTCTTGAACAGCTCTGCCACATGCAGACATTCATCAGAATTTTTTCTTTTCTTGAAGGCATTCAATCATGATGAAAGTTTCCCCTGCTGAATCTCTACTTACCCTGCAGATCTTAAAGACACAGGATTCTGGCTGGGGGATGGACGGACATAAGTTACCATGGGAATAAATGACTGCTGTTTGAAAAAGTAAGTGTAAACATGTAACACCCTACCCCATATGCACAGATGTGAAAAAGCTCAAATAAGTTTACCCTTCTAGAAAAAAGGATATGATCGAGTTGGAAAGGTACTGAAAAGTACAGTTTAAATACTCAAAGGACGGGCAGCCCAATCCTGAGCTGCCTGGAGCTGCGGGATCCGGCGGCTCCACGGAGGGCTTCTGCCAGATCCAGCACCTCCCGTGCTACCGCGGGAGGCTCCTCGGGAGAAGGGGATGTTCGTCCCCTTCCCCCGAGTAAGGGAAGCGGTCCTGCAATGGGACTACTCACTTTAGTGGCGACTGCTTTAAAGTGAAGGCGCTCGTGTAGGGCGAGCAGCCCTACCCGATTGCCCTGGATCCTGTGCAGCTCAGCTCTGTGGACCCGCCTCTCCCCCACCCCGACACACCCCCCACGCCCCCAGCCATGCCTCCACCCTCCCCGGAACACCTCCCCCACACACCCGACCATGCCCCCATCTCCTGTTCCACAGCCCGGCCGTCACAGAGACCGCGGGGCTGCTGAACCTGGGCGCCCACCGTGCACTGGCTCAGCGCTGGCCGGAGCTGAGCCAGCTCTGGCAGGAGCCCAGCAGTAAGCCCCGCAAATGTGCCTTACGGCACGTTTGCGACTGTAGTGTGCGCCGCGGAGTCGTGGTGCGAACCACAGGATCGGGCTCTTATGCATTTAAGGTTTTCCAGTTTTTTAAAAAAATAACTCGGGGGGGGGGGATATGACAGAAATACCAAAGATATAAAAAGGGATCTCTCATATGATTAGAACTCTTCATCACAGTATGAAATTGATTGCAGGTCTCTTGTTGTCTTGTGTGCCCCCTGGGGCATTTGGTGGGGCGCTGTGAGATACAGGAAGCTGGACTAGATGGGTCTATGGCCTGATCCAGTAGGGTTGTTCTTATGGCAGTAGGTTCAGGTCAGAGAAAAGAATATACTTTACCGAGATCCAGCGTGCTGGAGTGGCTAATGTGTTGGTCTTAGAGCAGGAATATCTGGGTTCAAATTTCCTCTCCATCACTTCATCCATCATTTATCAGGAAGCGAATAGAGCAAGTCACTACTATTTCTTGACTTGACCTACCATATGAGGTTGAATACCAGACTGCCTATCGTGAAGGCAGGATGGGCTGAGGTAGCATCCTGTGCCCATTGGTCACCTCCACACTTATCTCACCTGGCTCTCCCTTACCTCCTCTGCTTTCGTACTGCGCTATATTCTGAAATACAGCAGCAGAGCAGGCTGGAAGCCAGGATAAGAGCCACCCCACTTCCCATCAATGGAAGCTTCCCATAAATTGAATCTTTTTATTTATTTATTTTTCCTTTCTGGGAAGTGGGCCAGTGCTTCTCCTGGTTTCCTTGTTCCAGCCCACTCGGCTTGTTCTGTTTCAAAACAGAGCAGCAGAGTGAAGATGGAGGTGGAAAAATATAAGAAAGGAGAGTGGGTGAATAGACAGGCAAGGGGAGGAGGGGAGACTGCCTCCAATGCCACTGTCAAAGATTATGGCAGCAGAGTTAGAAGAGAAGGGAGGTGGCTGCCACCACCACAATTAGTGTTCCTGTCACCACCTTGCTGCCATCTCCTCTCTTCTTCCTCCAGTTATGCTAACTGGTCAGGCAGGGATGAACCAGTCGAATGTCACCTCAGGCATGCCCTACAGTGGTGTATCTAAGGTATGACAGGTGGGGTGCCCCGGAACAGATCTAAGATAGAACAGCTCTTCTAAGACGGAACAGCTCTTCTCATTAATAAGAAGTGACAGCTCTGAGTTGCTGTACTCTAGTCTCATGAACACTTGCAAGAACAGGAAGCAGCGACTCAGAAAAGCTGAGAGGAGTCAGATGTATCGCCCAGTTGCCTTTGTGAAAGCATGTGCACTCCAGTCATTTTCTAAGTCAGGAAGTGGCTGGAGTGCGTGAATACTGACTGTGGTGGCTGGGGCCATTTTCAGTGGACTCCTTCATGTTCACTGAACAAGGCAAAGGCCACTTCCTCCAGAACAACCTGGAAGTGACATCACATAATATCACAGTGTTATGACATTGCAGCCCTAGGCCACTGGCTATGTTGCTAATGCCCTGGAGCGCCAACTGCAAGCTGTTCTGGACAGAGTTGGCTTGTCATGGTTATCTGTACTCTACCAGACGTAACTGGAATATGCTGTAATTATCTGAACTTGGATCTGTCCTTGGAAACTTTAGCTGGTTCAAAATGCAGCAATGAGGCTGCCAACAAACTATGTGGGTTTTGGCTATACTGTTTTCTGAAATCAGTGGTTACTTTTACTTATAGAATCTCATCAATATGGTGAACCACTTTGGGGACTGGAGGAACAGAGGGGCTGAAATTGGCAAAAAGTCAATAAACAAAAATGATAGTTGATGCAATCTCTATAGTTCAGATGTAATAAGCCTCTGGGGACATATTACATAGGGACATAGGGGGGACATGATTGAGACATACAAAATTATGCTGGGGATGGACAGAGTGGATAGAGAGATGCTCTTTACACTCTCACATAACACCAGAACCAGGGGACATCCACTAAAATTGAGTGTTGGGAGGGTAAGGACAGACAAAAGAAAATATTTCTTTACTCAGCGTGTGGTTGGTCTGTGGAACTCCTTGCCACAGGATGTGGTGACGGCATCTGGCCTGGACACCTTTAAAAGGGGATTGGACAAGTTTCTGGAGGAAAAATCCATTACGGGTTACAAGGCATGATGCGTATGTGCAACCTCCTGATTTTAGAAATGGGCTATGTCAGAATGCCAGATGCAAGGGAGGGCACCAGGATGAGGTCTCTTGTTATCTGGTGTGCTCCCTGGGGCATTTGGTGGGCCACTGTGAGATACAGGAAGCTGGACTAGATGGGCCTATGGCCTGATCCAGTGGGGCTGTTCTTATGTTCTCTGAATATGAGATGTTAGAAAGGGGTATGCAGAAAATCCCTTAAAAATGTCCCTTGTCTTATTGAAATCTGTTTAACTTCCCTTGAACATTCTCCAATATTTCTCCTTAGGTTGAACCCTGAAATTCACTTTCAGTTCCACTTTCTTTTGAAAAATTCAGTGGAGATATGCAACATGGAAGGAATACCTTGTCTGAAAGCTTCCCAGAGCATCTGTACCACCCCATTCTTCTGCTCCTTCCTCTAATGAGAAGCAACATGGAATCAGTCATTGTGGGTGAATATCATTATGGAGTAGAATTATTGCTGTAAGATATTTTATGTCTGGTTCATTACAACTGTCTTTTTAAGTAAGAATAAATACAACATATTTCTAAGCTGGAATCATAGTTTTTTGAAGGTTCATTTAAGGAAACAAATTATTAAATGAAAACTGTCAGGTTAGCTATAAAATTAGATAACATGTTTGCCAGCAAATGTTCTATGTTGCTTTAGGGTGTTTTAAAATGACATACTATGTTTACTAAATATGAATAGTTTGTGGTTATCCATTAAATACTCCTCAAGATAGGAGACAGGGCCAGTTAATATTTTCAGTGAAGCTTCTAGCAAAATGAATTCATTACAAATGAACTTAAATTATGATGGGTTACAGACGTTCGGCTGTAGGGTTTTGAAACATCACTCGCGGAGTGAGTATTTATTTGAAATGAAAATGACAACAGCAGTTGATTGTTCAAGACCTAGGATCACGACTTGGCTTCAATCCAGTCTGAAAGAAACTCATGGGAAAAGTTAGCAGCAGCTAAGTCAAGATGTACTTATTTCTTTGGGCTTTACATCTGACTAAGTTTTTTAAAAAAACACAACTGGTTTTCTTATACTTTGGCTTTGTGATCAAGCAACTTATGCTTTTTCAGCCTAAGGTCCTTCTGAGATGTCAACCATTGCACCTCTGCTTGAATGGCTAACGACCATGCACATGAACCACTCAGCCACCACCAGAGGAGATACATTGGTGACTTGGGTGGGCATCGGCTGAAGAGACTGAGTAATGGAGTGTTTTGGGAAGAAACTGGGGATGTGGCAAGGGAGGAAGAGGTGGATCTAGTGGCAGTTTGCATACCTAATCCTATCCCATATTTTTTAACCCAACTCACCTTCTGATTCTTCTCAGACATATGCAAGCTAAGAACATAAGAAGAGTCCTGCTGGATCAGGCCAAAGGCCCATGTGCACAGAAGTTCTGAATCACTGAAAAAGACCTCTTGTGCTACTTGCAGAGAGTACAGGGTTATGTAATCAGAAATGGCATTCGTTCTCGGGAAATTGCTCCCTGTCCTTCATGTTGCACTAGTGAGAGGCTGTATCTATTCCAGTGGTTTTCCACCTTTTTCATCTCATGGCACACTGACAAGGCACTAAAATCGTCAAGGCACACCATTAATTTTTTCACTTTCGGGGACTCCAATCTCCCAATGCCTCTATTAATAAATGACCCTAACCCAAACTCCTGTAGCACACCTGCAGACCATTTGCAGACCTGCAGACCATTGGTTGAAAATCGCTGATCTGTTCTCTAGCAGATAATCCCCTACAATGACTCAGCAGCTGATTAGGAGCAGTGAATGCTCCTGCTGTCTTTTCATTTAGCAGTCCATGGCTATGTGTGCACCAGCTCTTAAGCCAAAGCGATGTCTATGGTGTGATGTTTCTGAGTAATCCATTCCTTGATCCATGGTGGTTATTTTAGAATAGTGGTTCCCAAACTGTTGGGTCCTGACCCGCCAGCCAGGGAAGCACTTATCCCTGCTGCTTTAATGGGCGGGGAGAGGACAAAAGCAGCAAAGTGATCCCTAGGATTGCACTGTTGCTGGGGACAGGAGGGATTTTGTTACTTGCTTTCAGCCAGCACTGGAGTCCTAGGAGTTTGAGGAGTCCTCCACAGGACTCCCCAAGCCTCTTTAATTGTGAAAAAAGAAGGAAAAAAAGGCACTTCTGTTTTCGTGGCAAAATCTGCAATGCCTTACTTTCACAATTGCAGAGGATTGGGGAACCCTATGGAGGGCTCCTCAGATCCTCTGGACCTCCCAGGACTCCAGCACTGGCTGCAATCCTATCCACACTTTCCTGAGAGTAAGCCCCATTGAACAAAATCGGACTTACTTCTGAGTAGACCTGGTTAGGCTTGTGCACAAAGTTCTGGAATACAGGATATTCGTCTGTTGCATGCAAAATAAGAACCAGAATATTGGAACCTGCACGTTTTGAGGCAATTCTGCATCTGAAGTATGAGTCCTAGAGCCTCTTGATCTAGTATTGGTTAGGAACATAGGAAGTCACTTTACACCAAATCAGACCATTTGTCTATACAGGTCAGTATTGTCAAGACAGAATGGAATCAGTGCTCTGATGTTTCAGATAGGAATTTGTCCTATCTGCAGTTGCTCAGGATTGAACCCAGGACCTTCTGGCAGGGCCTAGGAGAGGGGGGTAAAGGGGGTAATTTGTACCCGGGCCCAGGGTCAGAAAGGGGGCCCAGGAGCCAAAAAAGGGGGCCCAGAAATTTCCTGGGATCTTACATTTACCAATTTCAGACTTACTGCCCACACAGGATGCACATGGCACATGGCAGCCACTACTGTCAGAAGCCACACACACCAGGGCCAGGAATGCATATATTCCTTATCACATCTGGAAGGAAGCTGGCCTGCTCCAGGAGCTCTTTGGCTTATGGATCTACTTACAATGAAGGAGTGGATGAGAGCTCTGGGACACAGCTGCAGGGCTACAGCTGTTGCAGAAGTGGTGCCCACCCCATTGCCCCCCCCACTCTGTTTCTCCCCCCTCCCTCTTTGGGAAGGGGCCCAAAAGAAACTTTGTACCCCCTGATAGAATTCCTCTTGAAGGCCCTGCCTTCTGCAGGCAAAGAACGTTCTCTTATCTCAGCCTCTTCCCTGCTTGAAAAGTTTTGAGGTCAAACTTTGCCCCTCTCTTTCTATATCAGAATGTTCAAAAAGCCATATTTATATAATGAAGTATCCTGTTGAGATACAAGGAGTCCCATGAATAACCTTTCGATGGCTCTTCTTGACTGCCTCGGAAAAAGCAATGATATTTAGCTCAGGAGGAGCCCTAAAAAGGACCATTGCCTGAAGAACAATAAAAAAGAACAAAGGGGAAAAAAGGAAGAATAAAGAGCAAACTTGCATTCCTCACATCTTTTTATTATTCATGCTTCTGTACTTTCCTTTCCTGGCCTGAGGATTTCCTGGTGGTGATTACTTCTGTTGCCGACCCCCATCGCCACAGACAGAAATGCAGTGCTATTTTTAGCATGTGTGAAATTCAGTTTGCATTGTGTTTGGAAGGAACATCTAATTTATTGTGTGCTTGTTCCTGAAGCTTTTTTAAAAAAAATAAAAAAAATAAATCAAAACTCTTGCAGTGCCTTCATTATTCGAACCATGTTGCTCTATATTCAGGCATTCACATATCTATTCTCCACTCCCCATCTATGCAGAGTTTCCATAGCAGGTGGCTTCTTGTTCCGTAGGATTTTAGTTCAAAGTTCTCTCTCTAAGAGGAAGAGTAAAAAATAATCACAGCTTTTTCTGCTCAAACTAAAAAGGAATTTCTGAAAACATCTTGAGTTAAATTGGAAGAGGATTGTTCATGGTCTCCTGGTGAGACCTGTAGTCTATGTTACAAGAACTTGTATATAAAGGCAGTTGGGCAGACAGAGGCATCATAATTAGGCTTGTATTAGAAAAGACGTTCTGGACAAAACTCGTATACAATAGTTTATCTGGGGGGAAAAAATTTGTGTTGTTCACTATTTGTCGAAGTAGATATAGAGATTCAAGATACATGCACTCTTATCCCACTGGTTATGTTCTCCCAATAGCTAGAAGGATATAATTATATATCTCCCCCCAAAATCTACTGTGCAATCAAACTGCCTGACCCTCTGCATGTTGACACTGAAATAAGACTAATGGAATTAATTCACAGGTTAGGTGAATTGCCACCATACCCCCTCTTAACGAGAATCATCAACTGATTATTTTTCAGTAAAATAATAATTAAAAAAGGTTTTAGCTGATTAATTATCTGCTCTTGAGCTGATTAATGGATTCAATTTAAATAAATCTGCACATTACCCCTACGTCAGCAGACATACCTTTTGCGGAGAAACTAAAGTGAAAACCATTCCATTCATTTCCATTCATTGTTAGAGTGAACAGTCAATATGATGGTTTTTCTTTTACATCTCTTATCATAGGACACATGAGAAGCAAATTAGGGATGTGTTGTGTGGGGGCAGCAATTGAGCAGAACTGCCCCTTTGGAATCCTCTGAAAAGTGCCTGGAGCGCTTGCATTGTGAGCATTTGCATTGTAGGAAAGCAGTTGCGTACCTCCCATAGACTTCCCTGGGGCAGATGCCCCAGGCGCTGGCCGCTAGGACCCCACGGAAGCCTCTCTGAGGCTCCCAACGGGGGCGGAAACTGTGCTTCCGGTTTGCTGGAAGCACAGTTTATAGCATTGGAGAACCTCAGAGAGGTTTCCCCGACGTGGGAGAAGGTCACACAAGGCTCCGTGAGCCTCTGGTGAGTGGCGGGGACCGATTTCTGCACAGAGACGGCGGCAATAGACTGTGGGGGGTGCTATCGCTGAGCTTTGCCCCAGGTGTGGGGCTGCGGAGGTCCGTGGCTGTAGGGAAGAGTGTATATGTTTAGCATAATGTGTAGTGTGGCTCTTACTGTCTGAGCATCTTGTCCCTAGAATACGCTGGACCTGGTTTTCCTGCTCCTCCTTTTCTGGTGGGTGTTTCCTGCTTGGTATACTTCAGATGAAGATCTGTCTCAGATGATCACCTGGCTCATGAGACTGTTCCAGTGTTGTGCTTTTTACTGCTGATCCTTTTGTTCTCCTTGCAGTCTGACTCCTTCAAGACCTCTGCTCAGAGGGCTTGACAGAGGCCAGATGTTAACAACTCAGCAAATAAATTCCACTAAGTTCAATGGAGCTTACTCACAAATAGTCATGCACAGAATGGCAGTCCTAGTTACATAGCAGTTCTGATTATCTTACTTTTTCTTGGCTCAAGTCTTTTATTCTTTAGCAAGAATTCCATTTGTAGTTTGAAACACTTTAGTACTGTTCAAGCTAAAACTTCAATGTGCTGGCTCACTTCCTGTTTCTTTCTTTTTTTCCAGTTTGCTTTTTTGCAAGCTGGGCCTATTTGATTGTACATTCCAAGAGTGGTCTGCAGTTCTTTGGTTCTGATGATGAGCCTTGATCCATGCTCACAAATGCACACAGAAACATTGTGCACAAGAAGTATAATCCTGCCCACACATTTCTCTCTCTTGGAAGGATGCTTAGTCATGACGTATTATTGTTCTAGAGCAGGGGTATCCAAACATTTTGGCAGGAGGGCCACATCATCTCTCTGACACGTTGTTGGGGGCCAGGGGGAAAAAGAATTAATTTACATGTAAAATTTGAATACATTTACATAAATGAATTTATTAGATATGGAACTTGTATGAATGAATGAAGGTCTTGCAGTAGCTCAAGGCCTATAAAAGGCCTTGCACAAAGCAAGGCCAGCCTTTCCTTCTCTGCCACTGCTGCATCACAGATGTTAAACAGCAAGTAGTGGAGGTAACCCCCCTCCCACAGCTCAGGTGAGAGGTCAAACAGTTGTCCTCATGCTGAGAGCAGTTGCATCAGGCCAGTATGGGCTCCAGCAAGTCTCTGGAGGGCCAGAGGTTCATTGGAGACTGGAGGCTCCCCAAGGGCCTGATTGGGAGCCCCTGTGTGCTGCAAGTGGCCCCTGGGCCGGGGTTTGAGCACCCCTGTTCTAGAGCAGGGATGTCTAAACATAAGGCCTGCAGGCCAAATGCAGCCCTCAGAAGCAATTTCTTTAGCCCCTATTATAACTGAGTTCTCCCAGCATGATAATTGAGCTCTCCCATTTCTTGAAAATATGAACAAGATTTGCACATTTTCCCTTCTATCATGTGCAGCTAATGAGTTCCTATGTGAGAACAAAGCTTATTTCTGGCCATCATCTGCTTAATGATGTCACTTTCTGCTTAAGGATGTCACATCTGGCCCTCAGCAGGTAGCATAAATGCTAACCCTCTGTATGAAATGAGTTTGACACCTAGAGGCATTCAAGGAAGTGGGATGGGGCAGCAGCCACTGAGAGGAGCTGCAAAGCTAATATGACATCCCCATTGAGAGCCAGGATGGTGCAGTGATTCAGGAGTTAGACCTAGAAGATTGAGGTTCAAATTTCCCATTCAGCCATGAAACTCCTTGGGCCAGTCACTATCAGCCTCACCTATCTCACACGGTTGTTGTGCAGACAAAAAGAGGAGAGGAACTATGTATATCACCCTGAGCTCCTTGGAGGAAAATGTGAAAAAATAAATCAATAAAGATTCAGTGGTGCTGTATGAAAAATGGAAAAGACAGCTGTCACCACTCACCCCATCTGTAAGCGTCTCTGTACCTCTGAAATAACCTCCAGGTTTGAACCCAGAATTACACACGCACACACGCATGCATGAACGTATGTATTCACATGCGTGCGCGCGCCCCCTTATTTCAACACTAAAGGAAGAACAATTGGCTCAATTCTAGTACAAATTAACATTTCTTTCATAACCTACTCTTATGAATGGTCTGAACTTTGGTTGAGCATCCAGCTTTGTCCTGTCGGTGCCATTACAACTATGGTAGCTGCCATTTGTCTTTGTTGAGTCGAGTTGTTGATTGTACAAAAGCAGCCCGGCAGGTGCAAAAGACTATATGGACAGAATTATGGCACTCGAGCATAATTGCTCTCAGAGCGGTGGTTTCCACTGAGTTTCTGAGTTCAGATTTCTGAACATGCTGGTTGAAATTCACAAAGCTGCCTATGGTTCAATACCCCTATTATTTATTATGGTTAATACCCCTAAAAGCAGGGAGGCCAAAGGTCAGATAGGAAAGGCTAATAATATAAATTACAACACCACAGTCTACGCTCTCCCTGTTGTAATTGTTTCCTGGACTAGTAAGCCCAGAATCTGTGAGAGAAAACGGCTGTGGTTATTTTTGTCAGCCTGTGGCAGTGTATCTGAAAATCAGTGTAGACGGACTAAAAACCACATTGGCAGAAAGACAAAGAGCTAAAGCCAGAGGCAGGAAAGAGAACTGTCCCATGGGAGGTAAGACGATTCCACGAAGATGAGGAACTGTGGCTATATTATAGGCCACTACTGTTTTAACTAGCTGCCAGGAAATAGCAAATGAGCCATGCCTATGAAGTTCAAGCTCAACGTATTGCAGGGGGGGGTAGTTAACTTTCAAGTAACCTCCTTTTGGAAAGCTTCTTTCTTCCAGTTATAGTTGGTCCAGGGATTCTGGGCTTCCTGTTGCAGTGAACAATTAAAACAAGAAGCACTTACACCATGCCTGAGCAATTTTACATTAGCCTTTCATAGCTCCAGCTTCCATGCTTCTAGGAATATTAATAAAATCTGGGTTTGAGTCCTATCAAGATGACAGCTGCAAACATAAAAGAGGGCATTTGATGTCATTTGAACGAGGGCCAGTGTGATGTTACCGGGTGTGTGAAAAATGCACACATGTAGAAAATCTAGTTCATAGATTGGGATCCTGTGTAGTGGACCATGGCACAGCTCAGCGGGGAAGGAAGAGGGAGGCGACGGTGCAACAAAACAAATTTTATTGAGAGGATAATTAGCAGTAATAGGAAGGAGGAATCAAAATAAAGCAATGAGTTATGTCTACATCATCTTAGCCATTCATTTGCAGCCAGGGCCTTATCGTAAACAGCTGCTGTAGAGGAGAGGAAGCATAAAAGGTGAAGGAGAAAGGAAAAAGGGGGCATGTATTGAGGAGACATGGGTTTGAAATAGGTAGGGTTTGAATCCCTCCTTGGGTTAGTTCATGCTGGACGAATAACTTTCTTTCAACATACCTCAAGGAGTTGTTGTGGGAATTGGCTGGAGGTGAACTGTCTGATTCATGCATGCCTCCATCCGATCTTTTGTTTTACACTGTTTGTATTTTAAATATGCCAATAAAGGTTTCTTGACTTGACTTGTGGGAATAAAAGGAGGCATCTCTATCCAAGTACACCACTCTGTTCTCCTTGGAAAAAGAATGAACAAATCTGAAAAATAAATATGATCCTGGTATCCTGTGTACGTGGTGCACACACCAAGGTGTCATTTCATTAAAGACAGTCAGTGAACTGTAATTAGATTAGGTTCCCCCACTGGTTCTAGTCAGCACATCTTTAATGCTTCACAAAATGAACATTTTCAAGTGTCCAACAAGAAAACGGCACATGCGCACAATAGCTGCGTTGGAATAAGGCTGCAGTCCTGTAGAAACATACCGAGTAAATCTCATTGAGAACAATGAAGTTTACTTCTAAATAGAGGTTTTGTTGAATATAGAAGTGATGCAATTTAATAATTTGTTGTTTCTGCATTGAAAACTGCAATGACAGTAAACCGGATATTGATGCTTAAAAATTTGCACCAGTGAATAAAAACATTAAACACCACATTTTGCATTTTAATTCAACACATTGTCAAAACAATAGCACCATTGCACAGGAAGGCAGTCATATAGATGAGCCTTTAGGGCCCATTCCTATCTATGTTCCAGCAGCACAAGGTCCCTCATGGCCACTGCCACAAATGAGCAGCAGCACATGTAGCAATGAATCGGGGAGGCTCTGCTGGTGCTGGTAATTTGGTGGCAGGAGCATGTTGTGGGTGGGAAGGGAGAGGGCAGGGGCGAGAAGGGGAAGGGAAGAGGTGGATCCTGGCAGCAACATCATGCACCAGAATCTGTCTCCTCTTTTTGAACTTGGACTTGCTGATATAGGTCAGAGGAAATCCATAGGCCACCAGGAGGCCTATGCAAAGGTAAATAGAAAATAGTTTTACTTATCTCTGGCTGGCCTCCTGTTCTCCCTCCTCCCCCACAACACACACCTCATTAGCTGCAGTGTAAATTCCGTCAACATGGCTGCATCAGTGCCAATGGTGGTGGATAGGATTGGGCAGTAAGTGCCTGTGAAAGTGAAACTTGCTCACCCATAACTAGATATAGACAAGTGGATCAGCATGCATTTTCTGTGGAGAGCAACCAGCCTAGTCCTTCCAAAACAATGGTGTGTTCAAGAAAGAGAGGTGTTCTTGGGTTGCAGACATATCCTATGTGCTTATATGGCTTCCAGGATCCTCAGATATCCACTGGTGTGGCAAGATTTTATGCACTAGTGGCATAAGATTTTATGCATTCAGTGGCATACCCAGGGCTTCTGGCACCCAGGGCAACGCCTAATGTCATGATGCCATGCAGGGTCATGATGTCATTAGCACGCTCAGACTCCAAATGCTTCCCAACAGGGAACTCAGCACTCAGCAGCTGTCAGGATGATTTCACCTGAACGACTGCCGAGAGGGCGCATGCATCCCAACGGGAAAGCAGTTGGAGCTCATGCTCTGGTGTCCCCCTCACTGATGACCAGGATATGTGCCATGTTTAGCCATGGGGTAGTATGCCCCTGCCATGATTTTCAGGTTTCCTAATATTACAAATCTTTTCTCCAGTGCTTTGTCTTGCTAGAATCCTGCTTCCCAGGACTGTTTAGATTTTGATATTACCCCACCCCCATGAACCGAAAGTGGCCCTTTGAATGTACCCATAGCTCTTCTGCAACAATAAACTGGAGGGAAAGAAGGCAGACACAGGTGAATCTGCGTTTCTAGGAAGTTGTGTGTCGGCACTGTTGGTTGTAGGCACACAGTGTGAAAGCCACTGCAGTGGCATTAGGACTAAGGGGGAAAGCAATTGGAAGCATGGAGAAGGAGCACAGAATATGAGGATATTGATGTGTGGGTGCAATTTCTGAACAACCAGGGATTCCAGTGCTATAGATTTGTATAGAAACAAGGCATCAGAACAAAAGCCAATCTCCTCCAAGTTATTAAGGTTTGATGTGACCTTTTTCTTTGTTTGTCCAGTGCCAGCACTTGCTATCTTCAAAGTGTTTTTCAGTCGGCGAGCTTAAATGCTTCCAGAACTGTCAAAAGTGAAAGGTGACTTTTTGAAGAACATCAGCACAGGTGTTGTTGCTTCCTTATGTTCATTTTTCCCCCTTGATTTTGTTCCGAGTTTCTATGGATCTGGCAGCAGAAGAAACAGTTCCAGTATACAGGGTGAGGCATTTGTTCAACATTTCGTCATACGCTGGAAACTTTGAAGTGTAGTTTTGTGCAAAAGGCTTCCACAAGATTTTTTTTTCCCCACACAAAGATTTTTTTTTTTTTTTACAGTAGTTTTCCACAGCTTCCAAAGTGGGGATATAGCACATAGTGGGATAGAGATAAAACTGCAGACATTTGCTGGGGGAAAGAAAGGGAAGCCAGCTGTTTTCCTCACTCTGGTTCCCATTCTCCATTGTTGTGTGTGTGTGTACTCATAACAGAAGACATGAGAATTGTATGCACACTGTGAGTGCAATCCAGAATGCTCTTTAGGCCAGCACAAGAACCTTGTGCATGTCCAGCAATGTCGCAAACGTGCTATAAGGCATGTCTGTGTGTCTTGTGGGTCGGCAGGAGGCCAAATTCAGCCTCCACACCACTTTGGGACATTGAGTTCGCACCTGCTGAGGGAGGCCAGTAGTAAAGGAAGAGGGCGAGTAGTGGGCAGGCTGGAATTGGGGGCAGTACTGGCCTCTGGCAGTTAGCCAAATCCTAATCTGGTCTAAGTGCATTACATCGGGTTGTTCGAATTTGCTCCAGCTATTTTTTGGGCACAGATCCGAGTAGCCCCATTGAGGTGGCTGCTGTGCGAAACAGGGTAAGGGGAAATAAATCCCCTTACTCTGAGTTGCGCAGGATCCATCTCAAACCCTGAGCTGGATTCAGCACAGGCCAGCTGGCCTGCCTATTCCAGTACAAGATAGGCTTGGGCTACCTGCTGTATAAATGGAAAATTGCCACCATACGACCACCAACTGACCTCTCTGTTTCTTCTCTTCTAGGCTTCCCAGTTACAACAATTAGCAGCAAAGAGGAACAAGACTCTATTCAAATATAGCACATTGAACTCCACAGATCAATTAAGGAAGGGGGGTGATGGTTCAATGACAAAAGTGGCAACTTCAATGACAAATGTGGCTTTTGTAGCCTGAGAATCTGAGACCTCTTGCCATCAGTCTCATAAACAGCCATGTTACTGGTCTGGTTCTTATGCTCCAGGCAGGTGCATAGCACCAAGTACACATGTTTAGATACACGTCTCCTGTGTGCCTTGAATTAGAAGAAAATAACAGCTATAAAATACTGACCATATAAAGTATGAAATCAGAAATGGGCAACCCAATCCTTCTTAACCCCCAGCACAGTGATGTAGCTGCACCAACATGATGTGCACTAAGTCCCACGGGGAACTTTTGGATCTGGAGGCCTTCTCAGAGTAAGGAACATTTCTTCTCCTGTGCTGGGGTAAGCCCAAACTGGCCCATTGTGTCTACTCAGACCTGCGCCAACTATATCTCCAAGACAAGTTCGCAAAGACCTGGGTCAGGGAATCAAAGAGAGAAGGGGAATAGGATATCGTTGTGCACTGCTGATGCAGATACTGCCCACCTTCCTGACCTGAGCCTCTCTCCTGCCTGTCCCCTCTCTCCCTCCCCCTTCTGCCACCTCCCTCCCACCCTTCGTACTGACTTACTAGTGCCAGCAGGCACTGGTCTACTGGTCTATGGAGCTAGCTACTCACCACTTGTGGTGGTAGCCAGGCTGTGCTAACTGGCATGTTACTGTTTGCAACAGCCATTAAGGGCCTAAAGCCATCAGAATGAGCATTCTGGGGACATAAGGCGAAAGCAGGATTGGGTTGAAAATTTTCAGCCCAGTCCTAACTAAATTCCTCCACCAATGCAGCTGTGACAATGGAGCACACACTGTATCCTGCAGAAGGGGTAGTCAGGAGATGTCCTTGAGGTAAGGATACTTTTGTTCCCTTCCCCAGGGCAAGCCTCTGCTCTCCCATAGGTATACTCGGATCTGCTGGTGCAAGTCCAAGGAGAGTAAAGGAGAAGAATGGGGAGAGGGAATGGGGTTAAGATCTGGTACAACTGGGATCCACGCTGTTCTGCCTCCAACCCTCCCCCTCCCCACCTATAAACTCCCCCATTCCTCCCCTTCCCTGCCCTATTTTGCCCACTTTCTGCAGCCACTGCTGGCTTACCTTCTGTGCTGGAGAGAGCCAGCAATGACACAAGACTTCCAGCACTGCTGCCTTTTGTGGTAGCGGACCCAAAATAACCACTGGCAGCACTGTGTATGCACCACAGAATGGCCATTTACAACAGCGAAACTGTGTTCCGCTGTTGTAAGTTGCAGCACAGCAGTCTACGTTGGACTGAGCTGTAAGACATGTTCTTAATGAGTATTGACTCCTGCAACTATTTCTTAAGTAATTTTCCCATATTCATTCTTTTATTAGAACACTTTCCTAAAACAGTGTCCTAAGTCTGCTTGAGTGTGCCTGTGGATCTGTCAGAAACAATTTCTAAAGCTTGTGCAGGGAGTTAGCCAAAACCTGCTGCACTGAATTGCCCCTTTTCCTATTGATTGAATGATTAATTCATTTTATTTATATGTCCCTTTTCTGGCTTAGCTCAAGGCATCCAAGGTGATTTAAAATACCAAAAGAAACAATGGCATAGATAATAACAGCTTAGGACCTCAATAGCAAAAGGACCTTCTTCGCTCATGAGTTGGCCAATCCCCTGAGGTCAGCAGAAAGGTCCCTCTTGTACCTTCTGCCACGAGCAGAGATTCAACTGACAATGGCACAAGAGATGCAGCCTTCTCAGGTGCCTGCATGTGGAACTGCTTACTTTGGGAGCATCCAGATGGTCCCCTCTCTGCAGCCTTCCAATAGCCACTGAGAACCCATTTATTCTCTTTCTAGCTTATGAACCTCATTTGCCTTTGGGGAGTGCACTGCTGATGTTCTGTTTCCTTTGTGAGGATTCTGATTTTGTTTTGCTTAAACTGATTATTGTTGTTCTAATGCTTAATTGTTATAACTCTCCTTGGGTGCCTCCCTTGGGGAACAAATAGGCAGAGTAAAAATATTGTTGACTGAGGGCCCAATCCTGAATTACTGGGGCGTGTGGCTGTGGCAGCACCAAAAACAGCTGCCGCCGCATCCTGCACACCCAAGGCAGCCGCGAGTGGCACCTTGGGAAAAGGGAACTTTTGTCCCCTTTCCCCGGGTAAAGGGAGTAGCCCCACAATGGGGCTACTCGATTCACTGGGGAAGATTCACCAAAGGTAAGAGCCTTCGTGTCAGGCGCTGAGCCTGTCGTGGAGGCTCAAGATTCGCCTCCCTCCCTCTCCACTCTCTCCCCTGGCACACCTCCCGCAGCCCTCTTCCCACCTCCCCCCCACCCTCCGCGCACCTCCTGCCTTCCGAGAATGCCTCCTCCCCTCATGCCCCACTTTCCTGCATTGGGGCTGCATTAGGGCACGCTGGCAGTAAGCTGGCGTGTAGAGCTCATGATTCGGCTCTGAGGGCCCAATCCTATCCAAATTTCCAGCACTGGGGCAGCTGTAATGCAGCCCTGAGGTAAGGGAACAAATGTTCCCATACCTTGAGGAGGCTTCCAAGACTGCCTCCCCAACACAGGGAGAAGTGCATACCCTATAGGCACAGCAGCACCGAAAATTGGGCCCTAAATAAATAAATGTGAAAGCAGAATTATCACTGCCTTGCTGTCAATCTTTTCAGGAGCGGATGTCAAGAGTTTCCTCTTCTCTTTAGAGGCACCTGGAAAGGAATTATTAGTGCATAAGCCTGACATGGTGGATTGAGAAATGGGTAAGACTTAACAATTAGTATCTGGATATACTGACATGGCTGAACCGCTGTAGGCTCTCCTGGATTATTCTGAAAGGCCAAAGTCTTCGGTAATGTATTACTATTTACCACAGGCAATGAAATAATTATTACCCAGAGCTCCCATAATATATGGCTGCTATTCTGTTTATCGAATTCTGTAACATTTTGCTGGTATTCTATTTCTGCTCATTTTCACCAATGGCTGTAAATGAAAACGTTAACTAGGGTTGCCAACTGACCAGCATGAAACATCACCCAGTCATGTTGTGCCTCTAATGGCGGTGTGATATGCAGAAACCTTCTGGATCTTTTAGCATTTCTGGGTCTTGAACTTCTGAGTCTTAAAGGCACAGGATCACTAAGAAGGTGGTAGTCTAAACCATGATCCAGGTAAAGAAGGGTCAAGCTAGGAGATCTTTTAACTGGGGTATAGAAGAAGGATTTAATTCTTCACCCCTGGAAGTCTGCAACATGATGAGCCAACATTCTGTCTTTTGTACCATGCTTAATGCAGTGAGTGTGCTGTAGTGAGTGCGCAGCTGTAGCCATTTGAAGGCAACAGGGCCTTCAGGGATAAAAGCAGCACCTGGAGGAAAGATGATGCAGGCAAGTGAATGGACTACTGAGGACCAGCTCAATGGAGACTGGCCCTGCCACACCCACACACCCGTGCTGTGGCTGGAGAAGCTGCTAACTGGAACAGGGAGAAAGGAGGACCTCTGTAGTACCACAGGCAAGCTACCAACTAGTTACCTTCCTGTTGGTGCTGGGGTTCAGTAGTAGTTTTGCATGCTGCTAGAGCTAGCCATGTTTGGGGACGACAACAATTAGCTTAAAGTGGGTGTAAGTTCTCTAGACCAAGTTTGGAAAGAGAATTTGGCAAAATACTTGGTCACTTTAGCTTTTTGTGCTAAGACTAAAACCAAAGTCACAAAGTCCACTAAAACCTGAAATGATAGCTTATGTTTTTTTTTTCACTCCTGTTGAAACAGATTTGTGTGTCAAAATGATGGCATGCTTAACTCTGAAGCATATGCCCTGCTGCTCAACCCTAATAGAGTGTCCTGAGCCAAATTGAAACCTGCCTTTTACTTACTTCCCACTTACTTGTATCCTACTTTATCTCCCAAGTGGGTATTCAAAGTGGCTTACAGCAGGTCATGGAAATATAAAAGTATAAACATTTACCCAAAAGCAACAAACAACCTAAAAATATCATTAAGGACAAGCAATTTTTAAAAATGCAATCCATAAAAACAGTCAGCATAAAACCTTAAATATCCATATTAAAAGCCTGAAACTTGAATGATGAGTGTAAGAGAAGTTTTTAGGCCTGCAGTGTGGGATCTCAATAGAGATGAAGAAAGAGACGAAGGCGGGCTTGGTGGAAGATCTTCTCCCTCTGTCGAGAGCTCTTTATTTTTATCCCTCTCCCCCCCTCATTCCCGAAACTCTCTTTGCATAATCAAACAACCTGATTATCTCACGCCACATACACCCTTTGTGTTAATTGGCTTGGGTTTGGTGCAAGGAGGCTGAACCACGGGTGGCGTGGTTTGCCAGCGCCGATGTGGCAGCATCCCTACACTGCAGGAAAGTCTCAAAGGAGGGAACAATTCTTTAAGAGGGAGGGAACTCCATAAAGTAGGTGCCACAATGGAGAAGCCCCTACTCCTTGCTGCTGCCCCTCCTACCTCCATAGGCAGTGATACCCATAAAGGGCCCTCTCCGATGATTGGAGAGGACAGGCCAGCTTATATGGAAGAAGGCTGTAAAGGGCTTTAAAGGTCAAAATGAGCAACTTGAATTGGGCCCAGAAACGAATGGGTAGCCAGTATATTGGCTGGAGTAGTAGCCTGACAGTGTCAAATCTCTGCCCTCTAGTAAGCACATGGGCTACTGCATTCTGCACTAATTGCAGTTTCTGAACCATCTTCAAGGGT
This sequence comes from Tiliqua scincoides, assembly GCF_035046505.1. Classification (NCBI taxonomy): domain Eukaryota; kingdom Metazoa; phylum Chordata; class Lepidosauria; order Squamata; family Scincidae; genus Tiliqua; species Tiliqua scincoides. Next base: position 107,214,087 of record NC_089823.1, read on the forward strand.
AGCCCCACACAGCACACATTACAATAGTTTAATATTGATGTCACTGTGGTATGGATCACCATGGCCAGGTCTGCACAATCAAAGTATAGCTGCAGCTGAAGCTGGGCAAAAGCTCCGCTAGCCATATCTGCCACCTGGGAATCCACGAGCAGCTGTGAATCCAGGCAAACCCCCAAGCTGCAGACCTGCTCCTTCAGAGGGAGTGCAACCCCATTCAGTGCAGGGCAGTACTTTACCACCCCCATCGTGGATTTCCGAACCAATGACATATGTGCATTACTGCCTTCCCTGCATCCCACTGAGGCCAGAAGCAACCAACATCAGAAAGGAAGTCAGCAGCACTGATGGGGGATCTGTTTGCTGCTTTTGTTAGGAACCCTGATTTGTGCGGTTGCAGTTCACCAAGTGCAATTCTCCAAACTGTTACAATTATCACAGACAAAAGAGGTATTGATGGCACAAAGGCTTGTCATGCAAGTAATCTGCACTTAACTTCATTGGGTTTTAGCAGCTTAGTCATAACACTTCAGTAGACTTATCTATTGTTTCATACAGGGCAATCCTATGTTTGTCTACTCACAAGTAAGCCCCATTAAGTTTAGTGAGACTTACACTCAAGTGTGTACAGATTAAGTCTTGGTATTCATGAGGGTTCCATTCCCAGAACTCATATGGATGGCAAAAATTGCATTAAAGCAAATCAATTTAAAAAACAGTGTTCCTTTGCTAGAAGATTTAAATACAGCTTTGCTTACCTTTGTGATACAAGACAGAGACATTAGGCAGACAATTCATCAATCTTTCTCTTTCCAGGCGCTTAGAAAGGCTTCACTCCAAGCCAGCAAACCCTTCCTTCACCGGGAGCACAGCACTGGGAAAGAATGCAATGCAAAGTGATTATCATTCTTTCATGTGCCCAGGAGGAAGGGAGGGGTCACTTGCCTTGGAGTGAAACTGTTCTAAGTGCCTGGAGAGAGAATAATTGATGGATTGTCAGCTGGCTGCCCTCTCTGGCATTAACGAGGCTATTGTTAACTGACTTTTTCCCTTTAATTTAAAGGGCCCTTCTCATCACATTGAGATAAAACCATGGGTGAAAAATCCATGGATAATTAGGTCATACCTGTATAAGATTAACTTCAATTGTGTCTTCTGCTTTAGTTGAAATCCGTAGAAGGGGGAAAGCAAGTGAGGGAATAAAATGTGAGCAGCTGTGCAATTGACAATGATTTCATCCTGCTAGTACAAAGTGAATTAGTATGCCTAGAGCATATTAGGGTTAAAAATCAATACAAAGTAATTTCTAGGGTATAGTGAAAAATATCTATAACAATTGAATAGATGTTAAATAGGAGAAAACGGTTCCAGTTTCAGGCCTTGCAAAAAAAAAAATCCTCTTAGCGTTTTATATGGTTTGACACACTTGCTAATAAGCAGGCACAATATTTTACTGCAATAAGCAATTAAGTTCAGGGTTTGAACTTGTTGCTACAGTGAAACGTTTCATTTAAATTCTGTTTCAAAATAAATTAACTGCAGGAGTAGCCAAATCAAATAATTGGTTCTTTGTATGTGTGTGGAAACACTGCTAAGTTACCTTTAGAACTTTGCTGTATTCTGTTTTTGAAAACAGAGGAATAGTCATTCCCTGGGGGCCCATTCTCATCACTCCCCCTGCACAATTGGTTTCAGAATAAATCCCATTCTTGCTACTCTTATGATTTCCCATACTAACCAACATATTTCCACAGCATCCCATTGGTTTAGTTATAAGGAGGTATGAAGCAAAGGGAAGATGCAATGAGTTCGTGAAAATGATGGGGAAATTGGAAGAAATCGATCCCAAACTTATCAGGAGCAGCTGAATTATGTATACTACAGAACAGGCAGTCTCCAGATGGCCCCAAACATTTACATGTTTATACATCAGGCATGGGATATGGTCGTAGTGCAAAAGCTATTAAGTCTGCATAGCAAAAAGACCCACAAAAGAATAATAAATTTGTGAGAACATGAAACCATTTCTAGTGCATGCTGACTTAAAAGAGTGATCAGTGGCTGGCTAGACAGAAATGCTTTATTTTAGAGATATGCACCTGAGAAATTCCACTAGCTTTAAATCAGTGCTGACAAGTATCCCTACACGGATACACATTCAGCTTTTGAATTTTCCCCTTTCTGTCTAGTTGTGCATCTAGCTGCAGTTATTTCTTTTCCCCCAATGGACAATAAACTGGATGGAATCAGACATAAGAAAGATTCAGAACAATTGTCCCCCACTGGCAGAACAACAATATCCACATTAGAAACGAAACCACTGGAAATGGAATCCAAATGGAAACTGAATCAATGGAATGATTCAGTATCAACTTGATGAGCTGTGATCACCTGTCGCTTTTAGTGGACATGTCTCTCTGAGTAGTTTTCTTTTCAGCTTTTCACTGAACATTTTCAAAGACCCTGTGAATCCAGTCTCAAAAGAGGAAAGTTCTAAAGTGCACAGGTCCATCATAGTAATAGGTCTGTAACAGGGTGGGTCTGTAACAGCAGCTTGAGGGTTAAGAGGAATGGACATAGAAGGCAGTTTAGGGAGCCAGTCAGCATTTCCCAGGGTGGGTAATTTGTAAATGGAGTAAATCCATGGACTCTTTCCTCTGGGGAATCTGTTTTCAGCGATAAACTGCCTTAATTTAAATCTCATTGTGCAAAATTAGGAAATAGTGACTTTTAAAAAACTCATATGTAAACATGGAGAGGGAAGGGGGGGGAGGATATAAAATCTGGCCTTTTTTTACTTCCCTGTCATTAGAATATGGGGGGGGGGGGAAATGTGGAATGACATTATTTACCAGATGTTGTTCTTTGAGAGGAACCTAGCCACTATTTAGGACCTATTTTGTTACCCTATAAAGCAGTGGTTCTCACACATTTAGCATCAGGACCCACTTTTTAGAATGAGAATCTGTCAGGACCCACCGGAAGTGATGTCATGACCAGAAGTGACATCATCAAGCAGGAAAATTTTTACCAATCCTAGGCTGTGATCCTACTCACACTTACCCAGGGTAAGTCCCATTTACTATCATTGCTAAAAGAATATACATAGTAGCTTGTTAAAAGTACAGGTCTGTAACATTTCCCCAAATGCAGTCACATACCTCAAGTCTAATATATTAAAAATAAAACAGTGAAATGAATGGGGACCCACCTGAAATTGGCTCGCGACCCACCTAGTGGATCCCGACCCACAGTTTGAGAAACACTGCTATAAAGCATCAGGCATGCTACTAGTATTTCCTTTTTATTTTTAGGGCAGCATTCTTTTTTTTAATCTTCCAAAATATTATTTGGAAGGAAAGTTGGGATATAATTAATTAAAAAAATTTAATTAATTAAAATAATTAAATAATATATATAATTATATAATTATATAAATAAATAAAAGAAATGGATAAGCAGTGAAACATCCTTGTATCTTCCCTACATTTACAAGACATCCTGTGCCACTTCTAGTGGACTAACTTTTCCAATAATTACTTAAGAAGATTTAAATAAAATGGCTGGCTTCTTTGCTGGCAAAGACCTCCATTCAAGATATCTATTATGTAGAAAAGTTCTAGGTCTTTCCTCATTTCAACAATGTATATGAGTGCCATTGTGTTTCTTTTGAAGTTCTTTGGTCCGTATTTGTTTAAATAAATCATATGGGAGTGGGGATCAATAAATGTAAACCAGTTTAGCAATGGCTTGAAAATGACAATCTTTTAAATACTGCAAAACCTATTATACCAGGAGTGTCAAACATAAGGTTGGCAGGCTGGATGTGGCTCCTGAAAGCACTTTATCTGCCAGCCCTGTTACAATTGGACTCTCCCAGCATGATAATTGGGCTCTCTCATATCTTGAAATTATGAACAAGATTTACACATTTTCTTCTTCTGTCATTTACAGCTACTGAGTTTCTATGTGAGAACAAAGTGCTTAATTCCGGCCATCAGCTGCTTAATGATGTCGCTTCCTGCTTGATGATGTCACTTCTGACCCTTAGTAGGCTCCATGAATGCTATTTGGCCCACTACATGAAATCAGTTGACACCCCTGTATTATACAGTATCAGAGGTATCTCGGTAAGCACTGGGCTGTCACTTCTGAAGTAGGGCCTTCTAATATATGATTCAACCAGCTTATATTAATTGCATGTAACATGCTTTTTTTGCTAGTTCATGAGTTCAGCTGAAACGCATATTGTACTGCTGCCGTATCCTTAATTCCAAAGCATTGCATGCAAAAACATGACCATAGCCTCATGCTCCAAATCCTGAATCTGTCATCAATCTGTTGTGATGAACTTCTAGCAAATGGTGCAGCACTTCTGTTACCAACAGAGCCAACCCTTTGACAATGCTTAGCATGAAAAAGGATGTTTTGTTCCTTTTGCCAAGAGCAACATCACCTAGTATTTTGTCTTGCTCTTGAAATCAATCAAGATTCACAACAAACACTACGCTAAATTAAAAAAACATTGCAGCAGAGATCTGGAATCTCTTCTGTGAAATCCAGTGGAATGAACTGAGAAGCCAATGTTCTGGTGGTAGCAGCAGATATTCATAGATAAATGACACTGAACGTGCAACATGCAGTCAGCAAGCTGTAATTTCACATTGCTCAGTGGAGCAATTAAACAGACAAATAATCTGGCTTTTCAAGTCTCATATTTTTTAAAATCTGCTTGTGAAAATTAACAATAATGATGCCCATATGAAGTCTTCCTCTGCGTAATGTGGTCACTCTACAAGTGAAATTTAAGTCCAGTATGAATGCTGCAGATACTCCTAGGGCCAAAAATAAAGAATATAACTTTTATATGCATCTTAATTCTGTTTTTGAACATCTCTGGCTTGTGCGGTGTTGCCTTTGCTTCATCATTCGTTTTATTTATTATTTATTTTAGCGTAAAGGACTATTACACCAATTTCTATAGTACTGCCAAAGCAAAGAAAGTGTGGTCTTTGATTTGGGCTACAACAGAAGACTGTCAGCCCAATCCTATCCACAGTTTCCTGGGAGTAAGCCCCATTGACTCTAATGGGACTTACTTCTGAGTAGACATGCATAGGATTGGGCTGTGACATATCCTGTGCATGATTACTCACAGGCTGCTAAGAACCAGCATTGGACATGGGGCAAGATGCCTGATTGGGTCCCCTTCCTAATAAGTTTGCTTTGTTTTGTACTGTAGACTTTGTTTTGTCACGGCCCAGCCCCCCCCCCCAAGCTCAGGCCCTGGGGATCTCCCCCCCCCCAGGCTTGGTTATGCAAAACTAAGTCCCATGCTGCTCAATGGGGCTCACTCTTAGGAAAGTGTTTATAGGATTACAGCCAGGCAATTGCTGGTGGGTTGAGCATGTATGTTGCAGCAGCATGGAAGCCAGGCAGGCCTTATGTGGGACTGACAGGAGTAAGTGCAGTGGTGGGGAAGTGGAGGAGAGTGGAATGGGGCAGGGAGGAGGTTGCTTATTTTACTCAGAAGTAAGTCAGTTGATTTCATTAAGACTTGGGCTGTAATCCTAACTTGCATGAAACAAGCACCTCTAGCTATATATTATGTCTTCCCTAGGGTTCAGTTTATCTATTCTTGGGGGTGTGGGGGGGAGATAGCAATGCAATCATTTTTTCTCTCTCTCCCTTTTAGTTAGTTTGTGATCTGCTGAAAGTCTGACACTCAGTCTATTACTGCAGTCCCTGACAGGCAGCAAAAACAGGAGGCTTATTGAGCCTCTGGGATATCACAGTATATGGCTGGTTGACTTTGACTGCAATCCTGTCCACAGTTAGAAGCCTCAGTAGAATGAGACTTACTTCTGAGTAGACATGCTTAGGATTGGGCTCAGTTTGGGTTGCTGTGCAGGCCTGCTTGATACTATAGGAACATAGAAAATCACCTCATAATAAGAAATGTCATTGATCCAACTAGCTAGGTGCTGTCAATGGCAATAATTGTCAACCTTTTTCATTTCATAGCACATTGGCTAGGTGCTAAAATTGTCAAGGCACACTATCAGTTTTTTGATAGTTGACAAGGCAAACCAAACTACAGGTGGGGGGGGACTCACATCCACCAATAGCCCTACTAATAAATTACCCTTCCCCAATCTCCCACAGCACACCAGGGTTCATTTGAGGCACGCCAATGTGCCATGGCTTCTCAATGTGCCATGCCGTGGTTCTTTGGGGTCTTAGATGGGGGACTTCTCAGCCCTACTGGGGATGTTGGGAATTCTACCTGGGATCTTCTGCAAACAAAGCAGGTGCTCCACCATTGAACTGTGTCCCCTCCACTAATCCACCTTATTTTCTTCCATGGAGCCATCTGCCTGGATCACTTGTGATAGCCATCCATGCTTTTGAAGCACTAGACACCAATGTTGTCCCTGAGAACATAAGAAAAGCCCTGCTGAATCAGGTCAAAGGTCCACATAGTCCAACATCCTATTTCCTTGATGAGGTCTCTTGTTATCTGGTGTGCTCCCTGGGGCATTTGGTGGGCCGCTGTGAGATACAGGAAGCTGGACTAGATGGGCCTATGGCCTGATCCAGTGGGGCTGTTCTTATGTTCCTGCACTGGCCCACCAGCTACTTCTGGGATGCCCACAAGCAGGAGAGAAAGAAAGAAAATTCTGTCCCGCCATTGCACCGCTGCAACTGGTATTCAGAGGCTACTGCTACTGAACTTGGAGGTAGCATATAACCTTCATGAAAACTGGCCAACAAGAACACTGGTCATTTGCATTTCTGTCCCAGTACTTACCTTTACGTTTCTAACACAGAATTCACCTCACTGATCCATTTTCCCTCCATGTACAACATCCTGAGGTGATATATTAAGGAGGTTTGAAAATTGTGATGCAAGCTTGGACTAGCCTCTCGCTCTGCCGTCTGCATCCAATCCTAAAATGATGAGTGGCAGATGAGGGAAGAAAATAATCCCTTTCCTCATTCTCTGCCTTATCACTCACTTTTAATGATAGGGGATTGTCAGTGTAATGTCAGCTGTCTAGATTCCGCAATGCAGATGTGAATATTTTATCTGTAAAGTGAAGAAGTCCTTAGTTCTGCATGCTGTATGCAGAGTAGAAACTTGGGCTATTAGAAGACAGTTAAACAACGAGCCAGAAGTTTATTATGACTTGCATATTTACAGTCATCCTTCCAATTTAAATGGGGGCGATGTATATTGGTGTTTGCTTTGGGACCTACAAGTGTGTTCTTGAGGAATAAATTGCATGAAGATCAGCCTGACTGACTGCATTTGTCCTAATCTAAGGTACCACATTTTGACTGAGGCTCACTTCTGCTTGGAACAGGGTGGGCAGGAAATTTTGAAGTACAAATGTTTACAATCTCTTGTGCCAACAAATGTTTGCTCTGCATTGGCAGCTAAAATACTTGCGGCCTTTGCTACTCTCTGCACTAAGAGGAGAGTGGTTGGGAAGCTGGGTTACTAGCAATCTGAATGAAGGAGGGAAGAAGAAATAAGCTAAGCTAGTATCCCCTTGCCTTCATTTGCCATTCGATAATGGTGACCTATGTGTGGAAGTGGTCCTCGCCATTCTCTCTTACTTAACAAAGTCTCCACTCTCAGCTTTCCACGTATGAAGCACTCTCTCCAGTAGAAACTGCAACATGGTCACTGGTTGGCAACCTTCAGTCTCGAAAGACTATGGTATAAGCCTACAGCACCCGGTATTCCCAGGCGGTCTCCCATCCAAGGACTAACCAGGCCTGACCCTGCTTAGCTTCCGAGATCAGACAAGATCGGGAGACAGTGTTCAGTATAGGGAGATGGTTGGCAACCTCCAGTCTCGAAAGACTATGGTAGAAGCCTACAGCACCCGGTATTCCCAGGCGGTCTCCCATCCAAGTACTAACCAGGCCTGACCCTGCTTAGCTTCCAAGATCAGACGAGATCGGGATGTCACTATAACATCCTTTTCCATATGTGGAATGCACAGAGCCTTCCTCCTGACCTTTCAATCATCAAATATGATGTATGATGAGGAAAAAAATTATGTAGAAGATCCAGTACTTAAAGAGGAGGAACAATCCATTTCCCTAATGAATTCAGGAGAAACTAAACAAAATGTTAGCAGAATAAAAAAAAATGCTGACTTTTCTCAGGGTTAAATTTCAGCATGGAAAAGGAGAGGGGGTAAAATATTCTCCTCCCCCCTCCTTTTTTGATGCCCCATTCTTTTTCATTCTAGAAACAGTACAGTTTTCACTCAGCCAGCCAGATCTGGCTGGGTGATGATGTCACTGAAGGAAAATTAAGTTCATGATCTGCGCTCTCACTCTAAATAGTCTTATTCTCAGTTATGTCACTACTTATACTAGATGGGCTACATGATGATGGGCTACATGACAATTCTGTCTCACATACGTGTGTGTGGGAAGTTGTGTTCAGCAAATGCGCTCTCTATTTCAACTTGGCACTATTAAAAATATAATTATCTGTTTCTTCTTTTTCTTCAAGCATCTAGGAAGCTCAGAAATCTCAACATATGGAATAATAGAATATCTGTAATGAAATGGATAATTATTCACAGTAGTTGGTTATATCTAGAAATAAGCAAAGAGTCAGTACAGATCTGAGATTCATTTCACAAAATACAATGGTCAAATGTTCCAGGGAGTATACATTTATTCCAGCCATCCCTATCATGGTACAATACACAAAACTGAAACAATTTAACTATCTTCACATGGAGCTTCTTAAAAAATTCTAAAAGCATGTGTGTTAAAAGTAAAAAACCAACACCCTAATCACTAGAGAATAGAACAAATGCATTGTTGCAAAAGCTAAGTTATATTTCCAACCAACCATCTAGAAACAATAGTATTATAGGATTAAGGCTAATTTATTCATTACTCAGTGTAGGCGTACATTTCAGTGAAATTGGATGTTTATATGAAAAAGAGTATATATAGTGGCAATTAATAAGTAATACATAACATTTATGTTGAACTCTTCTTTGTTCAGGCATTTCTGTATTTAACTAACTGAATATCAGAATACCCCTGTGGAAAACAGCCAAATCAATACTACTTATGATTTACATAGTTTCTCATCAGTGCCCAATCACTGCTGAGGAGGTAGAAAACTACACCTTTTCCTGTAGTGCCTGGTGACCCTTAGCATTTCTACGCATGCTTATAGGTTTGTACATAGATGTGTTCAGGTCTTACAGCATCCTGGATGCAAGTCTTGCTGCCATTGGTGTGTCCATGTGAGTCTGGGGAAAGGATGGACAAGAGTTGGGAGATTGGTCCAATCTGGGGAACCAGGTAATGTTGATAAACATTTTAGAGTCAGTAACATAATCCAGTTTCTCCCAGTTATTTCTGGTGTGGACCAAGGGTGGAATTTGTCCAGTGCTTCATGACTTGAGAACCAGCAGATGATGGAAAAATTAAGGAAATAGGAAAATACAGACTGAGGTCACTCATTAAGATCCAGTAGAAATGGATATTCAGGAAGAAAAAGGCAATTGGGTGTCAGGGCTATATTTATTTGCACAGCTGGCATCGAACAACCACCAGAACAGCTGGCCATTCCTAACTACAGGGTTGCTAGTTAGGATTTTTTTTAACAAATGGGTTAAATTGCCCAGGCTAGGAGTAGATGGAGAATAAGATCTTCAGCCCATTCTGGTCTAACCTCCTCCCATCTCACTGTCCTACTCTTTCCTTACACACTATTTGTTCCAGGTTTTCCTTTTGCTTCTTTTGTCTATGGCAGGGGTCTCTAAACTTTTCTGCCAAAGAGCTGCATCAAATATCTGGCACAGTGTAGAGGGCCAGAAAAAAAATAATTAAATGTAAAATTTAAATAAATACATTAGAGATTGCACTTAGATGGATGAATGAATGAATGGGCTCAAATGTCCAGGATTTCTCCAAGCACCAACTCAGCCCAAGAAATAAACCATACTCTTAAATAGACCCTCATTCCCCCACTCCACAAGCAGAACTCTGGTTGTGTTTGGTCAACTGGCCCAGAGACTCTCAGGGGATCAGAGGCTGGCTGTGGGCCAGATAGATGCTCTCTGTGGGCTGCATCTGGCCTCTGGGCCTGGGTTTGGAGACCCCTGGTTATGAGGTTATGGTTATGAGGACAGTATTAGTGTTACTGCTTATAGAGCAGTAGGCAATGTGAGATGCATTGGCTGCAGGTCTGCTGAGAGCTGACATTGGGCAGCCCTCAAGATTGGGCCTCCCTTCCTAATAAATTTTTTTTGCACTGTATAGATTGTTGTGTTGTGGCCTGCAGGCCCACTGAGACTTTTGCCCCTCCCCCCGACCTGATTGGTTGGATCATTCTTATAAGCAGTGCCATTTTGGACATTACACTGTGCTCTGCTTAAACAGTCTGACTGGAAGATGTGTTGCTTAGGAAGTGTCTCTGCTGCTCCTAGCATCTGCATTGATCAGCAGGGAAACTGAGATCCTCCAAGCAAGATAGAAATGGGTTAGTGAGCTGATAAAGATGCTTAGCTGCTGTGGGTAGTGATATGAGTTCAGTATAGCATAGCCTCTGTTTGAGATCTTCATGTCTTGGCACAGAAAATAGAGAGTTCAAGAAAGGAATTGAGAAAGAGGGCAATGCTGCATAAATGCTTGGATTCAGTTTTTGAGGGAATTTTATACAAAGTTGGCTCTGTATATGCAGCTCTTTGGTAGGCCAAAATGCCCTGATCACACTCCATGAAAGTAAGTCACATTAATGTAAAATTGCTTCTTTTCTTTTGAGGATTTTGATAGTACGATCTGCCAATTCTGAACAATGAAAAAACTTATGGAAGGCTTCCAGGAAATGATTGCCGAACTACACTATTCTGAAGCTCTTCAAATGTCTCTCCCACTCAAGGGGAGTGTCGGGAGTTGGCCAGGTGGGCATCAGCCAAAAGCCCACTAGCCAATCCCTGAAGCCTGCTGCCTAACACATTCTCTCTGCATTGTGCCAGTGTTGGTGGTACAACTTTTGGCAGGTGCGTTTCTACACTGGCAGGGCTGTCATTGCCCTGGCATATATGGAGATACATCGGTGTACCTCGAGGTTAGGATTGGGCCTTATGGCTACCACCTAGCTCCTGGAGTTGCTTCAGAGCCCTCTTGCTGCTATTTAAACCCCACTTAAAAAGAAAAGCATCCTCTTTTGGCACACTTGCCCACTACTCCCACATCACACTTTATCCAGCAAACACAGACTGGTGATCTTGCAGTTTATCAACCCACAAACCCCCTCTATTTTTCCTTGCCTGTGTAGTCATGTTAATGGCATGCATAGTGCTTCCATCATTTTTTTTTCCTTTGCTCAAGTGCTTGTAGTATGAGTGTTTATTTTAGTCTAATTGATAATTAATTTATTTTCAAAATAAAAAGTTTATTTGTTGCATTTTCACCCTTGCCTCCCTCTTCATTCCCCAGCGAACCGCTGAGTTTTGCCATTGGCCATTACACAGGACCCCAGCACATGAAATAGCTTTCCAGGTATGTGCATGTTAACATGTTTAAAAGCACACCTGGTAACAAGCCTTTTATACCAGTACTTGGTGGCAGTAGTGATATAAATTGGCCAAAATATGCATGCTTCTGCTTGTCCAACATCCTCATGGATAAATGGGAGTAGTACCAGTAGTACTTTGAATCATAGTGGCAAATCCTGCTCTCTTCATGGGCCATTAGGGTTTCTCTAAGGACCCATGCATTATCACAGGGCTTTTGAACAGGACAGAAGAAGGAGCCAGGACACCCAGGACAGAAGAAAAAGCTGCTGTGGCAAGAAACTTGCACAGTTTCTCTGCATCCCAGTTTGCTCATTTTCCTCTTTCCTTCCGAAAGTGGGAATGGAATGAGCCATCTGCCACAACTGAAAGTTCTCCACTGTCAATAGTGATGGTGGGCTGCACATACTATGGGGTGGGTTTAGGTCTGGTCTCTGACCCAGGTCCACCTATGCCTGTCGCTAACTCTTCTCCCATCCTGGCTGTGAATGCAAGCTTGACTTTTCTTAATCTTTGAGGACCCCTCAGTCATTCTCTGAGATGTTCACCGCCACTTTACAGAGTTGGAAACCCATTTTAAAATCAGCATGGTTTAAAATTCAGCATTCCCAGTGACTACATAGGGAATTTTCAGGTTTTCTGTAAAAAGCTAAGCTTTATTTAAAAAGCTGAGGTAAAGAAGCATCTGTCTTAAATTGACAAATGCCTGTAAATTCTGGGTTGGGGTTTAAATTCCTTCCTTTATGGTTTCTACTGTGCAGACCTATCACTATATGGGACACATGGTTTAATGGTTCACCTAGTGTTTTTACAAGGCTTGCAATAAGACAATGGAATATCCTTCCTCTGAGCATCCATGGCACTCTGGGAGGAATGGGTGAATTTACTCTTTCCTCCATGAACTTGCTTACTTGAACTTTCTGGGTGATTAAAAAGAGAGATTTGCCAGATGTCAGTCTATATAGTTTACATGTAGTTCAGGTTTCTTTTTCCCCAAACCCTACAGCCAATGTATGTGACTGGATTTGGTTCTTGTCAGAGAGATCTAGCAATCTAGGACAAGTTCAAGTAAACATGGAAACATGGGTATGTGGAAGGGCTAGCTCACAGTTTCCATGATATCATTCTCTATCATTCTTCATATAGTGGTCCTGAGAACAATCAAATCAACCAAAGATTATTTCATTTCTCTCCCACTCAATGCAATACCCTGTAATACTGTTCTATAAGGAAAAGACTCTGTATGAAGTATAATTATTTTATACTTTTATACTTATACTTTTATATGCTTTTAATTTTTTTTTAACTGAAATGTAAGAACATAAGAACATAAGAACAGCCCCACTGGATCAGGCCATAGGCCCATCTAGTACAGCTTCCTGTATCTCACAGCGGCCCACCAAATGCCCCAGGGAGCACACCAGATAACAAGAGACCTCATTCTGGCGCCCTCTCTTGCATCTGGCATTCTGACATAGCCCATTTCTAAAATCAGGAGGTTGCACATACACATCATGGCTTGTAACCCATAATGGATTTTTCCTCCAGAAACTTGTCCAATCCCCTTTTAAAGGCGTCCAGGCCAGATGCCCTCACCACATCCTGTGGCAAGGAGTTCCACAGACCAACCACATGCTGAGTAAAGAAATATTTTCTTTTGTCTGTTCTAACTTTCCCAACACTCAATTTTAGTGGATGTCCCCTGGTTCTGGTGTTATGTGAGAGTGTAAAGAGCATCTCTCTATCCACTCTGTCCATCCCCTGCATAATTTTGTATGTCTCAAATTTTGTATGTCTCACCTTTTAGGTGGCATATTTTACCTCAAGAGGTGATCTTCTTTGACCTTCTCCACATTCCATTGTTGCTTTGCTACTGCCGTCATGGAAATATTGGGAAAAAAAAAAAACCATCATGGAAATATTGAAATTTATGTGACACAAAAATGGACACATTGATGCACAGAAATCCTGTCTAGGCAGACTATACCAAGACTGCAGTCCTAAACACACTTACCAAGGAGTAAACTCCATTGAGTACAAAGGGACTTACTTCTGAGTAAGAATGCATAGGATTGCATTATAAAAGTATATAAACTCCCATCCTTTAAAAAAAAAAAATCAAAATGTGAAGTAGCACTTTCCTACTATGTCTACTCTTATCTCTTCTCTTTAAGTGGCAAACTAGTCCAGAAATACAATGTGGGGTCATGCACATAGGACTTGGTGCTCGATTGGAACCAGATTCCCAATCTACCGTGGGATCAGGGGATCTGTCCTTGATCCCCCTCACTACACTCTCATTGGGTAGCATTTGGTGTTCAGGATAATGTGAGAACAAGTCATGTGGGAAGTTCTCACAGCAGGCCAGCAGAGCCGACAAGGGGGCTGTCCATACAATCTTCCCTTCCCACTTGCAATGTCAGGTCAAAACTGGAAATAATTCAATAGTAGTCTGCTGGAAAACACAGTTAATGCATGTTTATTTCCTCTTCACCCCTTCATAACGTCTTGGGCAGCCCAGTCCTAAGCTGCCCAGCGCCTCCAGGGCTGCAGCAGTGCCAAAATGGCTGCCACTGCCTCCTATGGACACCGGATAGCTACTGGCAGCTCCCGACATCTCCTCGGGGGAAGGGTACATCTTACCACTTCCCCGGGTAAGGTAAAGCCCTGCAATGGGGCTACTCAAATCTGTGCTGGCTATTGAGCCTGCGCAGAGTAAAGAACCCTGTGATGGGTTGGAAGGCCTGATGTGGGATTGTGGATTCAGCAGAGCAGAGTTCCACCAGTCCTGCCCCTCTCCTGCTCTGCTCCTTCCCCCCTGCCATGCCTTCCCCACACTCTCCCTCACCCAAGAATGCCTCCCCCTGCCCCAACTTACCCATCTACTGTTGTAAGATTGTAATTAGTTATATTTTATAGCACTGTTATTATAGTCCATTTTTACGTGGATTAAAAAAAATAACTTGTATAAAACTAAGGTCTGCACCCGCGGCAGCTGCTTAGTTGGCCTAACTATAGCACCAGTTCTGCTCACAGTATGACATGGTGCTCCATAGTTCTCTTTCTCTGTCCTTGCCAACCAATGATATGGGGCAAGGAAGTGCCAAGAGCCTTCATGTCTCAACACGGGTATAGAGTACTGGCTGTCATGGATGAGAAATGGGTACCTACTCAGATAGCACAGGTGGGCTCTACACAGTGTTTTCTAGAGTAGAAATATTGTTTTGACTAGAACTTACTATGCCAATCTCATGTTTTGTTATGCAAATATTGAGTGCTTTGGCTGGGAGGAAGAGGAGATAAAATCAAACACCCCATGTCAAGCCCAGTGAATGGCATTAAATTGTGCACAGGATGAGCTGAATGTAAACCAGGTTTGTGGGAAGCTTTTGCTTTAAACTGCAAAGCCCATAAAACTTCAAATATATTTTCCCAAAGCTTCCCGCAAAGTAGCATCTGACCACAATAAAATGCAGTTAAAACATGATATACCTTAAGTTATGTTCAGTAAGCAAAGAAGTCTTTTGTCTTCTGATGCATAGTCTCTATGAGAATTTGTTGGAGGAAATTAAAAGTAGTTTACTCTTTGGGGGGAAGCAGAGTAGCTTAAGCAGCAGACCCCCCTCCCCCTTTGGGTATCACCCCAGGGAACCTCCCTCACCTGGCTGACTGCTATTCAATGAAAAGAGACAAAGAGGCAATGGCTTGTTAAAGTTGCAAAAGAGAAGTTGTTTACTTACAGTTCCATTGAGTGTATATTTACAGCATCTGATTAGGATCAGAGGTTCAGCTATTACTTAGAGATAGCAAGGCCCTAGAGCTGCCTCGCCCTGCATGCCTTGTGCTCAAGATGGCCTGGGCATCAGAGCCCTGGTGTGTGCCATCTTAACAGGTCGGTGGTCAGAGGACAAGAGGAAGTGCTCAGAGGAGAAGGGAAGGACAAGCGGTTAGGGCCACACCCCACAACGATCACAGAGAGAACAGATAAAAGAGTAGAGTCACTGGACCATAGCTTGACCCCTTCTGGACAGCATCCTGTCCTCTGGACAACAGATGGAGTTGCACCAACTCCAACAGAATTAAGTAATTAGGACTCTAATGATAAAGCTTTGTCATTAAACAGAAAGCAACTTTTTATGTATCCAGTTGGACCTGTTTCTTGCCATAATGGTATGATAGAGAGGACTTTGGGCCCAATCCAGAGCCCGGGTGCACTGGCTCTCTGGCGGTGTGCACTGTCGCAGACGTGCCATATGGCACATTTGCAAGCCTTACCGCAAGCCCAGCGCCAGAGCTAGCCCAGCACTGGGCCAGCTCTGGCACTAGGCTCACGTTCCGCTACCAGGCGGTCACCCAGACCACCTAGTGGCAGAGAAGTGAGTAGGGGCCTGGGGGGAGGCAGGGGGAAGGCAGGAGGAGGGTGGGGAGGAGGCGTGGCAGATGTCCCATCCGAAATATTCCATCTCCCTTCCAATGCCTTCTTTCTGGCTGATTAACACCTCCCTTTCTCCAGGAATGGCAGTGTGCAAAGGAACTACAGAACACCCTTATCAGTTTGAGAGAAATTAGTAACATTTATTGCTATACATATTTATTGCTACACAAACACTCCCTGACAATTCCTCTTGTCCAGAGGCTTTCCGTTCACCCAAAACTTCACTTAACTTAGGAGGTGAGCAAGTCCACAGGAGCTTCAAAGCACAGTCCAGATCGGCACCACCAGATCCTGAACCCTATTTTGGATCAGGCAGTCCGACACAAGACTGTTCAATTCTATGGCAGCTCCAGAACTGCCATAGAATTGAGTAGCCCCATTGCGATGCTGCTTCCCTTGCCCGGGGGACAGGGACAAAAATCCCTTTCCCCCAAGGAAAGGCGGCTATCCGGGGCATGCTGGATGCTGTATTAGCCATTTTGGCATGGCGGTAGCCCTGCGTGCTGGACAGGATTGGCCTGTTTATCATAACAATATCCTTGCAGATAGGTTAACCTAAGTGGTTTGTCCCACAGAGCTCCATTTTTAAATCAGCATTTGAATTTAGGTCTCCAACATCCAAGACCAACAGTCTGTACGATATGCCACATTGGCTCTCAGGCTAGAACTAAAAATTACAAACAGGACCAGCAACCAAATGAATTCTCTGTAACATCTAATTGCTTCATTTGTCAATGAGTGAAATAATTACAGCTTTTAAATGAGTGTATGTGACAATGCATTCCATTTCAGTCATCGACTCTTTGGTCTTTGATACACTTGATGCAACTGTGTGCTACAAAGCCTGTTCATGAAACCAGAACCGGTCCAGACTTGAAAAACTTAGGGCACAATCCTAACCCACTTTCCAACACCAACATTAGGGCAGTGCAGCTCCTAGGAAACAAACATTCCCTTACTTTGAGGAGGCCTCCGTGAGTGCCCCCAACTGCAGGATGTCACACATGTCTCATTGGCAAAGCTATGCCAGTGCTGGAAAGTGGGTTAAGATTTAGGCCTTAGTAGTTTATGTGAACTGTGACTTACAAGTCATTGGTCTGGGTTACAATGAGCATATGAAATAGGTATGGACTAAACCTTCCCAGCAGTCGTTTCCTGCCAGGCGGCTCAGTCCTATTTGGCTGCCCTGCAGGCAGAACATGAGTTTCTCAAGCACTGGCTGCTTTCCTCTGGGGGCTGGGGATAAGAATAAGCCCTCAGTTTGGCTGTACTTGTCATAAGAGGCGACTAAACAGCCACTGCGTAGATGGGACTCGTCAGCCTAGGAAGGGAGCTCGTCTGAGAGAAGGAAAACTCTGATCCCAAACCTCCACTGCCTTGTGGCTACATCCAGTTATGGAAAAGGCTTCAGGAGTCAACCTCGAGGCAAAAAACAGGAGCCGGAGTCCCTGAGGCAGTTCATGGCTGAACACAGTCACATTCTGGCAACTCCTGCGACACCGCTGGAACCAACAGTATTGGCTTCTGCCTTTCCATTGGACCATTTCAGCGACCTGCAGAGGGGGGATTTGCTGCATGGGTAACAGTCTATCCTCCATATCTACCTTACCCAGGCTTCGCACACTGGAGAGGACACTCTGTTCCAGAACCACTATTCAGAGCGCAATACCGTAGTCTTCCGAGACTGAAGGGTGCCAAACTGGCTGCTGAAAAGCAGCAATAAAGCATGCAATAAAGCAATAAAGGCAGTATGCAGAGTAGCATGTGAAAAGTGACTTCCCTGCCCTTGCCCTTAAATCCCCTTTCCCTTCCAAAGCCTCCTGATCGGCGCCCCTCCCTCCCCAATACAGCATGTGCCTTTTTGGTATGGCTGCACCAGTGGGGGGGGGGGGGAGGTGAGTAGGATTGGCCTGTTTAAAAGAAAAGCGGCATTGGACGTTCAGTATATTCAGCATATCATCTTCGAAAAAGGGTATGTAATTTTTTCAGAAGTTGAACTTTCTGAATTGTTGTTCTTCATGTTCCTTTGCATCCATTTCATAGCGTTACTTGGCATCATTTCCCTTGTAAAAGTAAGATCTGGGTTTACGTTTTTCCAATGCAAGGCCCTGACATAGTTTAGCTCTTGTGCATCCATTTGATCTAATTGGTGCTCAGTCTTCTCAATGCAAAACACAGACCATCCTTTCCCTTTCTGTGTAACTGTTGTTCATTCTGATCACAGCAGTGTTTACTGAGAAGCAAGCCCCACCACTTCAATGGGAGATAATGAGAAGTTAGTATATTTAGAATTGCAGCTGATCTCCAGCTGACATGTCTCTGCCTTGCGGGGCTTGCAGTCTAGAAAAATCACATAAGGGAAACAACAGGGGAAGAGAAAGGAAATGGAGTCTGGGTAAATGGGGGAAGTGTATGTAATTGTTTTCAGTTATATATGCTTAAGCTCAGTTATAGTGAGGAATTGGTTAGAAACCTGTTGCTATAGTAAGATCCTGCAAATATCTGATATTTACACCCTGAAGTAAAAATTCCAGATGATCAGACTGCCATGAGTTCAGTCACCATACTTGTCATGGCAGTTAGACTAGTACCCTGTGGTGAGGGTGATGAATGAACTTTGTCTGTGTTCTGTGGAGACACCCTGGACTCCTTTGCTTGAGTGCAGCAGAGTGCTGCTCTTAAACATAAGAACATAAGAATCCCACTGAATCGGGTCAAAGGCCCATCTAGTCCAGCTTCCTGTATCTCACAGTGGCCCACCAGATGCTTCAGAGAGCACACAAGACAACAAGAGACCTGTGTCCTGGTGCCCTCCCTTGCATCTGGCATTCTGAGGTAGCCTACTTCTTGATAGCCTAGCTCAAGGAAGAAAGCGGGGACTGCTTTGAAGGTTACCACAACCAGGGCTGTAACTAGGGCAGAACCTAAGAGGCAACTGTCCCAGGCGCTGAACTTAGGGGATGCATAACTGCTCCTCAGGCTCCACCCTAGTTACAGAGGTGGCACTGGTGGCTTTGCGACCTCCGTACCTTCTCCTGTAGTTCCTTCCACAGTTCCTTCCCTTGTGATCCTTCCACAGGGGAAGGAATGGGGATGTGAAGCTGCTGCAGTGAGTGCTTCTTCCTCCAGGGAAAATCTGGAAGTGACATCACAATGTCATTTGATGTTGTGGCATCTGTGTCCCAGGCACTGGAGCAGCGCATTATGGCTGTGACCACAACTGTGTGTTGGCAAGGAAACCCACCCAGCAGTTTTGGATGATGTAGATGAAGCAGCATCAACTAATATGAAACAACACTATATATTAGAACAGGGGTGTCAAACATAAGGCCCGGGGGCCAAATGTGGCCCCCTTTTTATTCGGCTCTCAGGCTCTCAGCTGCTGTACAGCTGGAATGGCAGCCCACCTGAAAATTGGGCTTTCCCAAATCTTGAAATATGACCAAGTTTTGCGTACTTTCTCTTCTGTCATTTGTAGTTAATAAGTTTCTATACGAGAACAGGGTCTGATTTCTGGCCATTAGCTGCTTAATGATGTCACTTTCTGCTTAATGACATCACTTCCGACCCTCAGCTGGAGCCCTGAATGCTAACTTCGGCCCTCTGTATGAAACGAGTTTGACACCCCTGTATTAGAACTTACTGCATTTTCATATCAACCAAAATATTTTTCTTTTTGTGAAATGTTTGGAATGGCTTTGCTTCTACCTTTTGAATTTGAGTGGCATTTCGTAGCCCAGAGAGAGCAATAACAGGTTTTTATTACTGACTTATGGAAGTCCCAGATAATGGGGATTTATATACTGGGAACTCTGACAGATCCCTAATTATAAGAAAAGCAAGATTTTGATCTTGGTTCAGCTTGAGGGATTTTATGATGAAAACTAGGCCTTCGGTTAATACAAACCTGCAATAAAAAAAAACCACAGTTTTTTTAGTGTATCATCATTTTTATTGTAGTCTCAATTGACTGAAATATTTCATCATCACTTCCCATCAGAATGGGAAAGGACAAAGATGAAAGGAAGTCACATAAAAAGTATGTGATGAAAAATATGCTGATACTGACATTGAGTTTGATTCTGGTATTTGCAATGCCAGGGCATGAGTTACAGCATGTCAGCTAAGTTCAGGGTTGAGTTGATGGGCAGGATTTTATTTGGAAGAGGTTTTAGATGGGAAATTATTTTTATTTTTCAAGATTTATGTACTGCCTTTCTCTCACACACACACTGACACAGACACACAAACACAAACCAGTTTGCATAGCAAAAGAAATGGGGAAAAAGTGGTTCCAAACTTAAGACGGAGGTAGAACATGAACCAGGGTCTAGCAATGTGTGTTTGCAGATCCTATGATAGATTCATAATTTGAAAAGCATCACAACACAGGGAAGCTAACACCACTCAAGACATATGAAGATGGTACCCCACTGCATCAAGGACCATGGTGATTTCATCGTGCATTCCATCTCATGGTGCATGTAATGTATTTACAACACAATCCTATGCATGTCTATTCAGATGTAGGTTTCATTATGCTCAGAGGCTTACTTCCTGACAAGTATGCTTAAGACTGTATCCTTAGTGATGCAAACAACCATAAAATTCACTTATAGGGCAAAATCCATAGTAAAATGCTTTAACTCTTTTGATTTTAATGAGAAATGTGTGCATGTGCTTTAAACAATGGAACTTAAAAAGTGATAAAAATTTGTCTGAATCAAGACCCAAGTATTTAATAATGCATTTAAAAAAAATGTTTTTCAACTTCAACTGGTTGTTATAATCACCAGAGCCTTCTTCCAAGAGCCCAAGAATACTTCACCAGTCCAGCATTCTATTTCCAACAATAGCCAGCAACATGAACACTCTCCATTTGCTCTAGCGCCTAGTATTCATTGATGGATTTCTGTCAGGAACACTGGGAATGGGGGCTCTTGGGTTCCTGCGCATCATCTGACTCCCTAACCATCCAGGGCCCTACATAGGATCTCCTGGACCACACTTGTCTGGCTTGTCTCCTCAGGACTTCCTCTTCCCCTCCTTTGGGCCTCAGGGCAGAGGCAGGAAGGTGGGTTTACTGCACCCTACTCCTCCTAAGCCTCAGGGCTTTCTCCAGCCTCACAGTCCTCTAACACCTCCCTTCCAGCCCTCCACACTTTCTCATCCCTGGCCCTCTCCTTCTATTCCCCGGGCTTTGGCTGATCCCTCCCCCCTTCTTGTTTCCACCCACCTGGCCTGGTCGCCTCCTGGGAACTAAGAGCTCAATCCTGAGCACAGTCTTTAAGGCATGCTTGTGGGCCCTAGCGCCGGGCGAGCACCGGTGGTAGCGTAGCACCAGGTGGGTGCCCAAGCTCCACTGGTCAGCAGTTGCGTGGACTGCTGAGCAGCAGAGAGGTAAGTGGAGGCGGGGAGGAGGCATTCTGGGGAGGGGAAAGGCGGGTGGAGAGAGGGGAGAGGGCAGGGAGGAGGCGTGCAGAGAGGAGGGAGCAGGGAGGGAGGGAGGCAGGACCGATGGAGCAAAGGCCTGGACAACTTTTTTTGTATGTGAAGGTTCCATTTAGGTATCATGGTTAGTTACTGCCTCTTCTTCATACATCTGTGTGAAAGCACTATGCAAAGGACATGTACATAAGTGAGTGTCACTAAGTTTTAGCAGGCCTGGGGGGGATGTGTAGATTGGCAGTGTAATCCTTTCCGGCTTTAAAAAAAAAAAGTATTAGCAGAGTGTCTATGCTGAAGAAACCTACTGCTTTTGAAATAGATATGCATAACTCTCCTGAATTACTTCCCTGGATAATTTATTGTAAAGTAGAATTTATTTGGTCTGGTACATTCTCCACCAAAGATATTCCGCTTACTGCCTCAATTACTTAAAGCTCCTGTTACTGCGGAGTGCATTGTGCCATCCTGGAATATGACAAAATAGAGCATAATGGCTTAGAAATGTATTAAGGAAAATGAGGTGTGCAGAAGACAAAACAAAATTCATTTATTTGCAGGCAGTTTTGTGGTCACATACCCCTAGTGAGTCCTGAGAAATATTAAAGCTAGAAGAAATCTGTGCCGAAAGAAAAATAAATGGGGAGAAGCTGATCCTCTCAAATCTTGCCATGGTATACTTAAAAAAGCTTACTTTATCTCAATGGCCTTTGCAGTTACTGTCGTGTGCTGAGGATCAAGCAACCCAGCAGCAATTTAAGAAAATAACAACAGATTGTATGTAGTTAGGATTGTTTGGGGAAAACTTCAGTAATTTATATCAGTGCTGTAAGTCTGAGGCAACTTTAAAGTATAAGAACTTTCCCCATCATTATTTTCTATGTTCTGCTTCAGCTGCTCTTGAGCCTGACCTAGACTGAAGGGAGGAGCAGAGCAGCCATATCTGACAAAATGCTGCCATTGCTGCTGTAGGATTTCCAGATAAGAGATGTGGGTGCTTCATTGATGAGCCCTAAGCTGTGGCAAGGCCATCTTAGGGTGAAATCCGCAACTCTTTCTTCAGAGTTGTTGGTTGAGCGCTTGTATTGTTATGATGGGTTCACACATGATGCTGTTCACCCAACTGGAGATTTTTTTTTTAAAGTTCTCCATCTATTTTGGAATCCCAAAAAAGAAAGGAACGCAGACCCCCTGGCAACAGCAGTGAGACTAGGAAGAGGGACAAGCTGATGTGCAGGACAGGATCTTGCCCTCACTTTGTTCCATTCGTTCAGCATGAGCAAGAGCTGTTGCCATTGCCTCCCTGACCTCTTTGGTGGAAGCAGCTACCACCATTCTTCTCAGGTTAGCCATGCCCAGGCTGCTATCTCACCTCGTTTGATCCCAGAAGCTAAGCAGGGTCAGGCCTGGTTAGTACTTGGATGGGAGACCGCCTGGGAATACTGGGTGCTGTAGGCTTATACCATAGTCTTTCGAGACTGAAAGTTGCCAGCCAGCAATAACTTGGTCACTCTGGAAGCTACTGCCTTTGCCTCTTCGACATGGTTGGCAACCTTCAGTCTCGAAAGACTATGGTACAAGCCTACAGCACCCGGTATTCCCAGGCGGTCTCCAGGCGGTCTCCCAGACAAGATCATTCAAAGGAAAACAGCTATGGCCAGGGGAAGTAAGAAACTGCTTCTCTTAAAAGATGCTGCTCTTCCAAGAAGGGTTGTATTAGTGTCAGCGTTTGCACTTCTCTGCTCTGTGGAGGCTCTTGTTCCAAGTGTATGTGCAAGAAAGAGAAGGTAACCTCTGCAGTCCCTATCTGTGCTTGCCACCTCCTCTTTGTGGGGCTGCCTGATCAGGTGGTAAAAGAGCAAGACTCGGTAATATGTCCCTATTAGAGTGCTAATGACTGAATTAACTCAGTTGTTTTCTTTTAACTATTATATTTATTAGTAAGCAAAAAGATCTCACTGATGTTATCGGACCCTAGGAAAACATTTTCCCGGTTACCACTTGGAAAATAAATAAAGTAAGTTACTACTTCAAACTAACTCAGAAAGCCGACAACACGTTCACTCGGCCACAACATCTGGACTGTATTCAAAGTACAGATGGCAAGAGGCTTGGAGTTGATGCACATTTAGTGAAGGGAAAGGTGGCTTAAGGTGAAACACCATGAGTGAGGATTTTGGAGAGACATGTCTGCTCCCAAGGCATCCCTAAGCACTGATCCTTTACAGCTCAATACTACCCTTTCCTCTGCGACAGCATGCAGCCATGCCAAAAGAGACTGCACTGCATGCTATGGGGGGAGAGGATTAGAACACTTGGGAGTAGTAAGAGAAAATATTTCCATAAGCCCCTTGACTGCCAGTGGGACCTCCAGACCTACACACTAGCTGTTGAGCTGGTAGAGGTCTGAGAAGAGAAATGGAGCACGTTAGGAGGCAAGGATGAGGATAGCATCCTGGTGCAGGTTGCAAGCACTGGTTCAACCTCCTCCCACTCCAGACATGCCTTCGACCCTCCCTGGTCTCTACCCTGTTATGCAGCTGTTTGGACCAGCAGGCTACCACCGCTGCTGCCATTTTGGATGGTGGATGCAACAATTCATCCAGATATTTCAAGGCTGATCACCATTCTCTCTAGCTATCAGTTTAAACACACATTGTATGACTGGTCAGTTTTTTTGGTATATTATTTTCTGCTGTGCTGTGTTGCTTATTTGAGTGATTTATGGATTTGTATTTTTTTTATTATTCTTTGCCTGCTTTTTCTGATATACAATTTTGTAGACTGCCTTGAGCGTCCAATGCATTTGCTTCGAATGGAAAGCAGGATATAAGTTTGGTAAATACATAACTAGTATAGACTGTATTTTAAAAAAGAAAAAAATTGCACCACTGTACAGAACATAAAGGGAATTCCCCATGCATTGTTGTGATCTTCTGTTTTTCAGTTCTTGGTATAATAACATATCCGCAAGACAATACATGGGTGGTAATGATGTGCCGAAGCCAGCATGAAAAACAAATTGGTGCCATTACAGCTATTCAAAGCAAATTGTTCAATTGGTAAACCAGAAGGGAAAATTAGTCAGGGACGCCTAGTGAGATTTGGGGCCCAATTCTAGGCATGTCTACTCAGAAGTAAGTTCCATTAGAGTCTGTGGGGCTTACTCCCAGGAAAGTGTGGATATACCCTCCACCACCATTTCACTGCCCCAGAGGAGCATGTGCTGTATTATATGGTAGGAGAGCAATCACAGGCATCTCTTTGAGGTTAGGGAAATTTCAATCGCTCCAGGACAAGCTTATGTTGCCCCATTGGTTCTCCACAGATCTGCCTCAGCTATTTTGCTGAGACAAGTCCAAGGAGAGTCTTGTTGGCATCCTTCAGTCTCAGAAGACTATGGTGTCACGCTCTGAATGGTGGTTCTGGAACAGAGTGTCCTCTCCAGTGCGCGAAGCCTGGGTAAAGTAGGTATGGAGGATAGGCTGTTACCCATGCAGCAAATTCCCCCTCTCCATGTTGCTGAAATGGTCCAATGGAAAGGCAGAAGCCAAAACGGTTGGTACCAGTGGCGTCGCAGGAGTTGCCAGAACGTGACTGTGTTCAGCCATGAACTGCCTCAGGGACTCCGGCTCCGGATTTTGCCTCAAGGTTGACTCCTGAAGCCTTTTCCACAACTGGACATAGCCACAAGGCAGTGGAGGTTTAGGATCAGAGTTTTCCTTCTCTCAGATGAGCTGCCTTCCCAGGCTGACGAGTCCCATCTACCCAGTGGCTGTTTAGTCGCCTCTTACGACAAGTACAGCCAAACTGAGGGCCTATTCTTATCCCCAGCCCCAAGGAGAGTAAGGGAGAGTGTAAAGGCTGGGGAACAAAGTTAGGATCTGGCTCGTGCTGGTACAACCATGATCTGTCCCCTGCTCCTCCCATTCTGCCTTCCACCCTGCTTTGAAACACCTCCACCTTCAGACTATATGGCCCCCAATTCAAGTCCTCCCCAAACACTTTTTTGTTGTAAAATCCCAACAAAAAATCAACTTAAATGGCAAACATCTCCTGAAAACATTTCAGTGAGGTTGCATTTTCCTATTGTGTCCTTCAAAAGACTGTGAAGAAATGGACAATGGCATCCTGTAATAGGACAGTAGAGGTATTTCTGTCATTGGCCTCATAAAGTAAATGGCTGGTGCCTGACAAGGAGAACAATTTGTGAAGGGCATGGCTGTCATGATGAGACTGGTAAATCGGCTCTCTCCTGTCATTCTGACATTGAATATTTGGAACAAGATATGTGTTGGCAGCAACTGTTACCCTGCACATGCCCGATCTCGTCTGATCTCGGAAGCTAAGCAGGGTCAGGCCTGGTTAGTACTTGGATGGGAGACCGCCTGGGAATACTGGGTGCTGTAGGCTTATACCATAGTCTTTCGAGACTGAAGGTTGCCAACCATGTGTTGATGCTCTTAACCCAGAGATGCATTTTAAAAGAAGCGAGGAAAGAAAGATATGATTTCCCCATTAGACAGGAAGGTTTCCACAATGAAACACAATACAAAAATGCAACAGAAGCCCCTTGATTACCAATGAAGAGGGGATTACACTGAGCCTGAATGACTTTCACCCCTATCCTATAGCACCCTATCACTGCTGCAAATAATGTTTTAGTGGTGATTGACACTTGATGGCATTGTGAGATGTGCTCCAGAGGTGCACAGAACTGCGTGCTTTCAAGCCACAGGCACTGGGACGAGCTTATGTGTGGCAGTGGTGAAAATAAGTCCTGCTGACATGAATAAGTCAGTGACATTGGCAAGATGGGGCTGGGGGTGGGAAGATTGGGGTGGCATGAGGGGCCAGGGGCATGTCCGAAGCATGTCAGAAGCAGGAGGGGATGGCACCCAGGGTGGGCAACTTGCACCAGATGCTATTTCTACTGGAGTGAGACACTCCCACTGGAGTGACAACACACACCTTCTGTCTCCTTGGACAGCTAAAGAGCTGGCATAGGTCCAAGGATACCCATTGAGGGGCTCACAGAAAGGGTGAGGGAAAATATTTTCCCTTTCCCCCTCCCAAGCCTCCTGATTGACCTCTAATAGCATACAGCACAGCCTGATTTGGCAAACCTGCATGCTACGGCAGGAAAAAGGATAGCATTGGATTTCAGTTTTGAAGTGGGATACAAGAAGTCCTTGTGAACTGACCTGATCCTGTGCAACTTCACCCAGAAGTAAGACCCACTGCAGAATTTCGAAGTCTTGAAAAAAGATTTCACAAGTTCTTCATGTTTGATTTGCTTCTAATGCTTTTTGGTTGTCCCTGCAGTAACATGGTGTCCATGATCTGTTCCCACTTGCATTGTAACATAAAAGCACTGAGCAGCCTAAGGGGATCCACCAACCAGCCTGCTTAATTTTTGTAGCCCATCTGTGTGTGCATTGTAATGTTTGAAGTGGTAATAATCTAGGAGAGCTGCAATTCCTTCTGGTTAGTTTATAAATCTCAGACTGTGGTGTACTTAGCTTTACTTTTGCATGATTATATAGTAAGACAGTGAGCAATGCACAAAGAATGACCTTTGTATGTTCCATTTTACCTCCACTGATGCATCTCTCTGCCTTATTCCCTCTCCCACACAGTCTTTTGCACTGCAGTAATAGGTGTAAAACATCCTTGTAGATCAAGCTGGAAATACACTTGTTCTTTCTCACCTGGAGGCAGTGGGCTAATGAATACTTTCTAATTACTGCCTTTAGGAAGTGGCACATGTTGTATTGCTTATGGATTAACCCATTTCTGCCCAGCTCACAGGTGTACACATTTGATCCTTTTTGCGTATATGCAGCATTGTGCAGAAATGGCTTCAGCTCCTTCTCAGAAGGCATCAGGTTAGTGTGCCTTTACTACTGGGACTGGCAAGCATTCAGAATGGTATCCTTTTCCCACCTGAACTGTGTTTGAAGATAGATAAGAATGCCCAGGTGACCATGCCTTGACCCTTGAGATGGAACAATGACATCATTAAATGAAAGGTATAAAGTTGTGACATCATAGTGGGTATCAAAACAACTGTAGTAAAGCCTTTTCTGGGTGTATTATGGTTCAGAAAAACACAAAGCTAATACATATTGTTGCAGTGCAATCCTAGGCATGTCTACTCAGAAATAAATTCCATCAAGTTTAATGGAGCTTACTCCTATGTAAGTATGTATAAAACTGCAACCTGAATACTGCCCAGGATACCTCATTTCAAGTAAGGGATATGTATAAGCTTATTCTAACTTTGGATGTAACTCCTGTACAGGTGATATATGGATGCTAGATATGGATATCGCAAGGCTGCAAGAAACTACAAGTGCTGGATCAGAATAATACAAACCTGGTGAGTTTGTACAGGATGAAATAGTGATTTTTTAAAATACTGTAATTAATATAGGGACAGCCAGGGGAATGGTTACCTTTTTCAGTATTTCCAGCTCCAGCACTATTTTTCTAGTTATGGGTTCTGCATAATCCCTTGAGATAAAATGTGAAGGACCGATACATTCTGAGATGCAAATAAAATGTCTTTCTAAAATGTGCAAAATATTGGTGGAACTGTAAGAAAGTTATTCTTCCTTCATATTGAAATGAGAAAGAGAATTTGGTGTGCACTTAACAACTCATCGGTGGCCAGTTATCATAATGTTTACAAACCTACGAGCGATGTAGCTTATAGAGAAAATGCTCTTAAAATGATTGACAGATGGTGTCATAGCCCCACTTAGGTAAGCAAATGTTTGCAGAAGTTTCTAATATTTGCTGGAGATGTTTTGGCACCAGAAATACTTTCTCACACTTTTGGTACTATTGTCCCCTGATTAGATGGTTTTGGCAAGAGGTTTTGGACTGCATGAAGGCTATTGTTAACTATGATATTCCCTCGAATCCTCAGAAAGCATTGTTGGGTTGCCTTCAGAACAATATGAGAAAAGATTGTTATGCACCATCTCAATACATACTAATGGCAGTAAAGTAATGGCGGTTAAAAATGACAAACAGCAACAACTTACATCAGAGAATATATAAAGCTCGGATGTGTTTAGACTGCCATACTCTTGGGGAAAAAATGCATATAAATGTATGTGGGTGGCTAGACCACAATGTGAGATTAGATTCTGTCAACATTGGTCTTTGTTTATCTCTCATTGCACTTCATTTATGCCAACAGAAATTGCATATCAAGATGTTTTTGTTTTAATTTGAAGATATATCTGTGATGTTTTGTTCTGTTATAGCTATATAAAGGCTGCCTGCAGAGAAATCCTTGCTTTACCTAAAAGTGCAGTCATGGAGCAAGAACTGTTCACATGTGGTGGCTAGGTAGTAAAAGAGATTGAGAGAATGTTTATGACTCGGCTTCTAAAGATTGTTTATGATTCTCAATAACTTTTATTAGACGCTGTGAATTTTTCTGAATTCATGTGCCACAATGACTATTTTATGAAAAGGACAAGAAACGGGAATAAATTGCTTGCCCTCATAGTTAAGTAGAGGCATATTTATGATCAAGCAGACTTGCAGAAACCTGCCTAAGCTGGAAAACGGTAATTGCAATGCTGATAGACAAGCATTTGTTTCATTGTAAACAAAAGGGCAGAATGAACCAAAAAGGCAGTTCATATGCAAACCTCATTCATTTGAAATGAATGGTTGGCAACCTTCAGTCTCGAAAGACTATGGTATAAGCCTACAGCACCCGGTATTCCCAGGTGGTCTCCCATCCAGGTACTAACCAGGCCTGACCCTGCTTAGCTTCCGAGATCAGACAAGATCAGGCATGTGCAAGGTAACAGAATAGTGCTTGGAAAAATATAAATAATTGAGGCATATATAAAGATGCACGGACTGTCCAAGATTTACAATACATTGATATTATTCTGATCCACTTTGTGCTTGCTGGATTTTAGCCAAAACCATACTGTGTTTTTTTAGTCATCCATGAAATTCTGGAGGTTTCAAAGTAGATCCTTTTATAGGCCTTTTAACACATTTGTTGAGTGCATAGTGGAGG
Source organism: Tiliqua scincoides (assembly GCF_035046505.1). Lineage (NCBI taxonomy): Eukaryota > Metazoa > Chordata > Lepidosauria > Squamata > Scincidae > Tiliqua > Tiliqua scincoides. Next base: position 107,243,584 of record NC_089823.1, read on the forward strand.
AGCAAGAGTATCCAGGCTGGCTCTTCTCCTGACTTCTACATGTGCATCTGTAACTGTGAATGACCATATGTTTGTACCAGTCATATGTGCATGGGTTCTTTCAGCATAATATCTCAACATGTGTTCAGAATCATGCAACCTCTATTGAGATTTATAGCTACACATGTGGTCAGGCAATAGAAACAATGGGTGCAAGCAATCTAGTATGGCCGCTTTAAATATGCCAATTTGCTGAAGAAATCTGAGGTATTGGGAAATTCATGCTGTTGCTCAACTGAACCAACAAGTTGAATCTAGATGTATTAGTACAAGCACATGGCTTGTACTAATCAAAATTGTGCCATCAAAAATAGCAGCCACATGTCTAGTCCCTATGCTCCCTTCTGGCAGAAACTAGCTATGCCTTAAGACGACGTTTCTCAAACCATAGTTCAGGACCCACTAGGTGGGTCATGATCCAATTTAAGGTGGGTCCCCATTCATTTCAATATTTTATTTTTAATGTATTAGGCTTGATGCTACTGTGGTATGTGTCAGCATTTGGGGAAATGTTGCAGATCTGGATTTTTAACAGGCTACTCTGAATATACTTTTAACAATAATAGTAAATGGGACTTACTCCTAGGTAAGTGTGGGCAGGATTATTAACACTCTTCCTGCTTGATGATGTCACTTCTGGTCATGACATCACTTCCTGTGGATCCTGACAGATTCTCATTCTAAAAAGTGGATCCCAATGCTAGAGTCAAGAACGTTAGAAGAATTCTGCTAGATCAAGCTGAGGGACATCTAGTCCAGCTTCCTGTATCTCACAGTCACACACCAGATGCTTCAAGGAGCACTCAAGACAACATGGTACCTGTATCAGTTTCCCTCTATTGTAACAACACTCTTTGTTTCCCTGCCTCATCACATTGTTTACCACTTGTGGAGGGTGGAAAATGAAGGGTCTTGTTGTTACAGGACATGAGTAAAGTTGAGTGAGTGAGTGTGTGTGTGTGTGTGAGAGAGAGAGCATGTAGTGGGGAACTAGACATATGGATACTGTTTTCAGTGGCATCTACATGTTCATGGGAACATTTAGTTTTACTACCAGACTTGCATTCTCAGGCCCTGAAACAATGCGTTTGTTTGTTGGTTGATATCCATTGCTATGAGTGGTGCCTTCGGCTCTTGTTAAGCCACTAAAGTTCCTTTTGAAACTGAGCTCTTTCCTTTCTCTTGATTCTTTTCTATGTTTTCCTTCCCTCAGCCACCCTTTGGACCGAGGTCTGGCCTTTCCCCCCAAATAGCATTATTGCCTGTTCTGGTCCAGACAACTCAGTCTCTCCCTGTCGTCATGTGGCAAACCAAATTTTAATTTAAACAATTAAAGATAAGGCTGAAGCATTTATATGATGTGCACGCATATTTTTGTGTGTATATGTGTAGTTACAGATTGATTGGAGTGTTTACAGAGCCAGAGGTAATCCTAGTAATGTGACTGTTTTCATCCCGAGTTCTGTTTATACAATCTCTGAAGCCTTCCATGTCAACGTCTCAATGAGCCTTTTGTCAGCAGAATATGAAGTCAGGCAAATGGTTTCATTATCTGCCCCTTACATGGATGTGTCGGTTTTCTCCTGAATGCGGGCTCTTGATTATGCCCTTGCCTGCCTTTCTAGTGGGTCATTTTAGGCCCTTCTCTCATTTTGACAGTTGCCACTAGACTAAGAGCGGAGTCCATTCATAGCCTGGCACTTTGAGCGCCTTTCATGTAATGTAGGCCTAAATGTCACGCAAATTCTCCCAGACTGAGGGGTCTAACAATATTTTTGGCTGCCCATTAGAGAGACCATAAAAGTCACATTTGTAGTCGCAGACAAGAGCCGCAGTCATGCAACATTTGGCAAACATTCAGTTCGTTTTCATTTTTTATAGAGTATGCACAGTGGCCATGTTTCCTCAGTGAAGTACCTCAGAGTACGTTAGTGGAAGCATTGGCATATATGTGAGCTCTGGAGGTGCCAGGAATGTTGGGAACCACTGATGAGTTCCAAATTACTTTGAATAATGGAGAGTTGTTAAACTTGGGTTTGTTTTGATATTTTCTAAAAGGAGCATGTTGCAAGGGGGAGGTATTTCAAGATCTTGGATGTACTAAAAATGAGACAGAAGAACTGTATATGGTGGTGACACTTTTTTTAAGCAGTCCACTGCAATAGTAGTTGAACTTTGGGCCTATTAACGGACATTTCATTATTATCAACTAATGTGGTGTAATGGTTAGAGCAGGGCTGCTGAAACTCGAGCCTGCGGGCCACTTCCAGCATGTGGGTGCTCCCCATCCAGCCCCCAGAGGGTCTTCCCAACTCCAGTGGGCACCCATCCCTCACCACAGCCCGCACTGGCCTGACGCATGAGCTCTGGGTCTGGCTTTCCCTCGCTGCCTTGAGCTTCGCACCTGTGAAGCTCAGCAGCAGCGAATGAAAGATGAGCCCATCGTGCAAGCAGGGCCTTTTATAGTGGGAACGCAAGACTTGCAGGTCTCACATTAGTTCAAGTCTTGCAAGTCTCACTTTACTCGCCACTATAAAAGGCCCTGCGTGCGTACTGGGTCTGTCTTTCCCTGCCTGGCCCACAGGCAGCACACTCGTGGAGCCAGAGGCAGCGGGGGAAGACTGGGAAGGGGAGAGTGACTGGCGGAGACAGTGCCAGTGCAAGGGAGGGAAGGAGGGCAAGCGGGCAGCAGCACATGCTGCCCGTGCAAGGGAGGGAGGGTGAGTGGCATCTGTGTGTGAAAGTCCTTATGAACTGGCTGAAAGATGCCCCCCTCTCTTTGTTAGAAAGTGTTTATGAGCTGTTCGAATTCATTCATTCATATAAGTTCTGTCTCTAATATATTCATTTTTTGTAAATTATGTAAATTTATTCAAATTTAAAATGTAAATTAATTATTTTTTTCTGCTCCCCGCCCCCGACACAGTGTCAGAGAGATGATTTTCCCCTGCTAATTGGGTAAGAGGCACTTTTTCAAGTGGGTGCTCCTTTTTTTAGCAGGGGGAGAGTAATTGGCCCACCTCACCCCAGCACTGTCTGTTCTAGTGGCTGTCTGCTGGTATTCCTTGGCATCTTTTTAGATTGTGAGCCCTTTTGGGACAGGGAGCCATTTACGTTATTTGATTTTTCTCTGTAAACCGCTTTGTGAACTTTTAGTTGAAAAGCGGTATATAAATACTGTTGATTGTTTGATTGATTGATGTGGCCCTCCTGCTAAAAGGCTTGAGCAGCCCTGGTTAGAGTATCACTGTCAGACCGGGGACCCCCATGTTCAGAATCCTCATTCAGGCATTTAGCTTTTCTGGGTGGCCAATTGTCTGGCCAATTACTCTTGCTTAGCCAAGATTGTTGTAAGGATAAAATGGGAGGTGTCGTCCTCACATGTGCTGACCTGATCCTTTTCAAAGATGGGGAAAAAATGTAAAAAGTCATTTTAAGAATTTTTAAGAATACATCCTGATAACTGGGCAAAGAGGCACTTTTTCAAGGGGTGTTCCTCTTACAATTAGCAAAGGAAGAGTAACTGTTCCTCTTCACCCCAGTGCAGTGTCTTTTCTAGTGGCTATTTGCTAGTGTTCCTCTGCATCTTGTCAGATTATGAGCCCTTCTGGGACAGGGAATCATTTCATTATTTGGTTTTGTCTGTAAATTGCTTTGTGAATTGTTTTAGAAATTATTATTCTTCGTTTTCATAATTATTATTATTTCTTGCATATCACAGCTGCCCGTTCTTTAGCTGGACTTGGTGTTAATTACTACTTGGGCCGTACTCAGGGGCCTAGGACGTTGTAATGTATTTACAGATAATGTGTGCTGAACCAAGCAGGGTAGCTTTTTGAATCTGACCAATAGTGATTTTGTCAATGTTCAGATGTTTTAAATGCAGTTCAAGCATTTTTGGGACCACACCCAGTGTACCAATCACAACTGGGATGACCACTGCTGGTTTGCGCCATAACCTTTGGATTTCGGTTTTTAGATACTGATATTTATTAATGATAATAAAACAGAATATAGTGAACCTTACATTGGCCTCCTCAGTATAAGTGAACATTTGTTCCCTTACCTCAGGGAACACCTTGCCTTGCCTTAGCTTGCCTTGTGACTGCAGAACTTCCAGAACTTTCAGTTCTGGAAAGTTGGATAGGATTAGGCCCTATGCCAAAGACTGTGAAAAACCAATAAATCTGATCCACCATATAGGGCTGTTGTAAGGGGTTGGTCAAGATAAGGTTAAGGGTGTTGAAAAAGAACTATGTAAAAGCTGAGTGCTATTATCAATATTTCTCAAGATGACCTCTGTGGTCAGCAATAGTTTGATGTATTTTAAGAGGAGCCTGTTCTTATATTGGGCCTTGGTTGTGAGGCAAAATTTCCAAGTATTTGAACAGGTACAAATACTTCTTGAAGATTACACATCTCACTGTGCTGGGCTAATAGTTTTCCACCTCATGCTTCATCATACCACCTGAGGCACATACTGGTTGTTCAGAAATTTACTACTTGTCATATCGCATTACTCTAGTATAGCTGAATTCTGTTTAAGCATGCATTTGTAGGTTTAGGATGGTGATTTTTTTTTCCTCCTGAAATGCATTTAACACTAAATTGGTCAAGGGGAAGAAAATTAGCAGCTCTCAAGACCAACATACTCTGGAATAGCATCACTTTCTAATAATAACAAAGGTCCTCCTCATCTTTTCACTCCCTTGCTTTTGGCTTTCAGATATAGGCTATCTCTAAAACCTGGGGGTTTCATATAGTCATCATGACTTGTAGCCTGTAATGGACTTTGCTTCCATAAATCTGCCCAATCCCCTTTTAAAGGCATTGAGTCCAGGTGCCATCACCACATCCTGTGGCAAGGAGTTCTACAGATGAACTGCACACTGGATAAAGAAATATTTCCTTTTGTCTGTTCTAATTCTCAGACCAATTGACTTTAGTAGATGTTCCCTGGTGTTGGTGTTGTGTGAGATGATCCTCTATCCACTCGATCAATCCCATGCACCATGCCTCAGTCATGCTGCCCTGGCACCTTCTTTCTAGACTGAAGAGTCCCAAGCATTGTAGCTTACTCACAAAGGAGGTGCCCCAGCCCACTAATCATTTTGATGACTCTCTTCTGCTGCATCTTTTCCAGTTCCACTATATAGTTTTTGAGATGTGGTGACCAGAACTGGACAAAATACTTACAGGTATGACTTTACAAGCAATATGTACGGTGATATAATTATATTGGTCATTCTATTCTCAATGTTTTTAAATGATCCTAAGCATGTAATTGACCTTCTTCACAGCCATCACACATGGGTTAACACTTTCATAGAGCTAGCTAATACTAGAGTGAGTGTCCACTAGCGCCCTAAGATCTCTATCTTGATCAGTCACAGACCTCTGAGAACCCATCAGCATATATGTGAATATATGGTTTCTTCCCCCAAAATGTATCATTTTACACTCACACTGAAGCACATCTGCCCGTGTGGCCACTCAGTTATCCAACAACAACAACATCAAAATGCATATTTCCTTGGAGGGTAGCCCCACTAAATGTGAGTAATTATGTTTGGAATTGGCTCATACAAAATGAGGCTTAGGTTGAAAATATTCTCAACTGAATGAAGAGTGGCTACAATCCAATACTACCTCTGTAAAGCCTCTTTTTAACGTTTCCCATCTGCACAAGGGAAATATTTATTGGCTTCCGCATCATGTAGAAGCAGAGGTGACGAAGAAGCCTGCAATGTTGTTTTTATTGCATGCAAATACCAATAGATGCTATATCCTCAGTCAGTTTCTCCTCCACCCACCTCCTCCACCAAATGATAAGGAATCTTTTGCTCTTCTTTGGAAGCTCACTTCTGAAATAACAAGGCAATGCTCTGCTTATCTCATGACAGTGGGAGGCTATGAACAATGCAATAGGAAACCAATTGCGCTACGCTACTCATTGTGTTTCTTGCTGCGCAGATGTTCAGGTTTTTTGGTTTAGAAATGTATAGCACAATCGTGTACATCTTTTTTTCAGCAATGAGTTCCACTGTGGGGATTACTCCTAGGTAGAAGTGCATAGGATTGTTGCATTGGATTCATTTTGGTTCGTAAAACTCCAGTGTTGTCCTGCAGTTTGTAGGACCTGTAAGTTTGCTTTGCCTGGCGCCTGGACCCTGCATACTCGCTAGGGAAGTTTCTTTGTGAGAGACTGACAGAGGCGACTGGAAGTGGCTACATCTGTGTGAGAGCTCAACACACTGATGACTTTGGTTGAATGTTTGGTAGGTTGCAAGACCTGTTTGTTAGTCTTTAAGTAAAAGTGATTCTCCTTTAGCTAGGCTCTAGCACCTTTTCAAGTCTATTTCAGGATCCATCTTCAAGCAGTTTAAAAGGGTGCTGTGCGAGGATCAACCATGCATCAGCGTTCTGGGGAATAAATCTTTAATTCCTCCACCTAGAAATTAACGTTGTCCCCACATATCACTCAGATGGTCTTTCTGAAGTACAATTATTTTCCACCAGGCTATATTTGGAGAACCAAGGAACAGCAGGCTGTAACATTGGAACATGCCTTGAGATGCCTTTCAGGCATTAAGGGAAATCTGTGCAATTACCATGGCTTGTCTTTCAATAATTTTATCCAATCCTCTTCCTGCACATTCAAAAGTTCAGGCATAGTGGTATAAAAAAGTGTCTGGTGGCCAGGGTGACCCAGATATGATGGAGGACAGAGTGCCTATACTTGTAACCATTGTAAAGCAGAGGGAATTTTGGCAGGTGTAACTTTTTAAACCCTTCCATGTTGAGTTGTACCTGTCAAAATTCCCTCTTCTATACAGTGGTTAAAGGTATAGGCACTTTGTCCTCCATTGGATCTGGTCACCCTGCTGGTGGCATTCTTGTTCAAGGAAGGCTTCTGCTGCTTGTGACTGACCAAGCCGAGCACAGCTTAACAGCTCAGGACTATAGTCTACCAGATGCTTGACAAGCTATCTGGTTTTGCAGTCCATAAAAACAAACAGATTCCTGTTAGGGTGCCGAGCTGTATTCAGGTTGTTGAATCTCAAGTTGGCAAGCATGAGGTGAAGACCCACCTGTTTGTGGAAAGAAATGCGTATTAGACCTTTAACAGAAATTACTTTGCAGGTATCAGACCTAACTGGCAAGACCTGGCAGCAACAATTGGCAATCCCATTTCCTCTGCCCATGAACCACCTACGTTGGAGGTATCTGGTGCCCCCACAGCTTTTATACACACACACACACACACATACCTGTGTAATGCCTTTCTCTGTTTATATATAGCATTCCAGGTGGTTTACATAGGCTGGCTAATCTAAACCACCACGTTTTAGTGGGATTTTTACAATATGTTATGTGGAAAGAACACTCACAGAAAACTCAGGATGCAATCCTAAGGCGCCCTTGGACCAGAGCAAGTCCCTTGCACCAGACCAGGAGGGTCACAAATGTGCTGTAAGGCACATTTTCACCTCCTCAAGAGTCTGCTGTGCTGGGGCAAGGATGCACACCAGCCTGTGGAGGCTGAATCTGCCCTCCATGCAGAGCTCAAAGGTCAATGCTCGGCCGAAGCAAGGGTCTTTGGACGGCAGGGAGGAGGCGGGGGGAGATGTTATGGGGCAGGGGAGGGCAGGTGAAGGGTGGTCCCAGGGGCAGGCAGGCAGGGAACAGGAGGCAGGGCTGGGACCCAGTAGATATGTCAGATCCTATCCCCCATTACTGAGCAGTGGTGTTGCTAGGGAAGTGTGGGGAGTGCGGGCCACACCGGGTGACATGCCAGGGGTGACACGCACTGGGGGGATGACGTGTTAACATCGCAGCATTAGGAGCTACCCCATCATGCCATATACCGTTGGATGTGGAATGTCCAGCAGAATGCAATGCAAAAAAACAGAATTGAAATAGCTCCTTTCCATCAAAAGTTATAGCCAAAAAACCAGTAGGAAAAAAAATGGATCCCTATGGAAAGTGAAAGTGAGCCGTATCGCACGTTTACTCACAAGTAGGTGTACTTGCCATAGTCTGTCGGAAAGGGCAGGCAGAGAGGACTCCAGGGACACCAGAATCATCCTGTTCCAATGAATGCAGCCCCCAAAATCACCTGAGAAGGAGGTCTCTCCCTCCCTCCCAGCTGCAAGTCTATTGAGCCCTATGGAAAGCAAAGCAACCTCACGCTGTGTTTACTTATGGGTAGGCAGACGTGCCTTGGCTGGTGTCAGGCCAGGCAAAGGGGAATGTGAGGAAACCAGAATGGTCCCAATCTGATGGAGATGGAGTGCAACAAATGCTCCAGAAGGCAGCCTCCCCCCCCCCCCCCACAAAAAGGACAAAAAAAGAGGCTTGAACTGGTTAGGGGAAAGTTTTATATTTTGCACTTGCAAAGCCAGGTAGGTCTTTATCTTGATATGCCTGAAACAGAAGAACTTTAAACTGGGCACTGGGGAGGGCTGGAAATCTCACTGATTCCTTTTGGGGGGAAGGTTTGCAGGCAGATTACAGAGTAAGCTCCATTGACCACTATGAACTTACTTCTGAGTAGACATGCATAAGCTTGAGCTCACAGGCTGCAATTCTACCCACACTTTCCTGAGAGTAAGCCCCATTGACCACAATAGGACTTACTTCAGAGTAGATTCACTTGGTGGAACAGGACTGGCTCCGCCTTATTTAATTATTTTATTTTAATTTAATTATTTATAATTATTTATTTTAACTTGTTTGATGATGTCACTTCAGGCCATGATATCACTTCCAATGGGTCCTGGACAGATTGTCATTCTAAAAAGTGGGTCCCAGTGCTAAACGTTTGAGAACTGCTGCAATAAGGTGTTAGTAAGTTGACACAGGGGTATGTGTGTGACTCTACAAGTTTTCAAAATCACTAAAATCAGAATTTGGAGGAATAAGACCATCATGTTATATATCAATCAATGTGTAATTTCATGCAGAATGTAATGAAACAAACCACATTGAAATATCTGTGTTCTAACAAAAGATACAGCCAAAAAACCAGTGGGGGTGGGGCAATGGTACATCACCACGCCCATACCTGGGGTGTTGCCCCACTCACTGCATGGGGTGATGCGCAGGCCTCCCGCACTGGATGATGTGAATCCTAGTGGCACCACTGTCCGAGCAGCTCCTGAGGTGGCACAAATTTGAGGAGACCCATTGGGGCTATGGTGGCTTACCCGGTGGTAAGGGGAAGAGTTTCCTCACTTTGAGCCACTTTGAGCTCCTCTCCTGTGCTGGAAACAGCACAGGCCTCCTGGCCTTCCTGTTCCAGTGCAAGATAGGATTGCGCTGTCAGTCACTATATTGCATTTACGGTGTAGTTCTCCTGACTGCGTGCCATCAAACTTCAGCAGGCAGCTGTATATCAAGTCCATACAGGTCCTCAATGCTGTTCTCAGTTCTTTGCTGACCGAACTTCTCACATACACTCCCCCACATTTTCACTGTGGTGGCTCACCAACTCAGCAGCAACTCCATTCTGCCACAACGGGTAACAGAAGCTTATCTCTCCCATCGCAGAAGCAGCTTATCTCTCCCATCCAGAAACAAGACCACAGTTGTTTCTCCTTAGCTCTTCAGGCAGCACTGCAGCTCAACCACCAGACCATACCTCCTATCCTTTTACTGCCACAGAAGCCTTCAGAACAGCCCACCTTAGTCCCAACACCCACAGCAGCAGCAAATCCCACTGCTCTACAGATGCTGTTCCAGACTTTGCTCATACTGAACTTCATAACCTGTGTACCATTAAACTGAATGTGACTGTCACAACCATGTGGTAGGTACACCAGGAGATTCATAACCTTTTGAGTTTTGCCACTTACCTGGGAGTGCCACAATTCATGGGCTAAATTCAACGATGTAAGTCACAAGCTTGTATAATTTTTGTGTACATTTGACTTTGGCTGCAGTCAAAAATTCCTCACTCTTCATCCCCACTAAGGAACAGAAGACAACAGCAACATCTGGTCTATCTCCAGACCACAATTTATTTTATTTCATTATTTGAATTTCCATTGGATTATGTCCACTGTAATTATCTTAACAGCTATGTGAGTTTGGTTTGATAAAGAGAGTGTGCCTGACCCAAGAGAGTTAGTTTCATGAGTGAGTAGGAATTTGACTCCTAGTCTCCTTGATCTGCCCAACACAATCCACTACACCACATTGGCTGTCCAGTTTTAGAATTTCTGATATTGGGTGGCCCTTCAAATAAATGAGGTTGTGTTAAGTGTAGTGATTTCATGTTCCTCTGTTTTGACTTAGACTTCCATAACTGCTAGAACATAGAGCTGCATGTATGTGGACATGAGAGCCAAAATCCAATTATGAGTAATCGAGTGCTAAAGACATGAGGCAACAGAGGTACTGGAGATTAGCCACAGATCATTTATAGTTATCACTGAAGATCTGAAACCATTTTGATTGACACACAGAACATGTAATACTTAAGGTGGTTATGTTTTTCATAGTTATGCAACATTTTATTCTCTGAAGACAAGTACACTTTGCTTACCAGTGCATCGGAACACTCCTTGTAACCATAAGATGACTATGGGGAAGTTCCTGAAGCAGGGAGACAAGCTTTCTTATTTGTGCTAAGAAATTATTCTTTAAATAGCAGTCTTTTTGGACTGTTTTTTTCCCCTTCTTGCTAATTGTAAATCTGCTGGTTTTCAATGCCTTTTTCAAATGTAGACAATAAAGAAAATAAACCAAGAGTCACAGCTACAAAATACACATGATTTCACTCATCCATGAGCTTTGAATTCATGCTGGAGTACCAGCCATTAAAAAATGACAACGATCGCAATAAGAGAATTTATGAGTGGAGTTTGATGGAGCTTGGCGCTTTTTTTTTTAAACTTGGGAACAAGAAGGAACTGAAGATGCTCCATGCAACAATTCACTCTGCAATTATATCTGCCACCAGTGCATTATTCCCTTTACATGCACTGGTGGCAAACAAAAAGAACAGAAAGCAGGTATGCTTCCTGTGGTTTCATGTCATGTTATGCCAAATTATAACAAGCAGAAAAAAGCCAAGCGCATACAATGACTTTCATAGTATTAGAAAAAGTCTGAGTTTATTTCTTCCTAAAGAACTGCTTTTGTTACCCAACATCTTCTTAGTCTCTACCTTCTGCTTAGAAACAATCAGCTTTGGTCAACTTTACTTTAGTTGGAGATTAATAATAATATCACTTAGGCAACTGCGAAAGCCATTAGGAAAGCATTTTTTCCGTTGGGTTTTGCTTCACCTTCATTCCTAAAATTCATTTTGTTAGGCGTTTTATTGACTTTGGTCAACACACAGCCTCAGACCTGCTTGAACATTTTAACAGGAAATAATCCTTTTGGTTTCAGCTTTTCTGCCTTTGAAGTACACATATTTCAGTATAAAGTTAGCCTTTCCAAAGGGCAGTCAGCTGTTTGAAAAGAGTTTGAAAGAAGCACCACAGCACCAGGCTAAAAGAGAGTCATATATGCGTGAAAAATTTGCAGTCTATATATGTTGCTAATATGCACTGCAACTATCTCTTTTTGTGCACAGATACAGGAATAAGGAAATGAGACATAAGAGCTTGAGTTAAAACAGATCACCAAGGACACAACTTTGTTGACTATTTAAAAGTTCTGCAGGGAAGAGCACTCCAATCCCACTCAGAAGTAACTCTCGTGTCCCATTGAATTCTCACTGAGATCAACGGGACATACTCCCAGGGATGTGTATATACTCGTAGGATTGCAGCCAAGGGTACTGTATCTAACAGCACAATCCTACCTACTTCCCAGCTACAATGCAGCAGCACCAACACAGCATCCACTGCATTGTACATATTTGTTGCAGCCCCTGCTCCCAGTTCCCATCCTCCATGCGAGAAACACATTAAGGAGGCAAATTATCTGCTTCTCACTCAAGTGAGCAGGCAATGGTTAATGTGACTTGGATCCACAGTGAGCTGGAGGGAGTTGGCAGCAGACTTGGGCTGAAGGGCACTCCAAATCTCCTTCCCCTTCACTTCCCTCACCAACCCCTGCCGCCACAGGTTGTACCAGGTGGCTTCCTTGTTGGGCCAGCCATGGGAGTGAGTTATTTTTCACTGTGAGACAGGTAAGTTTGCCCTTCCTCCTTGTTATATTACATAAGACTACAGGTTCTCAAACTGAGAAGCCCTGCCTCTGGCCCCTTAAGGGATGGGGAAGGGAGGAAGGTAGCAAAGCGACCCTTAGAATTGCACTGCTGCCAGGGACAAGAGTTTTTTTTTCCTACTTACCTATACCCCTCCAGCTGCCTGGGGGGACTGGGGAACTTGCAGGCCCCTCTGCTGCACTCCCCAAGTCTCCAGACCTCTGTAAAAAATAAAAATAAAAAACACCCACTTTTGGTTTTGCGAAGAAAACAGGAAATTTTTTTTGTTTTGATTTGTTACTTTTTACAAAAGTTGCCTTCTGTCTCTGTTTCTTCTCCTGTAGAGACTCCCCCTTGAAAGGGGGTGCCACTGAGCAGAAGGAATGGGGGCAGCCAGATTGTAAAGTGGCTGAAACACAAGGCGGTGGCTTCATGATCTGGCTTCTCCCCACCCCCAGCCATTCCTTATGCTCAGTGGCATGGCACTCCCCTTCAAGTGGTGGCCAGGACAGATGTCTACACCTGCTATACTCTAGATATGCCTCTGGTTCAAGAAGTCTAACTAATGTACACAGATATTTTTCTGTCTAATACCCTGGTTTTATTGTTTATTCCAATAAGGGTTTTTGATTTGATTTTTGATATGCTTCTCTTATATTTAGCATGGGAAGAGCATGCATACATACATGCATACATACATACATGTATGTATGTATGTATGTATGTAACTCTGTAACTGCCAGGCCCCAATTTACACAATTATAGCAGCCCTTTCTAACCTGCCATGATGATGGCACAAATTATGGTGACTTTGGTTGCATGCACAGGGAGGCTTTTCCAGTTTTTTAAATCCTTCCCCCCCCCCCATAAGATCCCTGATGGGTTGTGAGCACTCCAGCAGCCCAGCAGGGGACTGAACTAAGTCTTCAATTTCTCAAGTTGAATCTTAATCAGTAACTTAACCAGACATCTTTAGTGATTTTTGGTGTATGTTTTGCATAGATACTGTGTACTGCAATTTAAGTGTGTGTTCTTTTTTTTTCTTTTTTTTTTGGCAACTAGCCATCTTTCACACAGGAAGCACATCTTCAAATCTCAGTGCACTGTCATTTTTATAGGCATTGCTTGAACGTTTGCTGATTTTTGCTACTTTTCTATTGACAATCAGCTTACACAAAAGTTTGAAGATTCTGTTGATTAAATTTTTATGGCTCTTTTCTGCCTTAGCATTAACCAACCCATCAGCTTAAAGTTCTGGAAGCCAGAGGTTATATACAAGGCATAGATGATATGAAATTCAGTACTGCAGTAGCTCCAAACATCTTGATGCAATCCACTCTCTGTGCAATAAATACAACTTCTGTTCAAGAGCACTTGTCAAGAGTTATCAACGTTGCCACTCTGGAGTGAGCGCAGTTGATTTATATGACATGTTTTCAGCAGCTTGGTTTTATAGCCTCCATTTTGCTTACTAGTGACTGATGTTAGATATGTATGTTGGGATTTAAAAAAAAATGCACCTGCAAGGAGAACATCTCATGTGACCAGCATTGAGTTTGTCTTCACAAGTTCAGCAGTTCCCATTCTCTCTCTTCCCTGTAGTGGCAGCTTGGAGTTTCAGCCAAAGAGAGTTTGTCAAATGGGGTAGACTAGCTCCCCCACCGCAAGCAGGAGAAGTGCTTTCATTGTCCGCTCTTAGGCTTACCCCTTGCCTGTAGACCTTGGTTCAGACTGCAAAGAGCCTTCCCAGTCACTGCTTCTTTCCACCATCTGCATAGCCTGTACTTTCATCCCTTTTAATCTCCCCACTTTCTTCCCTTCAAAAAGGCACATGCTGTATCCAGCTGAGGGAGCAAATCAAGAGGCTTGGGAGAGGTAAAGGAAAATATTTTCCCTTACCTCTAGGTAAGATTTCTGCTTGCCGATGGATGGATCTGTGTAGACTTTTGAGCTGGCACAGATCTGAGGAGAGAAAGGCGGCTTGTTGGGAGGTGAGGAGACGGATAGAATACTGGCACAGGTTGTGCACACCAGTGCAACCCTCCCCCCACTTCAGTCACACCCCTACCCTCCATATTTCACCATTCCACTCCCACCCTCCGCCTCCCCATTCTGCCCTTCCCTGCCCCCAGTACTTCCTAACCTGGTCCAGTGGGGATGGCGAGAACCTTTGACAGATTTTTGGGGCTGCTGCCTCTTGCTCCAGTGCTCACAAAGTGGCCACCAATAAAATGTTGTGTGCTCTGGGGAGCCGTTTTACAATAGCAGAAGTACCTTCCATTATCATAAACTCCTCCATACTCAATGCTACATAGTCATTGCTTGATGTTTCAGTCATCAAGGGTGGAACAAATGTGAGTGAACCAAACCATAATGAATTTCAAATGTGACTCTTCAGGATAACAGAATTTGAGACATACCTCTTTCATTGCTAAAATACGTAGTGAAGCACAGCTAATATTTTCTGGACATCTCCTTTGAGTAATTTCCCCATTTACCCCTAAGTTCCCAAATCTTGTAAACCAAGTTTTGAAGCAATGTTTTGTAGACCAAAGAGCTGCGCAGGCAGAAGAGAGATTTCCTTAAATATACATGTATGCCTGCATGTGTGTGTATATATGGATGTACAAGTTATGGAGAAGCCCAGGGTTTACTTGCTGTGACAATCTGGATAAGGCTGCAATCCTAACCACACTTACCTGACAGTAAACTCAATTGAACAAAATAGGATTTACTTCTGAGTAGACCTGGTTAGAATTGTGCCCTAAGTGTCCTACTTTGTCTGATCTAAAAATAAACACACAGACTCCATCTCTGTAGAACTCATTTATTCTAATGGCAAAGAAATGAGCCCTTGTTTCTGAGCTTAGAACTGATTGTGGTTATCCATAAAGCAGAATGTGTCTGCATGTGCCTTTGGTTCCATCCCCTTAGAAAATGGTTCTTTTAAAGCAGCATGGAATAAGGCATCTCATGCATTAATTGTCTACCAGAAATGCTTTATCTGAGCTTAGCAGGCACAATGGGCATATAACAGGTAAAAAAGTTCATTCTAACTGTCCATGGCAGCTGACTCAATTGACCCTTTTCAAATGTGTTTCACAGGATTTCCAGAATGCAGCTTTCCTGCCAATATAATCAACCTTGTACGAGATACCGGTTCACAATTTTTTTTGAATTCTAATCATGGTGAACTTCAAGCTTGACTCTCACAGAAAGGTGAAGGCAGCATTTTCCCTCCTCCACACCACAGTCCTTCGTTCCCACCATGGATTTAAAATAATGAGGCATTTTAGTTTCCACTTTCCTAATGTAGGATCAGAAGCCACAGGCTGAGAAAGATTGCTTTGGCTGCAGTCCACAGCCCCTACAAGCAGAGTGCACACTGCCAACCGTGCATGGCAATTGAGTGTTCCTGAGGCCTATCATTCATGGGCATAATTCAAATGCCTGAGGTGTGTCCCCCATGGTCTGATGCAACACTACTTTGATTAAAAAAGAAAAGAGAGAAACAACATGTTTAGTGAAAAAGTGGTTCCTTCCTAGGGCCTAGGAAAGGGGGGTAAAGGGGGTAATTTGTACCCAGTCCCAGGGTCAGAAAGGGGGCCCAGGAGCCAAAGGAGGGGGCCCGGAAATTTCCTGGAATCTTCCATTTTCCAATCTCACCCAGACTCACTGTCCATGTGGGATGCTGGGGGTATTATCATGGGCATTTGGCAGTGACTACTGCCATAAGCCAAATACACCAGGTCCAGGAATGCATACATTCCTTAACAGTGTCACATCTGGGAGGAAACAGACTTGCCACAGTAGCTCTTTGGCTTGTGGATCTGTTTACCATGAAGGAGTGTATAGGAGCCCAGGGACACAGCTGTGGGGCTACAGCTGCTGCAGAAGTTCATTTTGGTGCACACAGGACACTTTCCATCTTAGTGTGAACCTCAATACAATGATGCTAATTTTCTGCAATGGATTTTCTATATTTCAAAGATTTCAGAAAAACATGGGAGTGTGCTTGGTTTTCCATAATACATAATAAATGCCAGTGCTGCATGGTCGGGTAGACCTGGGCTTCACATCAAGAAGCCTAATACATCTGGACTTCAAAGACTATTCTGGCTGTCAGCACCTTCCCCCTGCCTTATTTCAGCCCCTGTTCTATCTGCCCCCTTTGCCCCCCTCTCCCTTGGGGAAGGGGCCCAAAGAGAAACTTTGTATCCCCTGATAAAATTCCTCTCAGAGGCCCTGCCTTCCCATGCTACTATCTTCCCACTGGAAGACTGAAATCCTATATACATTTACCCAGGAGTGTCACTGAACTCAATAGGCTTTACTAGGGCCTGCCCAAAATACCTTGTTGCCTGAGGCAGCGTGCCAAATGTTGCACCTATTTATGCAGTGATATGATAGCCTCTTTTTCTCCCACTTCTTGCATTAGAAAAGGAACAGTGGGTGGGGTTGGAAGAAGAAGAGGAGAATAGTGGGCTAGACCATAGCCTACAACTATGGCTCCTATGCCAGAAGTTCTCATGCTCTAGCCTAGGGGTGCCAAAGCCTACAGACTGGTCACAGCTCCTGGAAGCTATTTATTTGGCCCCCATGGTGAATGATAAGCCTCTGATTGATAATGATTGCTGCTACTTGCTGGCACTATCCCCCCCTCACCTCTGCCATGCCTTGCCTCCCCAGCCAGCAGCAGCAACCTCCTTTGCTTGCACTCAATGATGATATCAGAGCATCCTCTGGTGAGAGTACTAGGTAGCTCCAGCAGCAATGGCTCACATCTGATCTTACCCCCTCTTTGCAAACCTTCCCATTCCCTTTCCTGTCCTTGGACATACACCACCAAAATAGGTAGTGTATGTCTGAGGAGACCAATTGGTGGTTGGGCAGCCTACCAGAAGGTAAGTACAACATATTTTTACTTATCTCCCCCCCCTCCTCCACCAGAACATGCCTTTTTGGTGTGACTGCCTTGGTGCTAGTGCTGGGGGATAGAATTGGGACCTTTAAAAAGTATGGATGATATCCTATACTTCCTTTCCTGTTTACTCATTTTTAGGTATGGCTCATTTCATTAAAACAATGGTGACATTTCAAAAAGTCCCGTATTTTTCGCTCCATAAGATGCACCTGACCATAAGATGCACCTATTTTTTAGAGGAGGAAAACAGGAAAAAAAATATTCTGAACCAAATAGTGTAATAAAATATATAATAAACTATAACAGAGTAACATTTGAACCATTCCCCCCTTCTTAGGGTAAATGGGATCATAAACTGGCATGAAGATCCCTCCCTTTATTAGGGTGAATGGGATCATAAACTGGCATGAAGATCCCCCCCTCATTAAGGTCCCCAACGTGCACTCTTTTTTACAGTATTCGCTCCATAAGACGCACACACTTTCCCCCCCACTTTTCGGGGGGGGGGAAGTGCGTCTTATGGAGTGAAAAATACGGTATAACCAATTTGGCACAGGAGGATGCTCCGTTTGCATTTCTTGGATCAGGGCTTCTTTGCAAAAACCAGAATTTTTAATTTTTTTAACACTTTTGCAGGCACAGGGAGCCCTGTGGAGGGCTCCCTGCATCCCTGGACCACCCCCACCCCCAGATCACTCCCCCTCCAGACTTCAGCACTTGCTGCAAGTAAGTAGAAAACCCGCCTCTCATCCCTGGCAGCAACATGATCCTGGGGATCTCGTTGCTGCCTTCTCCCCATCCCTACCTTTTAACGGGACAATGACCAGTACTTCCCAAGCTGGTGGGTTGCAACCCACCAGTTTGGGAATCACTATCTTAGATGAAAATTCAGTGGCAGTGACTACAGAAGGATAAATGAGAGCAAAGATCAGGCTTTTTATTTTGCTTTATGTGGCTTTCTGATTTGATTCTATGATCTTTCAGCAAAGTAAAACATATGGCTCAATTAGCATTATCAATTGCTTAGGCCTTGTGAAGGAGGGAGTTGGTACCGTGTTTCCCTGAAAATAAGACCTACCCCAAAAATAAGACCTAGTGTGTTTTTTGCGAATTGCTGAAATATAAGACCTACCCCAAAAAATAAGACCTGGGGCCAGGACGGGGGGGGGGGGGGGGAGGTGTCCTCAGGCAGGGCTGGTGGACAACATGACCAAGAATGCTGCACTCCCGTGCACCACCTAGAAAGCGCCTGCTGTGCTGCCTTGGGCAGAGGATGCTGAGGAGGAGCTGAAGCAAGAAGTAGCAAGCGAGACAACCCTGCATACCGGGCTCTGAGGCTCTCCACACCTTCCAGGGAGTAAGTCCCATTAACTATAAAGGGACTGACTTCTGAGTGGACAGGCAGGCAGGGATCCTCCTGGATGCTGGGGGGATATTTTTGTAAGGTATATTTTTGTACATGAATAACTGTGGATTGTTGTACATTAAAAAAAAATAAGACCTACCACAAAAATAAGACCTAGTGTGTTTTTTTGAGCCAAAAAAAATATGACAGTATCTTATTTTGGGGAAAACATGGTATTTCATCTCCTGGAACTACAATGAAAATTTTTTGCACAAACTATAAGGAGACAGTAAAATGGTACGATCATTTTATTTTAAGAAATCACATTTGGTACTCTGATAATAGGGAGAAAGATAGGATACAAAGGTAGGTTTTAAATTAATTAATTTAAAGTTAAAGTTAATTAATTTCCCTGGTCTGAAACACATTTATTTGGAAATATGAGTCCCATTGACTTCTGGTAAGTTTACTTCCAAGTGTCACCAGTGTGAGAAACTTTCTTGCAAAAGTGCGTAGCAGATGAATGTGCTTCTTAGCTTTTAGCTCAGAGAGATCTATCTGAAAATTTAGAAGTTTATGTTCAAACATAAATATATAATTTGTAGGTGAAGCTGGAAATCACAAAAACTGCACAAAACCATGGGTGGGATGTGTAAACATTTTTCCTCCTGAGGTTTCAGTGAGTTCAGTGTTAACACAGTGGTTCTTTGACTTGCAAACTTTGCCAAAGCCGAAAAATGCAACCAATAACCAACATTTAATCAAATCAGTATCTTTACATCTAGGAAGATTTCAGTGTTTCTGTCCAGAGTTTATTTGCAGTGTTTTTCATGAATGTTCTCACATGTGAAAATGTACTTAAACAAGCAATCCAAAAATGCCCATACATGTTAGATGAAACAGGAAAAAGGAAGCTGTCAGGAAATGAAGGTTGACATATACAGAGTTTTAGCCCTTGTAATGAAAATGCACAATATCCCTCAAGGAGATAGGATGTGGTGTCAGCAGTGGCCCCTTTAAGGGTTAAGGCCTGGGATTTGGGCAGAGGGTATGCCACACAGAGGCAATGAGGTCTCTAGGGATATCAGGAGCACCTGATGCAGGAAGGGTTTGGGGAAGTAGAAGGAGGAAAGCTGGAGACTGGATTAATGGACTATTGGAACGGCTGATGGCCTGATGAGTGAATGGACTTAGGAGACTGCTGGAACAGGCTGCTGGAGACACTGGAGATTGGTGTGTGGCTGCCATGCTGAGGACCAAGGTGCTGCTGTAGTGGTGGGAGGAGCTGCTAGTAGGAGAGAGAAGGAAGGACCTCTGCAGGTTGAACAGGTGAGCTACCCTGGTGGTGGGGTTCAGCAGTGCTGCAGGGCAGAAATAGGGCCATTGTTGGTGAAAGAAGGAAAGCTAATCAGCTTAAAGTGGGCATAATTCTCTAAGTAAAGCTTGGGCTGAGAATCTGGCAAAACAGCCCTTGAATTAATTTGGATTACCTAAGTAATGTTCAGTAACTAAGTTAATAGTTCATATGATAAAGTTCCAGCACTGACTGAAAACTAAGTAACAGGCATGGTTTATTTAGGTGTGTTTTTTCCTCTTTACCAAGCCCATTTAAACTTACAGCCCAATCCTAACCTGTGCTGGCACACATAGGTAAGGTACAGGCTGGAGGTCCGGGGTAAGGGGAAATTTGCTGGCACAAGTTCTAGCAACCCTGTGCAAGGCAGCCAGCATCATGAGGAAGGATAGGATATGGTGCTGCCCTGCCACCTTCTGGGCCTCATCTGTCCTGAATTCTGCCCTCCCCCCTCCATTCTGCCTTCCCCAAGCCCCTGCAAAACTTGGTGCTTTCCTTACCTCTGCTGGTGGCTGGGGACTTGGATATAGCACCAGTGGGCTGATGCAGGCCATTCCACCTGCACTGCTTACTCTAGAGCAGGGGTCTCCAAACGTTTTGGCCAGAGGGCCACATCAAATATCTGGCACAGTGTTGAGGGCCGGAAAAAAAAATTTAAATATAAAATTTATTTAAATAAATTAGAGATGGAACTTAGATCAGTGAATAAATGAATGAATGGGCTCATTCATTCAACCTCTCTGGCCCTTGAACACCCTCCAGGCAGAACCAGAGCATAGTTCCAGTCATGTTTGGCCAACTGGGACAAGAGGCTGGCCATGGGCCAGATAGAGGCTCGCCACATCTGGCGCCCGGGACAGGGTTTGGAGACCCCTGCTCTAGAGTCATCACAAACATGCTTTTTGGCATGTTTGCGACAATCTAGGCTGGAGCTAAAATAAACTTTAGTGGATATCTCCTGGTTCTGGTGTTGTGTGAAAGGAAAAAGAACATCCCTCTATCAATCCCATACAATTTTTATATGTCTCGATTGATTTGATTTGATTCCTTGATTTGAAGAAGAAAAGCAAAGAACTTGATCTAACCCCCTATCTACTTTCCCTGTAGTGTTCTTGCCTGAGCTATACATGCGCAGAATTGGGGGCTTAGGTTGAAATCCTACACACAATTCCCTGGGAGTATGTCCCATTGCACTCCATGAGACTTGCTTCCGAGTAGACACACGTAGGCTTGGGCTGTTAGAGATCATTATTTTCTGCACAGCAATGGTGATTTTGATCTACTCCAATCTATTGTTGACATTCCACAAAGGTACCATTCCTAAGGCAGAGAACACTCTGAAGGCTAGCGTGTTGTATTTCACCTTTATTTTCACTGCCTGCCGTTAAATTTAGCTACTCAAGTTTCCTATTCTTTAATCGCCCCTTTGATATTCCTTTGTGAAAAAAATAGCAGTGTCTGTAACAATCCCAATCATGACCACCAACATTTCTATGAAGTTTCAGAATGTATAGTGTTTTTCAGTTCTATTGCTGAAACACAGAATCTCTTATAAGTATAGAGCAGAGGTCTCCAAACGTTTTGGCCAGAGGGCCGCATCAAATATCTGGCATGGTTTTGAGGGCTGAAAAAAGTTTAAATATAAAATTTATATAAATAAATTAGAGATGGAACTTAGATGTGTGAATGAATAAATGGACTCATTCATTCAAGCTTTCTGGCCCTAAGAACACCCTCCAGATGCAACCAGAGCATAGTTCCAGTCATGTTCAGCAAAGTGGCCATGGGCTTTCAGGGGACAAGAGGCTGGCCGCGGGCTGGATAGAGCTTGCCGCAGGCTGCATCTGGCTCCCGGGCCGGGGTTTGGAGACCCCTGGTATAGAGAATCGTGTTTCTCCCTCATGATTACTAACATGCCGTGGTGTTTAACGTAATTCATTTTTTTTATTTTGTTTAGTTTTTGCTATTGTATGGCTTTGATACATCATAATACAGTGCTTTATTTTTCCATGCCCAAAATCCCTTATCATGCCTTTCTTCTCTCTTGCCTCCTACAATATGACCTTAGAATGTATTTCAGCAAAGCTGACATTGTTTTGGCAATGACTGCAATCCAAGCTGACTGATGGCAACCTATCCCATGTCTCTATCAATGTAATCATCCGTGACCTCCTTTTTACCCACTTTTGTTGTAGATGTTTTTTAGTACAAATGTCTTGGACCAGTGGTTGTCACACATTAGCACCAGGACACACTTTTCAGAATGAGAATCTGTCAGGTCCCACCAAAAGTCATGACCGGAAGTGGCATCATCAAGTAGGAACATTTTTCACAATCCTAGGCTGCAATCCTACCCATACTTACCCAGGAGTAAGTCCCTTTGACTATTATTGTTAAAAGAATATACATACAGGTGGAGCCTATTTATCCGAGTTAGTTCCGTTCCGTGACTCAATTGATTAACAAAAAATGCGTTGTGCTAAATTCCATAGAGTTACACAAATACACTGCAGCCTGACACTTCTGGATGGAAGGAAACTAAGGCAGCTGTTATCAATCCCCTCCTCTCAGTACTCAGCCTTCTCCGTTGCCAGCTGCCCGGCTTCTTTCACATGGGATGCTGATCTTTTAAGAGTCCAGCCCTATGCATTTCTACTCAGAAGTAAGCCTCATTCCAATCAATGGGGCTTACTCCCAGGAAAGTGTGGAGAGGATTGTAGGCTATATCTCAGGCTTTGCTTGGTGGGAAGGCTTGCTTGAGTGAGCCTGTACCATGGGGGGGTTTGCTTGTGTCAGTGATTGCCTGCCCCATCTCAATGGGGGGAGAATTTGGCAAACACTCCCTAGGATTTTTAAAGCAATCCCTTCTGTTGCTACCACACCTGCCCCTGTGTGAGTGAGTGAGATTGAGTGAGAGAGAGAGAGAGAGAGATCCACCTTGCTGCATGTATTCTGGCTAGAGATTTTCAGGCCCCCCTTCCCCTCTTCAGCCTCTTTGCTGGCTCAGGGGCTCCAGGAGTGTTACTGTTCCTTTGCAAGGGGAACCTCTTCTAGGGCTATTTCCCTGTCTGGGCGAGGCAGAGCCTTTTTGGAGTGTTTTGGGCTGCCTGGAAGTGGAGTGAGATGCCAGCGCAGGGCAAAGGTGTGTGTATCCATTACGGGATACAAGCCATGATGTGTATGCGCAACCTCCTGATTTTAGAAATGGGTTATGTCAGAATACCAGATGCAAGGGAGGGCACCAGGATGAGGTCTCTTGTTATCTGGTGTGCTCCCTGGGGCATTTGGTGGGCCGCTGTGAGATACAGGAAGCTGGACTAGCTGGGCCTATGGCCGGATCCAGTGGGGCTGTTCTTATGTTCTTATGTGACTTTCGGTTCCCCCACCCCATTCTTGTTGAGACAAATCTGCAGATAAAAAATCTGTGGATAAATAGGCTGCACCTGTAGTAGCTTGTTAAAATAACAGGTCTGTAACATTTCCCCAAATGCAGTCACACACCATGGTAGCATCAAGTCTAATATATTAAAAATAAAATATTGAAATGAATGGGGACTCACGTGAAATTGGTTCATGACCCACCTAGTGGGTCCCAACCCACTGTTTGAGAAACACTGTCTTAGACTATATGGAAAGCATCCGGAGATCCTGTCTTATTGTATGTGAGAAAGACAGGTAGTCTGGGCACTGTAGTGTGTATAGTGGAAAATTAGCTATTTGTAATTGCTCTTCACTGAGATGTGCAGTATACTGTACCACAAGAAAGCATGTTCCTCAACCCTCAAGTCCAATCTGCTTCACCTCTTCCCAGGCCCCCAAACTCTAACTGACCTGCCTATTAACAACTTCTTCCTATTTGTGGCAAATTGATGAACTACTCATTATTTAAGAAGGCATGGGCTTTCAAAAAAAATCACAGTGGGGGGAGTAGGAGGACTTTAGCGCTTGGCCTCCACCATGATTGCTAAGTGAAAGCCAACTGAACTTAAAAAAATTTTATTGTGTTCCGCTGACGGTAACTGCCATAAAGCAGCCATAAAGGGTGCTCTGGCCACACACAAAGCAGGAGTGCTGGTGGGAATGTCAGAGTCTTTCTGACCCAGTGAAGAAGGTAAGATGGTGGGGGAAGTGGAATGGAAGCAAGGGAGAGTGGAATGGGGCTGAGGAGGGGAGAGGAATAAGGTGCTGTGGGGAGGCTGTGGGTGGTGATTGTATATTTTACAGTTTGGATAGGATAGTGGGAGATTAACCCCGTGTTAAAGGGAACGGAGAATATGTTTCACAAATATGATGAATGAATTATCCATCCATCTAAAACAGGGGTGTCCAAAGTTTTTGGCAGGAGGGCCACATTGTGTCTCTGACACTGTGTCGGTACCAGTGGGGGGGGGGGGGAGAATTGATTTACATTTAAAATTTGAATAAATTTACATACATTTACATAAATGAATATATTAAAGATGAACTTATATGAATGAATGAAGGTCTTGCAATAGCTCAAGGCCTATGAAAGGCCTTGCACAAAGCAAGCCTGCCCTTTCCTTTGCTGCTGCTACTGCATCACAGACGTGAAACAGCAAGCAGTGGAGGAAGCCCTCATCCCACAGCTAACGCGAGAGGTCAAACAGTTGCCCTCACTCTGAGAGCAGTCAAGTCGGGCCAGTGTGGGCTCCAACGAAGCTCCAGAGGGCCAGAGGCTCATTGGAGACTGGGGGCTCCCTGAGGGCCGCATTGAGAGGCCTCGAGGGCCACAAGTGGCCCCAGGGCTGGGGTTTGGGCACCCCTGATCTAAAACACATGTCCCCATTTGGTTGTGCACAAAGGAAGAGATGAACTGTAGTTGAAGGACTTTTCACATTCAAGCTTGCAATGCAAAGCTTTCATGGGCGTGAAAGGAGGGTTTCCTAAAAATGCTTTTCATTGTCCAAGCTGGGTCAACTTCTATCACACTCCAAATGGTGTGTTGCTTGTGAAAGATAAGTGGCTTGAAGATGGCAGACACTCCTTTGGTTTGAAATCCATGAAACAAATATGAAACTAATTTAAGCTAACATGCCTAATTTATCAAATTACTGGGTGGCATTTGGTAAATGGCACTTGCTCTGCTGTGCGACAGCCACATAGATCTTATGTAACTGATCCGTGTGCTATGACTGGTATGAGGATGTAAATATCAGTTTCTCATTAGCACTCCTTTATTTGTCATACTTTCATTTCTATGCCAACTAGGTTTATCTGAAAACAATTAGTTTGTGGAGCAACTGAAAGTTCCACTGCTAAGGTATGTGATTACAAAAACTTTGCTGGTAAAACCTGCTATTATATCCTTACATTTACAGTGGATCAGGGATTTATATTTTTCATGGATAAAATGTGAACTGCTATTCTCTCTCTCTCAAATTCTTCAAGCATTAAGAATACTCAGGGGGGAAAAGAACTTGCATACATTCCAATAGCTTAAAATAGACGAACTGATGAGACAACTAGAGCTTCTGTTAAGTTATACAAAATGGTGATGTGGAGTTGCAGTTAATTAAACGGTCAAATGAGCATGTATTTGAGAATATGAACTGAACTCCTGCCCGCCATGTAAGTCAACCCCAAAGGATGATTCAATGGGGATGTTTCTCCCCAGATGTTGGAGTTCAGAATTGCTTTGTTTTCTTTCTGAAATGAAACTGGTGTGTTATACATTTAAACAGTTTAAAAGAAAAATGCTGTATTGTGTTTGTTTATTTATATCTCTGAATACTGAATAACGGAATAGGCATGCACAGTTTCCAGCCACTATTAGTTATTCAATTAAAATAACTCAAATACTTAAAACAAAACATGAAAATTTGGCTGGGATCTAAAAATGGTTGTAATTTTATTTTATGTCTTTTTAAAAATCCTCATAATAACCTTAGGGTGCAGTCCTAACCCCTTATGTCAGTACTTTCCAGCACTGGCATAGCGGTGCTAATGGGGTATGTGCTGCATCCTGCAGTTGGGTGTCACTCATGGAGGCTTTCTCAAAATAAGGGAATGTTTGTTCCCTTACCTCGGAGCTGCATTGCCCTTATGTCAGTACTGGAAAGCATTGACATAAGGGGTTAAGATTGTGCCCTTAATCATGTAATCAACCCAGCTTTGCTTTTTTGTAAGCAAAGACACCTTTGGCATGAATAATCGGCCCAATTAACTAGACATTCTAGCACATGCAACATTTGATTTGATTGGGGATATACGTGTTCCTGAAGCATAATGGCTTTTCATCTGGCACAAAGTGGGAGGAAGGTTCAACTGCCTCCACCCATATGTGGCACCTTTTTATATCTGTCATTCCTCTGAACCTAAGAAAACATCGTAGGGCCACAATATTTGAAATTCTGCCTTCCTGCACATGAATCTGCCAGTTCAATTAGAACTTTTAAGGAAGTTCTTTTGAAGATTCTGCTGCTATCAGAGGTTTGTTTTTCAGGGACCCATGAGAAGGCCTTCTTGGTGGCAGCCCCCACTGTATGGAATATCCTGCCATATGAAGTAACCTGGAACTTTCTGTTATTTTTTTCAGCACCATCTCAAGATTCTTTTGCTTCAGTAGATCTTTGTTTGACATATTATGAGTGCACTCCCAAGTTTAGTATGGTTTCTCTGTCTCTCTGCCAATTATGTTTTATATGCTGCTATTCAGTTTCTGTATTATGTTGTTGTGTTTCATTTAGTACTTTAAGCTGCCTTGAATTTTGTTCAAGAAGGGTGGGATAGTAATCCTTTAAATAAATAACAGAACTCTTTCTTGCTTTCTGAGTAGCCTGTGTTTCTTTTCTTCTTTTCAGAGAGAGAAAATTCTCTGCAATTTTCATAGGCCCTAATCCTAACCCACACTTAAGCATTGGCATAGCTGTGCCAATGGGATGTGTGTTGCATCCTGCACTGGGCGGGGGGCACTCACGGAGGAGTCAGGGAATTGTTTGTTCCCTTACCTCCAAGCTGCATTGCCCTTATGTCAGTGCTGGAATGTGGGTTAGAATTGCACCCTTATTGTATCAACCTGCACTTCAAAGCAGTCCTAGTTCACATCAGATACAGGGTGTTGTGAGGGGGTGGAGATTCAGGACCTTTCTTACAGCAAGAACGGTGACATCATCAGCAGAAGCACTCCCAGAGGAAGAGACACATGATCATTAAGCATGTCATCAACTGACTGTCTCCAAGACAATGAAAAATCGAAGGAAGTGGGTGAGTTTGCTTTGTTCTAAACTTATTTTTCCCTAAAGCCAGGAGCACTTAGGTATATTTTTACTGTTCCAACAGAACATTTCAAATTTGTGGTCAACAAACCTCTATTAGAATTTTGGAGAAGGTAAAGCTCCATTAGAGCCATATGATGGGGGGGGGGGGTGATTAATGAATATGGCCTTCTTGGCCTGTGGATCTGAAGTCCAGGAAATAGACATGTTACTGGCCTGGCGCATACTCTCCTGGCAGGCAGTCAGCACCAAATACTTGTGTGCCTTCTTCATGAAAGGAAAAAAAAAAAAAAAGATCAACCATCTAGCAGTGTGGAGGAGAGGAGCAAGCTGGGCTAGACCACCATTCCTCTTTTCTCAACTTGTCTTCTTTCACTCTAGCTCCTGGTAACTTTTCCAAGCCAGGAAGTAGGAGGAGCACAGCCTGGTACATCACCTGGTGGGGGTGGAGTAGGATTTTGCACGTCCCCTTAGATGCTGGGAGGTCTGGGTTGGGCCTGCATGCCAGAAACATTAACTTATAGGGAACCACTGAGAAGTGGTTAACTCCTCATTTACATCGGAATTTGATGAAATTGCTTGCAACTGCAAAGAGAAATGTATAGTGACGGTAATATTTTAATAACAACAATAATAATAAGCTAACCCATTGCTCATTTTTCTCCTGTTGAAAGCAGTGAGAATTAAAAATGCTTAATTTTGACTGGATTATGGCTATTATTTGAAAAATATGACAAAAGAACAGAACATTCAAGGATCTGTCTGGTAAATAAAGTGTATGTCTTGAAGAATTGTTTTGTTCTGTACTAACTCTTCATTTTCGTCCTGAAATTGGCAAAGTCAGCAGTTTAGGAGAAAGGTTTAAGTGAATAATTATTTGGCTTGAGTTTGCTGAAGTGACTAATTCTGTGAAGTAACAGTTTTGTAGAAAAAGGGAAGCAGGCTTAGGAACTTTGCTTGCTTGCTTGCTTGCGAAAAAATGCATGCTATATTTGTTCAGGATTTTTTTTCCTTGAAAAATCAAGAAAGAATTATCCTTGATATAAAATAAAAAAGCAACCACAGCTTTGATTGCAGCCAGCATCTTGCAGTTTCATACCATAATTAAAAAGGTTTGCAGCACAATCCTATTCATGTCTACTAAGAAGTAAGTTCCATTGTGTCTGGTGGTGCTGACTCCCAAGAAAGTGTGATAACTGCTGCCCTAGGGCATTAAAATCTTGGTGAATTCATAGAACCCATTTTTATAGGATAATTTTTGCAAGCAAACTGATCTCAGCTCCCTACAAGGTTTAGTTTAATGGTGATGGTGGGTGCAAAATCATGTTTTTCACTCCTATAGTAATCTCTTGGGACAATATTTTGCTGTTGATGCAGGAAGATGAAAGATTGGACAACAAAGAAGGATACGAAGCTTCTCGAATAGGAGGATAACTTGATTTAATGATGTGCTGATCAAATTATATCTTTTGTATTAAAGCAGTTCTGTACAACTACCTGTCCTTTTTTCATGGTCCATCAGGCAGGATCTAATGCTGTGACCTCTTGCGCTACCAGAATGCATGACATACAGAACTTTTTTCTATTTCAGGAGGTGATTAGATTCAGCCAAGCATTTTATAGAACTCCACTGGGTATTGAATGATATGATTGAAGTAATGGCTTCCTTGGTTTTTCTCATGCACAACAAAAGCAGACTCCTATTTCATTTCCTTCTAGTCAAGAGTGGGAGCTGATCATTCGCAGAAGAATAATGAAGCAAACATGACAATCAGAAAAGTTAGTGTCTAGTATCAGAAAAGCTAGTATCACAGTCTAAGCACTTGTAAAATAATAAACTTCTTGGGCAGCATCCCAAGTAATTCTTCTACTATATAGAGCTCACTCTGTGAATGGATGGAGTGTTCCACTTGGGTAGGGACCCATTCATAGAAGAAATTCCTGCTGGTGGAAGTACTAGTTGTGATGCTACCCCAGGACTTTTATAGATAATGGTTTGGCTCAAGTGTCAAACATAAGGCCTGAAGGCCAGATTCAGCCCCTGGAAGCTCTTTATCTGAGCCTTGGGCTCTCCCAGTACCACCATCAGCTGCTCTCAGCTGCTGAGGTTTCACTACTGAAAGGGCAGCCTTGTGATAATTGGTTTCTCTCATATCTTGAAAATATGATCAAGATTTGCATGTTTTCTGTTCTGTCATTTGCAGCTAATGAGTTCCTAAGTGAGAAAAAAGTACTTCTGGTCATCATCTGCTTAATGTCATCACTTCCTGCTTAATGACATCGCCTCTGGCCCTCAGTAGGCATCAAGAATACTATCTGGCCCACTGTGTGAAATGTTTGACACCCCTGGTTTGGCTGATTGTCCAGCGCCACTCCTAAAATAGTAATTTTGCTAAGCGACGACCCAATTCCAAACTTCCCTGAATCCTTCAACACTGCCAGTGGGGAAAACAAAGAAATGCAGCTTGCAGTAACAAGCTCAGACTTTCCCAGCATGGTGATCTTAGACATCTCCATTGTTATGATAGCAGGGCCAGCAATCAGTCTCCATCAGGTTTTTGCATGCCCTTGAAACTTTTGGCCCATTCCTAGCCCCTTCCAGCACGTCGTGTTGCCAACGGAGTGTGTGCTGCATGCTTTGTTGGGGAAGGGACGACCATATGGCCTAGGAGAGCAGTGAAAAAATCTTTATTTACCTACCTGTAGGCTGCTTGGCCTCCAATGGGTCTTCTCAGACTTCTCTTACACTATACAAAGAGAAGTGTAAGACCTCTTACACTATATAATTACCTGACGTAAGTCCAAAAAGCCTGAGGGGTGTGTCAGACTGGGAAAAGAGGGATAGGATCTTGGTGTTTGATGACTCTGCAGAGATTCTCTCACCTCTAAACTTCCCCCAGTATGTCCCACTCCTTGTCTGGATCCTCCCCCAAACTTCTCCCATCATCTTATTGGCTTTCGTGGGGCATCCAGGAGCTGCTGTTGCTTAGGCAAGGCTTCCAGCCCTTTGCACTAGGAGGTCTGAAGTGCACAAGAAGCGGTGCAGCATTCATACTGCTTTAACAAAGCTTACACTGGGGCCAAAACTAGGGGAACTGCTAAAGCCCCTTACCCCTGCCATGATTCCCTTCCCCACATTTTCTATTTCAAATTTAACCTAAACATCAGTTAAATCAAACTGCATAATTAAATGCTCATGTAACAGTATCCTTAATGTGCAACTTGGCAGATTTACATGGGATGTTAAATAGGCAAAGAGGCACCTTTTAAGAAGTGCTTCTTTTATATTTCACAGGTGGTTAGCAACTGAGCCTATTCATCCCTGTCTTTTCCAGTGACTGCTTGCTGGGGTCTCTCATCTCGTTTTCTAGATGATGGACCCCTTTGCGATAGGAGACGTCTTTTCAGTTCTTTTTTTCTATGGCAACTACTCTGTGACATTCTTGTTGAAAAGTGAAACACAATTATTCTTAATAGTATACATTATAGTGTAGAGTCCCCCACTATGTGTGGAAGTGTTTTTGGCAACCACTTTCCTGATACGGGAATGTACGACACTGGCTTGTATCTCCTACTCATGTCCTCTTCGTACACTCTTTTGTGCCTTCCTACACTCTTTGTTCCACACAAGTGTATTCATCTTGCCTCTTTTTGTTCTTTTGCCTTTGGACTTTTGATACACTGCTTGTTATACCTGCAACAGTTCCTTTCCTTGGAAAAGCACCAATTTAGAAACCATTTGGAGGAGAACAGTGTCCTTTGGCCTCTACCTATCAAGTTTCTTTGGATAAGTTTCAGTTATTGTAGCCCAAGGATTTGCACTAAGACTCTCCAAGTTGTTCCGAGTACTGCCTGTGTTCAACCTGACTGACTGTCCAACCTAGAGACGGCTTGGTTTTGTCTCTGCCTCCCCTCCCTGACAAGGAAGCTGTGTTAGGCTGCTTATTGAGCCCTTTTGTATATTGTATTGGCAACCTTCAGTCTCGAAAGACTATGGTATCGCGCTCTGGATGGTGGTTCTGGCACAGCGTCTAGTGTGGCTGAAAAGGCCAATCCGGGAGTGACAATCCCTTCCACACCGGGAGCAAGTGCAGTCTGTCCCTGGTCTGTCTCCCTGACTATGGGCCTTCCTTCTTTGCCTCTTAGCCTCAGACTGTTGGCAAAGTGTCTCTTCAAACTGGGAAAGGCCATGCTGCACAGCCTGCCTCCAAGCGGGCCGCTCAGAGGCCAGGGTTTCCCACTTGTTGAGGTCCATCCCTAAGGCCTTCAGATCCCTCTTGCAGATGTCCTTGTATCGCAGCTGTGGTCTGCCTGTAGGGCGCTTTCCTTGCACGAGTTCTCCATAGAGGAGATCCTTTGGGATTCGGCCATCATCCATTCTCACGACATGACCAAGCCAACGCAGGCGTCTCTGTTTCAGCAGTGAATACACGCTAGGGATTCCAGCACGTTCCAGGACTGTGTTGTTTGGAACTTTGTCCTGCCAGGTGATGCCGAGGATGCGTCGGAGGCAGCGCATGTGGAAAGCGCTCAGTTTCCTCTCCTGTTGTGAGTGAAGAGTCCATGACTCGCTGCAGTACAGAAGTGTACTCAGGACGCAAGCTCTGTAGACCTGGATCTTGGTATGTTCCGTCAGCTTCTTGTTGGACCAGACTCTCTTTGTGAGTCTGGAAAACGTGGTAGCTGCTTTACCGATGCGCTTGTTTAGCTCGGTATCGAGAGAATGAGTGTCGGAGATCGTTGAGCCAAGGTACACAAAGTCATGGACAACCTCCAGTTCATGCTCAGAGATTGTAATGCAGGGAGGTGAGTCCACATCCTGAACCATGACCTGTGTTTTCTTCAGGCTGATTGTCAGTCCAAAATCTTGGCAGGCCTTGCTAAAACGATCCATGAGCTGCTGGAGATCTTTGGCAGAGTGGGTAGTGACAGCTGCATCGTCGGCAAAGAGGAAGTCACGCAGACATTTCAGCTGGACTTTGGATTTTGCTCTCAGTCTGGAGAGGTTGAAGAGCTTTCTGTCTGATCTGGTCCGGAGATAGATGCCTTCTGTTGCAGTTCCAAAGGCCTGCTTCAGCAGGACAGCGAAGAAAATCCCAAACAAGGTTGGTGCAAGAACACAGCCCTGCTTCACTCCGCTTCGGATGTCAAAAGGGTCTGATGTGGAGCCATCGAAGACAACAGTGCCCTTCATGTCCTTGTGGAAAGATCTGATGATGCTGAGGAGCCTGGGTGGACATCCAATCTTGGGGAGAATCTTGAAGAGGCCGTCTCTGCTGACCAGGTCGAAAGCCTTTGTGAGATCTATGAAGGCTATAAAGAGTGGCTGTCGTTGTTCCCTGCATTTCTCCTGCAGTTGTCTAAGGGAGAATACCATATCAGTGGTGGACCTGTTGGCTCGGAATCCACACTGCGATTCTGGATAGACGCTCTCTGCAAGTACCTGGAGCCTCTTTAGTACAACTCGGGCAAACAGCTTTCCTACAACGCTAAGGAGAGAGATGCCGCGGTAGTTGTTGCAGTCACCCCTGTCTTGAGCCCTTATTAAGTGGAAATTACATACCAGACTCTAATTGTGTTATTTCCAGGCAAGGTGATGGGGCAGGTAGTGGCTCTTCAGCCACAGGATCCCTTGGAGAAATGATCTCAATTTATTTCAATGTGGTTTAGAGTTGCTCAGACTCCTGCAGGCTTAGCACATATAGCCAGACACAAACTAAGTTCTCAGTAATGATTGTCTCTGATTTGTTCTTCCATTATTCATATCTGCTGTAAACTACTCCAAATTCCTTATGATTATGTTGCACATATGTGATATTGCACAGCTGCCTGGGGAATGCCTGGGAAATGCAATGTGGAAGTGGATGGAGAAAAAAACACAGGGGAGGAGGAACAGTCACAGATGCTTCCTCAAAGTAGGGGAACATTTGTCCCTTAACTCAGAAATGGTCAAGAACTACCTGTATAAAGGAAACAACTAACGTTCAAAATCAACATTTTTTGTTTCCTCCTAGTATGCGTATTGGGTCTAGGCTCAGGTGATTCATGTTGTGTATCCTTCATAGAGTGGTGTTAATGCTGAAATAAATGTTAAAATAGATGTGGCTGCTGAATCTTGAATGTGAAACTCACTCTGTGTGTCAGTCTTGCCCACTGGATTTAATGTAGCCTTGGGACAAGAGCTGTGAAACTAGAAAACTCCGAACTGTGCAAATCAACAGAGCCTAGCTAATACTAACAGCTAACTTGTCTTAGCCACATTTTGAAAGTTGGAAAAAATGAAACCTCTTTTTTTGCTCCTCTTCCATTATACTTACAGCTATAATTTCATAGTCTGCATGATTTCTTCATGCTAATCTTCTGGAAGACTTACCATGGACTTGAAAAGGATATGTATCAGTTTAGCATTCGTGCCTTGTTACAAAAGATGTGTTCGTGCTGATGCCTTTTATAGTGCGTTCATACCAGTTATCTCCCATCAGGTAAGAGAAGAAGGTAACTGGATGCACACATTTTCCATAGGGATACAGTTTTTTCTTAATAGGAAATGGGTGAACTCATTGGCAGCTTTACTGGATCTGATACCCTTCCATTATTAAGCAGGTGACAGAAGGTAACTAGGTCATTCACAATAGTTTACAGCAGCATTGGGATGCAAAGTGACACTATCAGTCTAAAAATCTTGGGAACAGCGCTTTACCCTTTAAAAAACAAAACCATAAAATATATGTATTGCAGGGCATTTAGATCCTCCTCTATGGGTCAATGAATAAAATGGAATTGATGCCACTTTCAATCCAGAGTAGCCTATAATATTTCCCTGCTACAAGGAATAGAATGTTTATTGGTGGGAAACTAAAGTTGTCATGAGTTTTTGAAAGATTAGATCAGGTTCTTAACCTTTTTTATGATTAACTTGTTATGATTACAGACCCCCACATTGGATTGCCCATTATATCCCCATACCTCCTTTGCCAGACTGTTGAAATCATCATCAACACCAGCGCCACCATCAACACCAGTCCTATCAGGTACAAGTATAACTTCAAAAGATGTCAATAACTTGGATTTACTTTATATCAGGGCTGCCAAAATCCCAGCCCGCGGACCATTTGCGGCCCTTGGGGACTCCCCCAAAATGGCCCCCAGGGAACCCCCCCATCTCCAATGGGCACTTGGCCCACTGGAGACCTGCAGGAGCCCTCGCAGACTGGACGTGACACCTTGTCGCAGCAGCAGCAGCGAGGGGATAGCTGAACCTGCAGAGTTCTCCTGCTCTTGTGTGAGAGTTCTGCAGAAGCCCTGCCCATCCGGCAAGCACGCTGGAAGAAAAGAAATCAGATGATTCAGAGACAGTGGAGAAATCGGAGAAGGAAGAAACTAGAGGGGCAAGGAGGTACCGATAGAAACAAGAAGAAGACAAAAAGTGAAGATGAATAGTAAAAAAGAAACATAATGGTTAAGGGACGATGGAGTATTTACTCTGTCAACATAAATGGCTTAAATTCACCTCAAAAACAAAAGAAAGTCTTCCTTCAATTGCAGAGGTTATTTGCTTAATATTATCTTAGATATTATAGATAAAGAGAATGATGTGTATTTAGTTATTATGATATTAACTGCTGTAAGGTTTTTATATGCTAGATACTGGAAAGATATTAAAATTCCAACGAAAGATGAATTAATAGAGAAAATAATGAAAGTGGCGGAGATGGATAGGCTTACAGAGATTTTGGATCAACGGCGTAAACTGACACAGATAAGAGCAATGGAGATCATTTTATGCTTGGTTGAAAATGAAGTTGTAGATGTATGAGATAGGGCATTTAGATGAATGTATTGCATACAGGATATATTATACAGGATATGATATGACAGATAAATGATATTAAGAGGCTAAACTAGAAGAGGAACAAGATTAGAAGGTATGTATTGATTGATTAGATATATTGATATATGATTGCCGGCACCCTCCAACGGTGTGTTTTTGTGTGTTGTGTATTGAGTTTGTGTTTGTTATGTGTTTGTTCATATTTGTTGTTTTTATTTTGGAAAACAATAAAAAAAAAACTTTGCACCAATTAAACTCTAGCAGTGATGTTTTGTACCAACTAATGTTTCTGAGAGACTTTCCAAGGCAGCCTGGGAAGTAGCCCAGTTTAATTTAAAGTAAGGCATAGTAATACATTTACATAGCATCTTGTGAGTGTGCAAAGTACTTCACATGTATTGTTCTTGATGTCATTCCAACAACACTGTAACATGAGTTATTACTATTCCCCCCATATTGCAGCTGATGAATCACAGCTGAGAAGGCATGACTCATTTTGGTCATGGCCTACTAAGAGTTCATGCTAGAGGCCAGATTCAGACCTGGAAAATCCTGAATGGCAACTCACAGCCCAATCCTGAGCTGCAGGCACCCAGAGGAGCAGCAGCACTAATATGGCTGCTGCTGCATCCTATCCACACTGGGCAGCCACTGGCATCTCCTCAGGGAAAGGTGACATTCATCCCCTTCCCCAAGGGAAAGGCCCAAGTCCTGCAAATGGGGCTACTCAAGTCTGTCAGCTATTTTGCCAGCTGGTCCTGGCAAAATAGAGCTCTAGTGGTCCTGCCCCTCCCTCCCCACCTTCCCCCTTTCTCCCCCACCCTGGAATACCTCCCCCCTGTCCTGACTAACCTCTTCGCTGCCTGGAGCTCATCCTGTGCTCTGGGTGGTGTGCAGCGAGTCTCCAGCTGGTGCAAGCTCAGTCCACAGTGGTGCCGGGCTGGCACTAGCACTGACCCAGCACCAGTGCTGACTCAGCACTGAGAGTTGTTTGTGACAATTGTCACCAGCACTGGGCCGGCATGCAGAGCTCAGGATTGGGCTCTCAGTCTCTTGCCCACTGCACTGCACCAGCATGTGTCACTTGTGAAATACTGGTACTAATTGCATTTTTTAAAATTTCCACTACAAGATGATGATCAGGTCAGAAGGTAGGTTTGTATTCAACAAGCTTTAAAAAAATAGGATCAATAGACATACACACTTCATTCTCCAGGCATGTTGGGCCTGTGACAGTGTGCCACTTAAATGCACATTGAGCCATGGATGCTACATGAAATTCTGTTACCAGCCATCTAATCTTTTAATGTTTCTTAATCTACTTTCACTAAAGGGAGGATTCTCCTTCCTTTCCTTGTCTGCCAAGGGAGTAGCTGCATATAGTATAGCCTTCCTGGCAGAATTTGACATCACTTTTCACTCAGTTTCCTATATTAGTTAGCAATATAGCCAGGTGATGCTGACTGCACAGTTGCCTAGCTGAGATTTCCCCCTCGTGACCTGCAGTGCTTGGAAATGTCTCGACAAAAGGTGGTGCGATGGGGCTTCTGTGTGTTCAGCTCATTGGTGACATCATCACCAGGTAGCATTGTCTCACCAATTCCATATAGCAGCGCATTGGTCACAGTCTTGCTGATTAGGCAATGTCAGTGATGTGCGGATCAAGAAGGACAAGAGAAGACTCATTTGAGGGAGGCATGGAGAGGAAGGAGCAGGAGTGAAGAGTGGCAAGAACAGAGGAGGATGGTCACCAGGCAGGACTAAAAGGTGAGGAATGGGAAGGAATAGGGGACAAAGAAAACTGGAAAGTATTGGAAAGAAGGTTAGGGGGACAGTGGGCAAGATGAGGGGGATACTGGGAAGTAGGGGAAGGAAGTTGAGCAAGGTTGGAGGTGGACAACAAAGGGGGGGGGAAAACTCAGCTATAGGGCATTGGGGAAGAAGCCTAGGCGTCTACTACCAGTCCAGTAGAACCACAATTACAACCCCCAGTCCCCACTAGAACTCCAACCTCTTTAGGGAAGTGGGTAGCCCACAACAGAGGCGTTCTTAGGGGCTGACTCTTAAACTAAGGATGGTGATTG
This sequence comes from Tiliqua scincoides, assembly GCF_035046505.1. NCBI lineage: Eukaryota > Metazoa > Chordata > Lepidosauria > Squamata > Scincidae > Tiliqua > Tiliqua scincoides. The sequence continues at coordinate 107,280,562 of NC_089823.1, forward strand.
GTCTGAACAATCAGGAGAAAGGGAGAACTTTGTGGCCTCACTACAGGACAGACCTTCACCCCCATCCCTTATCTGCATATGTTCCCTGCAAGAACTCAATAGCATATCCATGCCTCTAAGTCTCTTGGTACCTCCTCCTTCCCTAATTATGGTGTTCTCTTTTCCCTATGATGCAGATCTCACCCCCCCCCCCCCACAGTGCTGGGATGGGGGGGAGGCCCCAACACTCTCAATGACAGAAGCATCTGAGGTATCTGGATTGGGTATGTGTTCAGGCGAAGGGCCGTTCTCTCTCATTCTTCATGGTTTACACACAGAACTTTCAAAGAGCAGCTGCGAGAGCATCTCACTGCATCCTGTGTTAATGTTGTGACTTGCTGAATTACTGTACAATAAAACTATTATTAGTTTTGGTTGACTAGATATAGTGCTATTGTATAGTAATTCAGCAAGTCTATGCACAGAATTGTGGCACGGATAGTAAAGAGAACATTATTCCAAAGCATCATTATCTTTCCAAGTTAAGACACAGTTTTGGTTTTTGTCAATCTTCCAGCCTAAATATAGAACTATAGACAATAATCTAGGCTTTCTTTAGACATCTGGTGACATTGACTGCAATAACCCTTGAGAGGCAACCACACCTTGCTCTTCTTTGGAGTGACATTTGGAAGTGCTTTTGGAACAGTCCAAATATACTAAATTTAGACCGTTTTGTGGGGCAATCGGTAGGAGGCTTCAGTTTGCGCAAATGGGTGTGTAAAGAATTGATTCTTTATATAACTCGTTCATGCATTGATATTCAGCTGCTTCTCAATCTGACAGTAAACTCTGCCTGCTGCTGTTACCTGCTTTGCTTCATGTAGACATTCACACACACTTAGGAGGACCCAATCCTATCAAGGTTTTGCACTGCAACAATTAGCATTCCAGCAGCACAAGATGCTTTACCGAGGAGCAAAAGCTGGGTCACTGTTGCCTGATTCTAGGGCACTACTGCAAATGAGCAGTGGCACCTGAGGCCTCTTTTGACCCTGTAAGATTGGCAGCAGAGGGAGGATCAGGGAAAACAGAGGGCAGGGACTGGGCAGTTCATAGCAGTGGTTACTCTGCCAGGATTCTATCCTCTGTTTTTGAATCATCCCTGTCCATTTTCTCTCCTCAGACTGACAGCAGCAAAATGACTGGCATAAGGAGATCCATAGGTGATCAGACAGCCTACTGAGGAGGGGAGGTTAATAAAATATTTTTACTTACCTCCTGCAGGCTGCCTGATGGCCCCTCTACCATAACATGCAGTGGGGCTTCATGCTGTAATGTGGTGGGGGATAGGAGTGAGCAGTTACTTAATGCCCACTGCAGCATCAAGATCACACCTGCACTCCCAGTCTTGGGTCTAGTATATTTGTATGCATTAGACACAGCGTATAGTTGTGCTGTCACAGAAATATGGTGATTTGTAATCTTTACACAAACAGCATGCCTGGCAAGGATTGCATGCTCTCTGGCCTACATGCATAGTAGCCTGTATGCAAGAGCTTGATCATTACACCTTGCATACATCTTACACATACACTATACTATGTAATAATCCTACCTGATATGTTTTGTTCTACATGTACATGGTTGCTGGGTGCTTGCCAGGTGAGCATGACCGGACCAATCTCATGCCATTTTGGATTGGCTGATGGCACAGGCATCAAGTCCGTAGAGTGCTGAACAATTGAAGGAACCCATCACCAGCTGGGAATGCATCGTCAAGAGCCATCAAGAATGGTCCTTGAGGAGCTCAACCAACAATAGCCTCCACATTCTCTTAAGGGATTTTGAACAATAAAAAGCTGTGTCGCAGTCCCCTCATTTTGCTCTGTTCATGATCCCCGTGTTGCTTTGTGTTTACCTGTTGCCTCAGGTTGCCACTGCTCATGGGTTGTTTGTTACCGCTGGTGCTACATTATGCATCCCCGTTGTTATGCAGGATCAAAGAGACCACTGAAACCAACCTAAGTTTAAGGCTTTTATTGTGAGGAATGGAACCTGAACCAAAATGATAACACCCTCGTTCCAAATTCCCTGATTGAGTGAGGACCTGAGGCAGGCACTAGGCAGGCAGGAGGCAGCAGGATTTGAGGCAAAGGCTGGCTGTTTGCTCCCTGGCTCTCAGTGGCTCTCCCAGGGGCTCCTTGCTGCAGCTCTCTCTCTCCTCAGTTCCTCCTTTGGCTTGGTCTCCTCAGCTCTCAGGTTTCAGCTCCGCTCTGCAGGTCCTTCTCTCCCAGCTCGCCTGGTGATCTTTCTTCCTCTGCAGAGCTTGCTCTCCAAGGCTCCTCACAGCAGCTTTTCCCTGGTGGTCTATATCGCTCTTGCTTGTTCAGCCCCCTTTTATAAGCCTCTGCATACAGCAGCCTCTACCTTCCCTCCTCTGCACACTGCAGCCTCCTCTCCTGCAGCAGTTTTCCCTCAGGTCCTCCTCAGACTGAGCCCAAGTTTTACACATAACACCATTCTCTCTGCTGTCCAAGAACTGCTGAACCTACTGGCACCCAGGACAGGTATCAGACCACTCTCTTCTCTTTCCAGTCTTTCTCCCACCTTCCTCGCATGTTGGAAGCCTACTGTAAGAAAAATAGCAGCTTGAGCACGCGTATGTGGACATAAGGGCTTAAAATCATATGACCCTGTCTAGCCTTTCCCTTTCCAAAGCTGCTATTGGCAGTTGGTGACGCTGCTCGGAAGGAAGAGCATTCCAGGAGCTGGGATTCAATATACATATCCCTCCTGGACTGAATCCCTCCAGCTCAAGCTTTGGGGAGCAGAAGTGTGGGATAAAAATGCCCTTAAATAAACTGCAAACTGCAACTCAGTAGTGGACCTGCCCTCAAAGCAAAGGTCAGTGATGGTGCCCCCATGCAAATCCACCCCCCCCCCACTCACCTGCAGCACCTTGCATGGCTCCAGGACCAACCAGGGAAGTCATGTGAGGCTTCCCCACGGTCTTAAACTGTACTTCCGGTACAGTTTCTGTATGCGTCGGGAGTCCCAGAAGGCTTCCCACGTGGTCCTAGAGTCACGCACCTGGGGCATTTGCCCCATTCGCTTAGTGGTAGACCGTCTGCTGCAGCAACTTTGCAATGATTGGAATGGATGCAATAATCACACATTCTGCAGTAGCTTTGTGACAAAGGGCACCTATTTTGACTATACAAATTTTAACTGAACAGTATAATATTTAAGAAATCACAGTAGCTTGAAGCCATTTGGTAACATCTGAGGCTTCCTGCATTATTTGATTTGAAAGAGGTAGAATGGTCTCTAGGTCTCTGGAATGACACCAACCTGTTTCCTAGATAAACTTAACTGCCATGGATGGATGGATGGATGGATGGATGGATGGATGGATGGATGGATGCTTTCACATGAAGCCACAAAAAACGGTGTTTTGGGAAGACAGTAAAATTGAAACAAATGTTAGAAATACATACTGATAATAAAGCACCAGGGCCCACTCAACCATGAAGTAAGTGACACAGTTTGTATCAGTGGCAGGCAATGGGGGAGTGTCAGATTTGGGCATTCCCTACACCGTTACTGCCTCCCTCCAGCAACCACAAACCAAGCTACATCACTCTGCTTCCCACTCACTAAATGCAAGTGGAAAGTCAATCATCCGCTTTTGTTTCCTTACCCATTCACTTGACCCCTTTTGCAGTCCCTTTAAACTTAAGGGGGCCGTATGAGGCAGGAGTGAGGTGAGTAGGTGGGGCAATGGATTGCCACTGCCCATGCCCCAAAAAAACCTGGACAGGTAATGGCAATCTGCTTCACCCTTTAAACATAAAGGGACTGCATGAGAGCCACTTCACCCAACAGAAAGTGTGGTGCATGCTGGGAGTTCCCATCACTCGGGAAGGAACAACACAAGTAACCCCCTTTTTTCCTTTTGCAGTGGTGGTGGCAGCTCTGGTGTCAGGCAGCAGATCCAGTTCCTCCATCCTTGTAAAGAATTTTGGACAATTTACTGTGGAAGGTATTAGTTCTCCTTTATTTTCCCACTTCAGCTCATTTTGCTTCCAGTCATTTGACAGCCAGGCAGAGGGATAAGGATGGTGAAATTAGGGGGAAAATGAATTTTAAATTTATAGAAAGACTGGAGAACTACTGAGGGAATGTCATCTGTCACAAACAGGGGTATTTGGTTTAGGTGCACTAGCATTTTCTTGAAGCAAGCCAGTCACAAAATCGTAGACGCTCTGTGTATGGAATAATAGTTTAGTGAGTCCAGATCTCCACCCAAACGATTGTTCTGAAATGTCAACGTACCTGCCGTATATTTCACTCTGTATACATATCTTTCAAAAGTATCCGTACAGCTATGGACAACCTTTTCAGAGCACGTTCTGAGATGGGTGTGGTTACTTCAGAAGCCTCTTCTCATCTTACATGAAATTGGAAGAGAATTGAAACGTTCTAACGATGGTTGGGCAATGTGTCTTAGTCAGCGCAAGTGACGATCCTGGCATCTGTAGGCAGAATTTCACATCCTGAATTTGCCAGACAGGAATTTGGGCAAGCTCAGTGATGGAAAAATTTCCTCTTTCGGAAGTGCCAAATTATTATTGAGAGACTAGTCACAAGCCCTTGGGCTTTTCCACATCCTGCTCGGCAAAAAGCAAAGTGCATGTGTCTGTTTTGTCCCCACTTCAAAGAAGCTTTACAGGAGGAGGAGAAGTGGACAGGCAGGTAGTGTGTTTATACGAATCTCTCCCATCCAAATCATGATGCGGATGCTGCATCCTAGCTCAAGACACAGACTGGTGCCATTTTAGAAAGGCGCTTTCTGCTGCATATCCCACTAACAAGTTTGACACCAGTGCTGGAAGCCTTCCCTGATGTTCATCAGAACTACATTTCTGGTTAACAATCCTGAGCTGGCAACTGTATTTGTGAGCCCTGATCTTGCAAAGTTTCAAACATTGTTGACAAAATGTTTTCATAGGCACTGGCAAACAAGCCTGCAAGATGCTTCTGGACCAAGGTACATCTAGAGGAAATAACTGGATCCTGGCTAACGGTTCATGCTGGGACCCTTGAAAAACTAAAACTCTCTGTGTCTCTTTGACTCTAGTTTGCCCCAGCTTTTAAGTGATTCCTCTGCCTAAGAGCTGGCATTTTTTTTTTCTTTCATTTCACTGCCTGAATTTTATATTATTTTTCCTGGATTAATATTCATTTTGAAATCTGTTACCTTCACTAAAAAGGAAACAAAACTTCCCTTCAACTCTTCCTTTTCCAGCAGATATAATTATGAACACAGATGTCTTGGCATGGTGAATGTAGGAATTTCACTGGAGCACACAGCAGGGCTATGCAAAAGGGGGTAAGGCTTTGTCTTTCTGAAGCAAGTTAACTTCTCAGAACTGTTTTTTGTCAATCCGAATATTTTGTGGAATGTTTGCCTATCAGTGGGGTTAACCCTGTTAGGCTGCAATCCTATAGGTGCTTTCAGGAGAGTAATGAGATTTACTTCTGAGGAGACATCGTAGACTTGTGCTGCTTAAGGGCCCAATCCTATCCAATTTTCCAACACTGGTGCAACCGCAATGTAACCCCAAGGTAAGGGAACAAATGTTCCCATACTTTAAGAGGGCCTCTGTGACTACCTCCCCATCACAGGATGCAGTGCATGCCCCACTGGTATGGCTGCACCGGCACTGGAAAATTGAATAGGATTGGGCCCTGAGTATTCTATCAATGAGGTTACAATCCTATGCACATTTTCCTGAGAGTAGGTCCCATTAAAGAGAATGGACTTACTTCTAAGTAGACGAGCATACGATTTTGCTCCAAGTTTCTTTTGACATTGTTCCTTAAAACTTCACAATAGCCAATCTCTCAAGCAACTTGAATTTCGCCAGCTCAATCTCTGGTGCACCCATCAGGGTAGAAGAGGCTTATGCTGAGGCAAGGGAACAAATGTTCCCTTACCAGTTGAGACCTCTGGGACTGTCCCCTCTGCAGGATGCAATACATGTTCCCATGACATGGCTGCATCTGTGGGGAGATTTGAATAAGATTGGGCTGTTAGTGCCATAGAGAGTCAAGGAACTCTTCTGCATTACTCTTGAAGGAAAGAGCAAGATGGACTCCACTGAAGTAAGGTCAATCAGTGGTATGGAGTATAGGGTTGGGAACGGGACAAGGCCTCCATGGTGGCACCTCCTTTGTGTACTACTCTGCTAGAAATTCATAAGAGATGCTTTTGGTATCCATTTGATACCAAAATCCATTTGATACCAAAATCTATTTATTTTCAAAAACATCCCCACCCACTGTCTCATCAGCTTACAGAAGTAAATCAGTGTCCTGGGACATTGTGCTAATAGTTTTTAACACTTTATTTGAGATTCTTTAGTGTCTGTTTGTACGTGATATATTACATTTTTATTGTAAGTTTTTAATTTTTTTTTAAGTCTTAGAGCACAAATTTATGCATGTTTACTCAGAAGTAAGCCCCACTATGATCAATGGAACTTAACTTGTAGGATTTGCATAGGATTGCAACCTAAAGCTGCAATCACGTGCTCACTTATCTGGGAATTTCAAACAGCGATGTGGGAGAGTGGGTGGGCCCAACATTGCAATGCTCACCACTTTAAGCAACGGGCACTATGTGCCCCCTGCAGAGTGCCTAGGAAAGTACGTGGTGTACATGGTGCCTAGGAAAGTACGGAGGTGGTACGTTGCCCCAGCCAACTCCGCTCATTCACTAATGCCCCCTAGACACCCCCCAGTCACCCGTTTCATCTGCCACTGATCCTACTGACACTTGATGAGCTGATTTCATGGCAATAAATGCTTTATCATTCTTCAGAAGACCCTGGAAACATAAGCTCAATGTCCTACTTTTATTGAATACCTTTGTCCTTTGAGTTCTCCATTTAAATTTTGAAAACTATGTTACAAATTCAACATTTTGTTCAGTGTTGAACCTACAGGCTTATTTGAACTTTTGTTGTTTAAATAATGGCATTTCTTTCAACATCTCTCTGTAGAAGTACAGTACTACGTATGGTTCAGGGGTAAAATCTCTGCAGAAGGTCAAATAGATTTTATACAATGAGAGTGAAAGATTTGTTAGGGCTTTTCATAACTCTTTCTTCTGCAGCATGTTTAGCAGCATAGATGGAAAGAGCAGTTGTGGTCCTGGGGCTTTTGCCACCTGGGGCTGCCACTCACTTTGCTGCCCCTACCCCGACAGAAATAATTACGGTGATATCATCACATCAGCACAATTACTTCCGGAATCACAACAAGAGTTGCAGCCATTCCCAGCATGATTCCATTCCACTCTGGGCTGTGTCATTCCTCTCTTCCTTTAAAAAAAAAAAAAAAAAAAAAAAGTATCTTAAAAAAAAATATTTAAAAAAAGGATTTGTGCCAAAAGTGGCTGCAGCTCACAAGCGCTCTTGACATGATTCTGGACCGCCCCCTCCTTTCCCTCCCCTTTTTTTTAAAAGAGGAAGAAGGAGGCAGCCCTCACATTGGCACAGTTCTAGACTGCGCTGATCAGAGAGCAACCCCCTTCTTCCCCTTTAAAAAAGGGAGGGAGAAGGAGGGGGTGACCCAGAATAGCTTTTTTAATTTCCCTTTTTTTAAAGGGAAAAAAAGCCGGCGGAGCTGCCAGCTTCCTTCTCTTAAAAAAAAATGATTAAAAACAGGCAGTAGGGGGGGATGAGACTGGCGGTGCCACCCCACCAGCATGGCACCCGGAGCATTTGCCTCCCTTGCTCCCCTAGGTACACAACTGAGAAAGAGTTTCATGCCAGCCCATGAACATGCATGCACACTCCCCAGCACCTATTTCATCTCCAACTACAGTGGTTAGAATTTTGAAAATGCCTTTTTCTTGTAGGTCACCAGAAAAGACAATACTTTCTATGGTCACAAGATTTTTATTTTCAAAGTGATTGGAACTGCCTATCAAGGCAGGAAACAAGCGGAAGTTCTGATCTAGTTAGTTTGACTATAAATCCCTTTGGTACGCTTTTCATAAAACCAGAATCTGTCAAGTAGTTTGACGACTTAGAACCAGATTTTGTGGCTGCAGCATCTAAAGGGCTTTCTCAGCATGAGCCTTTCTACTCACCAGTCAATCCCCTTGCATTCAATGGAGCTTACGCGCAGGAAAGTGTGTCGAACTGCAGCCATTCACATAATCCTATGCATGTCTAATCAGAAATAAACCCCATTGAGATCAATAGGACTGCAGCTTTAAATATTGTGTAACCCTATGCAAGTCTACTCAGAAATAATCCCTGCTGAGTTCATTGGGATATACTCCCAGGTAAATCCCTGGGATTGCAATCCCATAGATTGCAGCCTATGTTAATTAAGTATAGAAGTTCTTTGGGCTTTTTAAAAACCTCCATATAAAAGTGCAGCCCTAGCAATGTAAGAGGCAAAGCATTTTCTGAAGCCTAGTCATCTTTTGTCCTATTAGTTTTTCATAAGTTTCACATTTCAGAAATCCTTTTGTCTCATGAACATCAGAAGGCCCAAAGCATATGGCAGCCATGACTCCTGGAAATGATGCATAGTTCTCCAGATGAAGCATATGTATTACAAATGGTATAGAATATCTCTCTTTCATGTTTTATGGAATAATTTTCTCCTTTGAGTGGGAGGGAGATGGGGAAAAAAATAATCAGTTATGTTTATAGTATAGTTTCAGAAGAACACTGGCACGAATCAAGCTACTGACACCAGTTTCTGAGGCACATATTGTCTTCACCCAAAGACACCTTACCCTGTAAACTCTATGAGAGGATAGAAAAAAGACTTATGGAACAGAGAACGCAACCACATGACCCCTGCCTTTCCCCAACAAAAGGGCAATTTTTGCTTACCCCTGTCTGTCTTGAAACACAAGGCAATAAAAGGGGACAGTTAACACAGACAATAAAAAGGAGAAAGAACACTCTATTATAGGTAGGGCAATGAGTGGAAATGATTAAAAATAAAAATAAAATGTCTATGCACAACAATATGTTTTGAGAATATTTATGTAGCAACTGTCAACATAATAAACTTCTTGAAGTGGTTTACATCATAAAACAGGGCCCGTGATATAGTAGAAATCTATTAAACATCCATGTTCTATTAATTAATAGCACCTCTGAATTCTAAATGTTTTATTATAGTTTCATCTGCACTTTTTCTTGAACAAGGATGTTCCTTGAGGGTCCAATTCTATCCTTTCCCTCTACCAATATAGCCTTGCCAAAATGACTTTGCACTGCATCTCCCCCCCCTTTTTGGGGGGGGGAGACACAGAGGTCTCCTCTGGGTAAGGGAACATTTTTTCCCACACCAAGGGGTAAGCTTCTGAAACCTGGCCGGGCCTAGTCAGATCTGTGCCAGCAAAATCGTTGCCTCAAGTCAGTGTGGGTCTAAGTCAGGTGTTTGGATCCGGGAAGAGGGCTTTGATTCTGCAGTCACCACTGCCACCGAACTCACCACCTTCCTGGACATGATCCGACCCGTTGCCACCCCTGTTGCCTCCCCATTCTGTCAATACTGCCCCCATTCCACCTTCCCACCACCCTTCTCCTGCCTCATCCTGCCTGCCCCACCGACACTCTGGAAATGTATGACTCTGTGCAGCCCGAACAAGTTTCACGACTACCATAAGATAGTCAATACTGATGGAACACTAGTTCCACCAGTGGGACAGCCCAATAGGATTCAGCTATAGTTCTTAGGCCATTTGGGGCAGATAGCTGCTGGATCTCAGGGTTCTCAATGGAAGGGTCTGTAAGAGGTGGTAGAGAAAATGAGTGTAAATAGTCCTTTTCTCAACCCTTTTGTTGCTGCCTTGCCAGATCTACAGTTGCCACAAGTGTCCTCTGCTTGGAGTGTATCACGTGCCCCATAAAGCAGATGTTTCTCTCATCCTGCGTGAATGGTATCAACTGTGATTGAGTCTTGTGTCTTTCAGTGGAATGTAGAATAGGGTGGCTTCTAAACTCACACTCCCAAATGACATTTTAAGGACTTTTCTCCATTAGTTCTATTCTTGCCTTTAACACCCCTTCCACAAACATTAATTTTTAAAAGACTAGTACTGCATGTATATTTGCCAACATATATATTTTTTTTTAATTGCTGCTGACTGTCAACATGGTTGTGTTGTCCATCTTGTCTTCACTTATGGATTCCAGATAGCAGTCATGGTTGTTTTCCATGGATCCCCGATGACAGCAGCAAAGTTACCTTTCCCCACCTTCAGGTGAGCATATGATTTCTGCATGTCAACAAAGACAAGGATACATCACAATAATGAACTGCATATGGCAGTGGCTGGCCATAAAAGCCATCTGGAAATGAGCACATGCCATACAAAGCACAGCTGTTAACCAAGAGAGACCATGGAAAACATTACATCATGCTGCTTTCAAGCACTGAGATATTCTTAAACTGAGCAGGACAGGTCATAGATAGTGACTTGTAAAAATGTGCATGTCAAGAGGCTTCCTTGCATCTTTTGATCTCATGATGCCTCATTCCTTCCTTGATACTTACAAATGCCAGGTGCTCAAGATGGCTCTTCTTCCTGACAGCTGCCACTGCAGGCATTTTCAATGCACAATCTGTTACCGACCCTGAATCATACTGAATTTTAAAGATAGCTGAAGTGTCTATTAGACTGGTGAAATGCCCATCATTATGCTGTGTTAAGTGCATACGTGCAGAAAGATGATAGATTGCAAAGAGTCAGTGAGACATAGGAAAGCTTTTCAGTAGGGTTTGATGCATTGATTCATCCAGAGTTCCCTACCAGTCAGGTGTGCCACACCAGCTGATCTGCCACCTGAAATGTCAGCAGATGTGCTACCTCACCTCCTCCCAAATTCCACTGCTCCCCCACCAGTACCCCACACTCACACACCCACCAGCACTGCAGGTGCTAGACAGTGTGTACACACACTTTTTATTGTTTATTGACCTGCACATTAGCTCTCTGCAATTGCCACTTCCTCTGATTTGGCTGGATCCCTGCTGCCTAGCCAGTAGGAGACCCAGTGGCAGGATCATGAGAACCAGTAGCATGCCCAGAGGGCAGCACAGCACTAAGTTTTGCAGGGCGCCTCAACGGACCCTGTAACCTGCCCCTTCCCCTTGCTGTCAGAGCCATTCCAGACAGCAGGAGCAACACCGCACAATTTAGAGGTGATGCCTCTGCATTGCCCTCACTGCTCAGAATTGCTCCGATGGCAAGGGGGAACAGCAGCTTCCACAGAGCATTGAGGTGCCCTTAGCACTGTGCCCCCCAAGGTATGCTATTTATGAGAACCTCCACCACAGCTATGTCCTCTCATCTCGTCCAGCTACAGTGTCACAATCTCATGGATGGGCTGGCCTTGTTAATATAGGTTGCCACATTTTTACCTCCAGTATAAGGTCTCCAAATACAATGCTTTAATTTACTTCACTGCTATTATAGGAAGAGTGACTGGCAGCTGTTGCTTTATACTGGACAAGGCAAAGGAGACAATGCTAGGAGACAAATTACCTTTTGTTCATGGGGGACTTAGGTCCCAATCTTAAACAATAGAAGCGCCGGCGCTAAGCTCCAGCACCAGCATTAAGTGTCACAAATGTGTCGTTAGGCACACCTGTGGTGGCTGGAGAGGAGGGGCTGTCAGTGCTGGGTTAGCGCCAGTCGGTAGTGTCAGTGCTGCTCAGAAGCCAGCCGGCACTCCAGCAGCACCAACCAGTGGTAAGTAGTATTGGGACAGTGGGAGGTGAGGAGTGGGCAGGACAGGGCAGGGGGATGGCGGGACTGGGGCAGGGGGAGGGGGTGGGAACCTGAACTCCGTGTTGAGCTGGAGGGCCTGACACTGTGTCTCTCAAGTCTGCTCAGGCAAAATAGCCAGCGCAGACTTGAGAAGCCCCATTATGGAGGGAGCCACCAGGAGACCTCTGGTGGCCTTAGCTGTGCCACTGGATGCAGCGGTAACCATTTTGGTAGTACTGCACCCAGCGAAGTGCCTGGGCTGTTAGTGCCTACGGTTTGCTCCATTTCAACTGTGCTGCCAATTCAAGCCCATTTACTTCATTTCGTGCACAATATTTGAATTGTGCCATTCCTTCTTCTAGGATCCCTGAGGCAACTAACAACAATTTATTGATTAATGATTTGAATATATTTGTAGGTTATATTTTAAAAAAATACACATTGTACAAGATGAATACTAGATAAGATGGTAATGCTGCAAAAGCAAGAAATTACATGATAGGATAATAAAGATGGCAAGAACAGATTGGAAACAAAGATAACAGTTTTCCTATTAGAATCTACATGGAGTTGACAAATTGATTATTAAAAGCTGTGGGAAATAAAAAAAAGTATTGAAAGCCTATTGAAAGTCGGCTATTGTGGAAGCCTCATATTTCTACAAGGAAGGAATTTCACAGGTCCAAGACTCCCATGGAGAAGTCCTTGTCCCTGCTGCCCACCACCCAAATCTGAGTAAGTATGGACCAGAGAGCAGAGTCTGTGGTGTGTTCATATGGGTACAGATGCTCTCTAAGGTGACCCGTACCTAGGTCATGTAGGGCTTGAAAGATCATAACAGGTACTTTAAACTGAACCCTGAAATGAACTGGTGATTAGTACATCTGATAAAAAATTGATGTTTTATGTGCAGGCTGCCTCGTCCCCACCAACATCCTAGTGGCTGCATTTAGAACCTGTTGAAGATTCTGAATTATTTTTATACGAAGTCCCATGCAGAGTGCATTACAGTTCTCCAGTTTGGATGTAACCATTGTATGGTAACCAGGACCAGCTCCGATTTCTCTAGGTAGGGACACAGTTGGTGAAACAGACAAAGCTCATGAAAGGCGTTCTCAACAACAGTCATGATCTGGGAATCCAAGATAATGCTGGGTCTAGCAGCACCCGCAGACAATGTATCTCCTTCCTTAGGGGGAGTACAACTACATCAAGAACAGTCTACATACCTCCACCTTAATCAAGGGAATTCCTAACTAAAAGTAACCTCCATTTATTTAGAATAAGTTTGTTCACCCTTATCCAAAACAGAACAGCCTCCAGGCATCAATTCAGCATGAGCCAATGCTAGGGACTTTAGCCCTGCTACTTTGGCCTCTGAAGTTTTAGCCTGCATTTTGTCCTCCCACATTCTTTAACATCTACATCTAAGGAGTGGGAGAGGTCTGCTCAGAGGTTTGAAATGTGAGGTTATCAATATGGGGATGACACCAAACACCACATTTTATATTCTCTGCTTGATGTTAGAGAGTCAGTGAAAGCCCTGAATTGGTGCCTGGGGACAGTTCTGTTGGAATGTGTGGTAAAATAGTGCCATGTGTGCAGAAACACTAGTTGCCACAGTGCCCAAGGGCACTTTCCACATACATTCTACTGAACATGCATATGGTGGTTGACTATGGAGCCTCTCATTGGTGCAGGTGACAAGGCATTAGAGACTACGGCAGTGACTTAACTCTAGGTTGTTCAGAATGAGACCAATTATTTAGTTTTCACTTTGACCTGGTTATGGGACTGAAACACCCTGCTGGATCACCATTGCTGAGAGATAAATGGGGAATAAGACCCCTATTGTTTATCCAGCAGCTTTCAGTGTCATTGGTCATGGTATCCTTCTGGGTCATCTCGCTGAGTTGGCTTGGAGGCCTCCATGCACTCTGTAAGTCAACAATGGAGTCTGATGCTGTAGGATTGTACCTTACATTCCTACACATGCTTTAGAATAGTTGGAAAGCACTTGTGTTTATATACCACATGCAGCCCCAATATGTATTCATTATATGCGTTTAAGACAACTGAAAAGGGCTCACCTTTAGAAAATACTGCTAAGTGAAAGGCTTTCTAAAAAGTATCATTTATTGCACAAATATAAGAGGTGTTTTATTGTCTAAATATGTCTTGTGTGTGCCATAGTTTAACTTTTGTGTAATGATAACTCCACTATTGTATATTTATCATGTTATTGGTTGCCTTGGTTCATTTTAGACAAAAGTAGGGTGGAATGATTGTAATTCAAGATGAATCCTGAGCAAGCACACGCCGTTTTAAGCTGTGCTAGCGTTTGTCAAACTAACACAAACTAACAAAATATCATGCATTTTTGAAACAGATTCAGAGTGGGGCATTGCCTTCAATAGAATATGCAATATGGGTCACAAGTAATGAAAATGTATGCAGAAAGCAACAGGTTGTTTAAATTAATGGCAAACAACAAGAACAGCTAGCAAAGGAAGGCAGAACGGATAGTACTTCCTCTTCATAAAATGAAAATGTAAAATGGGACATAAGAACATAAGAACATAAGAACAGCCCCACTGGATCAGGCCATAGGCCCATCTAGTCCAGCTTCCTGTATCTCACAGCGGCCCACCAAATGCCCCAGGGAGCACACCAGATAACAAGAGACCTCATCCTGGTGCTCTCCCCTACATCTGGCATTCTGACTTAACCCATTCCTAAAATCAGGAGGTTGCGCATACACATCATGGCTTGTACCCCATAATGGATTTTTCCTCCAGAAACTCGTCCAATCCCCTTTTAAAGGCGTCTAGGCTAGACGCCATCACCACATCCTGTGGCAAGGAGTTCCACAGACCGACCACACGCTGAGTAAAGAAATATTTTCTTTTGTCTGTCCTAACCCGCCCAACACTCAATTTTAGTGGATGTCCCCTGGTTCTGGTATTATGTGAGAGTGTAAAGAGCATCTCCCTATCCACTCTGTCCATCCCCTGCATAATTTTGTATGTCTCAATCATGTCCCCCCTCAAGCGTCTCTTTTCTAGGCTGAAGAGGCCCAAACGCCGTAGCCTTTCCTCATAAGGAAGGTGTCCCAGCCCCGTAATCATCTTAGTCGCTCTCTTTTGCACCTTTTCCATTTCCACTATGTCTTTTTTGAGATGCGGCGACCAGAACTGGACACAATACTCCAGGTGTGGCCTTACCATCGATTTGTACAACGGCATTATAATACTAACTGTTTTGTTCTCAATACCCTTCCTAATGATCCCAAGCATAGAATTGGCCTTCTTCACTGCTGCCGCACATTGGGTCGACACTTTCATTGACCTGTCCACCACCACCCCAAGATCTCTCTCCTGATCTGTCACAGACAGCTCAGAACCCATCAGCCTATATCTAAAGTTTTGATTTTTTGCCCCAATGTGCATGACTTTACACTTACTGACATTGAAGCGCATCTGCCATTTTGCTGCCCATTCTGCCAGTCTGGAGAGATCCTTCTGGAGCTCCTCACAATCACTTCTGGTCTTCACCACTCGGAAAAGTTTGGTGTCATCTGCAAACTTAGCCACTTCACTGCTCAACCCTGTCTCCAGGTCATTTATGAAGAGGTTGAAAAGCACCGGTCCCAGGACAGATCCTTGGGGCACACCGCTTTTCACCTCTCTCCATTGTGAAAATTGCCCATTGACACCCACTCTCTGCTTCCTGGCCTCCAACCAGTTCTCAATCCATGAGAGGACCTGTCCTCTAATTCCCTGACTGTGGAGTTTTTTCAGTAGCCTTTGGTGAGGGACCGTGTCAAACGCCTTCTGAAAGTCCAGATATATAATGTCCACGGGTTCTCCCGCATCCACATGCCTGTTGACCTTTTCAAAGAATTCTATAAGGTTTGTGAGGCAAGACTTACCCTTACAGAAGCCATGCTGACTCTCCCTCAGCAAGGCCTGTTCGTCTGGACGTAGAATTCTGTAAGAGAAAAATGTGCTAATGATGCATAGATTGGTAATGAATTCTCCACTGCTGTTTGTAAAGAATTCTCCACCATATCACAGGAACAAAACAGGAGGAGTTCCTATATTATCTGTTATATCACATAAAGTTTTGACATTTTCTCAATATAGGAGTGCCCCTGTATTTGCAGATCTGGCATCTGTGGATACAGTCCCCTCCCCGGCACACTCATTATGTTACATTATTTTTGTTGGTAGTTGCACTGGAAGCGCATGAGTTTCTTGCTTTAAACATGCTGAAACAAAGCAACATGACATGCTGGCAAATAGTCTGCATGTTAGAGGACAATGAACAGGAAGCTTCCTGTTAGTCTCTCTGTAGCATGCAGATAGCTTAGGACCAGGGTATCTGAGGCACTGCTTCATCCCAAATGAGCCGAACCATCCCCATAAGTCAGGGCTTTTCAAACTGGGGCGTCGTGTCAAACTGTGGGCCCTGGCCACTTTCACCTTAAGGGGTGGGGGCAGCCTGGAGGCAGGGAGGAGGCAGCTCAGGGAGCTGCAGGGGCTTGGCTGCACATACCTGAGCCTCCTGCAGCCTCCTGGGCTGCTTTGAAAAGCAAAAACAGAGTGATCCGCTAAAGTGGAAGTGGAGCTCGATCGCTCCATTATCACTTCTGAAGCTGCGGGGAGCCCTGCAGGTGGTCACGCAGGGCTCCCGCACCCCAGGAGGCTGCAGGAGGTTCAGGTACATGCAGCCAAGCCCCTGCAGCCCCATGAGTGGCGCAATTCTGGGGATTGTGCCACTGCCTTCCCCCTGTTGCCTCCCCACTGCCCCCACAAGAACTCAGAGCAGCTCATACTCTCTAGGAGAGTTTGAAAACTGCTGCCATAAGTCATCTGGGAGCTACTATTAGCTGAGACACAGTCAGTGGCAACAGAGGTTAGGGCCTTCTTTGCAGCAGATGCCTCAGATATGGAGCTCATTCCCATTGGGATTATGAACTTCACCCTCCCTGTCTCCTTTCTGGTGTGAGCTAAAAGTCTTCTTGTTTTGTTTTGTCTTTAATGTTTTGTTATGTTTTTTGGATCTGCTCAATTCTCCTGTATACATTAGTGTCTCTGGTTTTATTTATCATGGATTTATTGTGTTTTATGATTGCTTTTTACTGTTGATTTTTATTGTATTTTACTATATTAATGACTACTGTTAGCTGCCTTGAGTACCTTGTGATAAAGGGGGAAAAAACAGGGTATGAATGTTTGCAAATAAATTGTACATACCAGAGTTCTAAAAACTGTGAAACACCATTCACAGTGCAGTTGTGACATTATCTCTAGCTCTTGGCCCAGTTCCTATTTTGTCTGTGCATTATCATTATAGCATCAATTGGCTTACCACAGCTATCCTCACAATCACACTACAGAATCATAATGGTTCCTTCAGGCCTTCAAGTCTAGTGTTGAATATATGCAAACATATACAGTACAATATCTATACCACAGTCTGGTGGCTGTCTGCATAAAGCTGATTTGATTTGTTATAAGCACGTTGGGACAGAAGAGGATTTTTTCTTCTGGTACTGAAATTAATTGCTGAAGACTGTGTTTTTGCCTACTCTGCCAGGATCACCACCTGAAACCTGGAATCAAAGATGCTCACAAACCCATTTTGATGCAGAAAATAGAAGGTACCATGCCCCACCTTGCAGTGTGAGGCCTCCCTGTTATTAATTTGATGGCATTAGTCATCCAGTCATCTGAACTGTTTAACATAGTCCCCAAGCAAAAGCCTTCCTCAGTGAATAAGGTCGGGGAAACATCAGTTTAGGACTTGCAGAGGGAAAATAAGAAAGTACCACATGCCAATGCCAATGCTGTAGTAAGACCAAGGGAGGGGGAGGAAAGTGGGAAGGTTTGGAGATTGAAAGGTGGAAGAGGGAGGGGGTTGAAAAGAGAGATTTCACTTTGATGAGAAGCGATCCCAGGCTGGGAACTAGGAACCAACCAGACAAGGATCAGCAAGGGTTAAGGACTGCAAGCTGAGCATGCTCGGAAGAGTGTGGGGTGGCAGCAGCCACTCTCGCAGCTGAGGAACTCCCATTTCTCCTGCTTTAAAAAAAAGCGCAAACAACGGCCAGAAGATGGGCTCGTATTCTGCCCAGGGGTGTGACTGTATCGCTGTGCGAGGACATCCTGCGCCTCCCCTTTGAGTTCCTGGCACCACCCTAAATAGCCACGCCTCACAGTTTGAATAACACTGTCATAGGTCATCAGAGGGGACCCTATTGGTTGTGCCACCATCAAGAGAGGTCATGGAGATTGCGGCCAGAAACAGCGCCTTCTCTGTGTTGGCGCCTGTGTTATGGGATTTCCTCCCCTTTGAGCTGAGGACAGCTTCTTCTTTAATAACCTTCCAGAGAGGCCTGAAGACATTTTTTATTTAGGAAAGTCTTTGAGTACCTATAATTGCTTCTTTTAGGAGTTTATTCAATGTTTTTTATTGACGTTCATGGTTCTTACTGTCTGCCTCGTTTTATATTGTCTGTTTATTACAGTCTATTTTATAGTTTTAATAGTTTTTATCTGTATGTTATCATTTTTTATTTTATTTTATGTATTTGATTGTGTTAGCTTCCTTGGGTGTCCTTCAGGGAGAAAGGCAGATTAAAAGTCGACTGAATGAATGAATGAATGAATGAATGAATGAATGAACAACCCATTCTTGTTTCCAAACGTACTGGACCAGGTTGGATTACACTTTATCACCCCTCCACCCCCTGTAGCCCCATGCAGTGACAGCCATATGCCATCAGGGGGTACACACATCTTTCCCTCCCCTTCCTTTTGGGTTGCTGCCTCTCTACTATCCTACTGCTAAATATCCTATCTATCCTACTGCTAAACTTACCTACCACACAAATAGGGAGGAGTGAGGGGAGGAGTCAGTGGGTTTTTTTTCTAGCTCCATTTTAACCAAACTGAGCCACACTTTTTTTTTCTTTTAAATGAAATATGTATAAACAGTCTGGTGGAATACAGTCATAAGACTAAGAACTGGGTGACTGTACATGTTATAGGATAGAGAATTAAAGATGCGTATGAGCCTCACATTTGTCTTTTACTGTAGCCCCAAAAGGCAAAAGCCCCATCTTTACTGTAGGCAGATGGGACTTGAGGCCTAGTTTTGCATGCTGAATGTCCCATATTCAATCCCAGACATCTTCTGGTAGAATGAAGAAAGACCCCTTTCTGAAACCCAGTATCACTGCTACTAACCAGCGTGGGAAATGTTTCACTCACTGGACCAATGAGCTGACCCAGGATAAAGCAGCACCCTAGGTACACTGCCCTGAACTCCTCAGAAGAAGGGTGGGACGGTAATGTAACTAGTAAAATGTTTAAGAAAAATAAGATGATCTAATTTTTCATTGTCGAGGGTGGGTGGGTGGGTGGTGGTCACGGAAATCAGAGTACCCCAATATTATACAAATGAGTTTCTCGACACTTTCATGCAGCTGTTTTGCCACCGAAGGTACATAATGCAGTGCAACTGGGCTTGGCTCTCTGAAATTGACTCTACTCAGTACAAAATAGACTGTCAAGCGAGCAGGGCAAATTAACGCTGGCGAGGAACAATGGAGGAATTATTTGTGAAGGCTGAGCAATGGATGGTCTCCCCAAACGTCAGTGCAGTGCTTTCTTTGAAGAGCCCTGCCCTTTCTAGCTTGCTGTGAAGCCAAATATCTTGTGTATTGTGCAAGAACAAGAACAACTAGAAATAGCTGCCCTTTTTCCTTTTTTTTTTTTTAATCTGTGGGGTCTTTTGTTCCCTTCAGTTTCAAAGAAAAGTAAAATACCTGACCATCTTAATATTTGTCCTTGTTCCAGTGTTTCAAGGGCTGTGTAGAAACAGGAGGATATATTCAGACAAAATATGGAGACCGTTTTGCAAAGGCCACAGCACTCGCTAAATCCCAGAGGCTTTCAAATCTGAAAAAACTGCAATGTTCATATTCAGCAACCACAATTCAGAAAGTTGATCTGTGGTTGGACGCTACACTCCTGAACCTGCTTAGGCATGTTTTCTTGCTGTTGCCTTCCCATGCCCATTAATAATGTTCTATAAACAATGATACTAATAATAATGGTTACACCTACGCCAAAGGCAATACCGCAAGCATATAGAAACAGCTATGAGACTGCAGCCAAATGGGCATGTTCTGTATTTTAGATGACAGCATTTTAAAGATGGGTATTCTATTTCTGCTCAAAAGCAAACACGGACATATATGAGAGAAAGGAACCCTTCCTTCACCTGATCCAAGAATTACACTGAAATATACGTAGACATAAACTAAGACTACAATATTGTATCAAACAGATAGACAATGACAAGTTGCAATAGCTGAGCCTGTCCGAAGCAGTGCAGGCTTTGCACTAACAGCTGAGCAACTGTTAGGTCACATGTTTGCCAACCTAGCCAGGGCCTTAGCCTGCAAAGAGAGAAAGTCTTTGTTCTGAGCTGCCTGCTCTTTCAGAGGAACCCGCAAAGGGGGTTGCCAAACCACAATTAGAGGCTCGCGTTAATGAACTCCCTTTAGTTCCCAAGGAATCTTCTGTCCCACTGACATCTCTGCACGTGCTGGAAGGCTGATCCATGATGGTTCCTCCATTTCTCAGAGATGCCTATGGAGAATCATTTGGGAGGGCAACTCCCTTTTACCTTATGATTTGGACCATGTTCAATTACTTCTCAAGACCCCACAGATCCTTGGTCCTGTATGTGGTTTGGTTCCTGTTCAGAGAAGCCTGTATATGTATGACCTGATTACATGTAATTTGCTAATCTGCCCTATACTACTGGGGAGAAGCAACCTGGCTGAAATGGGGACAAGCACAGTAGTTCCAGCATGCCCGTGGCATTGATGGGAGTGATGGTGTTTGGCACATATCCCTCTGTTAGAAAAGAAAAGAAAAAGAAATTGAAGAAGTGGTCGCTTCATTTAATTTCTGCCAGCACTGGAGTTGTGAGATTTGAAGTTGCTGTCTTACATTCAAACTGCATGTTACTGATTTGACAATAGGTTAACCCATTTTTGCCCAGCTCACAGGTGTACACATTTGGTACCTATTGGTATATGCAATGTTGGGCAGAAATGGCTTAAACAATGCAATCTGGTCTTTCTTTTACTTTTGTTTAGCAGTAGCACAGAGTTGCAGATCAGATCAGGACGTGGTACAGAAATAGAGAAGATTTAACCCTTTATCTCTGTGCCATTCCCCCTTCAAGCATCAGCAAGAGGGGCTAGTTAATCCTTAAAGTGATATTGTAACAACAGGCACTGTAAGGGGTTAAAGAAACACTTCAAGGGCATGACTTGCAGCTGGTAAATGGTGTGGAGGTAAAAAGTTAAAAATGCCCTCAGCTTCTCTACCATGGCCCTGATCAAACCTGTGGTCTTGCATTGTTCCTACACACAAAATATAAAGGAGACCTTGAAGTGTCTTAATTTCTTAAAGCCATTTCTGCCCAATGTTGCATATATGCAGTGGAGACCAAATGTGTACACCTGTGGGCTGGGCAAAAATGGGTTAATTAGTTACATTTACATTCTCATGTCAGTGGATTCAAGGTGGCTGTGACACAGCAAACATGCAATCCAGATCGGATTGGTAGACAGGGAAGCTTGTCCATTTAGCCAGCAAGAGCTAAGACCCAAAGCAAAAAGTTGTGCAGAACTGGTGTTGAACTAGCCACATCCAGGCAGCAACTGAAGGGGCTTCTATCTGGCCCATCCGCCTCACCATTGCCTGGTGCATCATGGACCTTCCCTGGACATGTGTATGTCAAAGGCCTTACCTCAGAAATTAAGATTTTCTAACAACCAATGGGAGCTGTGACAAAATGTGTCTTCCCAACCTCAACGTCCAGTGGTCTCAAGCGTATCCATTCCCTTTGTTTCCGCACTGTCCAATGAACACTCGAGACAGCAGATATGGGAGAAAGGGCCACTTTATTTCACATTAGCAAGAGAAGAGGAGGCTGAGACCTGCAGCATCCGAGGCAGCGAAAGCCCCTGTGGTGCGGGGCAGGACCTCTGGGCGGTACCAGAAACCTCTGCCCCCAGGCGGGCATGCACCCGACTCCAAATCGCGCCCCACTGCTGGGCAGCACGTCTCATCCATGTCTGTCCCTTAAGGGGAAGGCAGCCGGACTGCGGACTGTGCCACCTCGAGCCACTGAGCCTCTGAGGCGTGCCCCACAGTCCCAGCCAGGGCCCCGTCTACGTCCTCGTGCCGCCGAGCCCCTGAGGACTGAAATAGAGTTCCACCCTGCCTATGCCACCTGAAGGTGCATGCCCATAGTCCCATTCACACCTCCTGCGCCCTTTAAAAGGCCCACCATAGCTGCCAGACCCAGCCCCCTTCCACTACCCATTGGGGAGGGACTCTCGTGTCCCAGGCCAGGCCAAACAAACTCCAATCGCCTTTTTAATTGGGCGATCGGGATTGCCTGTTTCTCCTCCTCTCCCCTGTTCTCCTTTTCCCAACTGACAACTCATCATTCCAAGACTCCTGGGAGCTCCTCAGCATGTGCAGTTCACATCAGGCTGTTTTTGTTTTCCCTTTGCTTTTTTTGTATACCAGAATTTACAAACTTACCTAATTTTGCATATCTAATGAGTTTCCTGGATATGTAGAAACCATTACTGTGTTAGTGGATAGCTCCATTTTGTCTGCAATTAGATAGGCTCGCAGATATCTAAGTTAGTATAAAGGTAACAGAGATTTAATCTGTTTCCACAGTGCAATCAAGTACCAAAGGATTTGGGCCTTTTCAGACCTTGTCAGGAGGTACAGCAAGATAACCGAGTGTTCTGACATCCAAAGTCTTATAATTTTTCTCACTAATTTGAGAAGTGTTCTGACTCCCAAGTACTTCCATTTCATTTTTTCAGCTAACTATATCTTTAAATTTAATTTGCAAGTAGAAGCACCCTGGAGGAAAGGCTTGAGTAGCTCAGGGCCTTACACCTGCCAGCCTCACCCTTTCCATTCACAGAAGAACTCGCACATGACAAAGGAAAACTAGTCAAGTAGGTTATTGCCAAATGAGGAATTCAAATAATGATTGACTTTTGCCAGTGAAGTGTTTACCTATTGAAGTGCTTTGGAGAGACATAAATCTTTCACCCCCAACTTGGTCATTACCTGGTATGGCAAACATTTACATCTGCTAAAGTTTCCTTGTTTAAAATAGTTTTGGTTATCCTGCCCTTTGTAAATCCTGGTCCCTAGAAGCAAGTGCTCTTCGGATTAATGAGAAAGATAGAATGAAGTATGGAGTGAAATGGTCTTCCACATATAATTTAAAATCTGCAGCTGTACACTTAAGAATGCTCAATTATTTTCTGTGAAATGTTGATTTTTTTAAAATCAAAATGTGTTCAGCTTTTCTTGGAACTCCTCTGATGCTTGTTTTTCACCTAAGGAACCTCAAAATTAATTTTGAATTTCAGGGGCTACCCTTATCCTGGTCTAAGGACGACTGCAATGCTGAGAGTGAATCCCACTGAACACAGTGTGACCTAGTTCCATCTAAACAGGAATACAATCAGAGAGCACTTCAGGCATTGCATGATGAAGTGTGCAGTTTTGCCTCTGAAATCATTAGGTGGTGAGAAAGCTGGTGAAGAGAATGCCTGACAGATCATTTTGAGCCCTGTACTCAGAGAGGAGGTTAACATGTTAACCATCCCTTAATTGCCCCTTATTACCTCCTGCGCACGGGAGATCTCAGATATAGGCCCCAAATGCTTGCTATCAGATAGGCAATTAAGAGAAGTGCTTATTTATTATATACACATATAGGCTGTGAAGTTTTGTATGTTAATAAGACATTCCTGGTTAATCACAGAAGCATCTCAGAGTGGCCTTTTGCTCTTGCATCCTAATTAGTAAGTAGGAGGAAACTGAGGAAACTCCTGTGTTAAAACACAGGCATGCCAACATTTCACTGACAAAATTAGGAGGGCACAAATGTGGCATCCTAGTTTTTACAGGCAAAAACCCTCTCCCCCAATATATTGTTGACAACTCAACAACCCCTTTGGTATGCTTTATTTATTTACCCTGTCTGCAGTTGTTTGCCTTCCACTCATTTAAAAGCCAGGAGGATGCAGGTTTGCTTGGCCAAAGAAGTACTAGGAAGACATAATCGTCCTATGATACATTTGCAGTAGTTCAAAAATACATCTCAATCATTGCAATGCGTGACCACAGGGGTTGCACACCCTATGGTGCCTTAGTGATCATGCGCATGCCTTGTCACTAGAGGCAATACAGCTGCAGCTCTTCAGTACAAGATGTAACTTCTACCTAGGAAGGGCATTGAATCAAGATTCTTCTGATGGGACAAGCATTTCTGATTTGACTGCTATGCTATTTGTATTTTTGTGATGAATTTTCTTTTTAACTTGTTATGTATTGACTGTGCTTGCTTTTCTTCCTTTTTTTTTACACTGCATTTTATACTAAGGAAGTATTTGTGTCCACACCCAAAATCCAATCCAGAGGCATGGTTATAGTGAGTGTTGCTTTTTATTGAACAGTTCCTCAGGGCTGTGGGGCCCAGGTACAGCTGGGAATGAAACTTTGGAAAATTGCCCGCTTCACCCACTCAGAGTTATGGGGCTAAAGCAGGGGTGATACAGCCACCTGTGTTCCTCAACACAGCCATCTGTGTGGTTTTGAGAAGTTTGTTGATCTCAGAATCTGGGTGAGTCACCTGAAAAGGGGAGGGCAGTCTTTACAGTGCTGAGAATGTCATTGTCTCCTGGGTTATACCTTCACTATCACAAATTACAGCATTTCACATTGCACGGTCTCTGTTTAATTAGTAAAGTTGTGGCCCAAGTTAAATACAATATAGTTGTTCTGACATGGTTAAAGGAGCTCATTCCTGGTTTGAGATGGGTATCTATAGAGCAGGGGTATCCAAACTTTTTGGCAGGAGGACCACATCATCTCTTAGATACTATGTTTACATTTCAAATTTGAATAAATTTACATTAATGAATATATAAGAGGTGGAACTTATATGAATGAATGAAGGTCTTGCAATAGCTCAAGGCCTATAAAGCATAAAGCAAGGTCAGCCTTTCCTTTGCTGCTGCTGCAGCTGCATCACAGACATGAAACAGCAAGCAGTGGAGGGAGCCCTTGTCCCACAGCTCACGTGAGAGGTAGAACAGTTGTCCTCATGCTGAGAACAGTTGTGTTGGGCCAGAGTAGGCTCCAGCAAGTCGAGTTCGAGAACCTTTATTGGCATAAAACCCAGCAAGTCTCTGAAGGACCAGGGGCTCCCTGCAGACCAGATTGAGGGTCCCCGAGGGCCGCAAGTTGCCCCCAGGCCGGGGTTTGGGCACCCCTGCTATAGAGTGGAAAAACAATAATTTTTTACTCTATGGAGGGTGCTGCAATTAACTCTTGATTTGCTCTAGAGGCTGGACCCTCAATTAACCTTTATTAGATTTGGTCATTGAATTGGTGAGTACACATAGGGTTGGAGACTCTTCTTCTGTGTCAATAATGACTTTATTCTAAGAAAAGTTGCAGGATGTGGGTGTTTTTTTTGGTTTTCTTTTTAAAAATAGGTTCATATTTGCAATGCAAGCAAACTGGTCACTGAATTTTCCAAAATGAAATGGAAAAAGGCAAGGCTTCTGTTAAGCCAGCCAGTCAGAATGGACAGGATGTTTGCTTTGATGGGCCAAGGTTGAGGCCTGTGGGACCTGAGTTCTCTTGCTGCCAGCCCAATTCAAATGCTGTGAGACTGGCCTCGATCATGAAGGCAAGTACCCAGCGCCAGTGGAATGAAGCACTGCTACCCAACAAGCTTCTCAATTACATTTTGTTGACATAGTTGTTTGTGTGTCAGACATACAAACATATACGTCAACAAAATGTAAATGAAAAGCATGTCGGGCAACAGTGCTTCATTCCATTCTGTTGAGGGAAAACTCAGCTGAAATAGTATAAGGATGCAAAATATGTTTGAAAGCCACAAAAGTCATCAAAATAATATCGTTTTTATTCCCAATAAGCTCAGAAGTTATTCCAACCTCTTCTGGTAAAGGTTCACTGCTGACACATGTCTTTTGAACTTCCATTTAGAAACATGTGTCAACTCTTAACAGAGCTTTGACATTCCAAAAGCAATAAGTTGGCCTATCGTGCAGAAAAGCCTGCTGAAACCACACAAACTATTTTGTAGACTCCAGGCGCTGAACAGTAAAGGAAAGCATGAACCAAATCAATTAAAAAGAAATATAGCACACTTTAAAATGGTACCCGACACATCTGTCCACTGCCTCAAAAGCCACCCAAAGTGAAAAAAATTCTTCCAGTGTTCCAAAAGATACTTATGCTTTTGTGTGTATTCCAAAGGGTGTTCTCTTAAATGCTTCTCTACGTGCATTTGATGTCCTGGTTTGGTGCGCTGATTGTATTATGAGAAGGGTATTCCATTTATCTATGACACATTTATCTGTATAGGCATCCCCTCATACCCACAAATCCTGTATCCATGGTTTCAGTTACTGGTTGGCTGGTTGGCAACCTTCAGTCTCGGAAGACTATGGTATAAGCCTACAGCACCCGATATTCGCAAGCAGTCTCCCATCCAAGTACTGACCCTGCTTAGCTTCCAAGATCAGACAAGATCAGGCATGTGCAGGGTAACAGTTATCTGTGGTTCAAAAATCCCCCCAATGCGCCCCATCATGCAAATTACTTATCTGTGTTTGTGTTTGTTACTTTCCTGGGTCTCACTGGGTCCTTGCTGGAAGCAGGAAACACTCACAGGGCACTCTCAGAAAGTGAGAGGACTGTAAAGAATGTGCTGCTTATCATAGAATTCAAAGAGCCATGAGCATATTATTGTAGGAGTATCATTTGCTCCTGGTTACCTGCCACCATTACAAGAAAAAAAAAAATCACAACGGAACAGAGAGCATTTTGTCATGTGCCTGTGGAATGAAATCTGAAATTCTAAAATAAATTCCTATAACTCAAGCAAGCACAAAACACGCTGGTTTCAGGGAAGAACTTCCCAGCTGCCCAAAAGGACAATCACTCATGCTCCTTCATGTATTACTAATTTCATTCATGGGAATACTCCTCTGAGTAATTTCAATCATGGCAGACTTAATCTTAGAAGGATATTTCAGTGTGCATCTTCATCATCACCATTGCTAAAAGGAGTGTCTTCCAGAAAGTGAAATACTCTATTTTAATGACCCCTAATGAAAACTGGAGATATTAAATCCAGTATTCATATATATTCTGCTTACATATCTATTTTGCTCACATTCATTGTTGCTTTTTCCAAATGCTGTCCCAGTTCCAAACATTTCTGTGAATTTAATGAGCTACACTTTTGCAGAGTGGACATGACAGAATTTTCAACCAGTATTTGAAAATAAGTGTGGTGTAGTGTAGCAGAGGGTTGTCTGCAGAGACTTACTCAGATACCTATGCAGACTTCTGATGACAGCTTATGCTAAAATACATGTATTAGTCTTCCAGGTGCCACATGATTATCTGCTGTTTTTGCCACAACAGACTAAAACAACCATCATTCTTGGAAGCTTTTTGAACCTGAATCCCACCAGGGCAAATCACTCTCTTTCAGCATAAACTACCTGGAAGGGATATTGTGGGGATGAAATAGGGTGGCCTAAGGTACGCTATTCTGAGCTCCTTGGTGGAGAAAAAGAGCTAGATATGTTATTGTTCATGTTCTCACTTGAACCATGAGGATGATAGTGCATTTGTTGCTATATTGCTGTTTTATTGTGAAAATTAGTAAAATAATGAATGTCAACTCATCTTCAGCATGAAAAGCTCTAGGTCAGTGTTCCTCAAACTGGGTCGGGACGCACTAGGTGGGTCATGAGGCAATTTCAGGTGGGTCCCCATTCATTTCAATATTTTATTTTGAATCTGTTAGACTTGCTGCTACCATATCACAAAGGACTGCATTTGAGGAAATGTTACAGATCTCTACTTTTAACATACTACTATGTGTGTGTGTGTGTGTGTGTGTGTATATATATATATATATATATATATATATATATATAAACAATGATAGTCAATGGAGCTTACTCCTGGGTAAGTGTGGAGAAGATTGCAGCCTATGATTGTTAAAAAAATTTCCTGTTTAATGATGTCACTTCCGTTCATGACATCACTTCCAGGTTAATGACATCACTTCCAGTGGGTCCTGAGCAGATGGTCATTCTAAAAAGTGGGTCCCAGTGCTAAAAAGTTTGAGAACCACTGCTCTAAGTAAACAGGCCACGCTGTTAGAATAACGAAAGGTTATGTATTGCGTTCTTTTGAGCACAATTTTTTTTTGAGGTTTTCATGAAGCTATGTAGCAACTTACCCAGAAGAGTGAAAGTAGCATAATGAGGACCCATTTGGGGTGTGGGAAAACAATTACAGTTGTTAATTACTGTATTCATTCCAGCATCTTAATCTAATATTGTGTGCAGTGTTCTATATAGATAATATCACTAACTAGCTGAGGGATGTATTGGGAGGAAGATCAAAGTAGAGATTTTCACGATTGCAGCAACTGCCTTGCAGGTATCTTGATATCTCTGACGAATTAACATGTTGGGAAAAAGACATGGTTCATTATCTGATATTTCCATAATAATTTGAAGGGTTCTGAATTCAAATAACCTTTTTTTTTTTTTCCTCATCCTGTTTCCAGCATAACTTCCTGACCCCTTTCCCAATTCTACTGTTGCCTTCTGTTTATATAACTTTGCTTGATGAACTGAAAAATTGCCGTGTTCTCCTAACACCAAACATGGGTCTGTCTGACTATGGATATAGAGGTGTTTTTTTTTGGGGGGGGGGGGAATAAGAGAGAAAAACGGGCTGCCAATAAAAGGTTTTTCCCGCACATGTAAATTTCAATTGGACGGACATGATTTGAATTGGACGGACACCATTTCACATGCTCCTCATATGCTATGCCAGAAAAAATGGCCACCTCACATATTCTCCTTAATGTGTAGTTCAAGCCAGAGAGAGCCTATTTCACAGAGCACTCAAGTATGTTCCTTTTTTGTTCACAAGAGAAGCAATGGGCCATGAAAAATCAGTGTTCCAGTGTTCTACGCCCTGAACAACAAACTCTATTCAACCTCCCCCCCCCCCCCGAGCAATCAGTGCTACTGCTTCACATATTACTAATTTCTTGTATTGGATTACTCCTGAGTAATTTCAGTAAGAGCAACCTTAATAGCCAAGCCCTCCACTAATTAGAAAAGAGGAACTTTCTTAAGCCGTAGATCTTACAGACAGCAGACAATAGCAGGTGACCCCATTCATTCCAGCAAAGCTTGTTTCCCGGTGACTGTTTGCTGGTGGCGTTTGCTTGTGTCTGTCTTGTTCTAGTTCTCAGATAGGGAGCCCGTCTGGGACAGGAAACCATTTCCTTATTCCTTTTGCAATATAAACTGCTTTGTGAATCTTTTTGTGTTTTTAATGAAAAGCAGTAAATATTGTTATTTTGTTGAAAATTAGTACATAATTATTATGATGTATATATAGTCATGTATATTATATGTGTGTACATTATGACTGCACACCACACTGTAACTTTTCTCAGGTTGTCTGTTGAACTAAGAACATGAAATACTTCCGTTGCAAACATGCCCCCAGCATTTCTGCCATTTTATGTCCTTGGACCCTGGCTTGGCTCGTTGCCTACATCCTGATGATTTGTACCTCCAGCCTTGCTATTTGCATACCATCCTGTTCATTTTCCTATCCTTATTCCTTTGCTTTATTGCGTGCTCTCTTTCCTGTTCAACCCAACTCTTTGCTGTTGTGAGCCCAGGCGACTGTTTTTCATCTTAGAGGAGTGAATTATGTACTGGTCATTAAAAGCTGCTGTCTCTTTGGACATGTCCAGTATTTATTTGTCCTCTGCATCAAAGATAACATCGCAGGTCCACATTCCTAATCATCTTTTTAATGTGGGTTATGAGTCTTAAGACCATGAGTCAAGTGCCAAGATGTATCGTCTCCATGATTATTGATGGAGCCCAGAGACGATAATTATAGTGTCGTAAAGCCATGCGTGTTGGAATCCTGCCATCTTGAAGGTTCTCTTGAATGCTAAATAATATGCATCAGCATTTTGCATTCAAAGTATTTGGGGGGGGGGATTAATGCAAAATTAAAAAGCTGTCTAAATTGTAATAACTTGAGTCTTAATGTACCTCTAGGAGTTAGAAGGAGCACAGTAATAAACTTTACAGGAGTGTTTAATTACAGTATTTTAGATAGAGTATTACATTTGGGATCCTCACATTTCAGGGGCTTTGAATGATGCATTGGGATAGGGGATGTAGCTTAGCACATGCTTTGCTTGCAGAAGGTGACGGGTCCAACCCCAACATCTCTGATAGAGCTGGGAAAAACCCTTCTTTGAAAAACTGCTGAGTCACTTCTAGCGAGTGCAGATAATTCTGCGTTGGACCAATTTTATCAGTAGTAGTGGTTCTCATATTCTTCAACCCTATGAAACAGGTTCAGCCAAGTTATGACCTTCCCATTCCCCATGTTGTTTGTGTTGTTGCTGCTGCTGACACGCTTGTTTAGAATATAAGCCTGTGGGCAAGGCCATGTCTATTTTGATTTTTGTAAAGGACTCTGCAGGGTGTAACTAATTGACAAAGAATAAATGGTAACAATTAACTTCGTTTATGACCCACCTTCTAAGCTGTAATGTAAAATCTAACAGATGTTTGGCTCCATCTCCAAGTCTCAGCAGAACATATGTGTCCTTTGCAGAAGGCAAGCAGCACCTGCATAATGGCCAATATCTAATTCTGAGCTAAGTCCAACAGTTTAGTCATTACTTACTTTCTCTTTAGATTTAAATGCTGTCCTCTTGCACTAACCTTCATTTAACCCTGCTTCTGGTTGTAGTTCATTAGGGCAATTCAGTGAGATAAGTAAATAGTAGCCCAGTCCTAACATCCTGTGTGGCGATGTAGTGGCACCAACGTGGCATCTAAAGGGCAATTTCAGACCCTGGAGACCTCCTCAGGGTAAAGGAATTTCATTCCCTTGCCTCAGGCTAAGCCCATCTGGGTCTACTTGGCTAGCTGGTGCAACTCCGTGTGGGCCCAGTTTGGGGTATCAAGGCTGAGAAAGAGATTAGGATTTGGTGGATGTTACTGCTGCAGAACCTGCACCCATCCCGATCCCAATCCACTCTGTTCCCCACCTCGTTCCATCCATCCTTGCCTCTCTTCCATCCCCTGCAGCAGCAGCCAGGCCATGTGCTTTCATGTATCACCTTTTCAGATAGCCAGAAAGTGCCCTGCAATGATGGAATGCTCATTCTGAAGGTACATGGTGCCCATTGGTTTGGGCCATGAGTTTAGTATTCTTTTAAATAAAAATTATTTTTGTGGGAAATAATCTGACGACGTTAAGAATCACTTACTACTCATACTATTGACCTGGTTCTTTGTAATGTATCAGGTTGCTATATGAAATAGTTAGGGCAGCATCCAGTTCTTGGCAAGTGTGGCAGAGTTGTCTACCAAACATGTTTCGATATTTTGCCAACACTGAGTGGAGGATGCCAGGATTTAGTTCTGGAACCATGTATAGTCCTGTTACATCTTCTTCCTCTTCCCAGTCCCTGAATTAAACTTCTAACAACCCAGTTCTATGCTGTTCGTCCACCCTGCAGTACTGCAGTGCTGAAATGGCCACCACTGTAGCCTGCAGGGCAAGACAAGCAGTCGGAAGTCTCCTCAGGGTAAGGGAACATTGGTTTCTTTGTCCTGTGTAGCATCCCCTTTGCCTCTATGGCAGGGCCTAGGAGAGGGGGGTAAAGGGGGTAATTTGTACCTGGGCCCAGGGTCAAAAGGGGGACCCAGGAGACAAAGGAGGGGGCCCAGAAATTTCCTGGGTTATTACAATTTCCTCTCCACTCAGAGTTGTTGCCCACATGGGATGCTGGTGACACTACCAACCCATATGGGTTGGTAGACCTGGGCTCCAAAGTCTTTTCCAGCTGTCTCTACCCTCCCCCCACCTTGTTTTGCCCCTCCCTGTCCCTATTCTGCTTGCCCATCACCACTTTGCAAAGGGACCCAAAAGAAACTTTGTACCCCCTGATAAAATTCTTCTCAGAGGCCCTGCCATATGGGTCTATTCAAATCTCCATCAGCAAAATTGCTTGTGCAGATCTGAGTAGCCCATGCAGGTTTTTCAGGCAAGAGGGGATAGGTTCTGGCAGCAGCCTCTGCCATTGTCCCCACCCCCTCCCAGGCCTGAACCACCCCGGGCCACCATCCTTCCCACTCGGTTTGCCTTCCCCTGCCCTTCCCCTGCCCAGAAATGCCCATCACCCAGTGGGCAACTTACAGGCACACGTTCCTCTTGCATGTCCCACCAGCATTGATGCCCAGTGCCCACTGGCACTGGCCTCTTCCCCCGCACCTCTGCCCTCCTGGCCACTGCAACAAGCCTTATAGTACATTTGCAATGGTCATTGCTGGGGCAACAGTGCGGGGTTGCTGGTGCTGTCCTGGTGGAGGATCAGGCCCTAAATGTCATAGCGACAGTCAGTGAGGCAGCTCTAATGGATGTTTCTGCCCTGAAACAATTTCTCAGTGCTGGACCACATTATGAGGTCCATGTAGCTCCTAGTCCTGCAGCTGCCATTCAGAAGAACCTGAGAGTTAATAATCATTACAAAAAATATAAATTGATAGAAATGGAATACTGTTACCCTGCATGTGCCCGATCTAGTCTGATCTTGGAAGCTAAGCAGGGTCAGGCCTGGTTAGTACTTGGATGGGAGACCACTTGGGAATACCGAGTGCTGTAGGCTTATACCATAGTCTTTCGAGACTGAAGGTTGCCAACCAGAATACTGTATATTATTATTCAATTTTCGCACAGTCATGTTGTTTTGGACTGGATTTTTGTATATATCTATCTATCAAGTCCTTCCCCAAGGGCCTAGGATAGGCAGCTATTTTTGTTTTTATATTGTTACGTTACAAATATCACCACAGTATATGTGCTGTTCCTACTAACACGGCCTTTTGTAATTGTCTGATGGTGCTTGTGCTCATTCCAATAGTGTCCAAGTGCTTTTCCAGGTGTTTCGGGATAGCACCCAAGGCCCCTATGACTATTGGGATTACTCTAGCTTTTTTGTGCTAGTCTTTCAATTTCTATTTGTAGATCTTAATACTTGGTGATTTTCTCCAGTTCTTTATCTTGTATTCTACTGTCACCAGGTACTGAAAGTCTATTATCCAGACTTTCTTATCCTTCTTGTTGATGATGGTTATGGTTGGTGTGTTGTTTGGCAGATGTTTGCCGGTTTGTATTCTAAAATCCCAGAGCACTTTAACTTCTTCCATCTCTACCACTTTTTTTAGTTTTGTGGTTTCACCAGTTGTTACAAAGCTTCCTTGGTGACCTTGGGCCAGTCACTTTCTCTCAGCTTCACCTACCTCACAAGGTTGTTGTGAGGAAAAGGAGAGGAGCAGCTGTGTACACCGCCCTGAGCTCTGTGGAAGAAGGGCGGTATAAAAATGTGAAAAATAAATAATAAAATAATACTTGCAGGCAGTTTATACTTTTTACACAAGTTCCTATTATTATTATTATTATTATTATTATTATTATTATTACTTTTATTTTCTGAATAGTTTTAAAACGCTAATAATAATAACAACATATAAAATCGTATGGACAATATGTCAAATAACAGCATGAGAAAAAGATAAGGATTTTCTTTTCCTCTTAATTTGAGACAACTTTCTTAAGCATGTGATTACATTTTTCTTTTTTGTGTTTTGTAGCAACAGAAAATGGTTCAAGTTAATTTTTTTTCTGCTTGAAAATTCTATTCACTTCTTTAGTCTACAAAACTAACAAGTCAAAAGCGTTCTAGAAAATAAAAATGCTTTTGTAGGTAATGAAATACCTCCAAGTAACTTTGAAAGAGAATGATGCATCTGGAATTATAGGTTGTCTTCATCACAAGGAAGAAACAGTTCAAGTAGCAAAAACCTTAGTAGAAATCACTTTCATTCTGATGCCAATGTACTTGTGTGAAAAGTATGTTCAATTCACTTTCATCAAAGTGACATAGCCACAACATTCTAACAACTCTTTCAGAGAGCCATTAGAATATTCCCCCCAAACTCAAACTATTTATTTTTGTTGCTTGGGCACAAAACATCTTACAGCTTTTGATATTTATGGCAACAGTTTTATTTTATTGTGTTACAGCCCAATCCTAACTAGGAACTGTAACACAGTTCCACTGTCGTAAATGGCCAGATTGCATGCAGCGCACTGCCAGAAATCATTTTGAGTCTACTGCCACAAATAGAAGCTAAAAGCCTCAGGCCTACCATCACAGCTGACTACCTATGGCAGTGGGGGCAGGGAACAGCTGGGGTGGGCAGAATGAGGCAAGGAAAGGGGATGGGCACAAGGCAGAATGGGAGAGAGAGAGAGAGCCAGATCTTGGTGGCACCAGTGTGCACTGAGACCTAATCCTGTTCCTTGTCCCTTTCTCTTTTCCTTACTCGCTTCAATCTTGCAGCAAAGATCTGGCGTAGATCCAAGGAAACTCATTGGGGCAGTGGAGGCTTGCCCCAGGGTAAGGGAACAAAAGTTCAAGGAGACCTCCAAAACTGCCTTCCCTGCAGGATACAGCATGGCTGCATTGGTAGGGAGAGATTTAGTTAGGCTGGGCCTTAGTCAGTTTGCCCAGAGGTTGACAAAAGTCTGAAGAAACACCTCAACATCTCACAATTCACTCCCATAGGCCCTGTGGTGGCAGTGTGATTGAGCTGCTGGTGGAAATGACCAATGGCTCAATGCATGACCAGAACCACTCAGGCACTGCTGGCCAGGACTCATACCCCCCAAGGGCCCTACTATGAAATGACCCTCCCCCAAACTCCTGTGGCACACTGAAGATCACTTGCGGCACACCAATGTGCTGTGGAACACTGGTTGAAAAATCACTGCCATAGTCCCTGGGGAGATAAGTCACATGAGGAAGCTGCTGCAGCCACAGAGTCACCACATTTTCTTTTTCAGCTTTTCTTTTTCTTTCACCGCAGGCTGTGACAGTGAAGCAGAGTGGGATAGCCATGAGTCCAGCTGAAGCAACTTTGCACATGCCCCACACCTTCTTTTCCAACTTGCTTCACTGTCTGTGCGATCAGGTGTCACACAAAGGAGGCTAACTGAAGCAGGGGCAGATAGTATTCTGGCAAAGCGCATGAGTGTGCACATGTGCCGGGGATTTCAAAATCTCTTTCCACCACATCAATGAAAGATAGGATGCAAAGTATTTATTTATTTTAAGAAATGTATATCCCACCTTTCCCATGCCAAAGCAAATGCCCAAGGTGACTAACAAAACTTCTAAACAGGTACAAAGTTTAGAAACAGGTAAAAACATCAAATAAGGCGTCAAAAATAATTAAATTTTCACAATACATAGTGGAATATACAAAAACCAACAATTAAAGTAAGTCCAGGGAGGCAGTCAAGTCACAGTAATATTACTAGAGGCCAGGGCCTCTGAGAGGAATTTTGTCAGGGGGTACAAAGTTTCTTTGGGGCCCCTTTGCAGAGGGGGAGGGTTGAAACAGTGGTGAGGGTGGTGATAGGCAAGCAGGGTGGGGCAGAGAGGGGCAAAACAGGATAGGGGGAGAGTGGAGACAACTGGAAAAGTCTTCTGAACCCTGGTCTACCCACCCATGTGGCATCAGCAGATACAGTAATACGGAACACCAAACACATTCCTAAGCAAACATGGCTTACCAATAGCTGCAGCTGCATGCTTGTGGTAGTGTCCCCAGCCACGGCCTAGGAGAAGGGGTCAAGGGGGTAATTTGTACCTGGGCCCAGGGTCGGAAAGGGGGCCCAGGAGTCAAAGGAAGCCCAGAAAGTTCCTGGGATCTTACATTTCCCTGTCTCACCTGAATTTGCTGCCTGTGCATGATTCTGAAGGCACTTCTGCAGGCATGCAGTGGCAACTGCAGCTACAAGCCATACGCACTGGACCCAGGAATACATCCATGCCCCTCCTTAACACAGTGTCAGATCTGGGAAGGAACAGGTCTGCTACTGTAGCTCTTGGGCTTGTGGATCTGCTCACCATGAAGGAGCGTATAGGGGCTCAGGGACATAGCTGCAGAGCTGCAGCTGCTGCAGAAGTTCATTTTGGTGCACACAGCACACTCTCCATTCTAGTGTGAACCCAAATACGAAGATGCTAATTTTCTGCAGTGGCTTTTCTATATTTCAAATATTTTAAAGAGACTTAGAAGTGTGTTTGGCTTTCCATATTACTTTATCTAGCTGCCAGTACAGCATGGTCAGGTAGACCTGGGCTCTGCATCAAGGAGCCTGGTAGATCTGGACTTCAAAGGCTATCCTGGCCATCAGTCCCCTCACCCTGCCCTATTTTGCCCTCCCCTTCTACCTATACCCATTGCCCCTTCCCCCTTTGGGGAGGGGCCCAAAAGAAACTTTGGAGCCCCTGTAAAATTCCTCTCAGAGGCCCTGTCCCCAGCATCCCATGCAGGCAACAAGTATGAATAGATAGGAAAATGTAAGATCCCAGGAAATTTCTGGGTTCCCTCCTTTGGCTCCTGGGCCCCCTTTTTGACCCTGGGCCTGGGTACAAATAACCCCCTTTACCCCCCCCCCCAGGCCCTGCTAGAGGCATAGAGGGCAAGTATCCATTCAGCAACCAAATGCCAGACAAAACAAATATTTTTTTGCTCCCTGGACAAAAAACCATGAGAGAGAGAGAGAGAGAGAGAGAGAGTAGTTCTCAATTCCCCTGGGAGGGAATTCCATAGTTGTGGTGCCACTCTAGAGAAGGTTTACCCACGAGCTGCCATCCCACTTGGGACAAAGGCGGCACTTGTAGAAGAGCCCCTCAGATGACCTAAGAGGACAGATTGGAATGTGTGGAAGGAGGTGGTCTTTCAGGTCTTTCATGATCTGGATTCAGATCAGGGAGGGCCTTAAGGCTTAGAACTAGCACCTTGAATTGGAACTGGAAGTGAATGGGCAGCTAGTGTAGCTGTTGAAGTAATGGTCCAGCTGAGTCTTAACATCTGGCCCCTGTAATCACTTGAGTCACCACATTCTGCACTAATTGCAGTTTCCAAATTGTTTTAGCATTTTGATAGCTTTTGATTCAACCAAACTATTGACAAATTATTTATTTAAAAGGCAGGCTGTTTTCAAGGTGTCAGGATAATTCAACAGAGTAGGAGGAATCTGTTTTTGACCATCACTAATTATGATACATTATAGTGCCAGGCTGATGTGCACAGTTCTGTGGGCAGTAAATCTAAAGGTTTGAATTTCAATTTTTACATTATGAGTTCTTCAACCCTTTCATAAAATTAAGACTAATTTATATTGCCTTATTGGCTATAAAGGGTAAATTAAGGCATCACATATAATTAAGCATCAAATATTTCTGAAGGGCCCAAAAGCGCTAGCAGAAGTGCATTTGTCAGGATCAGGAATTATGATGTCATTTTTCAAAATGAGACAACACCAGTAGCCGCTGATTTAAAAAAGGGCTAATAACTCAGGGCTTGGAATAGCACAAATTCAGAGCTCATTACATTAAGCAAGAGAAGAGGACATAAAAAATAAATCAGCCCAGGTATAGTAGCAAGGACAATGCAAATGACTCTGCTCTTTGACTAACTTTGGCAGTGGTTCCTTCCCCCACTCCCCACCATGGCTGAAAAGTCTACAGTATAAGAAGCCAGCAGGCAACTTCACCTCCTGCAACTTGCTACAGACATGTTCTAAAGAGGACTAAGAATATTTTGGTCAATCATCCCTATTCTTGCTCATCACCAAGCACAGTTTTATGCCTTCATGACCAGGGCTGGTCCCAGGAGTGGCAGGGCCCAATGTGGAGCAATTGTGTGGCCCCCACACACCATGTAGCTACAGTGAGGTGGCCACTGATGGTGTCTCACGCAAAGCACAGCACCTGGAAATAGTTGGCAGTGATGTGATGACATCACCATCAAGTGCTCCTTGGAGGCCCATTTCAGGCCAATTGGATGCAGCAGGGCCTATGAGAGGAATTTTAGCAGGGGGAACAAAGTTTCTTCTGGGCCCCTTCCCAAAGGGGAAGAAGACAATTGGGGCAGGCAGAATGGGGGGGGGGCAAAATGGGGGCAAAATGGGGGGGGAGATTGCTAACAGCCATAGTAGTCTTTGGAGTTCAGGTCTACTAGGCTTCTTGATGCAGAGCCCAGGTCTACCCAACCATGTGGCACTGGCAGCTAGATAAAGTAATATGGAAAATTAAACACACTCCTAAGTCTCTCTAAAATTTTTGAAATATAGAAAATCGATTGCAGAAAATTAGCACCATCGTATTTAGGCTAACACTAGAATGGATCAAAATGAACTTCCTCAGAGCTGGATTCCTGAGCTTCTATACACTCTTTCATGGTTATGGGATCCGCAAGCCAAAGCACTACTGTAGCAGGCCAGTTTCCTCCCAGATTTGACACTGTGTTAAGGAGGGTCATGGAAACTTTCTTGGGCCTGGTGTGTATGGCTTGCAGCAGCAGTTAACACTGCATGTATGTGATAGTGCCCCAGTATTATGCGCTGGCAACGAGTTTAGGTGAGATAGGAAAATGTTAAGTCCCAGGAACTTTCTGGGCCCCCTCCTTTGGCTCCTGGGCCCCCTTTCTGACCCTGGACCCAGGTACAAATTACCCCCTTTACCCCCCCCCAGGCCCTGGGACACAGGGATGGGTGGGCAAGCCCACTGGAGTAGACGCTGCGCTCAGCCTCAGCCTCTAGAATGGAAAGATCCTGACTGAATCAGTGGGTGATCTGCTCACCACCCCAGTGCAGAGCCCTCTAAAATGCTGGCCCAATTCCATCAATTTGATAAATCAGCTTAAGGGCACAACCCTAACCAGGTCTACTCAGAAGTAAGTCCTATTGTACTCAATGGGTCTTACTCCCAGGAAAGTGAGGTTAGGATTGCATCTGAACTTGATGAAGTTCCAACGTATCATGTGCCATGATCAGCTGACCTCATTGCTCTCCTAAGTCAAGAAGTTCTGTAATCTTCATTCATACTCAAGTTGTAGTGGAAACTCCCGCCCCCTCCACATGTTATATTTAGTTCACTCTGTGGTACACCAGCAGCATTTCAATCTAATGGCAATATTGAGGGTTCATTTACCACATGTAGGACAGTAAACAGGAAAGTTGTTAGATATTGATGTTAATGAAAGTTGCCACATGGAGAAAGCAAACCAAGTACAGCAAACCTATGAATATCTTCCAGAGTACATTTTGGAAATAAAATCTCATTGTAATAATTATGCTGTGATGATCATGACAGTGGGCTGTTGAACAACAGAGGCAATACAATGACAGAGTGTAATGTAATGAAACAGCACAGCTTAATGATTAGCTAGATGAGTCATACAGTACAAATGGAAATGGAAGGATTTATGCTGAAAATGTTCATGAAGAAAGTGATGGGAGAGGCAAGCTGACCTCTGACAAGTAGCTTCCTACTCTGCCACCCCAGTTGCTGGACCCCTATAATAAGTAGCAGGAAAGGCAGTTTTTGCTGTGCTTTTTTCTTATTGTCCTTAATCATTATAGATATAAAATAATCTCTCTCTCTCTCTCTCTCTCTCTCTCTCTCTCTCTCTCGCGGCAATTTTCAAACATTTTCATCTCATGGCACATTGACAAGGTGCTAATATTGTCAAGGCACACCATCATTTTTTTCCCCAAAAAAATTTACAAGGCACACCATGCTGCTGGCAGGGAGTTCACATCCCCCAATGGCAGTACTAATAAATGATCTCCCCACAAACTCCTGCGGAACATCTGTGGACCATTCCGGGGCATCACTGTGCTGTGGTGAAAATGGTTGGAAATCGCTGCCCAAGAGAAACGGCCTTGCATGCGTGGATGATGCCTCAATGTGCCCTAGAAAAATGTCCAGAAGAGATTTAAATCAGAGCGTGAAGCAGGTGACCCATGAAATTATTCACAAGATTGATCCTGCAATGCGCATAATCATCGCCCTGTCAAAGGAGCATGCTAAGTACATCTCTAACTTTACATAATTCAACTTCTGTTAATTTTTGCTTCTGGAGTCATGAATCTGGAATATTGCACAACTATGGCCTGGGTCTCATTTAAAGATATTTTATGCATTCATTACTAAATACAGTACTGGATCATGTGAGACTTGTAGTATTTCCTCCTCATTCTGCCAGGTACATTAATTAAAGATATGGAAGAAATTAAATATTCCCAGAAACATCTGCCACACAAGACCTTCTCTAGTTAAACCAAA
Source organism: Tiliqua scincoides (assembly GCF_035046505.1). Taxonomy (NCBI): domain Eukaryota; kingdom Metazoa; phylum Chordata; class Lepidosauria; order Squamata; family Scincidae; genus Tiliqua; species Tiliqua scincoides. The sequence continues at coordinate 107,320,817 of NC_089823.1, forward strand.
CTTGATTTGACCAATTGACACTCAATACATTTTACTAATACCATGTTTAGATTGTGCATTTTATGGATGAATCATAAACCCCCGACACAATGTGGGCAATTAGAAGTGTCAGGACATACAGCAGAACTTGTATCAAGTCAAATACAGTCCCCCAGCTATGTATTCTGACCCCTGATGCTTGACAGCATTCTTTTTTGGGGAGCCCCAGGCAACTAACAAATAGCCCAATGCTATCTAAATCAGTTTGGCATTGCAGCGGCACCGGTAGATTCCACCATATCCCGTGAGGGATTTTTGGCATATTGAGGTCTCCTCGGAGACTCAGTAGGATGGGGCCAAAAACCAGGAAGTTATATCAGGAAAAAATTCCTGATGGTAAGGGCAGTTCCGCAGTGGAACAGATTGCCAAGGGTTGTGGTGGACTCTCCCTCACTGGAGATCTTCAAGCAAAGGCTCTTAGAGATGCTTTAGGAGGATTTCCTGCTACAGGCAGGGGGTTGGACTGGATGACCTTTTAGGTTCCTTCAACCCTATGATTTTTGCTTAGTTTATTGGCCAATCCAGTTTGATTGGCCATCCTATATGGATGGTAGGTAGCATTCGCTTTGGTAGCCCATCTAATGTGCAATACTGTTATTAGTTTATGGTTCCTCTTTAAGGAATCAATGAAGAATGTCATAGAAATCCATATTTAATATTTCAAGCAAGATAGCGAGAAGTTTGGGGATTTGCTGCACAGGTCCTTTTGTCTGCCTCTTCAACTCTAGTACTTAGCAGACTTAGTTGGAAATGAGTCCTACCGAAGTCAATGGAATAGACTCCCAAGAGCCGGGACGCCATGGTGTGGAAAATAATTCACTTTGCCGATGTTAGCCAGATGTCAGCCCATTTCTGTCAGCACACATTAGGCCCCTGCTGAGGGTGAAATAAGGTGAGGAATCTGCAGTGTACTAAGAGCAGCAACAGCCACGGGAACACCACACAGCATGTGTCAAAAGAGAGGGTGTTTTGCTTTCATTTTTACCCATTTTAAATCAGTAGATCATGTCATGGTTGAAACACATAAAAGTCTTTCAAGGCTGCTGTCCAGGACCTGAGAGGCTTGCCTGATTCAAAGAATGAGTTTGCAGAACTGTTTTCAGCAGGAGGCTTTGTTCACCCATAGACAAGCCATGAAGCAGCCCCCAGATGGTCAGATGTATATTTAACTCCATTCTGTGTAAGCACCTTTGAAAGATGATTTAAAATAAATCTGACCACTATGGGGCCCTTCTCATCCCAGGAGATTGACTAGAAAAACCATATGGTGACTTGTTTCTGGAGGTGAACAAACTCTTCCCTATTCTTTCCATTTTCATCTCACTGAAAGGTGACAAAGCAGATCTGACAGACCATTCCTACCTAAATCCCTGCACAGTGATGCAGCAGTGCCAGCAGCAGTTCTGGGGACACTGCATCCCACAATGGATTTTTGGCTTCAGGAAGTCTCCTAGCAGTAAGAAGATATTTATTCCCTTGTCCCATGGTCAGACCCAACAGCTGCAATGGGTCAAAACAGACCTGTCCGCATTGCAGTGGGATCTATTCAGGTGGGATCAGGCCTGGGAAAGTGAGTTGGGATATGGTGCACACTGGCACTGCCAATCCTATCTCTCTCCCAGGCCCAATCTGCCCATCTCAACTCCTGGTTGCCTCTAAAGTTCGGTGCAGCTGTACAGAGTCCTTCCAAGACGTGCAATGGCACAATGGTATCTTCTAGATGGTTGGTGATGATGTCATCACGTCATCGCAGACTTCCAGGTCAACCTAGCTCCAAGGCGCATGGAGTTCAGTTGAGAGGTGTGCGGCCACACATCTTAGGAAGAACACTGCCTTTGGCCTGATCCAGAAAAGGTTTTATGTTCTTATGTTCTCTTCCTCAACATGTGAGCAAGTTTAAGTTCAGTCTAAGTGGAGATATTTGTGACAGCTTTCTACTCTACTCGCAAATAACTTTAATGTATGCTTAATTGCCATGCTCCTGGGCATGACAATCTATATTGCTGACACCATAAACAGCTTCCTCTTAGATGTTTTGTGATTAATTTGGAGTACAAGTTAATTATCCTTCAAAATAAAATGATTGTCTAATCACCATTGTAATTTACCTTCACAAATTATATAGCATCATAATTCAAACAAAATAACGTGGAAAATCTAAGTCAGGTAAAAATATTGGGTTCCCACCTTCTTTTCTTTCCTAGATGCCAGTGTCTGGGGTCTTAACAAAAAACAAAACATGGTTAATTTGTATTGGAAACCATTAAATCTACATTTACTGTAGCAATTGTAGGTTGTACAGGATGCAATTTGTTTTATGTATGACTGGCAAAAAAGTGGCTATTTCCTGGAAGTTTAAATCTGTGGTAATAATAATAATAATAATAATAATAATAATAATAATAATAATAATAATAATAATAATAATAATAAAACTTTATTTATATCCTGCCCTTCTCCCCAAAGGGACCCAGGGTGGCTAACAACATATAAAAGAGATTAAAACATAATTTCACAAACAGATAAAAACATATTATCATTATCATTTCATACCACATTAATTTGTGGTATGAAACACAGAGTAGGAATCAGCATAGGACTAATTTATTACAATTTTGACAATATCTCTTTTTTGTCTTTTTGTTCATAAATGTGTAGCTTTGGATATTAATTTATATTAACCTACATAGGCTGTTCTATATTGTTATGTATGGATACATACATGGGGATCATAGCAAAGTTCTGGTTCTTCACATTAATATGCTCTTGAACCTCTATGACACTCTCAACCCACAGCTATAAGAGTGACTTCATTAGGTGAAAGTATAATAAAAGCAAAAGTTCAGGTATTTTAAAATCTTTTATCTACAATGTTCAGTCATGCATGTTAATGTACACATGTAGGTAGCTGATTAAAAATTAGGGCATTATGCTTGTGTGAATCACCACTGAGAAGCAGTGTCAGGTAGCGTGATTTTTGCCAGGTCACATTAATTTCAACCTTATGGCTGCATCAGTGAGGATGTTCAATGAGAGTGGGGGGTGGGGGGTGGAGAGATGTGATTAGAGCCCTGGTCTTTGAGGGATCTTTCTTTTGTAAAAGCGTTCTACTCCAGCATTCATTGTGTGTGTGTCCACTACTGTTAACCACCTTGGGAAAGAATATGAACTATCCAAATCCTTGTTTTTCTTGTAATATGTTTTTTGCTAATCACCTTGCACTGAAACCCCTTTTTTAAAATGACTGCAAATAATTTACCCAGCACCCCCCAATAAAGACACAGGCAAGGGCATATGGTACAAAGGGCCACTTTATTAACTATTTACAAGACTTCAGACTGCAGCAGGGCCTAACAAATAAGTCATGCGGGTTCTACATGGGGGGAAATGGAGCTGCCCGTCTACTTCCCCCTATAGTGATTTGGGTGACCACACCAGACTCTGGGCAGTGTCAGTACAAGCCTGCCGCCCCCTTCATTGTCACCCCAAAGGGGCAGGGTGGCAGGCTAGCTCAGGCCATCCGAGCGAACCCGCGGTGAGCCTTTACCACCAGGCCGAGGTTCATCCAGCCTGTGTCACCCAACCAGGAATGCCTGCATGACCAAGCGTGGAGTCCACCCGGCCCTTGCCACCCTGCAGTGTACACCAATATGACCTTACCTACCCAAAACCCGCACGACACCTGCCTAAAGTGACCAACAAGACCGATCGAAAACCCCATTCCGCCCCTAACTCCACAGTCCGGGATAGGCAAAAAACCACCAACCGACGTGCCAATTAGGCTGATGGCAAAAATTCCTACCCGGCCCCAGATGGTGACCAGCTAGTCTCGGACTGCCAAAGGGTGGGCTGGTGGGTGACCGCTGCCTGGTCCCGACTGTGCAGGCTTCTCCAGGCAGCCTGCACATGGCCCCAAACCAATTAGCCCCCAGCCAATTGGCTGTGAGGTTGGCCCCTCCTGTGCCTCATGCGGGGGCAGGGCAAACTCCGGTGGAGCGCTAATTCACGTGCCACCGGAATTATAATGATTTTGTGAACCACTCCTGTTGAAAAGTATATAAATATCATCATCAACAAGAACAACACCCTTATCTCCTGAAATGGCCACATCAATAAGCATCACTTATTTCTTCTCAACCACAGTTATATCGTGTGTGTTGTGTTCTAATTTTTATCTCTCTGGATTTTGAAGTTCTACAAGGTTTTGACCTGTTCATTTTCTACCACTCTCATTGCACTGTTCCACCCACCCTCTTCTAACCTCTGTGCCAACTTACAGGCACCAGGGGATCCCAGATTGATGCTGTTGTGCAGTTGCCACTGCTCACCATATCTGGTGGCTGCCCCATTGCGCACAATAGCGCATCACATTTTGGGCACAATCCTAACCAACTTTCCAGTACTGACCTAGCTGTGCCAGTGGGGCACATGCTGCATCCTGCAGTTGTGTGTGTGTGGGGGGGGGGCAGTCATGGAGGCCTCCTCAATGTAAGGTCATGTTTGTTCTCTTACCTCAGTGTTGCATTGCCCTTATGTCAGTGCTGGAAAGTTGGTTAGGATTGCGGCCTTTGTGATACCAAAAAGGCTGCTGTGTTCTTGGAACATGAATTCCAATAGTGAACTGGCCTGTTAGGATTGGCCCCTTGACCACATGCTTTCCCACTGAAACCAATGGTACATAAAAGGGCTTAATTTGACTGATTCATGCCAATTTTGTAAAACCAGCAAACCAATAGGTAACCAATGTGTTGCTCGCATGTCAGCCAGAAAGCAACAAGGAGGTTCATTTAAGACATATATATTTTTTATTTTCACCTGTGCCCTGGAAATCCATGGAAATTTTGTCAATTTATATTGAAGTAGGGCTATACCCATTGCTCATGCTTTAGTATGATGGCACACATTGCCTGTTAGCATTCAGCTTGATATTTGTGTTAGGCGACAGTGAGGACTGTTAGGTCAATTGTGTGTGTGTGTTTTTTTTTAAAGTTTTGTAGGCTTGTGGAGTCCTGCCAAGTTTCTAGTTATGATGTGGCACAGCACCACTGACACACTGAACAAAACACACAAGGACTTTTTGCTTGTACCTTCTACCTGCCAAGCATGCCCTGCACGGCTGCCAGATTTGTAGTCACTGTTAAATGAGAGCCAGAAAATAGGTTTCTTATTAGTAATGCCAGAAACAAAAGTCTAATCCCACGAAATCACATGTTTTTGTACACTGTGTTCTCTCTCTCCTACTTCCTGAGCTTGTTTCCCAATTAAAAGTTGATCCCTCTACACATCTGAATGGCAGGTGTGCTTACTTACCTAGGACTCTTATCTTCAGCAGCGTGGAAAAAAAAAGAGTTCTGAAAACACATGTGAAAGTGGGTGAGAACTTTTTGAAGGATGGTGGGTGAGGAGTGCACCTTTGCAAGTCATTTGTTCATTCAGGAAGCCACCTAGACTTGTCCCATGTTGGTCAGATACACAAATCTAAAGAGCCATACGTAAAATAGCAAGTCGGCATGTGTTAAGGGAATGGGATAATGTATTCAGAGGTTTAGGCTAGAAACAAGCAGAGGCATTACAGTTTCCATTGGAAACCCTGCAAAATATGGAAGGCAAGATGACATACTATAAGGAACAGCCACCTTGCAACGCTTGCAAGAGGAAATTATTCCAATAGTGTAGTGTGAGTCATATAGCAAGAGGATCTTCCAGTAGGAATATTATGTGCACATCCAGTGACTTTATCCCTTCGTGAGCACTGCTTTCATAAAGAATTTAACAGCCCTGAAATAATGTTCAGCAATATAAAAAGTAGGGCTAGTTCTGCCTAACTTTTTTTTTTTGCCTTTTCATTAGATTTTGTGCCTAATGCTTATACACAGAGAGTGAATTTAACCAATAAACAACAGAGCAGCTTTGAACAAACCATTTGTTTGTTAGCCACATTAGGCGAAGTCAATGGCATATTTCAAGTAGGTATGAAATATTCATGAACCCCGGAACCACTCCAATTTACTGGCAGAAATGAGTGCAGACCACACTGCATGCAAAACTGGAATATTTTAACCCTTTCTCTCACTTGAATCTTAATTTGTGCCAAGGGTTAGCTGCAGCACTGAGTCTGTTTTGAAGATCACAGCTCAGCCATGGAGCATGCGGTGGATTAATAGGCAGTGTCTCTGATCACATGCAGAATGACTTTCTTTCTCTATCGAACACTTCCAGTACTTGGGAGGAGACATTCAGTGGTAGATTTTCCAGCTCAGAGAACGTGGTCCTGCTGAGACCCTTCTTAAAATGATAACCACTGGGCATAGAAGGTCAAGTTGTAGCTTGACTTGTGCAAGCCGAAGAAATCTTGTGCAAAGACCTTCGCCACCCCTTCCTTTCACAGTAGACCTCTTCGTACACAGCCTAATGATGCAATTCTAATCTTATCTTCCTGGGAGTAAGTCCCATTGAATGTATGTACTGCACTCTTGGGTCCTTCATGGTGTCACAGAGACACCAAAGAAAAGCCCATCCTTTTCTGCTTCCGTCACTACAGACTCATCCTTCACTGGCTGTAACTGTTTCACATGCTTGGCATGTGAACTGAGCATGGCATTTCATTTCTGAGAGCTAGATGTGCTTGAGAAAGCCAAGAGAGACAAAGGGGCTGTAGGAAAGAAAGCAGAGAAGGAGAATAAAGACTTGACTGACAAAGGGCACAATCCATGTTCAGTTCCATGTTCAGTTCAGAAACAAAATGCCATGTTCAGTTCCTCATTCTTCTGTGAGGGAGATGGTGACCTTGGAGTGGTTGGGCTATGCTTCTGTTCAGGGCACTTTTCCCTTGCCTTTCTAACCATTAGGTATCACGGCCGCTCAAAACACACTTGAGTGGTGTAACCTGGTTAGGAAGTTGCCCTCAATTTAAACTTTCTGCTAAGAAAAAAAAGGGGGTGCTCCAACTGCCCCCTCGCTGGATTCAATCTATCAACAAGTGGTATAGGAGTGTTGCTTAGGGGCCTTTATCCCTCAGTCCCCAAAATGTGATACACAAGAGCAACTGCAAAGCTACCCCTGCAGTCACCATGGGGCAGAAAAGGCCCTTTATCATCTTCTTCCACCAGGTTCTGCACTGCTCCCTATCGCTAGGCACAGTTTTTCTTGCCAGTTCTGCCTTAATGCTTGGGTTCCTTGTTAGGCCAAAAATGTCAAGAGTTTGCTGCACACTGATCTCCCACGACATGTGAAATACAAACTGAGCTGAGCCAGGGGATGCCCAGCCTATATGCTGGCCTGGTGCCGCCTCCCATTACCTGAGAAAGCTGCAAAAATGCAACCAACCATTAGGTCTGTTCCATTTCTCCTTCATCAACCTACAGTCACCTTCCTGGTTGGCTGCTTAGAGCTGACTGGGATGAGACCATGATTCCTGTGGCCACCAGCAAAACCACTTGCTAGTCAGAGCTGTAGTTTTCCACTGAAATATGTTCGAAGATCTTCCGTGCATGCCCCCCTGTTGTTTTCTTATTTCTCCACAGCCCAAGCATGCTGCTGTTATTTGAAACCATCTCCCAGGTTTGTCCTGTGGGGTATACCTGCATAAACAAACAATTCTAAGTTGATGATAGTGGCTTTTCCTGGCCTTTCCTATTTTTAATTCTGTGATCATTACCCACCCTGCTATTTTCCACAAGTTAAAATATATCAAAGGACTAAAATACATACTAGAGATATACTTCTCTGGATCATTAAAATGACAGTGGATAATCTGGAAATGGTGCAATTTTGCTTCAGAAATAAACATGGACAATTGTCGATTGACGTCTGGTGCTTGATTTACATTGCATGAGACAGCAGTGTGACTTTGACTGAGCACGGACTGGTTTTTTTTCAGAAATAACAAGTACGGCAGCCAGTTTTAGTAGCACAGAATTGTAAGCAGGCCATTCATGTCTCCAGTGGATTGTCTTATTTGTTTCTGCTGTGTGTCTTCCTAACACCCCAAACCCTTTTTGGACCATAAGAGAACTGAGAAATAATTCATAGAGAAATTATTTGGATACTAGTCCATGAAAGCTTGTGCAGAAATAAATGTATCCAGCTTTAAGGTGCTACAAGACTCTTTGTTGTTTTTCCCAAAGTCTCCTGTTTGGATTTGGGATGTAAGCCCAAATTATCTATGTCCAAATGCAAACATTACTCAAGAAATAGTTTCATTATATTTATGAATTTATTTCCATATCTTTCTATCATCTCCCTTTCCTCTATGAAATATTCAAAGTATCTAACAAACACCATCTGACAAATCATAAAACATAACTGATTACATTCATTAAGAAATCATTACATTAAAATGTCATATGAATAGACAGCAGCTCTGAATACCAGTATCAGTAGATCAAAAATCACATGTAGCAACAAACTAGAAACTCAGAGCTTAATCAGAAGCTCATCAGAAATGAGTCTGCCTTGAGCAAGGCAAATCTCCCCTGGAAAAATCTATATATCATGTCACTCGTTGTTTGCTTAAATCCAAAACACATCTTGGTTCTCCTATCTAGCTATATCATATTGTGGCATTTGAAAGAATAAGAGTGACAAAAGATTCTCTCTAACACACACACACACACACACACACACACACACACACACACACACACACACACACCTTGGTGTTGAAAAAACGCTCCAGGCACTATTCTGGGGTTCCAAGATAATACAAAAGGACAGCATTTGTGACATCCTTGATGGCATGTCCCTGGCTGTTGGCATCCTTCAGTCTCGGAAAACTATGGTATCGCTCTCTGAATGGTGGTTCCGGAACAGTGTCCTCTCCAGTGCGCAAAGCCTGGGTAATGTAGATATGGAGGATAGACTGTTACCCATGCAGCAAATCCTCCCTCTCCATGTTGCTGAAATGGTCCAATGGAAAGGCATGTCCCTAGGACAGGAAAAAGAAGGAAGAAGGATTGTACCACTGAGTTAAATGTAGGTATAGGTGGGGCCTCTTTATCTGCAGATTCAGCATCTGTGATTTGCCTCACCACGGATGGTGAACCCCCAGATTGCCCCCTGCAAACCTCTGAGACGCGACCAGAACCTCATTTGCCTGCACCTCCTGGCTTACAGTAAAGGAACAAGACATTAATATGGCTCATTCCTACCTTGTTTGTTGTGAGGGGAAATGTGCCCCATGTCTGGGTACCTCCTGAGAATCAATAAAACCAGTAATATCTACGTGCCCTGAATATTATTATTTTTGATTATAATATCACAGTTTACCTTCTTAGGTCTTAAATTTTAAGCTAAAGAAGAATTGTGACCCAGTTCTCCTTCATACTGAAAATGCATTTGACGCATGGCCTAATGACAGTGGTGTCCCTCTGCTGTTAGACATCCCCTATTCAATTATTACAGCCAAATCACATTCTTCCATTTCTCCGAAATGATGGTAAGTTCAATGACTAGAGAAAGTGGCTTGTCTTACCAAAGTATAGTTTAACCCAAATGTCCTTAGCTCTGGGAGTTACCTTTCATTTCATTGATATTAACCCTGGGCATTTATGTCAACCACCTCCACTGAAAGCTATTATTTTGTTCACTGGAAAACATTCATTATAATTAACCCAAGTCTTTGATTCCATTGACCTACACAATAATGGCAAATTCATGGCTCCTATAAATCGTTTTCAGAAGTTGCACACAATATTCATTTTCTTTAGGGAGACCTCCGGTTAACACACATTGTTAATCAGTGTTGCCTCTAAATGAGTCTAGGCTTCACAAAAGACATATGTTGACTCTGCCTTCCATATAAAATAAGGCTTTTTAATATTTAAAACCTACTGGGGTTGTTTAAAAAACTCATTTGGCAATCGATCACAGTGATATAATTATTTTGTTTTACACGTTCCAGTAAAGTGACTTGGCACCAAACACAATCATGAACACATTTAAACTACTCTGAGTTACAGATTAGTCGATAAAACGCTTCTCTAAATAATGTTGCAACAGGCAGTCACTACCACCAATAAAAGCCAATAGATGTCATATATTTTGAAATTATAAACAGTCCAAGCAAGAAAAGCGCTAAAGGTACCTTGCAAATTTATGAGTGCGTCAGTGCGAGAAACGGCAAGCTACAATCTTTCCTTTCTACAACCAGAACAGCATGAGAACAGTGAAGTGGGAAAGAAACAAATGAGATTTGGACCCCAATCTTAAGCATAATTTTTGCCTGACAACACTTTTTTCTGTGTGCGAAACATGATATGTTTGTATGGCAGCCCTCCCCTCCCCAATACTTTGCCAAAATCCAAGGTTCCATTGCCACAACTATGCCAGTGCTGGAGAGTGGGTTAGGATTTGGGCCAGACGCATATTGGTAACCTTGGTCCTTGGCAAAGCCTAGCTATTGACCCACAAGGTCTTCTCTATTTCCCTGTTTCAAGAGACATTCATTGCACTTCCATGGTGACAAATTCAAGAGGGGTGGCTGTGTTAGACAGAGTCTTATGGCATCATAAAGACTAACAGATTGATTGTGCCATCAGCTTTCATGGACTAGAGTGAATGATGTCAAATGCACTTGGCAGATCTACAGAATCGCATATATAATGTTTATGGCATCTGAATTGGGAAAGGGAGGTGAAGAGAAGCAGGTTGAACAATGTGGTGGTGTGTTGCTTTTTTTTTTTTTTTTTAAAGAAAACTATTTTGGGATAAAGGGGATAACGGCAACAAGAATTTTTCAGAAGTGGATTACATTGATTGTTTTTCATTTGTCTGCCTTGGTTTCCGCAAGTCATCCAGATTAAACACTTAGATTGTGAGTTCTTTACAGACTTTGATGGATGCTGATGAAATTGCTGCAAGATACCTGGAACCCACGGGATGGACTGTGGTATAAATAAGATATAGTCTTTTTGTTAACTGATTTGAACACCGCCTCCTAAAAAAAGCAGGATAATCAAAAGCTCTATGAAATATTTACTTAATATTTATTTTTTCATATTTTTAATCTGCCCTTCCTCCAAGGAGCTCAGGGCGGTGTACATGGTTTCTCCCCCCATTTGTCCTCGTAACAACCCTGTGGAGTAGGTGAGGCTGAGACAGTGACTGGCCCAAAGTCTTCCAGGAAGCTTCATGGCTGAGCAGGGATTTGAACTTGGAATTTCCAGTTCTAAGTTCAGCACCAAACCACTACACCATTCAAACTCTCTGGTATTAATTTCAAAGAGTTATATCATGCATTTAATATTTAATAGTATTAGTAGTAGCTCCAGCTTTTTGGTGGGGGGGGGGTCCTGGGGCAAAAGCCTTGCAGGAAACTCCCAATAACACACCTACTTTGGAGAGCATGTGTGTGCCAGTTACCTTTTCACAGTGCTCAAGAACTAGGCAGAAAGAGTCCTGAGTTCACCCCCAGGCTTACCTGGGTTGGAGGGGGGAGGGAAGACAGGTGCCAGCCCCCACCTCCAACTGCAGCGGCGACTTCAAGGGGGCTGGGCAGGAGGCAGTCCCCATCACTAGCTGCGAGAAGCCCACAGAGTGGCTGTGGCGGGTCATCCTGGCAAGCTGCTGCGAGGCAGCCTGGGGCTCACTTGAGGCCACCTTGAGCGAGCACCAGCACGCCGCAGTGGAGTGGCATGCAGACCGGTGGCAGGGACCTCTGGCCAAGCACAGGCCATGCCCCATACCACGCCAGACATTGGAGAGGGTAGGGCCGGAGGTGTGCTTGAATGGGCTGCTGCTGGTGGTCGCCATGGCAGCCTATTGGTTGGCGCTCATGCCTTGGAAATCAGAGCACGAGAGGTGCGACCACCAGAATCTGGCCATGGGCAGTCAGCTGGGGATGGGGAGGGTCGGGCAGGCGGTGCTTCACCTGGGGGCACCCCTGGCAGCCACCACAGAGGACCCAGGTTCATCTCCCCCACCCTCGAGCTGGCCTGCCAGGGCGGTGCCCATCACAGGCCTGGCCTGACAGGGTCTTTAGCCTTGAGCAGTCAGCCCAAATTATGGAGCCAGCCATGGGAGTGGCAAGCAACAGGAGCCAGTTTGGACGAGGCCCTCTGAGGGAGTCAGCTTCCCACATATGAGGCCCAGCCCAGCCAAGGACGAGGGTCACTGCAGGCCAGGCTGCTGGTTGGTGTGGAAGCCAGCTAGCCTGTGAACCAGGAGCCGAGCCCCAGATTCAGGGGAGAAGGATCTGGGTTGTGCAACTCCCTTCCCCCACAACCTGACTGAAATCTTTTCACTGGGTCCATTGTGCCAGAGCCTAACCCAGAGGTGCCCTGCCACTACTCCCCCTGTGGACCTGTTGGAGCTCAGAGACCCCAGGGCTCATGTGTCTGCCCCCAGAGCGCTACGGTCATAGCCTGTTCTTTGCATTTAATGTCCCAGTTTGCCAGTTTGTTTAGATGTGCCATGGATGTGACAAAGTAAACTATAGGCCACAAAATGTAATGCCCTCAATAAATCTGTCAATCTTCAAGGTGCCACCAGATTCACTGCTTTTGTGTTGGACTGTACGAGCATTTGTACAACTCATCTTGCTGAATTCCCACCAGTGTTTTGTACTCTAGCAGTATTGATTCCCATAGAACCTCAGCTTTGCTCCTACCATCTGTTCAATTGGAAACTCACTAGTCTGAAACTGTTTACATGACAGAAAAAAGGAAATGATGCAGCTGCCTTCCCAGGAGGACTATCTGAATGTGTTTATGATACCAAAAAGTTGCCAAGAGAGGTAAAGGGAGATGCTCTTGTAGTGGCATGCTGACACTGCGCTGATCCCAGAGGCAAGCAGTGTTGCCTCTTATCCAGTGTTAGGGTTTTGGGGTTTCTGCACAATGTTTACCTTAGACCCAAGAGCAAAACTAGCCCATATGTTTCCCTAGAGGGCTGTTGCATGAAGAGAGACTTTGAATTGTCTCATGGGGTGCAGCTGTGAAATGCAAAACAGCAAATTGCGAAAAGTGTGTCAACTGACAACTGATTTGGAGACCTTTGAAACTCAGACAATCTTTCCTGGAGCAGAGGGTGCTGGAAGGTCTGCCTCCCAAAAGCAACCAAATACTGCAAAACAGTGAACCAAACAGACAGGTGCATCACTCTCTCCACAGTCCTTGGAGATGCTGTTGCTTGGAAGGGAAGGGAACGCAGCATCTATTTTTTTTAGGGCAGAGGAGTAAGTCTATTTGGGAGCAACGCATATTCTTCATGTGCAAGTCATTTTCCCTAACTGAGGCAAGTGCAAACTGGTGGCACTTCCTCTGTGATGAAAGGCACTCTGCACATGCTCAAAAGACACTCCAATACACTGTATTGGACAGTATGGCCAGGGCCAAATATAGCAATGTCTTGCGTGATTTGTGTGAGACTAAGAGTGCAATCCTAACAGGGTGCTCGGCCAGTGCACGTCCCTTGCGCTGGCCTTGGAGGGTTGCAAACGTGCCATAAAGCACATCAGGGGGGCATGGGGAGAGTGGGGAGGAGGCGTTTCAAGCGGGGAAGCAGGCAGCAGGCAGGCCTATGGGCGGTTGGTGGGAAAGCAGGGGGTGGAGCCAGGACCCGGCACTTGTGCCGGATCCTGACCCCCTTCTCAGGCAGTGCGGCATGTCTCTGGGCTGCTTGGATCTGCACCACCTCTTAAGATTCGAGCAGACCCATCGGGGCTGCTGTGGCTCTCACCCGGGTTATGGGAAGTATTTCTCCTTGCCCTGGGCTGCTGCTTACAGACCAAAACTCATGCTGGATAAGGGCAGGTCTCCCTGTCCCAGTGCAAGTTAAAATTGCACTGCCCAAGCCCAAGCCTATTCATGCCTACTCAGAAGTAAGTCCCATTATAGTCAATGGGGCTTACTCCCAGGTAAGTGTGGTTAAGATTGTAACCAAAATGTCATATGGCTTGATCACCAAGTGCCATTGGAACTATTTGGTCTATGGAAAATGGCCATTACATATTCTTTTGGAAAGCTACTTAGACCCAAACTGTATGTGCCAATCAATGCATGACATGGCCTGGTGTGTGTGTTTTAAGCAGCCCAAGGAGGTGCCAAATGGGGTGAAGCCATGGCAAGGGGGGTGGGCTTTTGCACTTTATACCTTCCATGGCTCTGATCCCATTCATGGGTCCTACATGAGCCAAAAGATTTGGATAGGCAAGTCATGCTGCTTGCCTGCACCTCCTAGGTTACAGTAAAGAAACAAGGCTTTATTATGGCTCATTCCTACCTTGCTTTCCCCCCCCTGTCATCTGACCTTGGATGGCAGTTTGTTGCCTACCCCAGACTGCTGAGGGAGGGAAGGTATGTTCAATAGGTTTCATACATTAAAAATTGGTCTCTGTGTTTAATAAAGTGGCACGAGTCAAACCCAAGTGCAGTCTGTTGTCTTCGTTGGTGGGTGTGAGGGTAAATAGAGTGCCAGATGCAGGGGAGTGGCAGTGAGATGCAAGTGTCTTGTGGTCTTGTGTGCTCCCTGAGGCCTCTGGTGGGTTGCTGTGAGAAACAGGAAGCTGGACTGGGTGGGCCCTGGACCTGATCCAGCAGGGCTCTTCTTATGTTCTTAAGTTCTTATGCTTGTTGTGAGGGAAAATGCGTCCCCTTTTCCTTGCACCCGTCAATCTTATCCCTCCCCGCAGGCTACGTCATGGTGAATGGAGGCCCTTTTTCCCTCCTCGGTTTGGGGGAGATCTCTATCAAGACATCAACAACAGAAAATGAGAATAACCAAAGAGTATATATAAAATATGGAAACAATGGTGAAGCATTGAAACTATTAACCATTTCATTATATTGTCAACACAGACTTCCTTTTTTCCTGATACAAAAATTAGTTGATGAAACAAACATCCTAGTTTACTTGTGAAACCTTGAATTCTCAATAGCAGAACCAAAATGGCTAATTGCTCCTTGTCAGGATTGTTTGAAATTCATTTGTAAAAGTTTGTTTTCAACATGAAATGATTCCAAGTGGTGATGATGTCATGGTATTAACTGGATAATGTTTCCGTCCTTTTAATATTTCATTAAAAAATCTCCCTCTTGTCAACACCACCCATACTTGAAAACCCCACTAAGACTATCATACAAATTAACTGGCACTGGGAAATGGATATTACTCTCTAAGCAGCACAGCTTCAAGGCACACGCCAAGAATGAACATGTTCCATTTTAAAAATAGATTTTAATGTTCACTTTAGAAGTTAGAACATGTTTCCATAGACTTGTGGGCACTGCAGAGCAGATACATTGTGGGCGACTCCTGTCGTTAAACCCAGTGTGATCCTTTTGGACATCCACTGGACATCTCTGTTAGAAACAGAGGTGGTGTTGACAACAATATATGACTGATTTCAGCGGTGCTGCATTTTTTCCATAGCATTTATACAGCAAGACATTTTTCTTGTGAACCAGTTGCAAACCTATTGTGTGGAATGGGAATGCGAAGAGAAGGAAGCGGGCTGACCCACGCAGGCATGCATATTACTCAATATTCTGCATGTGTGACTGAGCCACCACGTATTTAATACTACAAATCTAATGTTCAGATGCCGTAACTTCACTTCAGACACATTACTCAACGGCAATGCCAGAACTTCATGAATTGTCTCAGATATTCACAGAGTTTCTGAATAACATATGTTACCTGCCTCATAGAGCTGCTTATCTCTAATCTCAGCCATACTTACTTGTGAAGCATTTGGCTTATCCAGCCTCCAGTCTGAGGAAGTTTCATGTTAAGTGCATTATCTTTTTCTTTCCTTCCCCCAAAGCCACAAAGACCAATAGAGGAATTAAAATGCCCTTTCCCCACCAGAAAGAGCATGTTGTATTCAATGTATTCCCAGAAACGGTGAAATTGACAAGCAGTTTGAAAGCCCTTGGCATTTTACTTCTAGTAAAGGTTGTCAGTTTCATCCTTGCTTCCAGGACTAAATAGTGCAACATCTTCCTTAAGCCTGAACCATTGTGTGTGAACACTGCAAAAAGCAGAGGTGAAACTGTCAAGTTTTCCCCCTTCCCCTACCTCTGCAGCAAATCCTAAATGACCCATTATTTCAAAAGAGAAGGCTTGATTTCTGCAGTGCTTTGATGCTGCAAAGATGGGCGGAATAACTTGTCAGGTTCACCTGTGCCCTGTGTTGCCTTTATACATAAAGCTCTCTAAGATGCTGCCCATTCGCCCACATTTGATGTATTTTTCTTGAGCAACATGCATAAGCATGTGAGCATCCAACTGCCAATGATATATTTTTCCCCCCAGCAGAAATTAAAGCTGAACAAATCAGACATAATGAAAGTCTGAGAGATTTGTCTGCACCTATAGAAATGTGACATCCACATCAGAAATGGAACCCAGCACTTTAGTGCAGTATCCCTAGCCGCAAGGCATTATGCTATAATGATGATGAAGTGATGAGAGATAAAGTGAAGTGTGGGGATGTGTGGGCCAGCCCTTAAGATGCACCTTCTCTCCTCTGCCAACAGCTTTGCAGTCATTCATAACCCAATCTTGCTTTTCCAGATGTGCGAGAAAGAAAGAAAAAAAAAGTAAAGGCATGAGCTACTTGGGAGGAATCATATCTATCATCATTTCTGTTAAGAAAGAAAGTTAAGCATAGGTTGTAAGTTCTCAAATCACTCTCCAGAGATGCGATTGAATTTGATGGGGCCGCTTAGAGCAACCTCATCAGTCCAAGCAATTTATTGAAGTCACCGACACTGTTCCTGGATAGGGAGCCAGAGAAGCTACCAGAACTGTAACTGTTATAAACCCTCATACATCAAGTAGCGCATAACCAGAGCAGAATTTTACTGGCTAATCTTAATGCTTAATTATGATTGTTCTTTAATTGGTGTCTGAAAAACTTAGGCAATACTCATTCACTAGTTCTCTATGGGCCTGGTCACCATTATCAGATGAGGGCCTCTCCTGAATCACCTTTCCCTTAGTGCTTTTTAAGTTGCATTGTCTCTTCTTGGATTCTCTGTTGCTTTATCCTTTCTGCTGTTTTGACTGCTACTTTTTATGATTGTTTTACTAAAAATGGGCTGAGAAGCTTTTAAAAGAAACGAAACCAATATCCTCTTGCCGCTATTTTCAACCACTATTCCGTGGCACGGTGGTGTGCCATGAATGGTCCACAGGTGTGTCGTGGGAATTTGGGGGGGGGGGAAGGATCATTTGCTAGTAGGGCAATTGGGGGATGTGAGCTCCCACCGGCAGTGCAAGGCTGTGCTTTGACCATTATAGCACTTTGTCAGTGTGCCGTGAGATGAGAAAGGTTGAAAATAACTGCCCTATTATGTCAATGCACTCTTAATTCTGCTTACAATCACTGCAGCACCTACCACCTTTCCTTACAGGATAGAACTAAGAAATGACTGCCTTTGTTGTTTTCTTTGTTGTTGCAGTTGCTGCATAACAAAGCGGTAGGACAGGCAAGGGTAAGATCACAGGTCATGATTGCACAAGGAAAACAGCCAGGAGAGTGCTGCTTCAAGAGTACAGATTCTCTAACTTGTTCAAGAACCAGCACCACTTTGTACAACGATTGAGACCTGTAAAATTTGAGACCCCCAAATACGAGAGAATCTAGAGCCAGTCACAGTAACGTGGGCATCATAGCAGTTGCTCCTAAGCCTCAAGCATGAATGTGAGTTCAAAAGTGTACTGGATGGTTGGAAAGGGAATGAAGCTTCTCTGTTCTGGTGTGGCTATTGCCCAACCAGAGCTGGTTTATTGTACAGTTTGGGTCACATCTCCCTGCTTACCCCCTCGGCATCTATATCCCAAGCATGGCAGTTGTGTGGGGGGCTTCCTTTTCTTTCTCTTACTTTTTAGTATATCTAGGTGGATTTTTGACTATTGTTCTTTGGCAGTGGCACAGGTGTAAGGGAAATGGGGTATTTCCAGGCTCTGATCAAGTATCACTGATCCAGACAATGTTCTTATTTTCTCTGGCAAGGAAAACTAGAAGCTGCAGGGAAGGTGAGTATGCACCACTGGTGGTAACTGTGCTGGCCATGAGTCCTGAACAAGGCAAGGGATGCAGGAGAACTCTCCAGTTACACCATCTGTTGGCTGTCAGAAATGAAGGGCACAACTGATGTAGGGGTATTATATTACAATGTTCTTTCATTAAAAGGATGTGTAGAGAGGTGGGTTCAGGAATCAGACAGGGCTGATCCATGCCCATCAGAGAGCCCATCTAGATTGGATAGTCTGTACTGGTGGTACCCAGTATTCCAGCAGGGGGTGGCTGGGTGGGCGGCACTTGTCCTACCTAACAGTCTGGCATTGGCGCTTGAATGTGTGAACCTCATCACGTCCATTATAATAGAATGTATTTTTATACAGCGACCAGTTTTTTTTCCCCTTCTGTGAGGAATGCAATGATATTGTTTTATCGTCTCGCCTATAAACTAGAAAGCAGACTGTAAAACAAGCTCTTCATTTAGTTCATTACGCCAGACGGGTTCATAGTACTTGAAAATGTTTCATCAGTAATTACCAAGACGTTCACACTGTATTTCTGTGTCGGTTTGCCGTAAATCCATCGCCACAAGAATAATAGGCTGATTTTTGTGTTGACAAAATGATCACCGAGCAGCATCAGCATGAGTCCTCATTTTTACGTGCGTGAAAGAGTGTGATGTCAAGTTGCTCTTCCACTTGTTTAAACAGTGATCTTTGGTATCACACAAGATCATCTTTCTGCAACAAGCTATTAAAGCACAGCACGTTCGCAAATTCGCAGGAGTGTACACATCTCAACAGGTCTACGCAATAACATAACTTCCATGTCGGGAAATTAATAAGGAGGAGCTCCACCAAAAACATTTACAAACTGCATGGTGTAGCATGAAACGTGTTCAAATTCAGTGCTACTTTGATAAGCATGGTTGGCAACCTTCAGTCTCGAAAGACTATGGTATAAGCCTACAGCAGCCGGTATTCCCAGGCGGTCTCCCATCCAAGTACTAACCAGGCCTGACCCTGCTTAGCTTCCAAGATCAGACGAGATTGGGCATGTGCAGGGTAACAGTTGATAAGCATACTAAGTGCAAAACTCAGTGCAGATGAGACCAAACCTGCTTAACAAATTAAACACATATGTACTGTTCTAGTTTCGTTCGGAAAGGGTGCCTTCAAATCAAATCAAATTTGTCTCTTATTCTAACAGGAAACAAAGTTCACAAAATGACTTGCACAGCAAAAGAGCTGGCACAGAGCCAAGGAGATCCATTGGAGACTAGGTACAGAGAGGTAAGTGCTGGGTTGCCTGTTTCCCCCCCCCCCCCCATCATAGCATGCAGCATGCACTCCGTCGGTGACACTGCACACTCTGGGCTGGTGAGGGATAGGGTTAGGCTAGGCTGGTGAGGGATTGGCCTTGATGCCAATCCTTGATAGGCCAATCCTATTGGTAACAGTGCTGGCGGTAAGCTGCTGCCGCCAGGTCCAGCTGTTGTAAAACTGCTGTAAGGCACTTTGCTGCTGGTGGTAGCAGTGCTGCCAGGGCCGCGCATCAGCTCCAGGAGGTTGAAGTTGAGGCACAGGAGCAGTGAGTGTTGTCACTGGCTGGTGCTATGGTTTTTGGGGTGGGGGAGGGCAGGGGGAAGGTGGGGAGGGCACAGAACTGGGCAGAAGGAGAGCAGAGGGAGTGAAGGATTGGGCCTGATAGGGAGGGTGGAGACAGCGCAGACTGTGCCGCCATATCCTCTCCCCCTTCCAGAATCGGGAAACCCAACACGGATCTCCTTGGTTTGGCACCCACTCAAAGGCAGGAAGAGATCTGAGTAGACCAATTGGGGCCTTTATAGGCCAATATGGGGTAAGGGGGAATGTGTGTGGCTGGTTCCCTGGCCCCATTGGATAGCCATTTTGGCACCACAGGAGCCCTGGACTCTAGGGAAGCTTAGTATTGGGCTGTAAGGTAGCAATCCTATAACACTTTCCTGGGATTAAATCCCATTGAACACAATGGAGTTCACATCTGAGTAGATCTACCTAGTTTTGTGCTGCAAGTTATGAACTAGGTAATTCCGAGTGTAAGACTTACTTCACTGTGACCTCAATCCAGTTACTATCACTCATCCACAGCTTCCCCCCTACAGTCATTATTATTCCCATTATTGAAGACTTAATTATTATTAGCCTGCCTTTACAGTGGCATCATAAGGAGTACAGAAATAAACATGCAAAGTGCCTTGAACAATCTACGTATTGATTGAACAGTATTAGCCAGGCAGGTGTACTCTTGTCCCCGGCGCTACATCACACAGCTGCTGTTAAACTTGGGAGAGCTCAAATGGCAGCTTGCTATGAATACGAAGTGCTTCTGTTTGTAACAAGAAGAAAAGAATCATCCTGCCAGATCTGGTCATCTTGTTCCACCCACTGTTTCTAACTACAGCCAGCCAGATGACTCTGCAAAGTTCACAAACAGGGCAGGATGATGAGATCCATCCTCTGCCGTTCTCCTGCTGCAGCTGGCACTCAGAGTAATTCTGCCACAGAACATGGATGTTTAATTCCACTGCCATGGTTATTGGCTATCATCAGACTTTCCCTCCATGCATTGGTTTAACCCTTGGGGGGAAAAAAAGCCATCAAGAGGCCGCCTTCACAATGAGCAAATAGGGAATTCCATACATTAAGCTCTGCAGTGGACTTCATGCTACAAAAGACGTTACAGGATTTTCTGTAGGGGCTGGATGATCTGTAGGAGGGGGACTCTTGTAATTTGAATTTATCTTTGGATATGAGCGAATGTATTAAAGGCATGACCCAACAGTAGTAGTTGTAGTAGTAACTTTATTGTCATTGTGCTACAGCACAACGAAATGTATGCACCTTTGAGATACAAGCATAAATATATACTACAGTTCCAACAATCACACTCTACACACTCACCCACACATTCTATACAACATGCATCATAATATAAAACAGTATAACAGACCATAATGCCCAGGAGCATGGTAACAAACTATATCACCTTATTCAGCGTAATTATGGCTGTGGGATAAAAACTGTTCAGGAATCGTGTGGTGCTGCTCTAATATTTCTGTATCGTCTACCCGAAGGCAACAGTTCAAAGAACTTATGAGCTGGATGGAAGGGGTCTCTCAGAATACTATGTGACTTCTGCAGACAGCCAGATGTATAGATGTCCTCCAAAGCTGGTAGATGAAGGTTGATGATGTGCTGCGCGATCTTAATAATTCTCTGCAGAGCTTTTTTGTCCCCTGCAGAGCAATTTCCGTACCACACAAAGATATCATAGGTTAGGACACTCTCAATGGTGCAACAATAGTAAGACACAAGCAGCTGCTGTGACAAATTTAACCTCCCAATCTTCCTCAGAAAATATAACCGATTTTGTGCCTTTTTAATCAACATGCTGGTGTTAATAGTCCATGAGTAGTCCTCTGTGATGTAAATACCTAGGAATTTGAAAATAGCAACCCTCTCCACCTCCTCACCATTTATTTATAATGGTGTGTGTACATCCCTCTTTTTCCGGAAGTCAATTATAAATTCTTTAGTTTTTTTTATGTTAAGTGAGAGATTATTCTCTTTGCACCACAATAACAACTCCTGTACCTCCTTCCTATAAGCAGACTCATCAATGCCAAGCCCCACCACTGTAGTATTGTCTGCAAATTTTATAATTTCATTGGTGTTATGTGATGGGGTACAATCATGTGTATACAGGGAATAGAGGAAGGGGCTCAGCACACAGCCGTGGGGAGCTCCTGTATTTAATATCAGAGTGGAAGAATGATAAGAGCCCTAATACACACTATGCTCTTCAGAGCATGTCAAAAAGAGAGGCTGCTCTGCCAAATCTCACTGATGGACTGAAATAATAAATTGTAAAGCTTCAGAGTTCTGAAAAGCATGGTGTTCCTATGCGAAAGCAAAAGAACGTTTTTACCTTGCAAGGGGGGAAGAAAAGCACTGTATATTGATGTCAATTATACAGCTAGCAAAATATTTTTAAGTGGGGGGAAAAAAACACACCATGGAGTTCTTCCTTAGTGGTATCATTTGAAATGTGCCAAAACATAAAGGTTATTTTGGCTGGAGATTAACTTGAAATACATGCAATTGATCCGCAACACAAAAGTCATGTTCCCTTTGGCGTGTGTGTCTTTCCTAGTGATCGGCATGATTCGGGTCACACTCTCTGAGTGTGAAGTCACCTTTAGGTGTTAGGTTGACTGCATTTGATGAAGGACGTTTTGTGATTGGAACTGTGGCTGGAAAAGAACATTGCCCTGTGGCTGATGAAAGGACACGAACTTTAGATTTTAGCACTAGAGTAGTCAGCTAATTTTAAGAGTAAATTAATGGCATGGCACCCACAACCAATTTAGCAATTTAGAAGTGAGAGGCACACATTTAGAAACTCAGAACAATGAATGTACGTGTTTTGGTAATTACGCGTATTTATTTTAAAAAAAACAACTCACATAAATCATCTGTTATGTTCTATCAGAGAAAACAAAAACTGTCTACATTTTAGTCACAGCAGAATCAAACTGTTTTTTTTCTCCTGATTTTAAAGTGGACTGAAAGAGAGAGCAGTTTTCAACTCTAAGGGGAGGGAATTCCACAGCTGAAGCACAACCACCAAGAAAACCTTTTTCCATGTTGCCATTTCCCTCATCTCCATCATTGGTGGCATGGTTAAAAGGGCTCCCTCAGAGGGCGGATTGGATTAAAAGGAAGGAGGCAATCCCTCAGTTACCCAGGTCAGGCCTTAAAAATCAAAACTAGCATCTTGAATTGTGCCCAAAAACAAACCA
This sequence comes from Tiliqua scincoides, assembly GCF_035046505.1. Classification (NCBI taxonomy): domain Eukaryota; kingdom Metazoa; phylum Chordata; class Lepidosauria; order Squamata; family Scincidae; genus Tiliqua; species Tiliqua scincoides. The sequence continues at coordinate 107,343,667 of NC_089823.1, forward strand.
GGAGCCAGTGTATCTGCTGGAGCACCAGTCTGAGTCAAATAGACAAGCCCCTACAACCACACTGGCAGGTGTGAGCAGGAAGTGCAAAGAGAGGGAGGATGGGGTAGGGATCAGGGCCAGCTGGGGTGTGCTTAGGAGGGCTGGGAGTGAATAACAGAAGCTGTAGTGCCATTAATATGCTACGCTTCCTTCCTGGCCTTCACATGCTCTTTGGGTGCACTCAGGCTTGCACCAGCCAAGTAGGTGCGTGGAGACCATGGTGCAGCAGATTAGGTAAGTTAAAAAATTTTTTGCTTACCTCTCCATTACATAATAATAACTAATAACTTTATTTTTACCCCCCCCCCCACCTTTCTCCCCGAAGGGACTCAAGGCGGCTTACAACAGGTTAAAACCGATTAGAAACATAATTTAAAAAACAGATAAAAGCATATAACACATATCATAAAAACAGTAGTCAGATAAAAAGTAATCAGGTAAAAAGAGCATAGAGCAGCAAATCATAAAAGAATCAGGCCTGTAACCAAGTATTTAAAAAATATTAAAAGGTGTTGAAAAGATGTTAAAAAGGCTGAGATCTCAGAAGGCTTGTTTAAGCAGAAGGGTCTTCAGGCCTTGCCGAAAAGTCTCAAGAGAGGGAGCCATTCTTAAGTCAAGGGGAAGGGAATTCCATAGCGTTGGTGCCACTACTGAGAAGGCCCTATTACATCATGATCTCCATAGCGTGTAGCAGTGCTTGTTCTGCTACACACTGAAGACTGGCCAAGGATAGGACTGGATTGATTTGTTTGCCTTCTCTGTCCTTGCCAGAGTTTAACTGCTGGTCAATTTCATGCTTCTCCAAAGGTACAGACTTCACGGTATTGGATCTTTCCGGCAATTTTTTTTTGTATCAAGTTGCCTGACTGCATACTTCTCTTCAAGTTAATTTAATGCTAGGTGAACCTTTCGTGACTAAAGTTTTTAAAATTAAGCTGTCTGCCAACATGGGCAGTGATGCAGCACATGTTTCAACACCTCATATCACTTTTTCCCTAGCTTTCTCTAAATACACATTTTCTAAACCAGTTTATATCCATGACAATGTAGTTGATTTATTATTATTAATAATAATTATAACCATTTACATTACTCAGTGCTAAAATTCTTAGGTATGGTGGATTCTGACTATGCCACTGGAAAATAATTATAAATGTTTAAAATGTGCAGTGTGTAACTGCAAGTAGTTATAGTTCTCCCCCCCACACACCGATGACATAAGCCCTGTAGTAGAGAAGGGCAAACTTTGTTTTAATCACAACTCTCAGCAAGAGTTTGATCTTCCAAGTCAATACGAACATTGGAAAAGATCACACACACCCTGTTTCCACCATCCCTCCAAATCTTTCCAAGGTAGTATTTTACTCACATATTCTTCAGTGGCACCACCAGATGGTAACCAGTGAGTGAGCTGTAGGGTGTCCAAACACAAATAGATAAAGAGGGGGAACCTTTCTCTTCCCTTCTCTTTTATTTCTGGTGCACAAGGAAGCTCCTCCCCCCCAACCTTGCTCTCTCTCTTCCATGATGTTATGAGAGTTGAAAAGATTCAAGGTTGCCAAAGCTAACTTAGGGGTTCCCGCCTCACAAAAAAGAAACACATGAGAAATTTCAAAAGAATGTTAAGATAAGGCTAGTAATATATATTGGTTTATGCACATCCTGAATATCCACTATGGAGGTAACTCACACAGTGTTTGGGTGTTGGTAAAATTTCATGCTGAAGTTCTTCATCATCATCAAATAAACTATGGGCACAATTCTAACCCCTTATGTCAGTGCTTTCAGGGCAATGCAGCTCTGAGGTAAGGGAACAAACATTCCCTGACTTTGAGGAGGCCTCCGTGAGTGACACCCAACTGTAGGGTGCAGCAGATGTCCCATTGGCACCGCTATGCCAGTGCTGGAAAGCACTGACATAAGGGGTTAGGATTGCACCCTATGTTGAAGAGCTCTGTACTGTGTCACTTCATACTTCTCTTTCAATTGGTTTAATACTATTGGACAACAGAATGTTCAGTATGCCAATGCAATGCCTACTCCATCCTGATCTCCCAGGACTGTATGCACACTTGAAACAGATTGTATCTTAGACTGATATCTGGCAAGAAGGGTAATATCCTAATGTTCCACAGCTACTGCACCTTCCTAAGCATGAGCAGCATTGGGATCAGTCAGACCGGGAACCGGCCAAGGGCCTATGATCACCCAGATGCCCATGAACCAACCCCTGAAACAACCTGGGAGCTGGCAAGCAGCAGTGGTACAAGTTGCTTGAATGACATGTCATTGCTGCTTTCTCCTGACATTCCCACTGGACTTCCTAGAGGCCCTGCAATGACAGAAGCCTATTTGCGGAACGTGGCACAAGCAAGGAGGCTGCTGGGCACTCTTCCTCCAGTGCCAGCACTGAAGGAAGAACATCCAGGTTTTGCTCCCTGAAGTTTGGGGACAGGAGGAGGGCGGATTTCAGTGGCAGAAGCATGTGCCAGAACCTATCCCCTTTTCCTAGCTTGGACTTGCCCTCAGGAGTCTCCTAGGACTTACACCATCTTAAGAGCTGGTGAATATCTGAGGGAACCCATTGATGGCCGGTTGGCCTGCAGAGAGCTAAATATAAATAATTTTTACCTCTCCAGATCTGTCTGGTCACCCCCCCCCCCCCCACAGCATGCAGCACATGATCTGTCAACAGCACTTCATGCTGTGGATGGGGGGGTAGGATAGTAACTTGTTTTATTTCACTGACCCACAATGAAGGCGGTCAACTGAATGATCATTGGAAGGCTAGAGAGATCTAAAAATATGTTGAATGTAGCAAAGAGCTATATGTTTCTTGTCAAAAGAGTGGCAATTATGTTACACTTTTAAATTCCACCTTCCTTTTCAAGGAGCTACGGGTGAATTATATGCGTTTTTCCTATTTTACCTTCCCAACAGCCTATGAAGTTAAGTGAGTGTGACTTGTGGAAGGCCACCCAGTAGGTTTCATGGACATGTGAGGACTGGAATGGACACAGTTTGTCCATCACTTTATGCCTTGCTCTTGCTCATTAAAAAGACATAACATACACGGAAGCAAAAAGAGAGGAACTGAAAACTGCAGATTCCTCAAGCACTTTTTAGACATTTTAAGGACGACAATACATTTGTGGTGCCATCTTCATTTTGATCTGCATGTGCAAAGAATAAAGAAGGCAGATGTGAAAGAAAATCAGAGTTAACCAATACACTAACAACCTGTCATTGGTATTACTGTCTCATAAAAGAGGAGGTCTAAGGAAATCACAGCCTACAGCATTACTTTTGTGAGTTTCTAGACAGCTGACAGTAAGGAAGACATGTTGCCTGAAGGAGCATCATCCAAGGTTCTTCCATTTTTTTTTCAATGTCTTCAATGTTTTTCAATGTCTTCAATGTTTTTGAAGAGTGCAATTTTCCTGTCATTCAAATAAAATAAATAAAACAAGAGGGGGAAAAAAACATGAGATGCTGAACAGAGTCTTGGTTATGGAACACACAATCCTTTTCAGCCAGCACCTCGGTGGCAGATTCTGCTGCCTTCTGCAAATGTTTGTGGTCTGAAGATTCTTAAAAACATATTGAGAATAGCATATAAACGTGTGAACCTATTTTGGAATTGAAACCAATTAATCATTTGGTCCATTTGACTCATTTTTATTTCATTCAGAACAAACGCCTACTTTGTTATGAGTGGAGGCCCAAATGAAGTGAATGGCATGTGCCAATCATATCATTCGGAATTTGTTTTAATCAAAGGAGGGTAGGGTTTACCTGGTAGCATGACTGCAACAAGGGCTGTTAGCGCGCCTCCCTGGAGCGCTGGCAATGATTGCCAGGCTTTCCCCCCTATCAGCCGGCAGCAGGTGTTTGCTGCCAGCTGATTGGCTGGCAGGCTGAAGGAGGTGGGACGGGAGAGCAGCCCAGGCGTGCGTGCGCAAGGGCCTGCTCAGTCCGCTCCTGACAAGCAACCCCCGCCCTGCCCGCCCTATAGCTAGTCTGGGATTAGCTGGTCACTCTGTGAGGGCCGGGTAGGAATTTTTAATCACCATCTAAATTGGCTCTAAGATGGTGGGTTTTTTTTGCACAGACTGGCTGTGGAGTGGGTTTGGGTTCTTGATATATGTATTTAATGCCCTGGTCACTGGCGATAGAAGTGCAGGGTGGGTAGACAGAAGACCTTCTCGGTGTCCAATCTAAGTCAGCAATGGACTTGGGGTGAACCAGAACCGCTCCCATGATGCCTGATCAGCTTGAGGATGCAGGCTGGCTAACCCCTTGTCTGAACTTGGGGGCCTTGCACGGGTGACCTGAAGGCATAACAGTTCTGCTGACTTACCCTCTTCGGGCTACGTTGAGAGGCAGGCTTAATAACAATTGAGCTACGTCTGGAGTTGAGTGGACACCCTACGAGACTGGGGGACGTAGATGGCTAGGGCCGTTTCCCCCGCCTAGAACCCCGCACTTGGGATGGGTTTGTTTAACCCCTTTTGTTGCCTTGTTGCAATGTTTGGCATTTTAATAAAAGTGGCCCATTTTAATTCCATACCTGTTGTCGGCTGTATTTATTTGGGGAGTGCATGGTAAAGGAATTTTGGGGTCATTTCAAACTTTTCCACACTTTTAACAAAACCAAAGTGTCTTTTTTTGGCAGTCACCATTTTGTTTTTGCCCAAATCCCCTGGACATTACATTGATTCCATGGCATTGTGAGAGAAAACACGGCAGATCGCATTGCTTTTCCCCACAATATCATGGCATCATGCTATGTCCTTGGAATTGTGGGAAAGCAAAACTGAAGCCATTGGGAAGGGAACTCTGCCATCACTGCCTCTTTAAAATGGAAAAATTTTAAAAAGAAAAGCTGGTAAGTTGGATAGGATTGGGTCCTAAATCATATTGCTTGATTGAATAGATAGCCAACCATGGCTCACGGTGGACCAATTTAAGGTGGCACCAACACTAAGAACCACTTCAGTGTTTCGCTTGTTGTTCCTGTAAATATCTTAACTAATGAAGTTTAATTAACAGGACAAGTGTATAACGGTCTACTTAGAGAAAAGTTCCATTGTCTTCAGTGGGACATACTCTCAGGAATGTATGTATAGCATTGTAGCCCCAGTCCCTGATTCTATTGTCCTACCTAGCCCATACTACTATCCAAATACACCAAAAGCCTAAGATTCCACGGCAATATATAAGCTTTGGTATTGAGGGGACAATATCTGAATGAGGTTTGAAACTGGACAGCTAAGCATCTGAGAAACATCTTTTTCTTTTTGCAGATTTATTTGGGCTAATATGAGAAACAAACACATTTTCTGTGGATGGCAGTCATAGCTTAACTATTTTTGTTTGTCATCTTTAGTTGGCATGCAAGGCATAATGGTTTATTTTAAATCTACCCGGGGGATTGATTGGATAAAAAACATTAACACCTCTCTTCAACTACTTGAAGAAATCTGTTTGTGTTTTGCTTCTCTGGGAATTGGACATCGCTTCTAAAGAGTTTTATTAGAGGAAGAATTTCAGAAATGGAGGGTAAGTTTTGAAAACAGCATCTTCCAGTTTGGAAACCCATTGAGAGCAGAACCCAAGTTCCTGTTTCCCACACTTTTACCAGCATTTCAAGTTTGGTTTTTTTTTGTTTGTTTGTTTTTGGAGGGGGGGGGGGGAGAAAACAGGAACTGAAACTAAAGACAAAGATGATAATTATAGGCCATTTTTGTGATGTGAACATCAGGGTGTATGTCTCTTTTTTCTAATTCTTCCTCACTGGTGATGAATTAAAAAAAACCCAAAACCCTACAATTCCTAGAGTTCCTGTCAAGAATGGAGGGTTAAGAATGCTCAAAAGCCTAAATTGCAGAGAGCTAGAAACTTAGGGAGAGCCCTTGGAATTTGCAGACCCTCCTGGTTGCCATTTTCTCTTCTCCATCTCAACACTGTAAACTTGAGACAGAGTGGGAAAGTGGGAGAAGGAAAGTTGCAAGCTGAGAGGCAGGACCTAGGAGAAGGAGGTAATTTGTACCCGGGCCCAGGGTCAAAAGGGGGGCCCAGGAGCCAAAGCAGGGGGCCCAGAAATTTCCTGGGATCTAACATTTTCCTATCTACTCAGACTTGTTGCCCGTACGGGATGCTGGGGACACTACCATGACTGGGGATGCTGGGGACACTACTGATGCCACATGGGTGGGTAGAACTGGGCTCCAAAGACTTATCCAGCTGTTCTACCCTCCCCTCACCCTGCTTTGCCCCTCCCTGCCCCAATTCTGCTCACCCGTCACCACCCTCCCCTGCTCTCTGTTTCACCCCCACACTTTGCAAAGGGGCCACAAAGAAACTTTGTACCCCCTGATAAAATTCCTCTCAGAGGTCCTGATAAGAGGGTTGGAGATGGTGAAGGAGACTCCCTAGGCAGGGTCTTTTCAAGCACCATCCTTACAAGAAAAGCCCATGACATTTGTTTTGTTTGTTTGTTTGTTTGTTTGTTTTTCACTGGCAAAAATATGATTAAGGGAGGACATGACTGAGACTTTTAAAATTCTGCCTGAAATGGAGAGAGAAACATTTTTGTCCTTCTCTCTTCATACTAGAACCAAGGGACATCCAATGAAACTGATTGGTGGGAGTCTGAGGTTTCGGGCAGTAAATAGGTGGTGGCTCTTTACACAGTGAATAACCTGCAGAATTCATCATCACAACATGTGGTGATGGCCAGTAGTTTCAATGGCTTGAAGGGGGAGTTGGACAAATTCATGGACTCCAGATCTGTTAGGCCCAAATTCTAACCAACTTTCCAATGCTGGCATAGCGGTGCCAATGGGACGTGTGCTGCATCCTGCAGTTGGGTGTCACTCACGGAGGCCTCCTCAAAGTAAGGAAATGTTTGTTCCCTTACCTCAGAGCTGCATTGCCCTTATGTCAGTGCTGGAAAGTGGGTTAGGACTACACCCTCAATGCCATAGTCATGATGACTATACACTATCTGTGGCTTCAATGGCAGTATGCATCTGAATACCAGTTACAGGGGAGAGTAAAGGGGGGGAGAGTAACGTGCCTTTTCTCTTGTTTGTAGGTTTCCCCGAGGCTGCTGGTGGGACAATGTAACAGGATGAACTAGGCTAAGGCTTTTCTTATGTTTTTATGAGGGCTAGAGAAGTCTTAGGGGGGAAAAGGAATATTTTCCTGCAAAGTTATGAGTTTTGTGTTTCATTTTGGAACAGTATTCACTATGAGGAGGAGAAAAATGGAAACTGATTTGTCAAAAATGTCTGAAGAATAGTAATCTATGTGCTCTTTCTCTTTCGAATCCTTAGTTAATTATATCCTCTGCCAAACGGAAGTAAACCACAGGGGAGAACAAAATCACATTCTTTTTTTAAGGACTGAATTCCCCCACTTTATTTAAAATCATGATTAACTAAGTTCAGCAAGTGAATAAAGTACTGCCTCGCAAAATTAATAAATGCAGATGCGTGCTGTGCATATGAAAAATAAAATCTTCACTCAGGCAACCTAATGAAACAGATGTTAATATGACTATTGGTAATCCGAATCTGTGGGTGCCATGGGGTGCGCTCCTCGCTCATTGTAGCCAATAGGAGCTTTGAAATTCACTCCATTATGTGGATTCCAGCTACCAGCATAATTGCAAAGCCAACCCCTTACGGTTACAGTATATGTCAGCTGTGCTTATATATAGAAATTATGGAAAACATGAACAGTAAAGGAGGTTGTCATAGCATAAACTTAACATTTGGATTGACGTACATATACTAGATTTGCAATGTTGTGCTACTGGGTAAGGCAGATGGCAATGAAATTCTAACCCTCAGGTTTGTAGAAGCTAATCATGGGTATGATTTTGGAGTGGATGCAATTTAGAACAAGCTAATCTGGCTGGAAGCCAGATACGGTGAACTCTTTACTGCCAGCACATCACTGCATTGTTAAATAATGAATGTATCTCACCTGGACTGTGCACAAAGTCTTTTCTGAACTTGATTGAAGTTAAGTTAGCCACATTCCCTTGGATGTAATACAGATGGGTACATAGGCTTGTATTCTGCGTTTCCCTTCTGTGAAAGAATGGTCGTTCCTTCACTCAAGGGAAGGATGATTTTTTCCAATCTCCGCCTAATTCCACAGCCTATTTTGTTTCCTATGCAGTCTTATTTTGTGTGTGTGAGACAATGCACAATTAAAAAATAAAAACATAACAGTTAAAAATTTATTTACATTTTTATACCACTCTTCCTCCAAGTGGCTCAGGATGGTGTACATAGTTCCTTCCCTCCTTTTGTCCTCACAACAAACCAGTGAGGTAGGTGATCCTGAGAGATAGTGACTAGCCCAAGGTCAGCAAGGAAGCCTCATAGCTAGTGGGGATTTGATCCTGGATCTTTCAAGTCTAAGTCCAATTCCCAAACTACTATACCATAAAACAAAGATTCCTAAACTGGTGAGTCATGACCCACCAGCCAGGGAAAGCCCTGTCTCTGCCCCCTTAAGGGCCGGGAGGAATGAAGGCAGCGATGCAATCGCCAGAATTGACCCGCTGCCAAGGAAGAAAGGATTTTTTGGAAACTTACCAGGGACAGTGCTGGCCTCCCAGGGGGTACAGGGAGCCACTGATGCCTCCACAGGGCTCCCCAAGCATCAGAATATCTAAAAATCATGATCGCAACCCACTTCTGGTCTTGCAATTGCAAACAGGAAGTGGGTTGCAACCACAATTTTTAGACATTCCGAGGCTTGGGGAGCCCTGTGGAGGCATCAGTAGGCTCCCCACACCTCCCCACTCCAGTGTTGCCCCAGTAAGGTCCAAAAAAGCCTTTCTTCCCTGGCAGTGGCACGATCCTGGCAATCACGTCACTGCCTTCATTCTTCCCCTGCAAAGACTTACAGGATTCCCAACTTCCAAGGAGAAGTTTGGGAAACACTGCCATAAAACATAGTTTTCAAGGATATACATTCTAATTCTGATGGGGGGCGGAGGAAATCATCTTTTTCTCTGGCTTACTAAGAAGAAACAATTTGCCTCTGGGCAAGCATAACAACTGAGAAAAACCCATCAGCAGCTAGTACACAATCCTATTTCCACCAAACTATTCAAGGTGATGTACATGAAACATAATAAAATTAAGCAATTAGGTTAGTAAAATCAGTGATGAAACAGAATGGCAGCACAAAATCAATGAATACCATCAAACCTAAACAGTCGTAAAACAGTGAATTAATAAAACCAGGAAGAATAGCACTCAATAGTAAAGTGTGTGCACGTATGTATATTTCTTGTAAATTGGATCCAGAATGTAAGGCATGATGAATGCCTCTGTAAGTGTCACATTGCCAGGTTGCCTTCAGTTAAACAACATTCTGGGTTAGACATTAATGTTGCCTTTGAAGTCAATGGGAGGTGTCCCATTTTTTTCAGAGGGCATGGCAGTGCTGCTAGATGTAGTAAATTGCTCTTATCCCCAAGAGGCAAACTTGGACAATAAAACATGTGCTGCAACCCCCTTTAAGCTTTATAGCCAGTGTATTCTTTCTTTTTTGTGGCAAAGTTATAGTCAATTCTGGTTTTCATTACTGCGGGTTCATTGTCCTACATCTTGCTTATTCTATAGCTGTTGGCATTTAAAAAAATGGAATAGCCAGTTTTGAATTTGTTTTTCTTCAAGGAAAAGTGATGAGCCACCATGGATGAGTGCATATCATGTAACATGACAGTGTAGTATTGATTATATTTTAATAGTAATAAAATTGTAATGATCCTCCTGGAGTCAATATAAGAAAGAGTCAGGTATGTTTCCACTAAGGAACTCACATATGGACTTCCCCATACTTTCTACCTCCTGGCCTCCATAGAGTGTTGTAGAAATGATGTGCAAAATGATTGCTGCTATGAATCACATGGCCAATATTTTTTTCATAGACCAGAGTCACCCCAGAAGACAGAGAGTTGAAAGAAACCTTCTTTATGTTAGACATAAATATCAATTTTTATGGTTGCAAGCTTCTCCTATAGCCTGGCACCCATTGTAATCTAATCATGGAGATGACAAAATGCCTTTTCCATGTAAGCAGAGGAATTCCTTGACTAATGAATTTTCTCATGGTAGTGCACCAATTCATTTCATGCTGGGAAGCAAAATTAAAAAGGAATAAGTGGAGAAGTAGAGGTGCATGTCCAGTTCAAGTGCATTTCATCCACATCTAGCCTCTATTTTTATTTTCCCAAACTGAAAGGTGTCTTTCCCTTTCTTTTCCTATTTCAAGTAGTGATCATAACAATGAGAATTAAGAGAGAGATTAAGATGCTACTCATGCATTAGAAAAAGCTTCTGTTAGTGAAAAATACTTCAGTACCGGGAATCTTACAAGTTTCTTCTACAAAAGCGAAGAGCACATACTTGAAGTATGGTTAAATAAGATGGCTATGAACCAACTTCATTCACTGACATTACAAATGCTTGACTTCTCATATAGGATAAGACTTTCAAGCACAGGCTGCTAGTATCAGCAAAGGCAGGGACCCAGTTAGAAATCTTGTGTGTACATGGTGCCATCTGTATCACTCACTGACACAACACCATTTCCTGGAAACTCCAGATAAAGGTAGGGATTCCTCTGCAATTGCCATGCTCCAGCCATCAATAGTTTCACCTGGCCAATTTTTTCATTAGCCACTATTTTATATGAAGGTTCTGGTTGGCAACCTTCAGTCTCGAAAGACTATGGTATAAGCCTACAGCACCCAGTATTCCCAGGCGGTCTCCCATCCAAGTACTAACCAGGCCTGACCCTGCTTAGCTTCCAAGATCAGACGAGATTGGGCATGTGCAGGGTAACAGTTGAAGGTTCTAGAAAGCTAAACACTGGTCATGGGCCAATTCAGATGATGCATCCACTGACACACACACACCCACATCACAAGGAGAGGGCTACATGCACGCACATCTCTAAACCACACACCCACCCACACACCCAGTGCACTGTCCCACTGCTGCCTAATCACTTGGAGGCATTTTGTCCAAATCACTCCTCAAGGCATGAATGTAATATTGCTCTAAAGGAACATTTAATATGCACTTTGAGGGGGGTTGCTCAGCCTAACTGTTTCCCCCCATGCCAATCATACGATGGTGGGACAGTGCGCAATGGGGAAAATGTGTGCACAGTCTCCTCCCATATATGATGCAGAGGGGCCAGCAGGCCTACTGTCTGAATGGGCCCAGTGAGGTTTAAGTTAGAAGTACTATTTTGTGCTTCAGAATTGGAAGAAGATATTTCAGTGCAGCTGGAAACAGGGAGGTTGTTAGCAAGGTTATGGTCCTGCTGTGAGATATATTAAAGAATAAATTGCACCCCAAAAACTGTATTTTAAGAGCAATTTGTGGTTATGTTTATACCTCGCAGCTATAGCAGTATTCTTAACACAAGTCAACAAGTCAATCACAGGTGTTTGTGTCTTTGGAATGCACACTTATTATATAGGTTCCTTTAACAAAAATAATTACTTGGAGTGGGGGGAAAAACATAGTGATTGGGAAAGAAAAATAGGCACTCTTGAAGAAAAATCACTGGTGGTTTGAAACATAATTAGGTGTGATTCCTCCCTCCATAACGTTTTTTAATTAGTATTTTTTTTTAAAAAAAAATCAGTGTTTGTTATGCATTTATTTGTAAAGATGATTCAATAGTAGGTTGAGTGGTCCAGTGGCACATGCCTCCGTTTTGCTTCCCCTGCCCAGAATGGCTCTGGCGAGGCTTCCTTCAAAACTTAGTGCTTTGCACCCCCTCTAGCTACACCACTGGAGTGGTCAGATTGATGACCACTCATCATGTGGATTACCCTGGCACCACATATGCATATGTAGTTCTGGACCACATGTCCACCATATGTGGACACCACATATGTCCCCTGGTCCTGGTGCTGTGTGAGAGGGAAAAGGGCATCTCTCTATCCACTCTATCCTTCCCCTGCATAATTTTGTCTTGTACAGAGGGTTGATGCAGCATACTTCTGGCCATAAATATTATGGTCATAAACCCACAGTTTTTCTTGTGGAGTTTGTGACCATTTTTTCAGCATGTCTTGTTCAGCATATTCTCTTGATTTTATGACCTCTTATTATTCAGTTCCTGCCTATGTTGTGTTTTCTGTTCTTATCACTGCTTTTTTTTTTTTTTTTTTTTTTGAGGGAGGGGATTGTTAATGAATCTGCTGTTTTACTGATATCCATATCATCAGAGCCAGAATAAATTTTTTTTAAAATAAAACAATTAGATAGTCATAATAATGGTCAAGAAAAGTTTATCAAGACTACCCACAAGCATGACTTGATTCCAGATGTTTCATAATTCCAAAGATTTTAGTATCTTGATATACACATGGGGGTGAATATTGATGCAGTTGTATCAGCTATACCAGGGGTCTCTAAACTTTTTGGCTGAAGGACTGCATCAAATATCGGGCACAGGGTTGAGGGCCGGAAAAAAAAAATTAAATATAAAATTTAAATAACTACATTAGAGATGGAACTTGGATGAATGAATAAATGAATGGGCTTAAACGTCCAGGACTTCTCCAAGCACAAACACAGTCCAATAAATAAAGCACACACTTAAATGGACCCTCATTCCACCACCCCACAAGAACAATTCTGGTTGTGTTGGTCGACTGGGCCAGATGATCTCAAGAGATCTGAGGCTGGCCATGGGCTGGATAGAGGCTCACCACGGGCCGCATCTGGCCCCCGGATTGGGGTTTGGAGACCCCTGAGCTATACAATATGCTCCCACCATAAAAAAGAAAAAAGAGAAAAAAACGTTCCGTAACCAAGTTGACAATGGCTAAAAGAGGTGCTGTGCTCAAACACTGCCTAAAAATAATGACAAATGATCTGCCCTAATACCTGGATGTGTGTGAGTGATGAACAACATTCATTGTGATGGGGGTGTTGGTCTTAGGTGTAGAGAATTCTGGGTCTAAATCCCTGTTCAGTCATGATGCTGTCTGAATTCCATATAGGCCTCTCTCTCTCTCTCTCTCTCTCTCTCTCTCTCAGCTTTACATCACTTACAGGTCTGTTCTGAGCATTAATTGCTAAATCCATGAATACTACTCTGAGTTGGTCGGTGGAAGGTAAGGAAACAAACATTTCAAGTCTGCATTTCTGAAAACCATTCTCCACAGAAAACAACTCTCATAGTGGAACCCTTGGGCTCAAATTAAACCTTCCCTGGAAGCTACCTAGAAGTCTGGCTGTGGCATAATTCCAGATGTGTGATGGTTGGTTATAGTTACTATGGTGACCAATGCACTACATGTGCTACTTTATCACACCACTTTATCATGAATTTTGTATGTTCTTGGACTAAGCCCTAAGATTCAAAACAGTTTCTTTGGCTGAACTCGGAATCAAATTAAGAGCTGGGTATTTAGTTGATAATTGGTTGCAGAGGAGATATTTCTCTAAGACTAAAACAAATGGGCAAAACTCTTTGCATAAGCTTAAAGGTCTCAATGCTTACTTTGCTCAGCTTGAAGAAAAGACCTGTCATGAAAAGGCAACATCTCTACCATGGCAAATGGTTGTGTCTCATTCAGATGTGGCACCCATCCTTAGGATGTACGTTTTCTGTGACTAACGCATTCTAAGAATGGCACGTTTTATCTCAAAGGTGGCTGACGTTAGAGAGAAACAAACCAAGGGTGTTGAGGAGAAAATTTTAGAATAAAAGACAAAGTTCAAATCATTAAAAGAAACACTCTGAAAGATTTATTCCATAGGACGTCACAAGGGAGCCACTACTAGCCAAGCAAACAGATGATCAGCCAGAAGAATACAGTACCGTTATTTTCAAAATTATTTATTTCTAACAATCAACAGGTGGTAGACTCTTCTTTACTTTTCTTGTAAAGGTGAAGCTTCTACAGTTCATGTGTTTCAGTATAACCCGGACAAGTCCTTCTCCTCTCTTCCTCTTTTCCCACAAAACTCCAGTCTCATTACCAGTCATCCACCTTCATAAGCCCTTTCACCCCTCCTCTGAAGGAAATGCAAAGCGTTGATTAACTGATTAGCAGGCCATATGCCTTCATTGGGTCTTTTACTGATCCCACAATGGATCCCACAAACCCTAACTATTCCCTCACAATGTGTGTGTGGGCATACATATATAATATACACATATCTCTTCCTGTTCCTCTCAAGACACATCGCGCTATAGCATGTCATGTCCCACTGCTCTTGCTTCTTGAAATCACAATTCCAAATGCTTCTTCCTAATGCAAGTGACATGCATGTCTGCTTGTGGCAGATGCTAGAATGCCACTGCGCACAATGGAAGTCGGTTTTGCCATTGCAGACTAAATTCATGATGTCCGTTTTTCATCTTCCACAGCAGGAGGTTCCGTTTCCCTGAGTTCATAGCAACTTAACTCCACATTAGTCTTGTTCTCTGAAATTTGTACAGCTGCTGCAGCTTTTGTGCTTTTCAGTGAGCCGTTTTCCCATTTATCATGCATTGTTCTGTTTTCCAGGGATGTCCTCCTTCCGTCCTCCCCCACCCTCCACTTGTGTTTGCTTAATCTAAAATTTGATGTTGGATACATTGCAATTGACTCTTCACTGCAAGGTAAATGAATGTGAGCCCTAAAGAAACTCTGTCTGTGGGCCTTGGGTATTCAAATTAGCTACAAACAAAATGAGAGGGTGATGAATGGTTAACTTACTCTATAGAAATTAGACTGTAGTGAAAGGAAACCAGGGTAAGAGCTAATGTTCCCACTGAATTCTCTAAAAAGAGTTCCAAGAGAAGTGTGGCAGTTTTTACAGAGATGAATTGTGTTCAGAATTTTGAATGATGCAAAAGGAGTTTTGATAAGACTACAGTTGCAAATGAAACTTTGCCTAAAGGAGGAGAAATATGGGGGCTCCTTCCTCAAGAACAGAGGTGTCCAAACTTTTTGGCAGGAGGGCCACATCATCTCTCTGACACAGTGTCGGGGGCCGGGGAAAAAAATAATTAATTTACATTTCAAATTTGAATAAATTTACATAAATGAATATATTAGAGATAGAGATTGAATATATTATACGAATGAATGAAGGTCTTGCAATAGCTCAAGGCCTATAAAAGGCCTTGCACAAAGCAAGGCCAGCCTTTCCTTCACTGCCACTGCTGCATCATAGACATGAAACAGCAAGTACTGAAGGGAGCCCTCATCCCACAGCTCAGGTAAG
Source organism: Tiliqua scincoides (assembly GCF_035046505.1). Classification (NCBI taxonomy): domain Eukaryota; kingdom Metazoa; phylum Chordata; class Lepidosauria; order Squamata; family Scincidae; genus Tiliqua; species Tiliqua scincoides. The sequence continues at coordinate 107,358,984 of NC_089823.1, forward strand.
AGGTTGAACAGTCATCTTCAAGCTGAGAGTAGTTGCATCGGGCCAGCATGGGCTCCAGCAAGTCTCCGGAGGGCCAGAGGCTCATTGGAGACTGGGGGCTCTCCGCGGGCCGGATTGTGAGCCCCCAAGGGCCACAAGTGGCCCCCGGGCCGGGGTTTGGGCATCCCTGCTCAAAAGAAACAACTGAGGAGTTCTGAGGGAAGCTTCAACAGTTTCAATAACACTTGTGAAATTTCTCCGAGTTTTGCACTACCCTGGTTGTCACCAAATTTCAAATAAATTGACATTCAAAGCAAATATGGTGGTGCCTCCTCAGACAAAACATCTGAAGAATGTCAAGGAAACAAAAGTTTAAGAAGATTAACTTTTGCTAGGTGAAAGGGTACAATGAGTTCCCCATTCCAAGCTCTTTCCTCATTACTAATGTGACAACACATTCAATTACATGTCACACAGTGTCAATTTGTATCCACCATTAATATCCCAGTGGGAACAGACAGTAATTTTGTCATTAGTACCGGTAATAAATTCCATAGGAGGAAGGGTGCACAGATTCCTGCACCACAAAGTGCCTGTTTTTATGAGAAACATAGCAATGCTTCGGACACTTTTCAGTTTTTTTTCAGGTTGATAATCAGCAACAAGAATAATCTACAGTTGCTCTGAAGTCACAATGCAATGATATAAGGCTGCAGTAATGTCCACACGTTCCTGAGAGTAAGTCCCATTGTATCAATGAGATGTCTGAGTAGATTTACATAGGGTTGTACCTTTAGACACCAAAGCACTGAAAGGCCTTGGCCTACCAGAAGTTGTTGTCGTATTACCTTTTCAGTGCTCATGCTTTATAACAGAATGTCTGGTTTCAAGCTGCTTAGTCATAAGCAATTCTCACCACTGTTTGTGTCATTTGGAGCTTAATCCTAACCCCCATCATGATCCGCCATGCAGTTGCACTGACAAAGTGCATGCTGCATGCAGTGGTTGGGGAAGGTGACCAGACAGCTTAGGACAAGCAAATAAACACTTTTCTTACCTCCTGTAGGCCGCCTGGATGCCAATTGGTTTTTTGGCAGCCATGCCAGCTATTTTTCTGGCATGAGTCTGAGGAGAGGTAGAGGGTAACAAAGATAGCATCCCTGACACACACTGCCACCTATGGGATCTACCCCCTCCAGCTCCCAATCCCCTTGCCCCAAACCTCCCTGAACCTTCCATGTCTTTCCCCCACCAGCTCCTTACTTGCTCTGACACAGGCTGTGTCCATGTGTGGCAGGTGCATGGAACATTGATCCACTTCCACCTGTGGCTGCAAAGCACATGATGGTGGTGCAACAGTTGCCCCACCATTACTTATGGCAGCTGTTTGGGAGAATAGGTGCCAGAGGCCTTCTATAGGATTGGGCCATTGTTCCATACATTCTGTCTGTATGCATGTTACTCTCAAGGAAGAGTTATTTTCTTTCTTGCATCTTCTTCTCAAAGCACAGGAATATAAGCTAGGCCAAGGATGAGTTCCAACCATCCTGTGTTAAGTGATTTTTGTCTGACAGCACAAAGATCAATGTTGTCCTGGATCTCTCCATAAAGTGTTGCAAATAACTCACTCAGTGAGTTTCTATTTAATCACAGCGGTTATCCAGCCAGGGCTGCTGCAACAAAAACAATAGCATTCACTGTGAAAAGCATAGGAGCACTATCCCCTAATGAACCTGGCAAGCCACATTGTGATTTTCTCTAGATATAAATTGTTTCAGGAAGGATACACAGGCACACCATAATCATTTGGTCTTTTCATGCTGCTGTTGTGTGGGTTGTGTTAATTTTACTCAACGATAAATCAAGACAAAATATTCCCTATATGTGGTTTGGAAGGACAGTGCCTACACCATTTGTCATCTTTTAAAGTAGGGGTCTTTGCTTCCATTCTTTGGCTCCCGGGATGCATGAAGGGAGGGGGAAAGACTGAAAGCTGTATTTTTTCAAGTGCCACAAGTGGACCATTGAACACTGCAGTCCGACAAAAGAATTCAGTCTGGGCCTTAAAGGAATTTTGAAAGAAAGGACTGTAAGAAGTAAATTTTCATGTCATTCCCACAGCATTTATGAAAGCACTCAGTATACCCATCATAGTAACTTTTCCTGTGAAAGTCATGGGTTCATAAAGCTATGGACATACAGCACATTTTAGGTGTACCAAATACTAACTCTTGATCAATGTGCACTTCATCTGGAGAAGCAAAAATTCTAAACTGTGGCACTGGAGGTCTGGAGTCCACCCCTTCCCCTCCTTCAGATACCCTCCATAAGAAAGATGTTGCACACAAATGGAAACACCTCAGTGTAATCTAACAAATCTGTTCTTGACATGGAATGCATTACGCAACTCTTGTTATTAGAAAAACAACAAAATCCACATCACCTCCTACTTGGCTCAGATGGGCGTGTGTGTGTGTGTGTGTGTGTGTGTGTGTGTGTGTGTGAGGGAGTGAGTGAGTGAGAGAGAGAGAGAGAGAGGAGAAGGAGAAGGAGAAGGAGAAGGAGAAGGAGAAGAAGAAGAAGAGTACGCAGAAGTTAACTGGGTAACGAAAAGTAGGAAAGACAAAAAGGAGGAAAGGCAACATAATAAAGGACAGTAACAAAAGCAATGCAGCATGGGATACTTTTTACATCCCAGCAGATACACAGCTGCTGGATCATTGTTGTCATTTCACATCCTCATCATTTTCAGTATCTGCTGCCTTCTTATAGACAGGCCTCACAAACTTACAAAAACCATCAGGGATATGGTTGTAACCTTTTACTTATTTAAGAGTTGTGAAAAACCATCTGCAAATGACTGCATCATCTGCCTCCAATTAATGTGATCACTTTTAAAACACTCCTCCCTCTGCATTATACATGATGTTCCCATCATGTCACTGTTTACAAAGGTCTCTTGCAACAGGTTGTCAGGGAAGTTTGCCACTAAGTATCAAAGCCACTTTTTCAAAAGACATGAACTTCTGTTTAGGCTCTGTAAGATATTTGCTGGAAATCTTACAAGCACCTAAAGGACCCACATGCATGCAGACTGGGTATGTAATTTAGGCATTCTATTAAACTAACAAGAGCAGATTGAATTTAACCAGCTATTAAGTGAAATCTAACTGAAGAGTCACTTACCACAAAACCCGATGCCTTCTACTCAGAAGTAAGTCACATTAAATTCAATAGGTCTCACTCCCGGGAAAATGTGTAAAGGATTGCAGCCTTAAGGGCACAATCCCATGCCATTGACAGTGATGCAGCCCCATCAACAGGGTGTGCGCTGCATGGTGGAGGAAGTGGTCAAGAATCCTGCCAGAGATAATTAACAATATTTTCTACTTACCTCTGCAAAGGCCTCCTGGTGGCCTCTAGCAGCCCAAAATGGCTACATACTTTACAGCATGTTTGCAACATCCAGTGCCAGCAGTACACTTGTACTGACAGTGCTCGAGCCCATAGGATTGGGTTCCAAGTCTCCTTGGACCAATGGTAGCTATATAACTGGAATATGTCCAAGGAGAGAAAAGGGGTGGGGTTGAAAAGAGGGGATGGGTTCCTGGAATATGCTGTTACCACTTTAATTCACACAGTCCTGCCCTCTACTTCCCCTTCCCAACACTGCCCTTGTCGGCCCCAACACACCCCCATCATGAACTTACCATAATCAGTGCAGCCTGGGCTCTGTGCTAGTGTGGGTGTAGAGATGCTGTCACTTTGTGATGGTGGCCGCTACTATCTGGGCAGCAGTGAAATGTTCATGCTGTTGGTGGAATGCTCACACTGCTGTCATAAAAGGCCCATACAGTTGGACCATTAGGCACTTTCAGTGTACCTAACAGGCACCAATGTAAGTCTAAGATGTTGGCAAATCAAGGGCCTAAAAGGTATTGCTGCACCTTGCCATGTTGACAGCTTTCTTTCTATGCATGGTTGCTGGCATACATGGAACCTGAGTGACTGATTGACTGATTCTGATTGAATCTAGAACTTGTATATCACAGTATATGATGTATGTCTGTCAATGATAGCAGAAAAACAGAAGGATGAAAAGATCTAGAATGCCTGGGTGAATTCATGTGATTCTGAAAAGTCATTAGACTCTGTGCCAGGTAAGCCTCCCTGAGGAGTAGGGGTGTTATTGAAACTTCTCTTGCCAAAATTCTTAATGGAATGTATAGTTCGAGACCCTTCCTGCTCCTCAGTGGATTGACTTTTTTAAGATATAGCAATGTCTACACATTCTGTGCATTCTGTATGTTTGCAGAGTTTAAGTGTGTGCTATCTAATGTTAGTTTGGTTAGCAAATATGTAAAAAAAAATACTTACTTCAATATGTGTTTTTGTTTCAGTGTGGAGATAAAGAATCCAGTGATTTTTAGAAGAGCATCACAACATCAAAGAAAACTATGCAATGCTTGAACAGAAAAGAAACAGAGAAATACACCCATCTGGGGACAGTGTTCCAAAGTCAGGGGACCATAACCTAAAAGATTTCCTAAAATGATCTGTCATCATCCATTTCACCTCCAAAGGCAAAGGAGCTTGGAAGAGAACCTCTGAAGATGATCATAATATTTTGGCTGGTTCACAGCAGTTGGTAGTGATTTTGGTACCTGGCCTTCAAGCCATTTAGAGCTTTAAAAATTAAGATCATCATCATGGATTATGCTCAGAATTTCATGGGTTGTGCCCCCAAATTGTTCACTCTGTAGACACCTACTCATTTCTGTTCATTTCTATTTCACACATGATTTAATTTTCTACATGGAAGGGACTCCCATGCCAGAATGTGCCGAAAACACACATATAGATGCTAAATTGTGTTAATTCTACAAACTGCAAATATAAGCAGCAAAAAAACCAGGCTAAGGATTGTCACATCATGATAAACACCTGACTTCCATGTGTGAGAAACTCAGGTCATATCAGTTCCAGATACATGTATGCTTCCATAGAGAAGATGCATGAGTTCCTATAACTTCGCAACAGAAGTGTGAAAAAATGATAAAAAGATTTTTTTGCACTTCCTTCTCCCCACCCCCACTGCATCTGTGCAATGTGTGAATCTGCCCTCATTTTGCTTAATTTATTCTAATCTGACGTTTACAAAGTTTTAACAAACTTGAATTGAGATCAGTGAAAAAGAGACTAATGTGTAAAAAGAAGGAAATATATGGAAAATGGATCTGAGAGATGAATGGTGAGAAGTAGGGAGAATGTTGGGGAGTAGAAGATGGTGGGTATGGAAGCTTCTAGAAAGCTAATTTGGTTTGGTTTGTCCAACTTCCTTGGGCTCCTGAATGTTCACAAGATAATGTCCACATGTAACAGCTTTTACTGCATGGAGAGGTCTGTGTATGTGTATGCAGTCATTGGGCTGAGCATACCCTCTACTCTGCCATGGTTGAGAAAGCATCATAGCAGTTGGATGAGTGCAGCAATGAATGTGAACCAGCTCTCCACATGGTTAGACCTGAACATTACAAAGCAAACAACATCCACTTCTAACACTAATCTAATCGGGCACTTAACTGCATGAGAAATTATTCACATGACATAGTGACCTTGTTGTTCAGACACTTTTAACCATGTAAATTCCTTCACTAGGACCTTGTGATTTTCCATTCTGGTAGAACCCATAACCTTCTGCTTTTAGGGAAGCGGAATACATGGAGGAGATAGTGGAAGAACATCACATCAGCTAGTCATGGCCTCTGACCATTCCTTCATTCAGTTCTTATCTTCATAAGCAATAACTGGATTTTGGGACAGCTTCTCCTCATGTTTTAGAATCCTAGAACTCTAGAGCATGTGAAGATACTCTCCCTCTTTTCAGTGCTTGCTTCAGCAGACAACTGCTAAATAAGGGCATGGAAACATGATTATGGAAAACACAGACATTGAGGTGAACTTAACCAGTGTGTTCTCATTTCCCTTTCTCAATGTCTAATGAGAGGGTGAACAATAACTGCTGGGCACATTTCAGTGTAGTAACATATGGAGCAAGCCTTGGAAGAAAGTAGAGAAGTGGCTTCCGGATGCAGCTTTAGGGACATCATATAAGACTGGTGGTTCAGGAGACAAAATCAAGAGAGACTTTTTAGGCTGCAGGCAGCCTTCCAGTGCCAGAAGTTACTGAAGAACATGTGTATTAATACTTTTTAACATTCTGCAATGTTATATCTCACTTCCACATGAATATAGGTTCATGTTTTAATGTTGCCATCAAGGTGCCTTGACTTCTTTAGGTATCTAAAACCATTCCATTCAAAAAGAAAAAAAAATCCTTAACATTTCAGAACTCAGCAAGCCACAGATTTGTTCAGAGTGGATAATAAATACAGAAGAAAGGTTCTGACACTTGCTGATCCTTGCAAGGTTAGAGTTTGGATATTCTCCCCTTCAGGTGTTAAAGCACCATCCACAAAGAAGTGCTTGACACATTTCACAAAAGATAATGAGGAATCTCAACCTGCGTGCATTTATAACTGTTTGTTTTGATCTTATCACAGGAAGGCCGTAATTCTAAGGGTTGCTGACTAAGTGCAAGCACCAGCAGAAAAGTAGCTCTGTTCTGAAAGGTTTACAGAAATGATCATGATTAGACAGACAAGGTTCTAAAAAAGGCTGCATGGCCACAGCTGCAATGTGGGTCAATGTTTTCTGCTGTAATATGGCCTTGAAGTAGGGATGCTGTAGTAATTTGTCTTGGTTTTCAGTGTGGATACTGTAGTTCTGCTGGTGTGGACAAGGATCCACACCCTGGACCTTGCTTGCCGTGCTGGCACCAGGCTTCTTGGGGCCATAGGGCAAAGTCCCTCACTGGCGCCCCATGGCACCCTGTCCACTCCCTCATGGCACATTTGGTACCAAGGGTTTAGAGCAGGGGTTGCCAAACCCCGGCCCGGGGGCCACTTGCGGCCCTCAAGGCCTCTCAATGCGGCCCTCAGGGAGCCCCCAGTCTCCAATGAGCCTCTGGCCCTCTGGAGATTTGTTGGAGCCCACACTGGCCCGACACAACTGCTCTCAGCGTGAGGGCGACTGTTTGGCCTCTTGCGTGAGCTGTGGGATGAGGGCTCCCTCCACTGCTTGCTCTTTCACATCTGTGATGCAGCAGCGACAGCAAAGGAAAAGCCGGCCTTGCTTTGTGCAAGGCCTTTTACAGGCCTTGAGCTATTGCAAGACCGTCATTTGTTCATATAAGTTCATCTTTAATATATTCATTTATGTAAACTTATGTACATTTATTCAAATTTTAAATGTAAATTAATTCTTCCCCCCCCCCGGCCCCCAACACAGTGTCAGATAGGTGATGTGGCCCTCCTGCCAAAAACTTTGGACACCCCTGGTTTAGAGGTTGGCCCAGCCAGGAGGACAATCTGATGGGCATGGGACTTCAGCCTGATTAACCCCAGACAACATACCTGCTTCCTTGTGTCTGATTTCATCTGATTTAATTTGTTTTAGGAAACCAAAATTATGAGCACCTCAGCATGCAAATTCTGGTGCCAGATGCTCAGAAAATAAAAGCACGCACACAAAAAAGTGGCTTATGGTTGGGACAAGCACCCTGAAGCTGCAGAGAGATGTGCTAAAACTGAGATGTGATAAAACTGACATACTCCCACTTCCATGTCTATTACTACAGAAAAGGTGAAGAAGGAGTGAAAGGATGAGCTTTGGTAAAACTTTCACACCCATTCCCCCCCAAGGACCTCCTTTTTGAGCTGAAAAGGTTTGATGGGAAGCTTCTAGTTCAGTCAGATATCATTATTGTTCAGCTAGCGTTGTTGTGTTGATGGAGCAAAGGGAACATTGCACTCCAGGTAGTAACTTTGAACAACAGTCATCCATCCCTTGTCAGTGTTGAAGCACAGTGGGCATGCTTGGGACAAACTTGATCTCTGTATCTTACCTACCTTACAGGACCATTGTAAGGAAAAATGTGATAACTGCATATACACCTCTCTGCTTTCCTGGAAGGAGAGATAAGATACAAATGTAACAACAATTAATCATTGTGATTGTTAATTTTATTATGTATATTTATATATAGATTCAAGTCCTGTTCAGCCATTATTCCTTATCATTCTTATATACTGGAGAGGGGAGTGGGCAGCTTGAGCTCATCCAGTGTTTTTCGTCACAGGGAATATCTCTCCTAAGGAATAGCATCTTTCTATGCTGGCTTTGGGACCACATCAGTACTGGCATGGAGTTTTCCTGTGCACTCTTCTCCCATGACTATGTGAATCTTCATTGTGGGAGGTGAAGGTCTGAATATGGCTATAATAATAATAAATTTTATTTATACCCTGCCCTTCTCCCCAAAGGGACCCAGGGACTATGAAGTTTCTTGGTGTTTCCTGTTCTCCAAATAGCGTGACATGTTGAAAACCGATACTCTCCCTCATGCAGTACTTCTTAGGAAGATTGAGGGTCCATCTGTGATGATCTTTGGAGGGCACATATCTAAAGGGCTGCCACTGGAAACAAGACCAGGCAATAAAATTCCTATTCATTCTCCTTCACAGTCTCAGCATGTTATATAAGTTCCCAGCGTTATTCATTGGTTCATTGTCTCCAAACTGCCTGCTGCATTCAGTGAAATGATGCTCTGTAATTACATTTAAAATGGCATTTTAGCTGAACAGTGGCTGAAACCCAGAACTGTCAATACTATACTCCATGTTCTATGTTTCAGATGATTCACTTACTATGGGACTGTGCCAAATTTTAGCCAGTTTTTGATTTGGGGGTTCAAACTAGCAATTTTGGCAGGGTGAGTTTTTTTGTTCTGTTTTGAAAAATAGATTCTGCCGGTTTCATCTATTTGTGTGAAGCCATCATTTCCGATGGCTGCTGCAGTCTCCTTCTGAATTAGTCACATCTCCCTAATCAGGGACCAAATGGTAAATGGGATTGTGTTATGATACCACATCTGATGACCCCTGCACATACTGGATCTTGGAAGCTAAGCAGGGTCAGGCCTGGTTAGTACTTGGGTGGGAGACCGCCTGGGAATACCAGGTGCTGTAGGCCTATACCATAGTCTTTCAAGATTGAAGGTTGCCAACCATTTTTGGTGGTTAAGGTAAATGTTTTTTGTTGTTAATGCAGACTGGTTTTATTACTGATTTTTTTTAAAATTGCATTGGTTTTTATTATGATGATTTTATGAATTTTATAAGCTACCTTGGGTGCCTTGGTAATCAGGGAGAAGGGGGGGTAGAAACCTTTAATCTTTTTTTTAAAAGCAGGATTTCAGTAAATAATATTCTGTGGGATAGCATGAGCCATTGTATTTTAGTATGTGATGGAGTCACTGAGGAGAAATGACACTGAGAGCAAATAATAGGAATATTAAAAAATTTAGAGTGCAGAAAATAATGGAAAAGGCACTGCCAAAAATACTCACCAAAAAAGGAGACCCTTTGATTCAGTCCTGCTCATTACAATTACTGCTAGACAATAGATTTTTTTTTCCTCCTTTAACAAACTGCAGTGAGAGTGAAGTAACCTGACTGTTGCCTATTTGGTCAGAAAGACACTTCTTGGCTTGCCTAATCATCTCTCAAACTCTGACTCTGGAAATAGAGACAGAGTTCAAGGGGTTGACAGAAGGGCTGCTGCAATCCCACGGCATGACAGGGGCCAGGATTGTCTGCCTGTGGGATCTGTGCGCATCAGAGAAGGATGCTATGTGAATGCACCCTTGGAACGGCAGTCATTCAGTAAACGATGTAATGACAATGCTTTCAACATGTTCTCTGCAAAATATAGTCCTTGTTATTGTAAGAAGGACTATTCTCTGCTAAAATGTTCCTGGGAAAGTAGGAGGGGTGAGGGTTAATTATTTCTGGCATTTGTGTGCTTTTATTTTCCAACAGCGTAGAAGCGATGGCCTTAGAGAATTTGGAAGATACAGCAGAGTAACATTTACTGATTCCTGCTGCCAAGCCAGTGCTGTGAGAATGGGATGCTTCTTACTTACAATGGGCCATTTTGTCAACTCAAATAGACTTCTTGATTTACTACGCAGGGATTTGCATTGCTAAAATAAATAAAACGGAGTGTGTATGACGTTATTCTCCCTGCGCCCCTGCAGCCTCTATCTCTATGTAATCATTAAAAATAGTGGTTGTGGCATTTGAGAAACCTTGTGCTCTCAAATACATGCCCTTTATTACATGATCGTATTAGCAGGCGCTTTCTGCCTTCGGATTATCTTGCTTCCCCGCAAAGAGAGAAAACGAGATAATGCCACAGTCATTCATTACCACTCGAGTCCCAGTTTTGTGTTATTTAGGAGCCAGTTGTAAGTTGTACTGCTGAATCCAGTTTTCCTCATGCTGGAACTACATCTAGGTCTCACTGAACAGTTGCAAAGCAGTACAGATGAGGGAATCAACAAAGATAACCCATCACCTTTCCCCTGCAATTCCCTCTCATTTCAGATGCATGCAGTCCTCTTGCACTTGTGAAAAGTGATTGAGGGAGGGGGCAATAGGAGAAAATAGCAGGTGGGTCAGAGCTTAAGCATCCCTCCCACCAGCAGCTCCCACCAGAGCTCCCTCCCACCAGCAGCTTCTTCATTACAAATCACTCCTTATTCTGCATCTTTGCAAGAGTTTGTAGGAGAGCCAGTTTCCCAAATACAGGTGATTTTCCACTGAACACGTAGCTCCACCTTGCTTAAAATCAACACTAGGTAACAATGGTCTACTCAGTCCAGGTTGGTAGCGTGTTTGATGGCAACTTTTCCAGATTTCATGTTCTGCATACAACAAAATAAACTCTTTCCATTTACATTATGGAGGCAGACATCTGACAAGTTCAAAGGACACATTCAGGTTACATTAAAGGACACATTCAGGTTGCATTAAATATCCTTTAGTCCTTTGAAGAAGAAGAAAAAATGCCAACAGCTTCATCCTCTTCATTTCTGCCAGAAAGATGTGAAGCACAGCAGGGGATGCTTTTAAATATGTACACCTGTCTTGCTCCTGATCCTCGCACAATGTTAACTTGCGAGTCATTTTTCCCTTTTAGGCAATGCATAGAGGGATTGATTGAAAGTAGCACAAGTAGTGCAAATGCAACAGCATGAACAGAATAGCAGAACAGCAGTAGGATGTGTCAAAATGTGAGTGGATGGCCAAATCTCACTAGAGAGAAAGACCTTTTACAGCTGTTTTCCACTTTTTGACTTCCCCTGGTTCATTCTTTTATTCACTCTTAAATTTGAACACTTCATCTCAGTTCAAGACTGAATTTTTCTTCTAATCTTTACTTTCCTGTTCTTTCCCCTCTCTCATTTTCATCATGTTCTGCTTCCTTCCCTAATCAGCATTTCTCTTTAATCCATTTAATCAGCATTAATATGAACCAGGACTTGGCAGGACCCAGTTCTCTAATTTATCTCAATGTCCATTTGGAAGTTGGTCCCGATGCCACACTGCCACACAGTTTGGGGGCATCCAGTCAAGGACAGTGACAGGGCCTCCCATTTCTCAATTCCCAATGTGATGATAGATGGACACATGTTGTGAGAGAGAGAGATTGGTAACCTTCAGTCTCGAAAGACTATGGTATAAGCCTACAGCACCCGGTATTCCCAAGCGGTCTCCCATCCAAGTACTAACCAGGCCTGAACCTGCTTAGCTTCCAAGATCAGACAAGATCCAGTAAATTATGAAACAGCCCTCAAGATGCCGTGGCTCCTCTGTTCCTCTCTAAGGGTTGTTGTTACCAGCAGTTAGGTCATGTCTACACCCAAGGCTTAGACTGGTTTCAACAGCCATTCCTCCATCTTCAGTCAACTGCCTTTCTATGAGATTGATGGGGTTTGAAATCAATAACAGACACTTTTAACATGTCATCAAAATAGCATTTCCCAAATGGGTGTGGGGGGGGGGGGAGATGAGAGCAGCAAAAGCCATGACAGTGAAACTGGTATGAAATGTCATGGGAAACTGATACAACTTTGTCCAGTAAATACGATCCAAAACACCAGGCTTCAGACAGTGTTTGGAGAACGCTTGGGTTCCTTGGCAGCTTTTGGGTGGCTTCTCAAGGACAAATCATTCCTTGAAAACAGCGTGTCCCTCATCAATAGTCTCTTGAAGCATTTTCTTGGGGGAACAGGTGTGTTGCTGACTTCACTTTCAGTTATGATGAATCAATTGAGAGATCAAATAAGCCTATGACCAAGATTCTGTGTGAACCAACTGTGAACGCCAGAATCAGGGACTTTATGAAGATAAGTCAGTATGAAGTTTGACACGGTCCCTCACCAAAGGCTACTGAAAAAACTCCACAGTCAGGGAATTAGAGGACAGGTCCTCTCGTGGATTGAGAACTGGTTGGAGGCCAGGAAGCAGAGAGTGGGTGTCAATGGGCAATTTTCACAATGGAGAGAGGTGAAAAGAGGTGTGCCCCAAGGATCTGTCCTGGGACCGGTGCTTTTCAACCTCTTCATAAATGACCTGGAGACAGGGTTGAGCAGTGAAGTGGCTAAGTTTGCAGACGACACCAAACTTTTCCGAGTGGTAAAGACCAGAAGTGATTGTGAGGAGCTCCAGAAGGATCTCTCCAGACTGGCAGAATGCGCTTCAATGTCAGTAAGTGTAAAGTCATGCACATTGGGGCAAAAAATCAAAACTTTAGATATAGGCTGATGGGTTCTGAGCTGTCTGTGACAGATCAGGAGAGAGATCTTGGGGTGGTGGTGGACAGGTCGATGAAAGTGTCGACCCAATGTGCGGCGGCAGTGAAGAAGGCCAATTCTATGCTTGGGATCATTAGGAAGGGTATTGAGAACAAAACGGCTAATATTATAATGCTGTTGTACAAATCGATGGTAAGGCCACACCTGGAGTATTGTGTCCAGTTCTGGTCGCCGCATCTCAAAAAAGACATAGTGGAAATGGAAAAGGTGCAAAAGAGAGCGACTAAGCTGATTACGGGGCTGGGGCACCTTCCTTATGAGGAAAGGCTACGGCGTTTGGGCCTCTTCAGCCTAGAAAAGAGACGCTTGAGGGGGGACATGATTGAGACATACAAAATTATGCAGGGGATGGACAGAGTGGATAGGGAGATGCTCTTTACACTCTCACATAATACCAGAACCAGGGGACATCCACTAAAATTGAGTGTTGGGCGGGTTAGGACAGACAAAAGAAAATATTTCTTTACTCAGCGCGTGGTCGGTCTGTGGAACTCCTTGCCACATGATGTGGTGCTGGCGTCTAGCCTAGACGCCTTTAAAAGGGGATTGGACGAGTTTCTGGAGGAAAAATCCATTATGGGGTACAAGCCATGATGTGTATGCGCAACCTCCTGATTTTAGGAATGGGTTAAGTCAGAATGCCAGATGTAGGGGAGAGCACCAGGACGAGGTCTCTTGTTATCTGGTGTGCTCCCTGGGGCATTTGGTGGGCCGTTGTGAGATACAGGAAGCTGGACTAGATGGGCCTATGGCCTGATCCAGTGGGGCTGTTCTTATGTTCTTATGTTCTTATGTTCTTAAGTTAGAAATTCTGAGGTCCAATCCTATCTAGCAGCTGCAATGTAGTTCTGAGGTAAGGGAACAAACAAACCTTAAGAAGGCCTCTGTGCATGCCCCTTTGGTATGGCTCCATTGTCATTAGAAAGCCGAATAGGACTGGGCTTGAAGAGAATGGATCCTTTTCCACTTTCTGCCTTTCCAAGGCTAATAAGAACCTTTAAGGCTTATATGAATCAAAATGAAAGCCCATTCTGATAGTTAAAAAAAAAATTGCCCCAATGGAGTCATGTATTAGAAGAAGCAATTGTATTGCTAACCCTTTAAAATAAAATGCTGGTCTTATTCATGCTACATAAGAACATAAGAACAGCCCCACTGGATCAGGCCATAGGCCCATCTAGTCCAGCTTCCTGAATCTCACAGCGGCCCACCAAATGCCCCAGGGAGCACACCAGATAACAAGTGCTATTAAAACTGACATTCTTTTGGGCTTGAAGATCTATTTTTCCCCCAGTTTTTCTCTCTCTTTTTTAATTTTAACTTCGACTGTTAGCAAACCTTCAAACAATGGTGCCTACATCAAGTGATGAGTCAGTCACATTTACTGTAAATGAATGACCCTCTTTTTTCTGCAACTTGTATCTCTAATTTTTCCATTTTAACATCTCGTAGTCATGCTTTTTATGTCTGATTTGCACCGATATCAAAGGAAACCTTTGTGTGTCGCTTTCCTTTTTAAACACATTCTTATGTTCTCTTTTTCCCCTGGATTTTTAAAATGAAGGCATGCTTCAAATATTCTGTTAGGGTTTGGGCTATCTTTCAAAGAGAGCTATATGCCTTCCTTCCCCCACACCCATTGTACTATAAAGAATGTATGCATCATATGTTTTAATCATATATATCATGGACCTCCTTGTAAAATTTCCCTCCAGTATTTCTTACATCCTCCTAAACTGATGCACTTAATTTTGCAAGTCATTTTATTCCTAACTGTGCAGGGGATTACTTTTTCTACGTTGGATCTATAAGGTTTAAGCACAGATCTAAGAAGTGTGCACCATTGTTACATTATATACACCACAGCTGTGGGTTTCTTCAAATTTAATCTACCTGGTTTCGCAGGTTTATTTATTTTATATGGTGGTATTGGTTTTAGTGCTTAAAGAGTTTTATTTCTGACTTGATGCACACAGTGAATTCCATGTGTGGGGATACATACAAGAATTTCTCACATTATAATTATATGTGCTATTTACTGATGAGGCATTTTCTTTATCTGGTGTGTATTCACCCAATTTTACCCAGACTTTGAGTTGAATCAGGGCACTGGTCTATAGCCAAATGTCATCTATTCTGACTGGTAGCAGCTCCCCAGAAATTCAGACAGAGGAATTTCCACTACTGGAAATTCAGCCCCACTACTGAAAGCTGAGATCTTTGACATGGGAAGTGAATCCAGAACCTTCCACATGCAAATCATGTGTTCTACCCACTAGACTATATCACCTCCCAAATGGCATCAGTTCGCCTTGTTTGTAGGTAATTCCCAAATTGGCTGAGGAAAAATCCCTTCACTTTCCATCTGTAGCACAACATGCTAGAGAAGGAGAGGTCATCCCTCAAATGAATTCAAGGTGGGGTAGAGGGTGAAGAAAAAAAAATGGTTGGCAACAGTGGGACACGTGCCTCAGCCTTTGATTCCTTTTTACAAAGGGGTATCTCTGCTCTTATGCCTCAGTTCTATGTATGAAGCGGAAAGGAGATGAACTTCATCTGAAGCCTTGTCACCAATAGACTCATGTGACTATTTCCTTTAACAATGAACAGAACTGACCGCCTCCTGGTATCCTTCTCCTCATCAGCACTAAGCCTAGTGCAGCAAGTCTTACTTGAGATGTTCAAGCCTCTCATGAAGTTTTTCCAGTCAGAGACATGACTTGCGGTTCCTTCATGAGGTTTCCCCAGTCATAACTTGCAGTCCCTCCATCACCTTGGCAACAGAGCCACTGGTCGTGGCATGCCAGCAGGAGCATGAGGGATCATGGGAAAGCGTATTGTCTCCAAGGTTGGTGTCTTCATCACTTCCATGGATCAGAGAGAGACCTGGGATGGCACCTACCACCAAACTAGTGACTGGTGATCATGGAAACCATCTGCACTAATACTGGTCTTGCATTAGAGAAGAAGTGGAGTTTGTAGCTCTGATCCATTGCTGCCCTTCCTTTATTTTTTTTTTCCTTTTACCCAAAGAGAGGTGCATCAGTCCAATTCACTGTGACTTGCGCTGGCCCAGTGCTGATGCGCATTGTCGCAAATGTGCCATAAGGCACGCCTGCAATTGTCTTCGCCGGTCTGACACTGGAGCAGGTGCAGTGCGAGCCCACACTGAACCAGCGCCAGGCAGAGGATGGTGGACTGCCATCCGCAGCTCCGGGCAAGTGTCGGGCAGCAGAGAGGTAAGTCTGGGCAGGGGGGGAGGCATTCCAAGGTGGGGGGAAGGCCTGTCACCTATCCCCCTCTGGGCCAGGAGAACTGACACGGGTCTCCTCAAATCTGCACATGCTCAGCAGTGGGTGCACATCCAATGAGACCCATCAGAGCTGCCTGCTGTTTACACAGGGTAAGGGGTAAGCTTTCTTACCCCGAGTAGCCCCAGTGGTGCTTCCCAGCACCTTGGGATGCGAAGGTAGCCATTTTGGCACTGCTGCAGCCCTGGGCTCTTGGAAGCACAGGACTGGGCTGCAAGTCTCTTCATAGGGCCATCACCACCCAGCAGAAAGGTCTCAAACTCTCCTCTCCTCTGTTTTGTAGCCCCTTTTATACCACACATCATGCACACTTCATTTGCTACCCGACAGTCTTTTCCTTTCTACTTCAGACAAACTGCTACTTAATGCAATCTCAATTATGAGTATCTGCTGGGAAGCAAGAAGTAAGGGGAGGAGTGACAATGTGCATGTGCCACGAGCACAAACATATATTTAACATATGGGGCCAAGTGGACAAAAATAGATGGTCTAAACCAGCCCAAGATCTAGATCATATTGAATTGAAATGCATAAGCATTCATGTTTTTCTTGCATGCACATGGGAGCGTAACTCCAACAACACAGCAGCAAGTAGACTTCTGTTTCTCTCACTTATGCTAGCTTTGTTAGAGGGAAGAAAAGGGATGTCTTTCCTTAATAGGTTTCAGCAGAGTTTATTTAAGCATTTTACCACTTACTCACATTTTAATCACATTTGGATTTGCTTGTCATTCAGCCTGCTATCATGATTAGTTTTACTGAAGAAGCCATTACCTCTGGACTGTGAAGCAAATAACAGCTACTTAATGCAATCTCAACTCCTGGGATTCCCAAATCTTTGCCACTTGGTGTTCAAACAGATGTCTTTACTTGAACACCATACAGAACATATTTGCCTCTCAAGTGTAATATTGTAAGATGAGCTCTGTTTTCAAGAGTCAATTTGTCTTTCAGATGAGATTTATTTTCTCATGAAGATACTATTAACAGTGCTGAAATTCAGTCCATGGGACTCTCATTCTCAATATTCTACTATGACACACAGTTATGTTCAACTTTAACAGGGATTCCAATAGGGGTGCTTGGGGAAGTCCTTCAAGTTTCTAAGGCAGGAGAGTGATGCATTCATCTGTTATTATTTCAGATCCCTCCCACCCCCCACCATGTCTAGTGATGAAATGTTTCTGACATTGTAATTGCATGACATGATGTATTATCAAGATAAAGACAAGTTTTGTTCTGTTTCTCACCCTCAAGCGATCATATTCCACACTCTGTTTCATAACAGGATTGCCACATTTCATAACAAATAGATAGTAAAGAGAAGAACATAATTCTGAGAGAAGGAGGGGTTTTGATTCTGAAGGAAAAGGGACAGGGCTGTTGCTTTTAAAGAAAGAATCTGGGTGCAAGTTACGTAAGGCACTGCCTCATGCTATGGAATGAATTATCAGCTAGCACCCATAGCTGTGGGATGACTCTAGATGCGTGTTTTGAGAATTTGGTCACAGCTGGGCCAAAGTGAAGCCTATAAACCAGATTTGCAGCCCAGTTCTATGGTTGGGATGTGCCACTGGAAAGTGTGTTCCACCAATGAACACTGTTGCAGAAGTGCCATAAAGTGTTGCAACAGTAGCTACCACACTGGCAGGAAGGCCAGAGCCTTCCCACATGTACCACTGGTCAGTGTGAATTTCATCTGAAGTCTGGCACGGGTAGAGTAGGGCAGAGATGGAATGGGAAGGAGATGGATGAGGTGGGTGGATTAGGCCTGGGAGAAAGGCAAGATTGGCTGTCCATGGATTGTGAAGTCAACCGCAAAGGCTTGGTGCTTTGGGGAAGGCAGTGCAATCCAGATTTTTGTCAAATCTTCTTTGAAGGGGCTGGCATTGATAAGTTGTGATTGTTACCAGCAGCTTGTAGCCAGGATGGGGCACACATGGAGAAACAGACAGTAGCTTCCTGTCCCCCCAAAAAGGTAACCCCCACTAATGGGTGTGGAGTTCAATTGTTGCTACAACTGCTCCAAGTCCTAGTATTTGATCAATATGTTGTGGCCCTTTTTAACCCAATCTCACTTGTCCTGTGCTTTGTTGAGAAGTCTGGCAACTAGGTTGATCCACTTATGAAGTACCACATTGCCCTTACTATACTTGAAAGGAAGCTGGCATAATGCTGCTATAGTCCAGATCACTATAAACTGAGATAACAACTACATTGGCAACCTTCAGTCTCGAAAGACTATGGTATCGCGCTCTGAAAGGTGGTTCTGGCACAGCATCTAGTGTGGCTGAAAAGGCCAATCCGGGAGTGACAATCCCTTCCACACCGGGAGCAAGTGCAGTCTGTCCCTGGTCTGTCTCCCTGGCTTATGGGCCTTCCTTCTTTGCCTCTTTGCCTCAGACTGCTGGCAAAGTGTCTCTTCAAACTGGGAAAGGCCATGCTGCACAGCCTGCCTCCAAGCGGGCCGCTCAGAGGCCAGGGTTTCCCACTTGTTGAGGTCCATCCCTAAGGCCTTCAGATCCCTCTTGCAGATGTCCTTGTATTGCAGCTGTGGTCTACCTGTAGGGCGCTTTCCTTGCATGAGTTCTCCATAGAGGAGATCCTTTGAGATCCGGCCATCATCCATTCTCACGACATGACCGAGCCAACGCAGGCGTCTCTGTTTCAGCAGTGCATACATGCTAGGGATTCCAGCATGTTCCAGGACTGTGTTGTTAGGAACTTTGTCCTGCCAGGTGAGCTGAAATAAAGCCTAACCCACAGGGCACAATCCTAACCCACTTTCCAGCAACAACATAAGGACAATGCAGCTCCTAGGTGAGGGAACAAACATTCCCTTACCTTGAGGAAGCCTCCGTGAGTGCCCCCCAACTGCAGGATGCAACACACGTCCCATTGGCACAGCTATGCCAGTGCTGGAAAGTGGGTTCGGATTTGGGGCACAAAGACATAACTCAAGCATGCTTGGCTTGTCTTTCTCTATAGCCCCGCCCCTGTGACTCTCTTTTCTGGATATTCATGGTTATTGACCCAGAGTTTTACTTGGCTATACCAGCATGATCAACACAATACAGCTGACCACATATGAACTCAACTCAGTAGATTGTGACATGTAAAATCTCCTGGCCTCCTGGGTAAACCATCTGATAACCATAACATGCTAGCATCTCTCCTCTCAGCATCATCTTTGATCTCTCTCTCCCCTTTCTCCTTCTTCCTCCAAGCATGCCTTTCTTCTTTCTCCTGTCACTCCCCCTGAAATCTTAAACCTCCCTTAGAACTTTTTAGGGTTCACAGAGAGAGAGAGAGAGAGAGAGAGAGAGAGAGAGAGAGAGAGAGAGAGGTAGGTACATTCCTATATGTTCCTGAGTAAGTTGAGGAGCTGGGTCATCTAGCTCAGCACTGTGTACAAAGGCTGGCAGTTGTTCTCCAAGGTTTCAGGCAGGGGTCCTTTCCAACCTTACCTAGAGATGCCAGGGATTGTGTCTGGGCCATTCTGCATGCTAAATATATACTCTATCATTGGGTTAAAGTCCTTCTTGAAAGCACTTGTATGGACATAGGAAGTTGTCTTACAGCCTTACACCATTGGTCCATCTACTCAGTATTGTTTACATAGCCTGGCAACAGCTCTCTAGGAATTTGGACAGAGGACATTCTCAGCCTGATATGGAGGCACCAGGGATTCAACTTGGGACATTATGCATGCACAGCATGTGCCCTATCGCTAAGGATGCAATCCTATACACACTCACATGGGAGCAAGCCCATTGCATTGAATAGATTTCTAAGTAGACTTACATTAAGCCAATAAAGACATGATGATGATGAGTAAACATTATGCTAATAAAGGTTTGATGATTACCTGAATAAAGGTATTGACATACATGGAACTGTGCAGTAAGTAATGGCCCCATCCTGTGTGCGTGTCTAAGTTTGTGCTTATTTCCCAGTTCATACATTGCCCAGGCTTTTGTGTAGTAGCACACTTTTTTTCTTCCCCCACAAAAATATTACTATGGATTAAGTTGGCACTCTATGCCAACTTCTGCCTCATATGATTTATATGCCCCTCTCCTCTTTGAGGGCTGCATAATCTCATGAGTTAGGCTTCTCCTCAATCTTTGTTGAGGCATTGTCAGGCATTGCAACATGTCTGTAGAGAAATATATATTCCTATACCACATGGCGGCTTGGATAATAATATAAACCAGAGCTAATTAAGAGAAGGATATTCCTCTTGGCATAAAGGGCATTTAAAAATTCTTAATTACTACTAAAAATGCCCTCATTGTCTTTGGGTTCAAGGCAATTTCTTATGTACTTGACACGTGTTCTGGGTCAATTCTGAACCAATGTCCTTGGAAAGGAAGTGGAACTTATACTTGTTCATGGTATCTCACAGTGAAAAATTATGCAATGCATATAAAGTACTAAAGAATATCTAAAACCTTCCACACTGGTCTGCACTCCTTCATCCTCTGACCCTTTCTCCTTGACGCTGAGCTTACTGCTTTCATGGTCTCTCTTGCTGTCATTGACATCAGATCTTCTCTGATATCATAGAGGGCCCAGGCAGCCTAGGGCAAGACCACTGAGGACTAAGGGTGACTTAA
Organism: Tiliqua scincoides; assembly: GCF_035046505.1. Classification (NCBI taxonomy): domain Eukaryota; kingdom Metazoa; phylum Chordata; class Lepidosauria; order Squamata; family Scincidae; genus Tiliqua; species Tiliqua scincoides. Next base: position 107,379,674 of record NC_089823.1, read on the forward strand.
GACCTTAGAATTTAAATTCCAATGCCCACCCAGATGAAAACGTCTTAATTAATGTCTGTATACAATAAGACCCTTCAAACAACCTCTTCTTGATGTGCACCAGCTTAGGGGGATTGGAAAGAGAGGCCACTTGCTTTTAATGCAAGTAATTACATTTCCTTGTAGCTATGAACAACTTCAAAAGCATGACTGGAGCCTGCTTCAAGTGTAGAACTCAATAGTGACGTTTATAACCAGCACATTGTTTCCTCAAGCCCCTCTCCCCAATGCTGTATGATATTAGTTTCCAATGAACATTTCAGATTTATTTTCGTAAGAAAAAATGCAGTCAAAATAGATGCCTTAAATGCCTTTCAGTGAATCAAACACCGGCACTTCGCATTTTAGTGTTTAACTTTAAATTTTGTATTATTTAATGTGTCATTCACCTAGACATCTGCTGAATATTAAGGCTGCAATACTACACATGCATTTTGAGACTTAATTCCAAGTACGTCGTTTGGAATCAGCGTGCAAAAATATTAAAAACAAAACACAACAGTTTTTAACCAATGCAAATATGTATTTGCAAAGTTCACACACTGCAGCTAAAAAGCCTGCCCTTGTGCTGTATTTAGTCCAGCCCAGCCTCCAGATTCCCCACACCTTTTCTTCTCTTGAACTAAAAGAAATTCTGCTGCAGGCCTGCATGAAGAGCCTGGTTAGAGACTGTATGTAACCTTTTTACCAAACCTGTTTATTAACCAGAGCCTGGATACATCTCCACGGAGCCTGGATACAGAAAAGAGTCTACTGTCACTTTGTACATCGGATCACTGGATGGTCAGCTATGAATGCCAGTTGCTAGTCTTTAAGATGCCTGAGTCTTTTTGCAATATTTGTTGCAAGATACAAACTTAATAACCTAAGAGCTAAATCCTCCCTACACTTCCCCATTGCAGTTTCTGGGTATTTTGCAATCCCCTCCTTCGCATTAGTTAAAAGAGAGCACGGTAGACCCAAACACATGCATTATTTGTAACATAATGCGGTCATTAAAAAGATTTTAGAAAGAAGGTCTGGAAAAGGGACCCTTCTAGGGCAGCCCAGTCCTATTCCTGGCACTGCTGCCACATGCAACAGTACCAAAATGGCTACTGCTGGGGTCGCAGGAGGTCACCTCAGGGGAGGTGACCTCAGGGGAAAAGGGCTTTTGTCAGCTTCCCTCTGGGGAAAGGCCCAAGCCCTGCAATGAGGCTTCTCTAAGTCGGTGCAGACTTGAGAGAGCCTCTGTGTCAGGCTTTGCAGCCCGACGGGGAGGATAGGATATGGCAGAGCAGTGCTCCACCAGTCCCACTCCCCTCCCACCCTGGTTTCTCACCCACCCTCCTCCCATCCCAGAACGCTTCCCCCCCATCCCCAAGGCCATCACAGCCACCCAGAGCTCTTTCCATGCTCCAGGCAGGGTCCACCTAGTGCTGGGCTCAGCACCGACTGGAGCTGGGCCTGCAGCAGCACTCACTCCTCTCTGAGTGTCAAGGATTTGCCTTACGGCACATTTGTGACACCCAGTGCCAGCACTGGAGCTCAGTGCCAGCTCTGGCTCACCTTGAAATTGGGCCCTGAGGCAGTGGGAGAGCTACTTTCTGTCAGAGTAGAGACTACAAGATGCTTCAGTGATCTGACTCAGAATAAAGCAGCGTCATGTGTTCATAAGGGATGTTGAGTTGCTGGAGTTCTTCACCTGTTAAGCTGTTGCTCTGCCTTCTGCTTTATTTCTGTTCTTCTCTTACTGCCGGTTTGTTTCAGTTTTTTACAATGTGCCAGAAGCTGAGGTTTCAATAACTATGGGCACAAGCCTAACCAACTTTCCAGCACCAAGGTAAGGGCAATGCAGTTCTAAGGTAAGGAAACAAGCATTCCCTTACTTTGAGAAGGTCTCCGTGACTGCCCCCCAACTGCAGGATGCAGCACATGCCCCATTGGCATAGCTATGTCACTGCAGGAAAGTTGGTTAGGATTTGGGCCTATTATTCTTAACTACTTTGGGTCATAAAAACATAAGAAGAGTGATTCTGGATCAGGCCCAGGGCTCATCTAGTCCATCTTCCTGTATTTCAGTGGCCCGGGGTTGCCTCAGGGAGCACACTAGACAACAAGAGACCTGCATCCTGTTGCCACTCCACAGCACCTGGCATTCATATGATTCAGAGTCATTTTTGAATTAAGAGTGGCTAGGAATTAAGAGTAACAAATCAGCCTAATAATATATGTAAATTAGGGGTATTTGAACAAGCAGATTTATTGGCCAGGGCCCAACTTGTTGCTGATGCTCTTTCTACTGCCTACATGCTTGCTTGCTACTATTTATGCCAATACAGCTAAACTCAATTCACAGGACCGGTGAGGTAGAAAATCATTTGCTGTTTGCCATAAGCCAGGATTGGTGCCAACATCTCAAGAAAGTGAAAATTGAAGCCGATTGCAGATTTCCTCCAAAGAAGAAACGTGAGAATTTTCAAGGGAAATCAATGAATTTCTTGGGGAGGGAGTGGGGGTTTCAGCATATGTCTGCTATTATGCATCTAGTTTGGTGTGATATATATGTGACTTTGAACCAGTGATTGTCAAGCTGTGGGGGTTTATTCAAGGATGGTTAGAACCCGGTGGAAAGAAGGAAGGAGTACCAGGTGGAATTTTTTCCCGTTAGTATATTGTTTGCTACCAGTCAAGACATGGATGTGTTGAATACCTCTCATGCAGGATTCACAATTATCCCCATTGAATTTGGAGTTGCTCCACATCCCAAGCGGACAAAAATATATATGACTTGGTTCTAATATTATTTTCCTGTGCTTGATTTTAGAGTGGGTTGGAGCACTTCTCCCCCTATTTCTCTCTAATACCAGTGTTGGAATGATGCCCCAACCCACAAAACTTCACACATTTCCTCACATCTCTAGACACTTGCCTGCAGAACAGATGGTTGGAGCTGGGGTGGAGGTGGGGTGTTGCCCAAGGCTCAACTTAAACCACATTAGATTTAGTTTTGCTTGTCGAGCATCTCTGTACAAAGTGGTTGTTTTGCTTGTCTACAGACAGAGGGAGACTGATTAGGTTCAAATTAGTTATTAATCTTCTATACTTTCATTATTTTGGCATCTGGACACCTTTTGATTACTATTCATTTAAAACATTTATAGTCCACTTTTCCAGATGCTCAGGGCAGCTTACAGTACTCGATAAATTACAATTAGTAAAGCATTGTATTTAGACAATTTGTGATTCAGGGTGACAGGTGGGTCCAAAACATGGGGGGGGGGGATACAGTAGGTTTCTTCCCTGAACTGTAAGTAAGTTTATAAGTGGTTTCAAGCTCAGCAAGTTTGAAAAAATACATCTTCAGGATGAAAGAACAGGAGTTGTGTGTGTATATATATATATATATATATATATATATATATATATATATATACACACACACACACACACACACACACACACACACACACAGGATCTGCACAAAAAGACAAAATTCATCCCAATCCTGAAACCAATGGCATTGCTAGGGGGGTGTAGGCCACATTGGGTGATGCGCATGGGGGGGGTGAGACTACACACAAAAATTTTTTAAATCTTTGTATTTTTTAATAATACCATCATGTTATATATCAATCCGATGTTTAATTTAATGAAGAATGCAATGAAATGAGCTGTGTTTAAATATCTGTATTCTATTAAAAGATATAGCCAAATAGCCAATGAGGGCAGGGCGATGCCACTACACCCACTGCCTTGAGTGTTGCCCCACCCATTGCATGGAGGAGGACCCATAGGAGGTCCTATGTCATGCATAGGGGTGACATGCTGGCCTCCTGCACCAGGTGATGCAAACCCTAGTGGTGCCATTGCCTGAAACATTATATCTAACCCTTCTTAGAAACGAATATAGGATCATCATAAGAAATATCACTTCCCAGATTCTGAACAATGTTACCTTTAATTAAGAAGTCTTGGAAGAGCAAGCAAGTTGCTTTCATCAGCCCTAATTTTTTACCTGGATAATTGTGTTACATGATCATCCAACAGTATATCATTGTCAGCAGGTCTCTTTACAAAATAATCTTTGCTGCTCATTCCCTGAGTCTTTTGAAATCACTGCACCTGTGGATCCTGTTATCTTTTCCCCTGTATAACTGGCCCTTCTTGTCCTTAAAAAAAGAACAGTAAAAAAGGGTTTCTTTTACTGCAGTCTGTCTGTTTATGGTATATTAGGATGACAGGAGTGTTTATACTCTTTAAAAAAAATAGTTCACAAGAGCTGTTTTCCAGCTGGCTATGACTATGCATTTTTTCTTTTGCCTTTATCTAGGCATTTGAACTGTGGTTTTTTATTCCACTCAGTCCAGGTGGAAACTTGCTCATTAGTGCGAATCAAAGACATGGCGGAAAGCAACTGAAGATTAAGGATTGCTGGGATGGCTCCAAAAGTTGGAGGTTTCAGCTCCTGGTGGCATCACAGAAAACAAGCTATGAATTTTTGATATCCCAATCAAAGCTTCTCAGCGGGTTGATAAGACTCTGCTGTGACCAGGTGTGGGTGAGAAGGTAGAAGTGCAGGAGCGTGTTCCAGCATTCACTGACCTTGCCGTGCCCACTCCAAGTTAGTAAGCAGCATAAAAGCTTGCTTCTTTCTTTCTGTTTCCCAGATAAGGTGAACTTCCAATGCAATTTTTAGTCATGCTTTGTGAAGTGTGGCTTGAAATTCCTGGGGTGAATGTTTAATGACTATCCTTTCTATTGGTTGTATAGTAGGCTGTCATTTTTTCCCTGTGATGCTCCGGTCTGATGCGACACCCTAGGTGTTGTCAGAAAATACAATGGCAGTTGTATATCAGACAACCACTGTGATCACAAGGAGTCAATGAATTTTCACAAGTTGTCCTGTCTGCCTGCTCGTTTAGCAATGCCTGGAGCTGCTCCTTTTCCACAGATGTTGTTTCTTAGAAGCTCAGAGCTGGCCACAGCATGAGTTTATCACTGCATAGTATCATTACGAGGCCCAAATGGAGGAAAACAAGTCTTTGGGAGAAAGACACTTTTTTTGTATCATTTGGCTTCTAGCAGTTTCTAGAAGCTTCTCTGATAGTAGGCATATAGCCCCCAGAAAATTCAACACTCTTTAGGTTTCACCAGTGGTCAAGGAAGTGCACAGGCATACTCCAGAACTTGTCTCATTGGAGTCTGCCTGATGCTATTCAGGAATCCCCAACAAACTGAAGGGATGTTCTTGTTTGCCCGGTTCCTATTCCCTACATATGCTTGTTTTCACCAACTGCATTTTCTGTCTGTATAGGCTCTCTTTTGCTTTATGCCTCACCTGTGTAGCTTTTTATAACCACGTCTTCAGCATACAATAAAACTCCCCCACTTTTTTCCCCAAGCAAATTGTCTTGTTCTCAAGGCACTCTGTAAATTTGCCTAATGGTTGAGAAGCTGTGGTGACAATGTGTTTTCTAAAGCCCAACAGCTCATGCAGAAGTACCCAGAGTGGGGCTTTATATCTCAGCCAGTGTTTTCTATTATTAGGACTATCCACTCACTTGCCAAACTGTTAAAATATTGGCAGGCATTGAGTTATTTCAAAACTGTAGAGTCATTGCGCTTCCTTACACTTTAGGGGAAGTACATCATATGCACGGGCAAACCTAATTTGCCACCAAGTGTACGCTGACCTGGAATCAAAGTCAGTTGTGGTTTGCTTGTGTACATGGCACAGGTCTCTGCAAACATCCTTGCTACATTCATACTTTAGGTGTAGACTTAAAACACCTAGGGCACAATCCTAACCAGGTCTACTCAGAAGTAAGTCCTATTTTGTTCAATGGGGCTTACTCTCAGGAAAGTGTGGTTAGGATTGCAGCCCTAGTTATGCAGTTAATTAACAGACTGCAAAGAAACCTCACCTGTGACATACCTTTTGTTGCAGATGTATGCAGCAAAGTTGTCTTTTTCATGGGAAACATTTGCTTGATCATCTGTGGCTAGATGTGGGAACTACTACCCTGCTAACTGGGCAAAGAGGCACCTTTTAAAGTGATGCCCTCTTATATTTAGCAGGGAAAGGGAAACTGTCCCTCTTCACCCCAGCATGGCATCTTTTCCAGTGGCTGTTGCTGAAGTCAGTTCCGTAATTTTTCTTTTTTAAGATTTGGAGTACTTAGGGGATAGAGAACCCTGTGATTTATTTTACTATTGTAAACTGCTTTTTGAACTACTCTTGTAGAAAAGCAGTATATAAATATTCTTAAGAATAAGAATTACAGCCAAATAGAAGTTTTCAACTTATATCTGACATTTCCCTGTCAATTTTATTATTCTAAAGCATATGAAAATGTATTTTTTTGTATTGGCAACCTTCAGTCTCGAAAGACTATGGTATCGCGCTCTGAAAGGTGGTTCTGGCACAGCGTCTAGTGTGGCTGAAAAGGCCAATCCGGGAGTGACAATCCCTTCCACACCGGGAGCAAGTGCAGTCTGTCCCTGGTCTGTCTCCCTGGCTATGGGCCTTCCTTCTTTGCCTCTTAGCCTCAGACTGTTGGCAAAGTGTCTCTTCAAACTGGGAAAGGCCATGCTGCACAGCCTGCCTCCAAGCGGGCCGCTCAGAGGCCAGGGTTTCCCACTTGTTGAGGTCCATCCCTAAGGCCTTCAGATCCCTCTTGCAGATGTCCTTGTATCGCAGCTGTGGTCTACCTGTAGGGCGCTTTCCTTGCACGAGTTCTCCATAGAGGAGATCCTTTGGGATCCGGCCATCATCCATTCTCACGACATGACCAAGCCAACGCAGGCGTCTCTGTTTCAGCAGTGAATACATGCTAGGGATTCCAGCACGTTCCAGGACTGTGTTGTTTGGAACTTTGTCCTGCCAGGTGATGCCGAGGATGCGTCGGAGGCAGCGCATGTGGAAAGCGCTCAGTTTCCTCTCCTGTTGTGAGCGAAGAGTCCATGACTCGCTGCAGTACAGAAGTGCACTCAGGACGCAAGCTCTGTAGACCTGGATCTTGGTATGTTCCATCAGCTTCTTGTTGGACCAGACTCTCTTTGTGAGTCTGGAAAACGTGGTAGCTGCTTTACCGATGCGCTTGTTTAGCTCGGTATCGAGAGAATGTGTGTCGGAGATCGTTGAGCCAAGGTACACAAAGTCATGGACAACCTCCAGTTCATGCTCAGAGATTGTAATGCAGGGAGGTGAGTCCACATCCTGAACCATGACCTGTGTTTTCTTCAGGCAGATTGTCAGTCCAAAATCTTGGCAGGCCTTGCTAAAACGATCCATGAGCTGCTGGAGATCTTTGACAGAGTGGGTAGTGACAGCTGCATCGTCGGCAAAGAGGAAGTCACGCAGACATTTCAGCTGGACTTTGGATTTTGCTCTCAGTCTGGAGAGGTTGAAGAGCTTTCCGTCTGATCTGGTCCGGAGATAGATGCCTTCTGTTGCAGTTCCAAAGGCCTGCTTCAGCAGGACAGCGAAGAAAATCCCAAACAAGGTTGGTGCAAGAACACAGCCCTGCTTCACTCCGCTTCGGATGTCAAAAGGGTCTGATGTGGAGCCATCGAAGACAACAGTGCCCTTCATGTCCTTGTGGAAAGATCTGATGATGCTGAGGAGCCTGGGTGGACATCCAATCTTGGGGAGAATCTTGAAGAGGCCGTCTCTGCTGACCAGGTCGAAAGCCTTTGTGAGATCTATGAAGGCTATAAAGAGTGGCTGTCGTTGTTCCCTGCATTTCTCCTGCAGTTGTCTAAGGGAGAATACCATATCAGTGGTGGACCTGTTGGCTCGGAATCCACACTGCGATTCTGGATAGACGCTCTCTGCAAGTACCTGGAGCCTCTTTAGTACAACTCGGGCAAACAGCTTTCCTACAACGCTAAGGAGAGAGATGCCGCGGTAGTTGTTGCAGTCACCCCTGTCACCTTTGTTCTTGTACAGCGTGATGATGTTTGCATCCCTCATGTCTTGAGGTACTCCACCTTCTCTCCAGCAGAGACAGAGGATTTCATGCAGCTCAGTGACTATGATCTCTTTGCAGCATTTTAGGACTTCAGCAGGGATGCTGTCTTTTCCAGGTGCCTTGCCAAAGGCAAGGGAGTCCAGGGCCACATGAAGTTCTTCTAGGGTTGGTTCACTGTCAAGCTCTTCCAGCACAGGCAGGCACTCAATGTTGTTCAGTGCTTCTTCGGTGACTACATTTTCTCTGGAATATAGCTCAGAGTAGTGCTGCACCCAGCGTTCCATCTGCTGCGCCCAATCCTGGATGACCTCGCCTGTGGCAGACTTCAGAGGGGCAATTTTCTTCTGTGTTGGACCTAGGGCCTGCTTGATACCATCATACATCCCCTTGATGTTGCCCGTGTCAGCTGCTATCTGTATCTCGGAACAGAGCTGGAGCCAGTAGTCGTTAGCACATCTCCTGGCAGTCTGTTGGACTTTGCTGCGAGCAGTTCGGAGGACCTGCAGGTTGCGCTCACTGGGACAGGCCTTGTATGCTGCTTGAACTCTCCTCTTTTCCTCAATGACTGGTGTCAACTCCTCAGAGTGGGCTTCAAACCAGTCTGCCGCCTTGTTGGTCTTCTTGCCGAATATGGACAAGGCGATGTTGTAAACGGTATTCTTGAAATGTTCCCATCTGTTGGATGTGTTTGCGTCGGCCGGGCCTGGAAGAGATTCCTCAAGCGCTTGTGCAAATTCCTCCACTTTTCTCTGATCCCGGGTCTTGCTGGTATCAATGCGAGGTCTTCCTTCCTTTTTCGTGTGATACAGTCGCTTTGTTTGCAGTTTCACTCTGCTGCACACCAGGGAGTGGTCAGTGTCGCAGGCAGCACCATGATAACTGCGTGTGAACTTGATGCTGGGAAGGCTGGAGCGTCTGGTGAGGATCAGGTCGAGCTGGTGCCAGTGCTTTGATCTTGGATGTCTCCAAGAGACTCTATGTTGGGGCTTTGTGTTGAAGAATGTGTTGCTGACACAGAGACCGTGATGACAGCAAAACTCTAGCAGGCGTTGGTCATTTTCGTTCATCCTCCCAGTGCCAAACTGACCTAAGCAAGTAGGCCATGAACTGTTATCAGCACCAACTCTAGCATTGAAATCGCCGAGGATGAACAATGGCTCTTTTACAGGGATTTTCTTGACAGTGGTGGCCAGGTTATCATAGAATTTGTCTTTGGCTTCTGCTGGAGACGACAGAGTCGGTGCATAAGCACTGATGAGAGTGATAGGTCCTGCTGATGACTGGAGCTGCAGGGACAAAATTCTTTCACTTCCCACAGTAGGTGGGATGATGGATTTCAGCAGGGTATTTCTGACCGCAAAGCCAACGCCATGTTCCCTGGTTTCGTTTGGTGGTTTTCCCTGCCAGAAAAATGAGAAATTTCTCTCCTTGACAGATCCGGAATCTGGCAGCCTAGTCTCTTGAAGGGCGACGATGTCCATCTGCAGTCTGCTCAGCTCCATGTCGATGACAGCTGTTTTGCGTGCGTCGTCTATTTCTTGCAGGTCATCAGAGAAGCCAGGTGTCATTGTCCTAACGTTCCAGGTGCCCAGCTTTAGGGCAGTAGTTTTCTGTTTTCTGTTGCATGGTGCAGAGTTGTCGATCCGCTTGTCGGTTTTCACCCTAAACCCCACGCACCCCATGAGGTTAACGGACCGTGGCGAGGCAACACCTTACTGGCTGGGGACTGCCCAGCTTAAGGCGGGCGGTAGCTGCCCAATGAGATGCAATGATCTCTCCCACCGTCGGAAGCAGCCCCTGGCGTCATGCTCTACGCCAATCGAGCAAAGACTTATAACCGGTAAACTGCTGCTTCCCGTGTTGTGCCGACGCCGTATGGCGAAGTTGGAGTGTCCTCTCCAGTGCGCGAAGCCTGGGTAAAGAAGGTATGGAGGATAGGCTGTTACCCATGCAGCAAATCCCCCCTCTCCACGTCGCTGGAATGGTCCAATGGAAAGGCAGAAGCCAATACGGTTGGTTCCAGCGGCGTCGCAGGAGTTGCCGGAACGTGACTGTGTTCAGCCATGAACTGCCTCAGGGACTCCGGCTCCTGATTTTGCCTCGAGGTTGACTCCTGAAGCCTTTTCCAGAACTGGATGTAGCCACAAGGCAGTGGAGGTTTGAGGTCAGAGTTTCCTTCTCTTAGATGAGCTGCCTTCCTAGGCTGACGAGTCCCATCCACCCGGTGGCTGTTTAGTCGCCTCTTACGACAAGTACAGCCAAACTGAGGGCCTATTCTTAGCCCCCAGCCCCCAGGGGTTCTTCTGTGCGCACTGCCTCCCCTGGAGCGGCGGGGCTTGAGAGGGACTGGCTGCCCGCGCTCGGCAGGCCGAAGGGGTTCTGGGGCTTGCTTCTCGGGCTGGGCTCCGGAGCCGCTGCTGAGCAGGCGCGGGGCGGGCGGGGGGCGGGCCGGAAGATCCTGCGGCGGGGCCACGTGTCTGGCGCGGGCGATGGGGCCGGAGGAGGCGGCGGCGGCGGCGGGGCCGGGGCCCGGGTGGCTGGCGGCGGCGCTGGCGGCCAACCTGGCGGCGTCCACGGGCGTGGTGTTCGCCAACAAGTGGCTGTACGAGCGCGCACGCTTCCCGGCGCTGAGCCTGACGCTGCTGCACTTCGCGGCCACCTGGCTGGGGCTGCGCGCGTGCCGGGTGCGGGGCGTGTTCGCGCCGCACGCGCTGCGGCCGGGCCAGGTGCTGCCGCTGGCGCTCAGCTTCTGTGGCTTCGTGGCGCTCACCAACCTCTCGCTGCGCAGCAACACCGTCGGCAACTACCAGCTGGCCAAGGCGCTCACCACGCCCGTCGTGCTGCTCCTGCAGCAGGCCGTCTACGGCCGCCTACTCTCCAGAGTAGGCAGAAGAAAATACAATACTGTAGTTAGTTACATCTCCTAAAAGCAATGCAAAAAAGGTGCTGGTGGTCAAGGGAAAAACTTGGGCCATTTACTCACTCTCGCAGCCCAAAACAGTTTGAATCACTGTGTCATCTGCAAATCAACATTGGGGAGGGAAATTTTCTCCTTTAGAACAGCAGAGAGAGGTTGAAAGAGCAGAGCATTCATTGAATGAATGACTTCCGGGTATAACTGAAATATGTTGAAAGAGCGGATTGTCAAAAAAATGAACCATCAGAAAGAGGGGGATACCTGTATGTTGATGTCTCTTACCAATGATTTTTGTCATGTATGCCCCTATGTCAAATGTATTATTCCCTATCTGTTGTGAGGTCAGCTAAATTTACAGATCCATCTCAGCACCTATTTGCTTCTTGATTCAGCTATGCATAGTTCCAATATTTTCAGTCAGCTATATGCTGTATGTATGATGAAAATGTAGTTATTATTAAAACAGTAGTAGTCAGTTGCCACTACTTCAAACGTAGCATCATACTGTTCCATTAGCCCTCTAGGCTAGGCTAGGGCATTTGGAGTGGCTTCAAGTTCTCCTATTAATCCAAAATATCAGGCATTTTGGATTCATAGGAGAATCTAACATAACAGAGCATTTAAGCACGAGTAAAGAAGCTTCAAATCCAGAGATTAAAAAATAGATTTATTTGTAGGCCATTGTATCTCTTGGAAATCAAACGTAAAAGAATACGTATCTCTAAAGACCTTTCTGTTCCATGGGCTGATTTTTACTGGTATGTAATTCAGGGTTTGTATCATTGTGGTCCAAATTTCAGAGGTTGGAGTCCACTGTGCACTTAGAAGTTCCATTGAACTCGGTGGGACTGTTTCTAATGCAGCATACATAAGATGTTCCTAGTCATCCTTGAGAGACAGTCTGTCCTAGCGAATATCCAAATAGAAAAGCTGCTGTAAGACTGTTTGTTAGCAGCTGTAATTATGGTGCATTTCTGTAGCCTCAGGGTAATTCTAGAGCTGACAGCTCCTCAGATCACTTCCCAGTGTGTTGTTTCAAAAATGACCTTTGATTTGCTTGCCTCACTTGTAGCCAATATGCTGAGAAAACCATCATAATAAGGCAATAATTATCAGTGCTTCTAGCTCCTATCAGAATGAATAAGACCTGCATCATTTAATCTCATCCTCCTCTTTAATAGCTTTTATATATACAAGCTAATATATAATATGTGAGTTACGATTGTATATGATCACGATTACTTGTATATATATAATATATATTAGTTATGATTGTGCCTGAAAATACGTATGCACACTGGAATGCACAATGCAGAGGGGTTTAGGTGAAAGAATATAGCTCTTATGTTTTCTGCCATAAATGTTCACCATACAAGGCAAACCTGTCAGCCCCCATTATAATTTGAGGGTAAGAAATAGTTATACTGCATTTGTTCACGGTCTGCTTTTCAACTTACCTTTTGTCAAAGAGTTTGAAACACGGTCTGTTTAAAATGTCTCTAAACTACTTGGTGCAGAAGAGAGTAATAGGGTTTGCTACTTAAAACGGTTTTCTACAGTGAGATTTTTCTTTTGTAGCCAGTCATTTTAGTACTAAAAATATTCTGCCTTGTTACAACCAAAGAGAAAGATGAAATTGATGTGAAATTGTCATTTGCAGCCAACATGCTTCCCTATTCTCTCCTAAGCTTTCAAGCCCAAATTAACCGCCTCTTGTTTATTTCTTTGTCTAACAGCAAGGGCAAAACATGGGGGTGGGGAAGAGCAAGGAGTGTTTCCATCACTTATTTTAAACTAGAAGCCTACGTCCTGCATCCAAGGAATTAGCTGATTAATGCAAATCAATGCTGAATGCAACTCCTGCCCTCTGCTTTGTAGCCCTTAAGATCCTCATGTCACAATGATGAAAAAGTCATCATGAGCAGAATTCCCCTTCTATATACATCTTAAGGTACCACAGCTCTGTTGGGGGTTAATGTGTTCACATAATAACCCTATGACCCCTTGGCTCCCTGGTGAGCGGTCCTGCCCTCTGTACCTTTCTTGCCTCTCAGCTGCTTCCCTTCCAGTAATGCACATCCTGAGTTCATACATTCAGTTTTTTTTCCCCTCAGTAGTACATTCTCATGCCTCCATGCCTTGTTTCCTCGGGTCCCTGAATTTCAACCCAATGCCAACTTTGAATCACTTTCTTTCTCCACCTTGTCTCCAGCTTGGCATCCCTGGTATTCTGCTTTATTTATTTATTTATTTATTTATTTATTTGATTTATACTCCACCTTTCTCCCCAAAGGGCACCCAAGGCAGCTCACAATCAATAGATTAAAATACAATATAAAATACAGATAAAAACATTATAAAACAATTAAAAACAAACAACATAAAATACACAGCAGTCAGCAACAAAATGCACAGTAAAAACATAAAATTAATAAAAGCAGCCATTATAAGGTCTCAAAGCCTTTCCTAAATAAAAAAGTCTTCAGGCCTCGTCGAAAAGTTAATAGTGAGGAGGCTGTCCTCAGTTCAAAGGGGAGAGAGTTCCATAATGTAGGTGCCACCACAGAGAAGGCCCTGTTTCTGGCTGCCATCCCCATCACATCTTTTAATGGCGGCACAATCAACAGGGCCCCCTCTGATGACCTCAGAGATTGGACTGGACTATATGGGAGAAGGCAATCTCTCAAATATGCCGGTCCCAAGTCGTTTAGGGCTTTAAAGGTCAAAACCAGCACCTTGAATTCAGCCCGGAAATGAACTGGCAGCCTATGCAGCCGCCGGAGCAGCAACGTGACAGAGTCAAGCCGCCGACCTCCAGTAACTACACGAGCCGCCGCATTCTGCACTAGCTGTAGCTTCCGGACCATCTTCAGGGGCAGCCCCATATAGAGTGTATTACAGTAATCTAATCTTGACGTCACCATGGCATGGACCACTATGGCCAGGTCCACCTGAGACAGGTACGGCCGCAGCTGGGCAAAGGCAACCCTGGCCACAGCCGATACCTGGACATCCAGGAGAACCTCCAAGCTATGAACCTGCTCTTGCAGGGGGAGTGCAGCCCCATTCAGAGCAGGGCGATAGTTTCTTTCTCACTCCAACCTTCTAGAAACTTAAGCACTCCATTTAGAGAACCTTCCCTTCCATGCTGGAAGTTGGACTACAGGCTGTGTAATGCAGCAGTCTTCAAACTGCAGGTCGCTGTGTGCCAAAATTATCCACCTGGGCATGGGGTGGCAGTGGTGGAGGCTTTCTGTTCCATGCTGCAGCTCCCATGTTTCTCTGCCAATCTTCTCAGGAACTTGTGCCGGGCAGTTGCTTCTGCCGCCCATCACCCCAGCAGACCCTGCACCCTGATTTCCAGGTAGAAGAGGCTGCCTGGCGTAAGTTTCTGAAACTGGCAGCAAAATAAGAGGGCTGCAGTGCATTACAGAAACCTCCACCACTGATGCACCATACCAACACGGGTGATTTTGGTACGCTGGATTTGGCCCATGGGCCACGGTTTGGAGGCTAGTGGTCTAATGTCATATGCTCCAATTGCCTCCATTTACCAGGGACACTCCTGATTTTTGCTCTTAAGGAATGCTTATTATTATTATTATTATTATTATTATTATTATTATTATTATTATTATACTGCTTTTAAATGAAAAGTTCATAAAGTGGTTTACAGAGAAAAATCAAATAACTAATGGCTCCCTGTCCCAAAAGGGCTCACAAACTAAAAAGATGCAAAACAACCCCAGCAGACAGCTACTAGAAAAGAGACTGCTGGGGTGAGGAGGGCCAGTTACTATCCCCTTGCTTAAAAAGAGGAGCGCCCACTTGTAAAAGTTCCTCTTACCCAGTTAGCAGGGTATTATAATTTTGTTCGAGCAAATTGCTGCTGTGATTGTTCTTCAGGGATCTGGTCCTTTCCCTGGGTATCTAGAAGTCAAATTTCTGCATGGGGTGCTATATCTTGTTCCATATGTATGAATATTAAGGTGCTACATAGAACACAGCCTGTGTACAGCACAGTGAATGGTGAGGCTAACGGAAAACTTTTGATAAAAGAACTGTCAGGGAAGTCAGGCTGACCAAGCGGAGCAGGGCTTAGGGCAGCGGTTCTCAAACTCTTAGGGAGTTTGAGCCCCGCTGTAAGTTCTTGCGGGGGAAGAGGGAGGCAGTGATGCTATCACCAGAATTGCATCGCTGTGGACGGGTGCAGGCTTGCTTCCACTTACCAGAGGCTGGAGCAGGCTTCCGGGGATATGGGGAGCCCCGCACCAACCTCTGCAGGGCCCCCCCCCAAGCATGCAAACTGTCAAAATAATGATCACCACCCACTTCCGGTTTCGCGACCGCAAACCGGAAGTGGGACACAGTCCGTATTTTAAGTGTCTGCCTGGTCCTCCTGGTCAATCCATCCTAACCCCTTGACATAGATGAAGAAAAGGTTTGACTGCTCAGTTGTTAAATGCATGCCAATCTCAGCACTCCAGAGGAATTTCAGGATTTTTTGCAATCCACATATGCAGATAGGCTGGATTATGGAGTTTCACTCAAAAGACAGTTTGCCAAGCATGCCCCAGCACTTTCTAAGCTGCTAAACTAGTGCAGAAGCTTTGGGAAAGTTAAAACTATCAAAAAAAAAAAAATAGGATAATAGGCAAAATATAGGAAAGAAACGGGGGATTCATCACAAGAGCAAATATATCTTTCTACCATATTGTGATGTTCAGGAATAGACATCCATCTCAAGTTGAAAACAGAGCAAGGTTATTCCAGAGTAAATAAACAAAGCAGGCAGAGAAGAAGCTTTGCTTCACTTCACTACAGAAGTGAACTTAAGAAGAAGCTTAACTTAAATGTAAAATGAGAACTTAACCTAACTTGAAAGGGGGAATTGGTAGAATCTAGTTATTGGGACACAGGGCATTGGAGGTAGATAGGGGATGCATATAAATAAATACATAAATGAAAGAAGCAGGGCAAACACTAGACAGGTGAAGCCAATGGAGTCAATTCTGGAAAAAAAAAAAATTACAGCTCAATTCTAAACAGGACTATTCTTAGTATGTGAATAAGATCCCAAGGTAGTGGCACTTGGGAAAAAAACCAAAATGAAGAATAAAAGATGGAGGCGCACAGACAAAATTGTAGAGATTAAATTCTGCCTGAAACCTAGTCCAGTTTAAATTTCAAGTAAAGGCAAACTTTTTGTTTAAATACAGTCCAGCCAAAAAGGGTCAGTTTCAACAAGGGATCTAGAAAGGGTAAATTCCAGCCAGCTAACAGAGTTCTACAGCTCTCAGGACCCTAACTACCACCTATTGTCTTGTTAATCCTTGCAGGTCACACCCTTGGAGGCCAGCCTTTTCAATCAATCAGAAGGGGAAGGAACTAGATAAGAGTATAAAACTAGGGCTGGCTTACACGTGAGCTTTTTCCATGACCAGTGAGTGTGCCTTCTGTGATTCATTGGGACAAAGTGATTAAGCATCTGTGAAAGTTTAGCAGCAGGATGAGGAAGCTGGGGCCCCAAACCTCTTTCCTTGAGAAGAAGAAAATTCCAACCACATTAAACCCATTTCTGCCCAGCCCACAGGTGTACACCTTTGATCCCTGTTGTGTATATGCAGTGTTGAGCAGAAATTGGTCAATGTTAAGCCAGTGGATCACGACCCACCATTGGAATCTAAAAGGGTCACTTTCCCCTTAAGGGAAAGTGACCCATAAATGGGTGCTGTTATGGAACTGCAGCTATCCTAGCACCTCAGGCACCCAGGTGCATTTAAATATACCTGGGGGGGGGAGTGTTCAGCCTCCCAGAAGGACTTGGAGACTTGCAGCCCGCTCCACGAGCCTCCCCTCCACTGCAGTGGGCTCTGATCTGCAGTCGGAACATACTGCAGTGGAGGGGTGACTGGCGGAGGGGGCTGTGAGCCTCCAGGACCCTCCAGGGGGGGCTGCACAGCCCCCCATGTATGTTGAAATGAGCCTGGGGGCCCGCAATGCCACAACTGCTGTAGTGCTGTGAATGCTGTAGAGCTGTCAGGACATCCTCCCCCATCCCAGAAGTTCTTACTCCAGGTTCTCAGATTCCCAGAGAGTTTGAGAACCACTGGCTTAACTCAAACCAAACATATAAATGTATGAACTCAGAAAGCCAGCAGCATGATGGGGTCTACCCAGTGCATTGATGCTTTGAGTCCACTTATGGTGGGGAAAAGCAGGGGTAAAAAATTAGTAAATAAATTTAAAAAATATTGCACAGAGTGTCATATGTATGACTGTATACCTTATGGGCATGTTGTGGGTGTGTTCACCATGCAAAGAGCTCTGAGTTCTCAGGGAACAGGTTTGCTCCCTTGAAGCTCTGGTAGCTCCCTCGAAGCCCTGAAGCAGAGGAAGGCAGAGGGGGATCACAGTGAGACTTCCAGATACATGAAGGTGTTCACCCACCTTCAGACTGACAGTCTTCAGTTGCTGGGGAAGGAGGTCTCAGGGCTGGAGAACATCATTCTGGAAAAGAGGGAAACAACGCCCTAGTGAAGACCCCTTCTTCAGATGATGCATCCATATCCTTTCGCACTAAGGATACTCCCCTGGGAAAAGGGATTTGCTGTAGTGGGTGATTCTATAGTCTCCCATTGATGGGAGGGGGGTGGTCTGTGAGGGTTGTATGGCCCTCATGTAACCTCTAGATTTTAGAGGTAGCCTATCTCTGAATGCCAGATGCAGAGGACTGGCAACAAGATACAGTATCATGTTGTCCTGAGTGTTCCCAAAGGCATCTGGTGGGTGACTGTCGAATATAAAAAGCTGGACCAGATGGGTCCATGGCCTGATCCAGCAGGGCTCAGCAATGTGCAACAGGAACCCAGAGAGCAAGCCTTGGCGTGATAATAGCCATGACCCTATTTTCATCCTTGAAATGTTGGGACAGTTTGCAATTGGAATGTCGACATTCTGTGCAATATCATGAATTCATGCAACTAGTATCAGAAGCCTCATTGTCATAAGTGCAATGCAAAAAATGATTAATGCTAACATATGTTTCAGTATTTTATTATTTGAAAAATTTATATCCCATCTTTCCCATGCCAAAACCAGGCCCTGTACATGGATCTGGAGGGGGAAAAAAATACAAGAGAAAATATCTATTATCTTTTTTCAGCTCTTTTCAGAGAGACTAAAAATGTGTCAAGAGACAGAAGTTAAGTGAAAAAAGAGAACCTACTCTCTTTGTAACAAGCTTACTCACTCTTTATAGTTGCGTGATGTGCTAGATTGATTCTGGTCTCTATATTTAGCTCTTGTTAACTGATGTTGCCTTCTGGCTGTACAACAAAATGGTGAGAAATTGTTGTTGTTTTTTAATGCCATGAAGCAAGGGTTGCCTGACAAGCTTTTTATTTGTATTTTGAGCTGACACACTTGTCTGACCATATGCCTAGCACTGGGCATGCACCAGGAGAGCATGACCCCAAACATTCCCATGGCATGTGAACTGAGGCAAGAGGCCTCAGACCTCAAGGAGTCCATTAGCAGAAGTAGTTTATGAGGTTACTCCTACCTAACATATGCCAGCTCTGTTGTTGGCACAGAGGTGTGTGAACTGAAGGGTGGTTAGGATACACTGTCCATTGCCTCCACCTTGTCCTTCCCATGGTTGGCAACCTTCAGTCTCGAAAGACTATGGTATAAGCCTACAGCACCCGGTATTCTCAGGCGGTCTCCCATCCAAGTACTGACCAGGCCTGACCCTGCTTAGCTTCCAAGATCAGATGAGATCAGGTATGTGCAGGGTAACAGTTAGCCGCCCTGGGTCCCTTTGGGGAGAAGGGCAGGATAGAAATAAAGTTTTATTATTATTTATTATTATGTCCTATCCATGTCACACCCCAATCCCTTGTCACACCCCTGTCTTGAATGTATTGCGTTGCTATCCAAGCACCATTCAAGCTAAGTCAGCACAGCATTTGGTTGCTGCACCAGTGTCTGTGGCGCATCTGTCAGCAGGTGGTTTTCTGTACTGATGTGGCTGTGATTGAAAGGATCAGACTCTAAAAGTTTTTTTTAATGAAAGAGGTTTCCAAAGAACAAGCATAGGTATTTTTTTTATTTCCTTTCTGCAAACTCAGACAGTTTAATATGCACAAATAGAAGGCAGTGCTAAGTTTAGTATAAAGCACTTCAGCATCCCCTAGCATCACTCATTTGATTTAATACAACTGCAATGAGTGTGCAATCATTTTATCTCTGCTACCTTCAGGAAGCAGAGTTGCTCATAATTTGATTTCCCGAAATAGAAAATAACTGTTTCTCTCAGGTTTCTTATATGGTAAATTAAATAGGTATGTCTGTGCTATATCCTCCGCATTGCTGCGTTTTGAACATCCAAATGTTAGTATCATCATATGAAAGGTTACATTTAGCCCAGCTCAGGAGATACCCTGTCTGCAACAATGGTGAATGCCAAACATTAGAAAAGAAATTATAGTGGCAATAATGTGCTAGTGCAATTTCCAAAATTATATCCCTACAATAGTAGGCAGCTTTAAAAGGTAAATACTGAACTGAAGGACCATGACTCCTCTGCCGTCTCTTTGTACAATAAATTGTCAGTGTTATTCCAGCAGTGCTAAAATTGTTTGTAACTCATAAAGTTCTCCTTATTGTCCTGTTCCAAACCTCCCTATTGAGGACTGAGCTTACAAAAATGGTTAAAATCACCTCTTGAATTTGCAAAGGACAGAGATTAGCAAGTAGAGCAAGGCTTGATTCAAGTCGAGTCATGAGTCTTCTCATGAGGCACCACGTGCTTCTCGTGCTTCTCATGAGGCACCACGACTCAACTCGAAAATGAGTCTTAATAGACAGGCTTTCCAAGTTGCCCAGAGTGGTTCTGTGACTTGAAAAGACTAGAGTCACAAGTCTTTTTGCAACAAGTGTTAGGCACAGCTCCACAGGGAAAAAAACAACAACAGAGCTGCTGCCAGGTCTCTCTCTCTCTCTCTCTCTCTCTCTCTCTCTCTCTCTCTCTCTCTCTCTCTCTCTCTCTGAGTTCTCTTTGAACACTCCCATGATATCCCATCCCATCTGTTAGCAAGCAGTAGGAGGCTTTCTCCTCCCAAATAACAACAGAGCTCACAGGAGCCATGCGGATATAAAGCATAATTGCAATGGGACTACTCACTTTAGCGGCGACTGTTTGGTTGCCACTAAAGTGAAAGCGCTCATATAGGGCGAGCAGCCCTGCCCATCAGCAAAAAACATGACTCAGACCTGAGTCATCTGACTCTAGTTCCCATCCCTGGCAAAGGAAAAATATTAAGATCAGTTATTAGGTTTACGTATTCTGCCCATGTTTTCATCAACAGTTGAATTCCTTTTTAGCAAATCCAATGCAATGTGCTTTACGCGCATTTGTGACCCTCCTAGGATCCTAGGGGTCTAGCCTAGGTCCAGTCTAACTCATGGTTAGAATTGCACCAATAGTTATTCACTCAATTAAAGGCTGATTCGTTTCAGATAAATCCCACTTACCCACCTACTCCCCCCCCCTATTTTTGTCACCTTATTCTTTTTCACAGTGGGGTATAGGGACATATGTAATGCAGTAAGACAGGCTTATTTCCTTTTTTAAAACCTTTTTTATAGTTGAAAAGAAGCATCAGCTGTACCCCTGATAGCTCTATCCCAGTGGCTGCTGCAACACCTCCCTTAGTGTTCCAGAGTGGAACATTGTCCAGCACATTCTGAGAAAAAGCGAACATGGAAGTAGCCACAGGAAGAACTCTGAAACTCCTTTTCAACTTGAAACCCAGGTTAAAACAAAAACAAAAAACTTGCCGCCCCACCATGCTATAGCACCCCCACCCCTTCATTACAAGAACAAATGGGGTGATGAATTAACTACATGGCTCACAGGATATCTGATTTATTATGATCCCATGGGGATTCATTTAAGCCATTTCTGCCCAACGTTGCATATATGCAACAGGGACCAAATGTGTACGCCTGTGGGCTGGGTAAATATTTAATAACAGATGAAAATGGAACTGACCAGACCAATTCTGTTCAGTTTTTAATTTGATCTGAAATCGATACATGTGCCTCATTGTCAAGCTTCTCTCTTCTAGTACACAAGAATGTGCAAGGTTGCGTGGAAGAACAACTTTCATTTTCGGAGGTCTTGCAAAACAGCTTTCCTTTGAGCAGAAGATGTCATCTACATTATTCATCATTTAAAATGTTTATATCCTGCCTTTTCCTCCCCATCAGGAGATGCCCAAAGTGATTTATGATTTTTTCCCCTATGTATTAGTGAGTTACAGAAGTCAGGTGGACAGTATGCCTGCATGGCTTCATTCCCATTGGGCCTCCTCTATTCCTTATAAACTCATTTCCATAATTTCTTCTGAAATAATTAAAGCAAATGGTAAAGAAAGATATAATCTTTCCTTCCTTTCTTCTTTGTGGTTCTGGCTGGGTCTGCGTCATCTCAGCTTCCTAGATTTCTAATTTTTTTTCCATTCAAAGCATAAATGTTCCATTTCTAACAGCAGATTTAATTTTAGATGAGGGGATATTTGTTCACAGATCCAAGCATGGGTACGTTTTCAAGGCTATTACTTTATTTTCTTAACAATTTTTGTTGTTGTCTTGCAATGCGTAGAGGAGGGCTCTAAGAACCCACCGAGAACATCTGCAAAAGAAAAATGCATTTTAAATGGTTTTGTGAATTTATGCCCTCCGGTCTAACTGAACTGCCAAATTCTCTTCTGGAAGAAACCTACAGTGACAGCTGAAGGAGCAAACTAATTTAATAACAGTTGATGAATTAAGAAAACTGTATTACTTTTTAAAAATCACTTAGGAAGTCTCCTCTCAATCCTCTTGTTTCCCAACTTGATTCCTCTGGACAGCATGTCAAAAAGATTTTGAAGCACACGACCTGTACAAACCGCCGTGTCTGGTTGAGCCTCTTTTTCCCCCTCCACTTTCTAATGTGAGTTACATCAAAGCTTTAGATTTCTGTTCAAATATATGCTGTCCATAGAAGATGATATCCCTTGTGGGGGGAAAAATGCTGGAGATGTCAGCCGACTGCAAAATGGCTCATTTCAGTCGAATGCCAAGTATGAATGTCTAACTTTGAATCTAGTGTCATTTTTTTCTGGCAAAACTCGCTGTCTTTCAAACTCCGATCTTCCTGATGTTCTTTCACACTCTTGACATAACCAAGAAGCTGTATGGTCCTATGCAGATAGGACAAGTGTTCGGTGTGTGTGTGTGTGTGTGTGTGTGTGTGTGTGTGTGTGTGTGTGTGTGTGTGTCTTCCAAGGGCTGGCATTTCTAAGTTAACAGAATCAGAGAAGAGTATTGCCCCCTACTAGTAATGTACAACCTCTCTCAAGGGGCTGAGCCTTCAGCAGGAACAATCTAGAAGTCTAGCCAGTTGAAGTTCATCTCCCCTCTTCCCTATCAGTTCTCCTGTTTGAGCTAAGCCAAAAAAAAAAAAAAAATAGTTAACTTGAGGAAGGGAAAGGGACTAAAAGATGTCAGAGGCCTTCTTTTCGATTCAGGAGAGGACTTGTTTCTGTTTTGTTTAAAGTCATGAAGAGTGTTATTTCTTGTCAGTCATCATGGGGCTTGTAGTTTTTCAAGTTTTCTAACCACAGGCTATCTGATCCCTAACAGGAAATGGCATTCTGTCCATTGTTTCAAGCCAAGGAGGGACCTTGCTGCATCTTGGTACCATTTCAAAAAATAAGATGTAAATGAAGAACAGGTAAGGTGTGGAGTCAGGTACAGGCAAGAGACTGGGAGACCCATTTTGAGTTGGACCCAGCTTGGAGGATGGCTGTGCCGGACTTGGAATGGAGGCAGACATCCTGAGTAGGGGAATGTGCATTTAGAATTTGCTTCCAGTCTCATGTCATTAGTCCCCACCCCAGGGTGTTCTCCAAGCACACTCTTCACTTTTCCCCATTTGATTAAGTGATTGGCATTCACTCATGTGGACAAAACCAATGTCCTTCATACTGTTACAAAAAAGGATAAAACAAATACCGAGTGACACAGACAAGAAATCCTACAGGAAGGTGTAACATGCATCCAATTTTCTGTTTGGTTGTACATTTAGGAAATTGCAAAATTGGTTTTATATTCAGGTTTTGTGTGACAGCATTTAAGTGGGTCTTACTACTGGGAGGTGTCACGGGGTGGGGCAAGTCCCTTTACCTTTAAGATGGATTAAGTCGGGTGTTTGTTACCCAGGTGTAGTGCATTAGTAATTTAAAGAATAAAACCTGGGCATGGGTGCCTGAAAACTCACACACAGCAGGAGGAAGGGAGCTGGGGGTTAACAGCTTTTATACTGGAAGAAATGCTGAGAGACCTGTAAGAGGGTAATTTTAGCCTCTTTTTAGATATCTTTTCTTGTTTTAAAGCTACTGTAATTCATGTAAATATGTTATTGGAGCAATTGAAGCTCCCTTAAAAGTTATAATAAAAATCTTTTATATGAAAATTGAGTGCAATGATTAACCAAGGACATGTATGTTAATAGGACCTGGGGCTTGGAGTAAGCTAAATAAATAAACATTGCTCTTGGGGGTTTGTGGAGGATGGTGGAGGTGGAGGAGGGTTAAATCCTGGTTGACTTGGGAATCTCCCCTGGTCCTTCCCTACCCCAAGGGTGATGTTTGTGACAGGAGGCACTGTTTACTTAGCATCAACATTAGGTAAAGAACTGTGGAAATAGGACATGGGGGAAGAGCTCACAGCCCAATCCTATGCATGTCTACTCAGAAGTAAATTCCATTAGAGTCAATGGGGCTTACTCCCAGGAAAGTGTGGATAGGATTGGGCTGTCAGTCTCTTTCCAGATGACTTGCAGTTTAACTGGTTTACAGCTCAATCCTAACTAAATTCCAGCACGGTGATGCAGTGGTGCAGGCATAGGCTATGCTGTATCCTGTGGGGGATTTTTGGTTGGTACAGGTTTCCTTGGGGTAAGGGGACATTTGTCCCTTTGCCCCTGGGTAAGCCCTAGCAGTCACAATGATTAAACCAGGCCTGCACCAGTGATATCACATGCAGTGGAGCTCCTGGTAGAAATAATCAGCACCACCATATGCATGCCAGACTGACCTAGCAACTCTTCTAATCCAGGTAACATGGCAGCATGGGCAGGCTGTGGATGGTTTGGGGGAGGTTCAGGGCAGGGAGGGTAGAGGGTGGGGAGTGCACTGGGGAGGGTGGATTTCCATGGTAGAGGCAGATGCTGGATCATCTCCCATTATCCAATCTGCCCTGCTGAGTAGGCATGCATAGGACTGCACTGTTATCAAGCCACTTTGGAGGGTTAGTAAATGCTTTTGCCTGCTCTCCCATCTCTCAAGAACCCTTTCCGTGAGCCTTCTACACCACAGCCAACATACCCTTGACTTTCCCAAGCAGAAGTGGGGAGCTCCTTTCCCACGCACCCCCATCACCCCTGAATGCAGCTCTTTGAAGGAATTTCCTGGTGCTATAATATTTGCAAAAGCTACCTTTCTACCTGTTTGGAGAAGGGGGAAAAACTTCATGCACTACATTTTTATCTTGATACGTTGCATTCAGAACAATGAGGAAGGGAGAAAGGACTCCTCCACTACCTGGGGGTAAGTGTGCTGGACAGGATGTGGAAAGCTGGTGAGGTAGGTACAAGATTTAACTCTTGCACGGAAACCAAAGTTTTGGCAGTTTTTCTTTAGTTTGTGTGTCCGTGTTTGCACGTATGGAGGGAATTTAGAACCCCCAAATTCATTTCTGAATCCAAACCTAGAGGACCTTCATCACACCTCTATGGTGATGCTTCTTAGCATAATGAAAACCTAATGCCCATTTTCTATTCCCATTTCAACCTCTAACAATATGTGTCAAGCTACAATGCTGCAGAATATTTACTGCAGCACAGCAACAAATCATCCACACATACAGCACAGCTGGAAAGGAGGTTTGAGGCAAAGAGTTGCTTCCTGTTCCATATCTGTGTGTGTCTGTCGATTCACTCAGGCATTAATCTTGCTGATGCTGGCCAGCAAACTATTATACCCCAGCAGTCTTTGCCTGCATGTTCATCAATCATATTGAGGACAGAATCTGCTGGGGTGTACAGGCCAGCTGATATTCCAGTGTTTAAGATACAAAAGGAAGAGGTTGCAAAGAGGGACCCTTTTGGTGGGCACTGTGTCTGAAGTGCATCAAAGCAGAGGGAGCCAATGAGGGATCATGGCTCAGAGCACATGCATTGCATACAGGAGAAGATCCTGGCTTCTGTCACTGGCATCCCCAGATAAGAAGATCTAAGGCAGAATGGCTAAGAAAAGACCTCTGTCTACAAGCTGCCAGTTGTAGAAGATGGCTTTTGGCTAGAAGGACCATTGGAATGACTCAACATAAGGCAGCTAGAGAGGTGTGTGTGTGTGTGTGTGTATGTAAATGGGGAGAAGACCAGTGGAATATAAGAGAGGACAGATCTTCCTCCAAAGACACTTCCTTCAAGATGTAGTTACTGGCAAGCATTCAGGCTGGCATTAGACACTTAAATATTGAGTCTCACCAAATGACTTATGTTTTGCTTACCATGCTTCTCAGAACGCAGACTGCCAAGCTTCTTGGCTTAGACTGCTGACTCTCTGCGTCTTTCTCCCTCATTGCCATTCCCTCTCCTCATATCCTTTTTTTTCCCCTACTGCCTTGTAGGATGGCAGTACAAGGTCCCTGGTCCCATTTGCAGTACTGTATTATCCTATGATACTGCAACTATGCTGTGTAAATAGTTCAGTGGTAACTGTGTGTTTGGGAGGGGGGGGCTGTTACCCCCCCCCATCATGCATTCCCAGTATCACAAGGAAATTTGGCTGCTGCTACCGAGAGCAGAAGCTGATGGTCAGAGCACATTAAGACACGGAGCAGGCACATCCAGCAGTTCAGCTGGTTCCGCTAATTATATCTGTGTGACCACTGCACACTTGGTAGAGCAGCAGAACAGTCTGCAAGCTGCCACTGTGCAAACTGTGAAGCATATACTTATCTCAGTAATCTTCCACTTAGAAAAGACATGATGAAAAGATCATCACAATTGGATATACAATCTATATGGATGCGTGTGTATGCATCTGAATCACACGTCACATTGTAAGCTTGGCAAGCATGTACAGGCCTGCTTGCCCTAGCATACAGAAGGGGTGGCACAGACCCCATACTTCCTGAATCCCCCTCAAATACTGCCTTTGTGTGCACACACACGCACAGGGTATCACCTTTATGTATGAGAGGGATAGCGCAGATGGGCAAACAAGTGGCCTCTTCCCATTCCTCCTTCAGTTCGCTTACGAAGAGTGTGGCATGGAGCCTCTGTTTTCCATGTCACATCTGTTTGAAAATGAAAGACCCATGTATGCTAGGAACCAGGCATGCACTCCACCTGTTCATTGTCAACAGAAGTGGTGCAGAATAGGGAGACCATGCCACACTCTTCATAAGTAAAGGGAAAGGGGGTGGACTCTGAATTGCATCTACCTGCCTACTTTGTGTTTCATAAGCACTAAGGAGACAGAGAAAAGTGATTTGGAACTGCGACAGCTGTATTTTTTCCCCATCCTCCCCCTCTACCTCCAGCAGCAGTGAAGGGAGAAGGGGGTTATTACCTCTTTAGCAATCCTTTTCTGACCTGCTTGCAGCAAAGTTAGAAGAGGATCTGATCACCCAATGCAGCTGCAGGCTGGAGAGGGCTGCTGATCCTCAGATGTGCACAAGGGTGCTTCTGACACAACCGTTTCAGGTTGCTTAATGATAAGGTGAGCCTTGAATACAGACAATATTATGTGTGGATGGAGGGGTGATCTATCCATAGCTGCAAGCCACATTGGTGACAGGGAATCTCCATAGTCAACAGCAGTATGTCACTAACTGTATTCTAGTTGCTGGAAAACAATGGCAAGAGAGGGCTGTTGTTTTAATTTCCTGCATGTGGGCTTCTCAGAGGCAGGGCTGGCCCATTTATGAGGAAGGAGGCACCCATTTCCTTCTGTTGCTCCTCCTCTTTTTCCCACTTTCTGAACTGAAAAAAAGGAAGAAGCTAGCCCTTCACTATCCTTCACACTTTTCCAGTCCAGGGAGTACAAGGAGCTAAGGCTGACACATCACCTGGTAAGGGGGGACCACATTTGGCATACTATGTCAGGTAACAGAAGATCTTTGGCTAGTCCTGCTCGGAGGCATGTGGCTGGACATTGTGAGAAGCTGCTACTACTGTTATCTTTGGTCTGATCCAGCAGGGCATACCTTACTATTATATCTTAACTCTACTTTCAATGATGTGTGCATGACTTTGGGCCCTATCCTATCCAACTTTCCAGTGCCAAACAACCACAATGCAGCCCTCAGGGAACAAATGTTCCCTTACCTTGAGGAGACCTCCAAGACTGTCCCCCAACCACAGCACACACCCCATTGGCACAGCTGCACCAGCGCTGGAAAGTTGGATAGGAATGGGCCCATTGTCATCAAATACTCTTCTGGATTCTGAAGTATAATAATGGAATACTCTGTTACTCTCTAATATTTTTCTATTCTGTTCTTTGGAGTTTCATGTTGGAAGTTGTACCCGGAATGGGGCCATTTGTCTGATTCTGTCAAGTTGTTCTATATTTTATGCTCTCCATTAGCACTGTTTCAGAGTGACCTTCATGTTTTGTTAAACACTGGCTGTACCAGTGGTTAATTGATGGAAAATGAAATGGCTTACTGTTTGTTCTGATACAGCTATTTTTTAGGTGCTGAATGTAACAGTTATAACAGTGTCCTTCTTAAGTTGCTCATAAGATAACTTTGGTATGAAACAGATGTTCTTGTCCTGTGCAAGTAAATTGAAGGCAGCAGGCTCTCAAATGTGTGCACTTAACAGCAGTGTTAAAAGCCTGTTAAATACTACTTATTAATTAAGATATTAGAAACAATATTCTTGTCCCATGTAGTGCGTTGGTTAAGAAACTAATAGCTCAGTCTGATCCCCCACCATGTTATAGAATGCAGCCATGCCAATGGAACATGTGTTGCATGCTATCATGGGGGGACAACTGAACAGCCAGCAGGAGGTAAGTAAAAATATTTCTTTAACCTCCAAGTAGGCTATTGAAAGCCCAATCCTATCCAACTTTCCAGCACCAGTGAAGCCACAATGCAGCCCCAAGGTAAGGGAACAAATGTTCCCATACCGTGAGGAGGCCTCTGTGACAGCCTCCCCACCACAGGATGCAGTGTACACCCCATTGGCACAGCTGCACTGGCTCTGGAAAATTGGATAGGATTTGGCCCTGGGTTGCCTATGGATCTCCTATGCCAGCCATTTTGATGGCTCAAGTCTGAGGAGAACCAAGGTGTAGGGAGGACAGAAAGATGAGGCGGGGGCATGTGTGCACAAGTGTTACTGGATCCACCCCTCCCTCCCCTGACGTTCCTCTGATTCCGCACTCAACACACCTTGTTACCTCATTGCACCTCCTCCCCACCCATGGTCAACCACCACCACTGATTTACTGGCACCTGTGGAGACTCCTGGGGCCGCTGGCACACAAGCCACACCACTCACCATTTAGAGCAGCAGCTCAGCAGCACACAACAGCAGCCCAGTGCTGTAAAGTACACACCACTGTACCTTTTATGTTTATGTATTTGTTATAAACTATTGCATCCCCACCGCAGGAGCTGGGGACATTTGGCCCTCTGCGGTTTTGTCACCTGCAGATTTAACCCAACACAGGTGCTGACTTGCACTGGAGGGCCTCACATGATTTCCCAGACACAACCAGAAGTGTTTGCCTGTCACACCTGAGAGGTGTTTTGAGGTGTGAGGAGGCCATATGTGGGCTCCCTGGGCCTCAAAAAGCCTACCAGAGGCATCTGGAAGGCACTCCCAGTTATTTGCCAAACCAGAATTGTCTTTCAGAAGGCCTCCTATATTTCAGAAGGCCTGCCTGAGACTTGTGATATGCACTTCCAGGTTTTTAGGCCCCATGGATTCCACTATCTGTGGATATCAGTATCCACAGGGGTCCTGACAGTGGATCCCCCATGGATACCACATTAGTGAGTATGGGGTATGTGTTGCATGTGTGACAAATTACTTCACCAGTGCGGTTTCCCCAATAATGTGGCAAATTACTTCACCAGTGCGGTTTCCCCAATAATGTCTCCCCAGGTGTGTTCATTAGTACTGTAACATGCTAAACTGTAATCTGCTCAAGCAGACTGCTTGTCTGTGGGTGCAACAAGCCCTGCAGTTAGTTGACTGTATGGCTGCTACAAGGCCCAGGTATGAATAGACCTGCTGTCTTAAAGGGCAATCGATGCATGCTATGAGTATTTGCCAGTAAAAATAAAGCAATGAACTGTTTTTAATCCATCAGTTAGATTAAGAGGCTTGATGTTTACAAAGTGCTGTAATGTGATAGGTGTGCATGTTGGAAAGAAGCTCAGACGAGTGGACCAGCCTGACAGTTTTTGTGATTATGTGGTGAGCTTTGCCACAATCCTTTCTTATTAAGCAGTATTTGAGTAGACAGGAGCAAGTCTGTTTAGAGCTTTCTAAATGTTCCTTTATTGCTTCGTTGATAGGCTTACTGAACATGTGTCTATAAGTTCAGGTGCTTCAGGTCACTTCCATTGCAATATGAATTGTCATATTGTGTGGAAAGAAGGTTGTATGAAACCCACCTCAAATTGCATAGGCTTGAAATATATATATCAGATACCATAAAAAAAATGTCAAGATGCCAAAAGTAGGGGGAGGAGAAGGGGGAAGTTCAAAAAGTGTTTATAGCCATATTCCCTTATAAGATAAATAAAAGGACTTCCATAGTTTAAAAAAAAATCCAAGCATGCTGATTTTAAAATGATAGTGTAAGCACTAGTCTTTGTCTCTCATTTTTTTTCTTGAGAATGTTGCTAACTCTTTGCTTATGTCTGTATTTTAACCCCATGGAACAGATGTTTCATTAACGTTTTATGAGTTGATTCTCTCTGTGTTTATTTTAACCATTTGAGTACTGGCATTTTCTTGAGTGCCAGCCCATAGTGCCTGTAGTCAATGCTGTCTGATAAA
Source organism: Tiliqua scincoides (assembly GCF_035046505.1). Lineage (NCBI taxonomy): Eukaryota > Metazoa > Chordata > Lepidosauria > Squamata > Scincidae > Tiliqua > Tiliqua scincoides. Next base: position 107,409,732 of record NC_089823.1, read on the forward strand.
TAGCCCATTTAAACAAACATTCTCAAAGGTGAACCTGGCTTTCCTAAGGAGGCTGAGAGAGTTCCCAGAACTTTCTTTGCTTCAGTTTGCTTTAGCAGGGCAAGGGCGGGAAGAAGAGAATAGTGGATTTATAGATTATTCAGGCAGGCAGGCAAATAAGCATCTTGCTGCCCTGAAGCTCTTAAAGATACAGCAATAGCTGAGTCTGATCTTGGAAAGGAAACTTGATCTGTAGTAATTGTGAAATACATTGGCACTCTTCCTTTTGGTCCAGTCAATATGGAGTTCAGCAGCAGGTGGGGAAGAAGGATGGATGTATTGATTGCTGAAATTCTTAGAGATGCAGGTAGAAGTTCTGAATCTAATTTATTGTTGTAAGCCGCCTTGGGTTCCTTCGCGGAGGAAGGCGGGATATAAATGCAGTAAATAAATAAATAAATAAATACAATCTAGACCCATCATCCCCTAATATGGAACAGGACATTATGTGGTCCATAGTATGTTCTCTGTTGATGGAAGTCATTGGCAACAAAGGTTGATACCATAAGATCAACCCCTCATTAACACCTTCAAGCAAGGATGGCCAACTTCCCTATTCCCAGAGGCCTCTCTATCCTCTAGACCAGGGGTGTCCAAACATTTTGGCAGGAGGGCCACATCAACTCTGACACTGTGTCAGGGGCCGGGGAGAAAAAGAATCAAGTTACATTTAAAATTTGAATAAATTTACATAAGTGAATTTATTATAGATGGAACTTATATGAATGAATGAAAGTCATGCAGTAGCTCAAGGCCTATAAAAGACCTTGCACAACGCAAGGCCAGCCTTTCCTTCACTGCCACTGCTGCATCACAGATGTGAAACAGCAAGTAGTGGAGGGAGCCCTCATCCCACAGCTCACGTGAGAGGTAGAACAGTTGTCCTTGTGCTGAGAACAGTTGCATTGGGCCAGCATGGGCTCCAGCAAGTCTCCAGAGGGCCAGAGGCTAATTGGAGACTGGGGGCTCCCTGTGGGCCAGATGGGGAACCCCCGAGGGCCACAAGTGGCCCTCGAGCTGGAGTTTGGGCACCCGGCTCTAGACAGTGGCCCAAATACAAGAAGTCTGTTTTGATGCAAAACTGATTTGTTAAGTCCTAGAATATAGCTGGCGGATATAGCATTATATAGATAATGCATAAAGCATATGCAGATATGTGAACGTACTCGTATGTATTACATTGCAAATCATGTCGCAAAAAAGACAAGGCATGAATATGACAGCCAGTACTGTGTAGTGCTTGGACTGTTGAACTTGGACCAGAGAGACCCAAGTTCCAACCATAATACATCATGAAGCTCTCTAGGTGATGTGTCGTATTCTCTTAGCTTACCCTACTTTGAAGGGCTGTTGTAAGGATAAATTAGGATAAGAAAGACCCCTGTATGCTTCCCTGACACTATTGGAGGAAGGGCTGGGTATAGATGTGAAAAATAATGAATAAAGGGTGTAGAATATCTCTTACAGCTGACATTTCTTCCCCTAATTTTACAGGAGGGAAATCATAGGCAAATTCTCTCTCTCTCTCTCTCTCTCTCTCTGTGCATGTGTTTAGGACCTGGTGCTTTATCTCCTGCACCACCAGTATCTTGCCTGCCCATCCTTGGCTCAGTGAGCATTACAGCACAAAGGGCACCATCTGGGCTACAGAAATTGTCAGCTGACTCCACAAGCCAACCTGCTGAAGTCTGACATTTGGATATATGGACCAGCATCAGCTGTATTGCAGGCTCTCAGCTGGCCTCAGAACAGCCTCTGGTTTGGGAAAGCCTTACTCCTTTAATTCCTATTTCTCCCCTCCCCCCAGCTTTATTTTTTTATTTATTTTTTCACATTTTTATACCACCCTTCCTCCACAGAGCTACCAGACACTATGCCCAATTTTTTTTTAATCATGTCTATTTTGTTTTAATAAAGCTTGGATGGTACTTTCTTTACTTAGAGAAGCACACTCAGTTGAAATTTGAGAACTGTGTGTGTTTAAGCTGTTATATTCTCTCAGCTTTAATTATAGTTTAACATCATTTGCAAGGATATAGCTCATTTCATAAAAAAACAAAACCATGTTTTCTCTGACTGTCATAGCAAAAATAGATAATTTATAAAGAACAAACAAGATTTTTAACTATGTGGTTAGATACATTCAATTTCTCTTTTGACAGAAATGATAGATATTGTTCTAATGTGATTGAACCCAGACATTACACATTTTCTCTTGTTTACAACTGTCTCCCACAGTGTACCATGCAACGTGTTTTTGTACATTATCCCAAACACAGTATGAGAACTGTTTTCTCTCCATATTAACCCTATCAGGTAAACATACTGTCTCTCTGTACATTAAGTATCTAAGAGCGCAATCCACAGCGCTCATTATGTTGGTGTAGGGCCCCTGCGCCTGCCCAGGAGTATAATGAATATACTGTAAAGCACATTTGCAGCTACTCAAGAGTAGAGCGTGGTGGCCCAGAAGGCTGCACCAGCTCCTGGAGGCCAGATCTAGCCCTGGACAGGGTACCTTTGCTCTAACCAATGTAAGCCGGTGCAGGGGATGGGATGGGGGGAAGGCAGAACAGAGGTGGAGAAAGGACATTTTTGGATGGGGGAGGGAAGATCAGGCCTGGGAGAGGGGTAGGATAGGCCACAGCGGCGCAGGCCAAATTCTAACCGCCACTCCAGGCCTAATCAACCTTACATGGGTTGCTTGGATTTGTGCCAGTGAAATCACTAGCAGCGCTCCATGTAGCCCCATAGGGGTGGCTGGGCCTTTACTCAGGGTAAGAGGAAAAATACCTTAGGGTGACCTTCAGACATGAAAGCCACATGTTTGGAGCTCTAGAGCACAGTTTGAGCCCTGCAGAGATTATGGACAGATGTCTGAAGCCTCTATTGAGCTCAGAGGACCCTCCAGAGCCGAGGGGGTGGGAGGGATGTGGGGGGAGGGCCAACCCAATTCGTTCATAACTGAGTCCGCTGATATGGGATCTGCAGATTTGGGCTACCCCATACGCAAAGTGGTTTAAAAAAAAATCAGCAAGCAATATGTGTTCCATGGATACACCTAATATCAGAAATGAACCATCCTATCACAAAAGAACCATTTCATACAGTCTGCCTCTAACTGTGTTAGCAATACAGGGGTAATCTTAAGGTTTGGACCTGTTGCAGGTAAACATCAGAGGATGGGCAGTTTAACCATTCCTTGATTCCACATTGCCCTGACACATCTCACCAGAAGGATAAAACTAATCACAGCTTGAGTTAGATTTCCAATGTGCTGGAGAGGAATTTACAGGAAAAGCTGACCACACAGTATGACTTGTCAAGAGGTAAGTTTCACTACATGCATGTTGGTTGCTTGACAGATGTACAGGAGATATGCTACTTTGAATACAAATAGTGATCACAGTTTCCCCTGGGGGCTGGGGCTAAGAAGAGGCCCTCAGTTTGGCTGTACTTGTCGTAAGAGGCGACTAAACAGCCACCGGGTGGATGGGACTCGTCAGCCTGGGAAGGCAGCTCATCTGAGAGAAGGAAAACTCTGATCCCAAACCTCCACTGCCTTGTGGCTACATCCAGTCATGGAAAAGGCTTCAGGAGTCAACATCGAGGCAAAATCAGGAGCCGGAGTCCCTGAGGCAGTTCATGGCTGAACACAGTCACGCTCTGGCAACTCCTACAACGCCGCTGGAACCAACCATATTGGCCTCTGCCTTTCCATTGGACCATTTCAGCGATGTGGGGGATTTGCTGCATGGGAAACAGTCTATCCTCCACATCTACTTTACCCAGGCTTCGTGCACTGGAGAGGACACTCTGTTCCAGAACCACTATTCAGAGCATGATACCATAGTCTTCCGAGACTGAAGGATGCCAACAACCAGTGATCACAGTTTATTTAATGAGTCAAGTGCTGCAAAATATTTGTTCATTCAGATCCATGTCGCAATGCCTAATGGTTTCAGTAGGTCAGGACTAAAGCAATGTAGTGTGATATCATGGTTGTCAAGCAGTGCTGTACTAAAAGAGCCAGTGGATTTTACTAAACTGAGCCTCCCATTTGCCATGGAAATATCATCCAACACAGCATCCCTCTGGCAAATTTTACACTCTGCTTCTAAGAATTGAGGAGAGTAAATATCACAAAGGATGAATCCTTTGCCCTGAGGATGCACATAGGGCGTGAGTTTCCATAGCCCTGGGGCCATTGACATGTATCATGTTGGATACTGACAGAATGATTGCGGTGTCTACTGTCATGAGTACTTAATTCCAAATGTTGTGTGCATATATATGTGGAGAACTCACTCTATGGCTGCTATAGCTCCCCCATGGTAAGTATGCCATCTGTTCCAGCTCTAAGATGCCACTCAAAGGATCATAAGTCTTATTGCTTTGCTGTAACCATATTAATTCTTAATCTAGTTTTCACTAGAGTCTAATTGGAGCCTATAGTTTTGACCATAATCCCAAAGGTCCAAGATAATTATACAGACAAACACAGTGCGAGTATATTTGTATTGGCAACCTTCAGTCTCGAAAGACTATGGTATCGCGCTCTGAAAGGTGGTTCTGGCACAGCGTCTAGTGTGGCTGAAAAGGCCAATCCGGGAGTGACAATCCCTTCCACACCGGGAGCAAGTGCAGTCTGTCCCTGGTCTGTCTCCCTGGCTATGGGCCTTCCTTCTTTGCCTCTTAGCCTCAGACTGTTGGCAAAGTGTCTCTTCAAACTGGGAGAGGCCATGCTGCACAGCCTGCCTCCAAGCGGGCCGCTCAGAGGCCAGGGTTTCCCACTTTTTGAGGTCCATCCCTAAGGCCTTCAGATCCCTCTTGCAGATGTCCTTGTATCGCAGCTGTGGTCTACCTGTAGGGCGCTTTCCTTGCACGAGTTCTCCATAGAGGAGATCCTTTGGGATCCGGCCGTCATCCATTCTCACGACATGACCAAGCCAACGCAGGCGTCTCTGTTTCAGCAGTGAATACATGCTAGGGATTCCAGCACGTTCCAGGACTGTGTTGTTTGGAACTTTGTCCTGCCAGGTGATGCCGAGGATGCGTCGGAGGCAGCGCATGTGGAAAGCGCTCAGTTTCCTCTCCTGTTGTGGGCGAAGAGTCCATGACTCGCTGCAGTACAGAAGTGTACTCAGGACGCAAGCTCTGTAGACCTGGATCTTGGTATGTTCCGTCAGCTTCTTGTTGGACCAGACTCTCTTTGTGAGTCTGGAAAACGTGGTAGCTGCTTTACCGATGCGCTTGTTTAGCTCGGCATCGAGAGAATGAGTGTCGGAGATCGTTGAGCCAAGGTACACAAAGTCATGGACAACCTCCAGTTCATGCTCAGAGATTGTAATGCAGGGAGGTGAGTCCACATCCTGAACCATGACCTGTGTTTTCTTCAGGCTGATTGTCAGTCCAAAATCTTGGCAGGCCTTGCTAAAACGATCCATGAGCTGCTGGAGATCTTTGGCAGAGTGGGTAGTGACAGCTGCATCGTCGGCAAAGAGGAAGTCACGCAGACATTTCAGCTGGACTTTGGATTTTGCTCTCAGTCTGGAGAGGTTGAAGAGCTTTCCGTCTGATCTGGTCCGGAGATAGATGCCTTCTGTTGCAGTTCCAAAGGCCTGCTTCAGCAGGACAGCGAAGAAAATCCCAAACAAGGTTGGTGCAAGAACACAGCCCTGCTTCACTCCGCTTCGGATGTCAAAAGGGTCTGATGTGGAGCCATCGAAGACAACAGTGCCCTTCATGTCCTTGTGGAAGGATCTGATGATGCTGAGGAGCCTGGGTGGACATCCAATCTTGTCCCCAAGATTGGATGTCCACCCAGGCTAGTGCGAGTATAAAGCCAGTCTCATTTTGTGATCTGCTTTGCCATTGTGTTGCATAGCATGAAATGAAATCTCTGCCATGCTTGTTGCCTGTTTGTTGCAAACAGAGTAGCTGTTGGGGGGGGGGGGGTTGTGTGTTTTTCAGAAAGCCAAGAAGTGTCTCAAGACATCACATCTAAGCCACTTATGTCAGCAAACCCACAGAAGCATCATTAGGGTGTTTTATTTCTTGTTATTAACGGATCAGGACAAAATCAGGACAAAATCTTATAGGGCCAATTCATACTTTTTTTTTTTTTTTTAAATGCACTGTTAAATAAACCTTCAAATCTACCTTCAAAAATTAGAACCACTAACAGAACTTGAAAAAAGTATCAAGTGTTGCTATTTTACAAGAGATTGACTTAAGCGGGAGGGGAAATGCAGGTTAGATAATTTGGTACTACTTCAGTCATGCAGGAGGTATACAGAACAAGATGCTTCTGTATGCGTGACAACAGACAGAAACCTCCCATTGGATTTCTGAAAAGATCTGAAAATGTGCATGCTGGTGCTGCCAATGTTTTTTAAAAAGGAAACATTTCTTTTTAAATGAAAAAGGGGGAGGGAAAAAAGACATTAAAAATCCTTGTTTCGTTTTTTTATTTATAGCAAGAAGTTCTTTGATTTGCTGGAAAGGCACCCAAGAATAATAATAATAATTATAATAATAATGAACTGAAAAAGATACAAACTGTACAGAATAAATAGTCCATATAAATTTAACTAGGCTTTGTAATAAAATAAAGCTGCCGTGCTTCATGTCACCCTGATCCTAAGCATCTTTCTCAGAGGTCCATCCCATTGATTTCTACAGAACATCTATAGGGCTACTTACATCCTTTCAAGGTGTATACCTAAGATTTTTGTTTTGTTTTGATTAAGTGTGCACTTGGAAATACAGAGCGTGAATGCAACAAGTGGGGCATTGGGAAACACAGGTCACTCATCAGAGAGCTGGAACTGGCTGCAATTCCTTACTGAGTGCATACTCAGGGGCAAACCCAGGACTAGTTGTATAATGTGTGAAATGGACACATGGAACTTGCTAACATATATGCATGCTTACGGTAGAATTGCAGACTGTGGGCCTAAACCTATCCAATTTTCTAGTGCTGGTGCAGCCACAATGCAGCCCTGAGGTAAGGGAACAAACATTCCCTTACCTTAAAGAGGCCTCCATAACTATTCCCCCCCCTCCACTGCAGGATGCAGCATGTGACCTGTTGGCATGGCTATATCAGTGCTGGAAAGCTGGATAGGACTGAGCCCTAGGCCATGTTTGTGGCCTGGTTTAAATGTGACACACCACTGAGTGTGTAAAAAACTTACCTGTGTGACATCATAATGTTTCAGCAGAATCACTGGAACCTAAATGTGCAGCATTAGCTTTCCAGCATGGCATACAGGACCAGTGCCAGAAAGCACTAGGATCTGGGACAATGGCGTTCACTGGACTCTAGTATTGCTCAATCTCTTCTGAGCAGAGCAGGCTCCACCAGCTTACTGGGTCAGCTGGAACCTGAGGATAACACTTCTCCTCCCATCCTTTGGAGGGGCTCTGACTCTGACTCTGGGTTCTACTCCTTCACCAGTGAAAAACTAGTGACAATTAACCAGAGCAAGAAGAGGAGAAAATTCTGTGCAAGTTAAGTCTCGCACAAGATTTCTTCATCTTCTTGCCTTGACCATGAACTTTCCTCCAAGGTACTTATATGATTACAAAAGCCTGGGAGGGGGGAACCTGATTGCCTCCTTCCCAACTGGGCCAACTGGTCAGTTGGGCTTTCTTTCAGGCCCCTGGGATCTGTCAGACCCCTGGGATTACAGGGATCTGGAAGAAAAGTCCACTGGCTATCCTATATGTTTCAGCAGATAGAACTAGTATATGCAAGCTTGGGGTTGTGCTGCAGCTACGTATTTTCAGATACTAGCTCTGTATGGCTCAAGTGTTAGTTCCCACTAGACCAGTGTTTCTCAATGGGTGGTATGGGTACCACCAGTGGTACTTGACGGGGCGTCTGGTGGTATTCGCAGGACCCCTGGACACCTGTCGCCCGGCAACGAGACCAGGAACGTGACTCAACAAATAGCAGTAGGAGGCTCAGCTGCCACTTTTCCATGCTCTAAAAAGCCCTCCTGTCCGCCCTGAGCCTCTTACTGGTGCATCATATCTGGCCTCCCAACCCAGAAGTAATTGGTGATGAAGTCATTGCCACTTCCTTCTGGTGGTACTTTGAATAGGTGGACCATGTGAAGTGATACAGTGGGGGACAAACATTGAGAAACACTGCACTAGACTAGAACCTTGTGGGCTCTAACATGGACCCTTAGGCCTGTGGCTAACAAGGCACCGCTGATGGCACCAGCCTTGATATGCACGCAGGTCGCAGATCCCTAGTGTTCTACTGCTGTATGCCAAGGTTCCAGAGACCCTGATTAAACAATGCATTGGTTGCATTAAACTTCAAACAAGTAAATTTTGTTTTGCTTTATTATATTCCATCACATTTAAACCATACCTTTTCCTTAGCCTGATAGGTGCTCTTCGGTCGCATAACGGTGACAAGCGTTGAGTATTTACAGATGCATTAAGTTCTTGTTGCTTATCTATTTTCTTGATTGTGTGTAAAATGTCCTGCCCACAGTGAATGGATGGTTTCTCTGGAATATTCACAATCATCATGGGGGCCAATCATAAAAATACAAACCCCCTGCCACAAAAAAACTAATGTATTTACAAGAAATACTCAGTAGCTTTCTAAATTCCCCAGGTTTAAGTGCTAAACCAATGGTGCACAGGAGCCGATAGCAGCGTTGTAATGAAGATTGTCCCAAATGTGACTGAAATTGCCAGTCAAGGAAAGTAGCAAGATATTTTTTCTGTCCTTTAAATTCCTGAATAAAACATGTACGTATATAGCTTTCTCCCTCCAGCCGTGTACGCTAACAGATTTTCTGAGACATCCTAAATAAAAGATTGAAATACTGAGAGACCCTGGGTTCGCACAATTAAACATCTTTAGAAATCATATAATTTATTTTTTATTATGAGGGCCTGTCATGTGCAATTTATAGACATTGTTCGTAGATGTGGGCTAATATACACTAGCTGTTTATAACTAGGTATACAGGTTTGTTTTTTCCCCCAGAAAAGTTGGCATAATGCAGTTCAATGAAGGGAAAAGAAGGGAACAGAAGTAAGAAACTTATTATCCTCTTTTTCTTTTCTTTTTTTATGGACAGAATGAGGGATTGCCATGCAGGTTTAGAGGACTATGGCAAACTGAACTTCTTCCCAGAGTCCAGTCACAGAAAGTTCACATTTAATGTAGGAGTGAGATATATAACCTGCAAACTTTCCCATGGCTTCACACAGTTATCCCTGAGAGTTTGTTTGTTTTTTCACCAACTCGGATGATGTCTGTGCTTAAAGTTCTGATTGATGACACATTATTATAAGGCACTTGTATTTACAGAGTTCTGACTTAAGATAGAATTAACAGTTTTTCCTTCACTCCCCCCTAAGTTTATTTTTCTATGTTTGTTGTTCCAAGACCTCCAGGTAATCAGGTTCAGCATGGAGATTTGCTTTGAGCTCAAAATACTCATTTTTAGTCTGTTCTAGTAAAACTTTCCTCGGCCTGGAGTACATGAGTGTCTCCATCAGTTTTAGCTCTTCATGAGCTCCTGGATAATGTACTTCCATATCGGGGTGTAACTGAGCAATGTTTTTCCGTAGATACTCAGTTATCCCCAGTTGTTGGAGTTCTCGTTCTTTCTCAAGAATGTTCCTGTACAAAGAGCTTGCATCCTGGAAGGACAGGAAGTCAGCTGGTTGCTCTGTTGCTTTGTATTTGACCTTTGATCCTGTCAGTGGGGAGGAATGCTCCCTTTCAAGGAGACTTCTGCGGAGATGTTTCGAATCATGCACATCTTTGTCATTTCTGTCTTCCTGATGGTCTGCAAATTTGGGGCTGAAGGATGGACTTCGATAAACTTGAACCATTGGGCTTATCATGCGCTGTTCATACAAAGTTGTGGCCGGGCGCTCAGTGGTATGGTGTGTTGTTTTGTGACCATACATGCTGTACTGAAGTTGTACCGGGCTGTTGTCCCGCATCTGTTCATCTGCTTGTTTCTTTTTGTGTCTTCTCCGTCGGTGTAGGACAAGAACCACAATACCTGCTGCACAAAAAATGATAGTTATAAACACAATCAGAAGGCCCAGGATTAAAACGGAAAGAGGGACGGCATCAGTCAGGGATTGCAGAATTGCGCCTGCTGTATTGGTAGTAGTTGGTGACGTTGTGACAATTATGAAGCTAGCATGAGTTGGGAGAGCTGGGCTGTTTATTAAACCAGGACATAGCATGTCACTGTTCAGTGATTTCAGTTCCTTTTTAGCTAAGTGCCTTGGAGATGTACAGAAAAGTTCACCCATCATTGTATTTTTGTTCAGCTTTTGTATCCATTGCTGCAGCCCAACTGAGTCACAAGTACAATCCCAAGGGTTGTCTTCAAGCTCAATTTGTACTAGTAGATCCAGATCATCTAAGACATTCCCTACAGGCAAATGTGTAAACTGGTTGGTTTTCAGATTTAGCCTGGCTAGAGGAACTCCAGAAAATATGTGGGATGGCAAAGTCTGAAGCAGGTTGTTGTTTAAATACAGGACCTTAAGTTTTGGCATTGGATTAAATGTCCCTGATAAAACCTCCTTAATGGCATTGTATTCAAGATACAAGTACTCAAGTCGCTGCAGGCCCAAAAACAAATTGCGATTTAGCTTGGTAAGGTGGTTACCATTGAGATACAACTTCTGCAGTCGGGTGAGATTGATAAAGGATCCTTCTTCTAGGATTTCAATACGGTTATTTCCCAAATGAAGCATTTCCAGACTGCCATAGTCCACAAGGTCTGATTTCAGTAATGTCTGTATGATATTTCCAGCTAGAATAAGCTTCTTTGGATTTGGAGGAGGGGGTCCTAAATCTGACAGGCTTTCAATATTTTGTTCCTGGCACTGCATCAAAACCCCTGAAAGGATGTGACTACTGCACTGACAGGGGACAGGGCAATACACAGGAAGCAGAGTGGCTGGCTTTGTGACATGAATGGTTAAACTGGATTCCTTGGTAGATGTTTTGGGAATAGATATCACCTTGGTTGAATAGTGGCTATCACTTACTGATGTGGTAACCACCAAGGGCAGTGACCCTGATGGGGCATCCAGGTCATTTGTAGGGTGAGTGGGACAAAGCGATTCCTTTTTTAATCTGTTTAAAATGCTGCCTTTCAGAATGGGAGGGCTGTGGCATACAACATCCCCTATGATGGACTGGGGAGGCATGTTTTCTAACCAACTCTTCAGCTCCAGTAGGTCACAATTACAGACCCATTTGTTATCGTCCAACTGAAGGTGCAGAATTCTACCAATGTGTTCTAAAAAACCAACATAGGGTAGAGTCTGCAGCTGGTTCCCACGAAGATCCAAGTGAATCAATGGCACAAAGCGAAACACGTTAGGAGGGAAAAACTCAATGGCATTATCATTTAAAATGAGCGCCTTAAGCCTGTTGAGCTTGCTGAAGGCACTTGATTCAATGATTGTGATGAAATTGTTATCTGCTTGAAGGAATTCCAGGTTTTCCAACCCATGAAATGTGTCATCTCTAAGTACTTCTAAAGAGTTATGATTGATATAGAGTTGCTTAAGATGACTTAGCCCATTAAATGCTCCTGGTTCAATGTCTAAAATATTATTATATCCAAGATGGAGTGAGACAGCATTGATAAGGCTGGAAAAATCATTCACATGTAACATGGTCAAACTATTGTTTAGAAGACTAAGCTGAAAAGGCTGGGATGGTGGCACATGTACTTGAGATAACTCTTTGATGCCTCTGTTGTCACAGTTTATAGTAATGGTACCATCCTTGTCTTCACAAGAACACATCATGTCACACGAGCCAATGGCTGAAGGTAAAGCTGGTTCAGACTGTAGAACTTCGCAGGCAACCCCCATCATCAAACTTAATGTAATTATCCAGAGCTTCATGGTCATCCAACAGCTTCTGCAAAATACAACATATAAAAAAAAAAATTACCTTCTTATCTCTGGAAAAAAAAGAAACCAACACACCTTGGTGTACCAACCAGCCATCAAAGGGACAGGTCCTATCCGTTGGAACTTTACAGCAATTTTCTATGGTAGAAATAGCTGGCAAACAGATCACTGAGTGAATCTTTGCTAAAGAGAAAGTTGTTCAACTGAGAGGTAGGCATTTCTTGGCTGAATAGTGTTGGCGCTATATTGGAAGTGTCACTTTGTTTTTCTGTAAACGGTGGCCCACCACACATGAGGGGTGGCCCCCCACAATAATGCTCTACATTGGGCCCCGGCACTTCTGGAGCCGGCCCTGGGTGTAGGTGTTACAATGAAGTTCTATCCTTCTGGATGCTACTGTAGCAGGGATGGCCAAACTGTGGCTCATGAATCTCATGCAGCTCTTTCACATATAATTTGTGGCTGTTAGAAATATGTTGGCCGAGCTCCTTTTTGCATCCAATTAATATAAAAGGCAAATAAGAAATTTTCAAGCTTTATAACTATTTACTGGGTACAAACTGAGAGTCCACTCGGTTAAAATCTAAGTTTAATGTTCATGGCTAGTAAATATATTTAAGAATTTAAATACTTCTTAAATATTGTGGCTCGCAAAGATCTCGCTTGCGGCTTTCAAGCATCAGAAGTTTATTGTATGTGGCTCTTATGCTAAGCAAATTTGGCCGCTCCTGCACTATAGTCTTTCTTTTGTAGAGCATGTGAATGACCCAAGAGGCTGGCTGGTACAGTTTATGGTCTCCAGGTTTAAGAAACTGACCACTCTCTTCTGTAGACTTCAAGCATCAGTTTTTACCACATTATAACATGAGGTTCTAGAAACAAAAGTATCTGTCTGAGAAGTGACAACTTGCACCATACCTAGACTAGAGAAATGCAGTTTTCTTGAACATGTTGAATGCCAGAAGTGACAGGACATTGGAGAAAAGAATGCGGGAAGAATGCTGTTCCAAAGACTGTCAAAGTGAATTCCAAGCATTTTGATAATTGAACGGTTTTCCTTTCCAGAAAAGTAGCAGTTAAGGGGTAAAGTGATATGGGTGGAATTTAGGACAAGGGGAAAGAACACACAGGAGATGAAACATGCTTTATGCAAACCTTTGCATTGGGCACTGGGCATGGAGTCATATAACTTGCTTTATTTGCCACCACAAAGTTGCATTGTTTTGCTGTCACCTCTCAGGAGACACTTCCGGTGAATCAATACTATGGATTTAGAGCCCAATTCTGAGCTCGGCACTCCAGCTTTCTGCCGGAGCGCACTGTCCGTAAAGGTACCGTAAAACTACGTCTGCGAGGCTTACCACCGGGCCAGTGCTCATGCTAGCCCAGCACTGGCTGGCACTGGGTAGCTGTCCTCCATTGCTTGGCGGTCTCAGGGACAGCCAAGCCATGGCACAGTAAGCAGGGAAGAGGAGGGGGGCAGGGAGGAGGTGTTTAGCGAAGGGGGAGGCGTGGGGAGGGGGGAGAGAGGGTGGGCGGGAGGCGTGCTGGGGGGAGGGAGCGGGGAGGCAGGAGGTGGGTCCGATGGAGCTAAGCTCCACTGGATCCTGACTGTTTGTGTAGGGCTCAGCGCCCTACATGAACAACTTTACCGCCAACCTTTTGGTCGGCAGTAAAGTGTGTAGACCCATTGCGGGGCTGCTTCCTTTACCCAGGAGAAAGGACATAAGTGCCCTTCTCCCAAGGCGCTGCCCACAGCAGGCTGAGGCGTGCAGGATGCAGCGGCAGCCATTCTCAGCGCCGCTGCAGCTGCGTGCCCCGGGCAGTTCAGGATTGGACTGCCCGCCTATGCAGACTTTCCTGAGAGTAAGTCCTATTGGACATAATGGGACTTACTTCTGAGTACACATGCATAGGACTGTGCCATTATTCCCTTATGTTTAGCTATTGCTGCAGTATGCAACAAACAAGGTTAAAAGGGTCGCTTTCTGACATTACCTTTATGGCATAGGATGAGCAGCATGAGTCTGTTCTCGTGCTAGCTCAGCGCTGGCTGGTACTGCATGAGCCTGTTAACATCAGAAGTCCAAGATCATGTGGGAGGAGCTCAGAACATGCCTCCTTGCCATGCCTGCACTGCTCCGGCAGCTAGGGGGAACTGGCTGTGACCTTTTCCCTCGTGACCTCAGTTGTCTGACATTTCTGTAGCAGCACAAGAAGGGCGCACTCTGCAGGGGCTCTCGGGTAGAGAAAGCAACATCAGAAGGGCCCATCCCTGATGTGTCAAACAGGCATAAGAACAACACAGATGACCCACTGCAAGTTGACTGCAGAAATTCAGTTTAGAGAGCTGTTCTATGTGTCTAGTCATGGTGGGATGTATCACTTTTACTGATCGCTGATTACAGGATGGTTGTTTTTTTTTCTGTATCAGATTATTAAAAACAGTGGAGAGATAACACGTATTGGCATATGTGTGACCTAAGGTCACTATCTTTACTTATTTTTATGCGCCATCTATTATTTTTATCCATTTTCTCTCCAACAGATGGTGTGTGTTTGAATTTTAGCAACATCCACTCAGTAACAATTAGAAGAAAGCGTACATAGAAAAAAAAAGGTAAGCAGTATGCATGATACCAATTTAGACATGTTTGACAATCTGCATAACACTTATGCAGATTATTAGCCCCATTCCAAGTTAAATCCAGCATGACTCTGCTACATTGGTATTGCTGCTAATAGCTATAAATGCAAAACACGCCCTGACTTTAAGCCATTTCTACCCAACGTTGCATATATGCAACAGGGATCAAGTGTGTACACCTGTGGGCTAATTGAAAATGGGTTGAAGCAATCTTATTTCAGAACTGAAGATTGGTAAGGAATGGGTCCTATCAGGCTTTTAATGTTAAATAGAGAAAATTAATTGCTGTACTTAATAATTTCACTAAGGTAGTTCTCAAACATTGCTTTAATTATGGTCATAAATTCATTGCTTATCTGTGTATGTTTACTCTAACATGGCTGTCTATTTCAGTTGAGGTCATTAATTGTATGCAGTTTATTAAGAAAGTAATGAGTTCCAGATTTCAGAAGAAGAATCCCCACTTCAGAGAACGATGATTGGAAACATATTTAATGGAAACATTATTTTACTTTTTGCTGACTGTTTATTATTCATAAGGCAGGCAGCAACAGTCAACCCTGTAAGTCTGGACTGATGCCATTGAATTCAATGGAGCTAAAGGATTTATTCCTTTCAATGGCACCGTTTTAATGAAACACACCCAATTTTGCTTGAAGAAATAGTTGAGCGTGCAAGCAGCTGGAAAGATGTTTTGTGCGTAAGTTTAATATCTTTTCCCAAAGTGTCTGTGAGATGGCATCTGGCCATGTGTACTGTCGTCATGACATCAAGCGCTATGAGGTTTTGTCTTGTTTCTCTGCACTCGTTTAGGTCATTCATGCTATTCCATAAGAAGATTTTGCCACAGATGTTGAGAGTATATACAGGAATGGGTGCTGCAGCACAGAAAGGTATGTTGCTGACCCCTACTATAAAGCGGTATGAGGAATTTTAGGCTGCAACCCTTATTGCCCACTTACTTGGGGGTAATTCCTGTTAAACTCAGTGAGACATTCTTCCTGGTATACACACCTAAGGGCACAATCCTAACTAGATCTGCTCAGAAGTAAGTCCTATTTTGTTCAATGGGGCTTACTCTCAGGAAAGTGTGGTTAGGATTGCAGTTTAAATTGGGCATGCTACTGTTTATAGGTAGTAACTTTGATTATAGGAGTAAGTATATTGTGATTCATCATGCTGGCCAGGGGTACATCTGCCCACCAAACATGCCTGTTACCCAGATTGGTCCTCAATCAATGATACGCAGTTGACTTAAATATAAGAATCATGGTTTCAAAGTCTTTTGAATGGGCCTGCAAGAGTGATGCTAATTCATCATATAAAGATTTTTTAAAAATGCACCCATCTTTTGGGAGAAATGAAAGAATCATTTGAATATGATTCAATAGTCACCTTGGTGCAATCCTTAATTGTAACAAGCTGATTTTACTTAACTTTATTTTTATTTTTCTGCAGGCCAGTTGGCAAGACTCTGCCTGTAGATCCATGCTTCCAAAATATCAGCCATTAACACATAAATTATTAACTTTTATTCTCAATTCTTTGTTTTCAGTAAGCAAAGTGGTAAAGTTCTTATAAACAGTTTCTGGCATCAAAGCACTTGAATCATTAATTCAACTTTTTTCTTCTTCTCTCAGCGGCTTTTCCTATAAGCAAACAGGACCTTCTAAATGTATTTGTTACAATACCTTCCACAAAATTGAGGCTGCAATCCTATACACACCTATGTGGGAATAAGTCACATTGAATTCAGTGGGACTTACTTCTGAGTAGACATGCATAGGATTGCACAGTAGTAGACACAGATCAACCTACACAAATTTAAAGTTCAAGTTGCAGAGGCCAATCTATGCAGACACAGTGTTCTGAAGATGAAAGTCTTTCCCCATACTTTTCTCGGTCATGAAAGTTTAAAAGTAAGTGAAACCAACTGGAAAGCATTCCCATTTTAATAACTGTCGTATTTCTGTTGCGTGTCTTATAATAAGTCAGTCCATCACACACACACACACACACACACACACACACACACACACACACAGTCTCTGCCTCTCTGCAGAAAGATGCTTGGAGCTCCTATGCAGTATTAAGAGACCATAATTATCTTTTTTCCCCAATTTAATCTTTCCATTCATTCATTACCTCCCCAGCATTCCAGAAGTGCTAGTAGCTCCGTTGTATAAGGGAGCCTATTCTTGGGAGCATTTTAATTTTTATTTAGTTTAAAATGTCTACCATCTCCAAACATGGCTCCAGGGAGCCTTCAGGAAGCTAATGTGGTATTATAAACATGATTAACTTGAAAACATTCCAAGTGACACTTTTGAGATTACCCTCTAAATTTAAGGGAAATTACCCATTATTTCCCTTAAATAATGTCAGTTTCAGCTAAGTTTCCCCTTTTAACTACCTCCTGAGTTTACCTCCTCAATTTATTGGAGCTGAATGATGTTTTTATTTCAATAGAAGTACTTAAAAGCTGCCTTAAATAAGTGGTTCCATTTGAGCAAGTGGAGAGAGAAAGTGGGGAACTTCAGGTTTTTCTTACTTGGATATATATGTTGCACTTTGAAGGGTAGAGGCTAATGAACAGTCCTAAGGCAAAGTTTCTATGCATATTTCAAGGCAAGAGATACATCTATTTTAAACAAAAATCAAATACCATTCTTGTTTCCATTTAGAGTTTGCCCCTGTATTAGAAACTGGATACATACTGACAAAGTCCCAAGCCTCAGGTTAAGAATGTGAATATCTTAACAGGCGCTCTCCTCGCTTGTCAAATTCTGCAAGCAGCTATAGTTTATGCAAAGGTTAAAAGAATAAGCTTTTTAGAGGTAATAATAATTTTGCTCTCGGTTAACTAGAAAAATATATATACAATAACCAAACATTGCAAGGAGAGAATCAGTACAGAAGGTAATGAAAAGAGCTTGATATGCTTGAGCAGAAAGCGTCCTTACCTGTACAGCAGCTACACCCACTGACACAATCGGTACTGCACAGTCAGAGCAGCTGTTCACATACAATTCCGTTCCTTGTTATCCCAAAACATACACTTCGGTTTTTCCCCCCTCCTGGGTTGAATCTCACTTTGCAGGAAGCTCAAACGTAGCTGCAGCTCCTGGAAGTTAAAATCCTGGATCGAAAGGAGTGTGGACCAGTTGATGGACGAAAAATCTCATTGAGAGGGGTGGCATGGGGGGGAACGAGACAGAGAGCCCCCTACACCATCCTGCAAACAGTTGTCCCTTTTTCCTCAATTAAAATTCACAGCAGACTTCACAGCTAGGCTGACTTTCTGCATGCAGTTAACCATTTGCAAGCTTTGGGATGCAGTAAATAAACCAGATGCTGGGCAGGACTGAAACAGATCCCTCCTGGTTTTGCAAGAAATTTCTTTCCTTTTTTTTTTTTTGAAGGATCCAGGCAGCTTTGTAGCTTTCTTTCTTTCTGTGAGTGTGTGTGTCTCGTCCTCTCTCTTCCTTTGAGTCTTTCTTGTTAGCACAGTTTGTTATTAGTCAGATTGCCAGAGGCTGGGAGGTAGGCGTAAATAAAGCGACTTCTTGGCTTTTGACTCTGCCTTTAGTTTAAGCCCTTCCCCATCACAGAGCTTTAATCTGACAGTGTCGTTTAATAGGAGATGCAGCTCCACCTTAGAAAAGCACAGCTCCTCCTCTCTTGCAAATTGTCTCACCTCCTCCTCCTCTTTTTTTCTTTATTAAAAAAAGACACCTGAAGCTGTTGAAAGTAAAATTCAACTCAGTCTGTCAGAGACAACAGACTATTCTGAAGACTAGGAAGGTTCCTGTCAGCATTTTTGTAGCCATCGGTTACTGATGCTGTTCCTCACTTAAAATCTTGCTCCAAAATCTGTTGCCAATGTCCAAAAACAAAATTCAAAGATCTTCCTCCAGTTATTGGTTGGGATTTCAACAAGAAAAGAGCACATCTTATTCCCTGGAATGAATTGCCTGTCAGTGTTGTCAAGAGTGTTAAGCAGTACATTAGATGGTGCCCTCCGGTCCCTTCCTTCTGGTTGTTTAACTAGTGGAGAGATATGCATGTATAATGGCTTCATGATTTGGACTGAAGCAATGCTGGGTTTTATGTAGGCAGGCTGAGTGCAGTAAGTGTTCTCCAGAAATCCCCCAGTGCCCTGTATGAGAGAGAGTATCAGCTTGATTTCTAATTGACCGCTTTCCAAATGTTAGGATAATCTGCTTGCTTTAATGCACATGGCAGAAGCAAAATTCTCCACCAAAAAGAATAAATGCCAAACATTAGGGGACTTTAATGTTTCCTTGCAGTTCCATCTCTGATTGAGCTGTTAATTGGGGTGCTTGTGGTGTGGCCAGATCCTTCTGCATAGTAAAGGCAGAGAAGAGCTCCACTTGAACAGACCAAAAGTCCATCTTGTCTGGCATCCAGTGTCCTACCTTGACCAACCAAATGCTTCTGGGAAGTCCACAACTAGGGCATAAAGGCACCAGCCGTATCATTCTATTGCTTCCTAAAACATGGGGTTCAGTGGCACATTTTCCCGATCGCCCAATTGAAGGGGTGATCGGAGTTTGTTTGGCCTGGCCTAGGACACGAGAGTCTCCTCCCAATGGGGATGGGAAGGGGGCTGAGGCTGGCAGCTACGGCGGGCCTTTTTAAAGGCGCTAGACCCAGCCCTCTTCCTCCTTTGCACATGGGCACCGTGGGAAGACCCGCCCGCCCGCCCTAGAGGCAGTCTGAGTTTAACTGGTCGCCATTTGGGTCTGGGTAAGAATTTTTTGCTGCCTGCCAAGATTGGCCAATGGGCAGGCAGTTTTTTTGCCTACCCCAGACTGTCATGGGCCAGGGGGTTGCCCCCCTTTCCAGCTGCCATTGGTCACTTTAAGAGGGCAGGTGGTGCGGGCTAGGAGGCGTGAATGGCATGCACCTTCAGGCAGCATAGGCAGGGCGGAACCCAATTTCAGTCCTCAGGGGCTCGGCGGCATGAGGATGTAGATGGGGCCCTGGCTGGGACCGCAGGGCACACCTCAGAAGTTCAGAGGCTCAAGGTGGCGCAGCCCACGGTCCGGCTGCCTTCCCCTTAAGGGACAGACATGGATGAGATGTGCCGCCCAACAACGGGGCGCGACTTGGAGTCAGGTGCATGCCTGCCTGGGGGGCAGAGGTGTTCTGGTACCACCCAGTGGTCCCGCCTCCGCACCACAGGGGGCCTTCGCTGCCTCATATGCTGCAGGTTTCAGCCTCCTCTTCTGCTGTAACTGCTAAATAAAGTGGCCCTTTCTCCATATCTGTTGTCTCGAGTGTTCATTGGACAGTGCGGAAACAATCTCTGAATCTGGAGGTTCCATATAGCCTTCATGGTTAATAGCCATAAACAGGCCAATCCTCCCTGAATTTCTCAAAACTCTTTTTAGAGACATCTGTGTGGCCATCACTACATCTTGCTTTGTAGAAGCCCAACTGTTGGAACCCTAGTTAGGCACTACTATGCAGTGATAAGATAAAGCAGTCCAAACCCACACTGGCAGAGTGGGCTGCAAAATCATATAGATACTGTATATGCAAAAACACAATGGAGTCCATATGGACTCCATGTCCACAGTTCTGTTATTCCACATAGATTGAAGCTTATTCCAGACCTATAAGCGTATGCATACATATCAGCGTATTCATATTCCAGACATATCAGCGAAGTAGCTTTTCAGTGTCTGAAGAAGAACAAATGCAGTCATTTAAGTTCTTTCTGTTATCAGAGAAATGAAACTCCAAATCCAAAATGGGATCTCTTTTTATCCTGGTGGCATGAGCCACGGCAGCACTACCCGGTCCTGAATAATGTAAGAGGCCTAGAGAAGCCCTGTGACCATCCAGAGCAGTGATGGCCAACCCACAGCATGCCACTTTAAATATACAGACTCTTGAATGTGCCACTCCTAACTTATTTTGAATGGACATGTTCGGGTGGTTTCACTGGCCCACATGATCTGCTGAGCCTCTGCCTGGGCTATCCACCCCAGGCCTTGTGGCTCCTTTTTTGGGCTTCACGCCAGGAGAAGTGCCATGAACTCAGCCATGGAGCTCTGTGTCGGTTGGCATGGCTGTGACGGGCAACTTTGTGTGTACCTCTTAGGAAATGTCTGTATGCCTCTAGTAGCACACATGCTACAGGTTGGCCACTCCTGATCTAGCGCAGCCACAGCCTCAAGAGCTTGACTGGGGCTGTGGAACTTTCAAGCAGCACTTAGTGATGATGTCATCATCGAGCAGCCCAAGATGATGGATTGCCAGTAAGTCTGCCAGCAAAAGCAGGTGGGGAAGGAAGGTATAAAGGGCCCCCAGGTCGCCTAGTTCCTTATAAGGCATTAGAAACATCTGATTTAAAAAAACAAAACAAAACTTTTTTTTACCTCTAAGGCTCAGTCTGAGCCTGGCAGAAAACGCAGATGGATGTATGCGGCCTCTTCTGGACTCAAAAGATCCTCCAGAGGCTCACCTCGGAGGGGGCGCGTGTGGGGGTCCCCATAGACCTGATCCTTGGATAAGTGAATCCACGGCTATGGGGACCCCCCCTGTATATCAGCATTTTTGATAAGTCATATTTCTGGAATCAGTTTATGGAATGCGAAATTATTTATTAATGCCATTTATTAATAGGAGTGAAAATTGTTTGAACGCATAACTGGTAGACAGTAATATCTCCAATCAGAAAACACTGGTTATTGAACACTTTTGGAAATAGCCAAATTTCTAAAATTTTCTACAGACAAATTCACAGACATTGTGAGACAAAGGAACCACCAGACTGGACATGTTTCTGTCATCTTTTTTGTTTTTTTGTTTTAGAAATAGCAACAGCACACACACACATGCAGAGAGAGAGAGAGAGAGAGAGAGAATTGAAATGTTGGACCAGTTGGTTAGACCAGTTTGAGGATTTTTTGTAATTTGATACACAATTGATTAAAAGCATTTTTTGTTTTGAATATTATTCATTTAAACAGTTTATAAATATCACTAGAGAGTGATTTAAAAAGCTTATGTACTATCTTTAAAGAGACCTGCAATTCAGGAAAGCATTGTGTGTTAGCAAGTGAATAGGGCTGCCATTTTCAACCACTGTGCCGTGGCACACTGGTGTGCTGCGAGTGGTCCACAGGTGTGCCACAGGAATTTAGGGGAACGTCATTTATTAATAGGGCCAATGGGAGATGTGAAACCCCCTCCCCCCCCCCCCACTGGCAGCCTGGTGTGCCTTGTCAGTTGTCAAAAACCTGGTGGTGTGCCTTGACCATTTTATTGCCTTGTCAGTGTGCCGTGAGATGAAAAAGATTGAAAATCACTGGAATAGGGCCTCTTAATTAAGCTGGAAGAGCTTGAGAACAAAACAGTGGAGAACTTGTTTCTGTGGTTATTGTCTTCTGAGTCCTCTAGAATACAAGTGACATGTTAATTGTATGGCTTGTACTGAGCGTAGATTTATCCCACATCTCATATAAAAACAAAGAAAGTATGCCACCTTCCCAAAAAATGTGCAATAGATCCTGTGATGTAATTATTCTAGTTCTAGATTATAGGGAAGAGTACATTTTCCAACGGTTCAAGAAGAGCCTCAAGTTGCTGGAACAAAACATAGAGAGTGAGGCCTACCAAAACTTTTCATTTGAATCTATGTAAGCAATGACTTATGGCAGTGTTATCACACATTTAGCACTGGGACCCACTTTTTAGAATGAGAATCTGTCACAACCCACTGGAAGTGATGTCATCACCAGAAGTGACATCATAAAGCAGAAAAATTTTTAACAATCTGAGGCTGCAATCCTACCCACACTTACCCAGGAGTAAGTCCCCATTTACTATCATTGTTAAAAGAAGATACATAATAGCTTGTTAAAAGTACAGGTCTGTAATATTTCCCCAGATGCAGTCACATACCATGGTAGCATCAAGTCAAATATATTAAAAATAAAATATCGAAATGAATGGTAACCCACCTGAAATTGGCTCATGACCCACCTAGTGGGTCCCAACTAGGTGGGTTTGAGAAACACTGACTTATGGAAACCATGCTTCCCTTGCAAATTCATCATCCACAGGGAAAGGCTTTCTTTCTGAGTAGGAGAAAGTCCCCACTCCACCTAATAACATGAGATGATAAACCCAAAGGGGGAATGCCTAATGATCAAGTCCAGTAATCAATTTATGATATAAAATAATTCTCTTGCTAATTACAAAGGCCAATAATACTAGTTAAGAAGATTAAGAAGATTTGAAGGGCCAGAGGCTGTGAAGTAAAATGCTGTATGCACACTCCGCGATAAACGCGGCCCAAACAGGTCAGCACATTCAAGCAATTGCAATGCTTTCAGTGAGGCTGCTGAAGCAGTCATTACTATTCTCTGCAAGCGAGGGTTATCAGAGGTCTCCCCCAGTGCTGGAATTGAGAAATTTAGATTCATTATTTTATTCCCTCAAGACGAAATTCAGGGGAAAGAAAACATAAAATGCCAGAATCCCTTTCACATTAATTAGATGTTCCACCCTCACTCTGCAGGGAGGCAGATTTGCCAATGCCCAAAGGGATGGGGTGAAGGGAAGGTGCTCTTGCAAGAAGTCAGTGCTTGGAGAAACAGACAGGAGTTCATTTAGGATACCTGCGTTCCTGCAAAAAAGTGGAGTAGCCGTAACTTCCCCGTTGCCTTTGAAAATGGTTACCAACAGTATGAAATAAATTTCTTGTTGTTGATGTTGTTGTTGTAGCTTTTTCTCCATACAAAAATCTCTATAGTGAGCAGAAATTTCGCAGCAATTCCAAGGCTGTTTCAATGGCAGTGATTTGCTCTGATTAAATACGATCAGGTGTTCTGTTCTGAGTTTCTCAAGTATGTTTGAAAAGGTTATGAAGGGGAGCATCTGTGCAGTCATAGATAGCCCGATTGGACCCTGGGATGGTACTGTGAGGAGGAAGGAATCTTTGTGCTTCGCTGGTAATAGTGCTTTTTTTTTTCCCCCCTGGAAGTGACTTGTGTCAACATGACAGCTGGGGAAAAAAATGTGCTGCTCTGCTCATGCAAATCAGCAGAAGTTGTAACCTTGGGTGTGCTGGGTTAGACGGTACTTCCTCCATGCATCTATGTCTCAGCAAGCTTACAAAAAGAGAGATTTTTGGAAAGCAGTGAGCATGTATATTTGGAGAAATATCATATCATATCATATAATAATATAATATTTATTAGGAATATTGAAGTACTCTTTTCTAGAATGGTTTCCTGTCCCAAAAGGCCTGACAGTCCAAAAAGTGCAGAAGGAATACCAGCAAAGAACACTAGTCGAGCTTGCTATACATTAGTATGATTACCTGACAGCTCAGGGATGTGGCATTACTTTCAATACACATCACATTTTGCTCAAAGACATTATGTCGTTTGAGTGACTATCATAGGTTTGTAAGCTGTCCGCCTCCCCAGTAGGGCTAGCTGCTAGTGACAATATGGCATGGATCTTTCAGCTCTAACTTACTTAAGAGAATAATAATTTTGCAGGTGCAAGTTTGGGGAGAGGAATGGAGAACATCCTCCCCACTGGCATAGCTAGAGAGGGGGTTGTGCACTAAGTTTTGCAAGGAGCCTTCCTGCAGTGTGCAAGCGGCTCCTCCGCTCCCCTTTGGAGCCATGGGGGGAGGGGAAATGGAAACGAATGGCTCCCAAAGGGAAGGGGAGGAGCCGCTTGCACACTGCGGGGAGGCTCCCTGCAAAACTTAGTGTGCCACCCCCCTCTAGCTACGCCAGTGGTCCCCCTGTTCTGCCTCCTGCCTGCCTCTTCCTCACCCAGACACTCCCCTGTTCCTTCCTCTTCTCATTCCTCCAACTACCCACCCACCAGTCTCATGTACCTGCAGTAGCTGCCAGTCTCCTGCACCGCCATCACTTGCCATTTATGGCCACAAAACTGCTGTTCTGCTATCATAAGACCCAGTTGGGATTGGACTGACAATCTCACAAAGCCCTTTCAGCAGTTTGAGTAGAGCAGTAAAGACTCAATTATGATTAGGCACTGACTCTGATAAGGAACTGACCATTTATGGACAGAAATGGAGCACCTTTTGGTGTCACCATGGTTAAGTAACAGCAGGAAAGATTTCAATCAAATATTAGGACATTTCTCCTCATAGTAAAGTGTTCTGGAAAGCAACAGTAAAAGGTGCTTGTGAGAATGGAAAGTTTCTTCTCCTATGTGTGTTCTGTGAAGGAAGCTTTAGAGATAAGGCTTCATTGCTCAGGAGAGAAGGCTAGACTAGATAACTTTGGGGGTAACCTCTAGCCTCACTTCTCTATAATTCATCTTAGCCTTTGCTTGAGCTTCTTAAATCATTCACTAATAACATCCAGAACTGTCAGTCTTAATTGTTTCCCAAGCGGCCACAAGGTTTTAGGCCATTACTCTTCACCTCATCATAAGGAAAGCATTTTTCTCTGTGTTTTACCTCAGAACAGACTCTGCCATTGTCGCAGCTGCTCCTCTGCTTTTGTTACTATCACATCTCCATCCTCCCCACCCTCCCCAAAAACACAAGGACAAAAGATACTGCCAACTACTTGACCCTTACACATAGACTCAAACATGACCAAATTGCAATTATGTTTTAATACGGTCTGATTTAAATCAGGTGATACTGAAGTTTGCCGTTTCAGTGTTTTGCTTGTCCTCAGCTTAGGCAATTGTCTGTAGGTGTGTTAATTAGCACGTGTTAGATTCTGCATTGATTACTGTTCTGTTTAGGCAATTAAAGCAAGTTAAGGGGAAAAAACACATTAACTTTCATTTCCCCAGAGAGCCAAATTCTACTAGGGTAACAAAAAGTTTTGTAGCTCAATCTTTAAGCTTTAAACATAGCTAGACTTAAGTTTTGATCCACTTTGACCCTGACCATATGGCTCAATAGAACTTGCTTCAGAGTACATATGCCCAAAGAGTACAGCCTGAAGGCAGGTTCACACGTGTGCATGCTCATCAGCTAATATCAAGCAGTGGCTTGCATCTATGGATGAGTCACTATGGATTTAGCACTAGAGAAAGAGCTTTCATATTACTCAATAGCACCTCCAGATACAATTCTGTTCTGTGCAGAACCCCCTGAGAAGTTTCACTTGTCTTACAGGAACTTGTTTAACGTTCCTTGAAAATTCTCAGATATTTCTCCTTGGGGGCACCCTAAAATTCATTCCAAGTTTCACTTCTTTGACATTTTAGTGCCAATCCCTAAGTCCGTTCCCACACTCATCTGCCAGTCATCATGTAACGAATACAAGTGATGCATACACAAGTGTGTACCAACATTAGGGTGATAAAACCAGCATTTCACAATTCACAGATCTGGTTCACGCATGCAAGACCATCCCTCCTTCAAACCTCCAGTGGTGACATGCTGGCATTTCTTACAGACATCACAGGGATGTCCTCACAGAAAACATTCGTATTGTCTGACATCCACTTCAACCCATTGGTGCTTAAGGAGCCAGTGTAAACACTGGATGTGAGGTGCTGACATCACTAATCAAGTAATGAGAGAACAGGTGATGCATATGTAACGCATGTGCCCTCCCACTAAGTTCCTTATTGTTCCTGGTGCATCAACTGTAAGTTGCTTAAGGGTGCTGGGGATATACTGAATACGCTGTCCTGCATCGACAGCTCATCCATAAGGCTAATTGAAACAGTTGCCCAAGGTAGCAGTTGCATGAGGGGTGCCCATCTTTGTCTACCTAGTTGTCTTCACTGCTCCTCATTCACCTTCTGTGCCTTGGATTGGAAAAGGAAGTGGGAGACAGAGAGGAAAAGAAAATGTGGAGGAGAGGAGAGTGCTCCAAACCCCAGCCTAGGAGCCAGATGTGTCCCGCAACAAGCTTCTATCTGTCCCTTGGTCAGCCTCTGATCCCCTGACAGCCTCTGGCCCACTTGACCAAACATGACCAGAACTGTGCTCCTGTTGTGCATGGAGGGTGTTCTGAGGACCAGGGAGGCTGCACACAGCCTTCCCAGCCCTCTGAATGCCTTTTCAAGGCCTAAAAACATAACTTCCTGGTTTTCCTGAAAATCTGGAAGTGACGTTTTGTGCCCTCAGAAGGCCTTAGAAGGCTTTCTGTGGGTCAGGAAGGCCTCCACAGCGCCCAGAACACGCTCCAAGTGTTCCCTGTGATGTGCTGGTTCTATGGTATTTACTCCTATATAATTAAGTAAGCCGCTTGGGATGTGGAAGAATGGGGTCCATTTGAGTGCGTGCTTTATTTCTGTGGTGTGTGCTGGTGCCTGGAAAAATCCTGAAAATTTGAGCCGATTCATTCATCTAAGTTCCATCTCTAATGTATTTATTTTATATTAATTTTTTTTCTGGCCCTTGACACCATGCCAGATATTTGATGTGGCCCTCTGGCTGAAAAGTTTGGAGATCCTGGAGCTATAACACTGGAGAGTGGGAAGGGCAGAGGCTGCCACATCATCGGGTAGACGGGCAGCACTTGGCATGCCGCTTCAGGTATCAGGAGGTCTTATACTAGCCCTCCTGTCTTATATGGAAGAGGTTACACTGGCAAAATAAGCATGCAACAAGCTCCTCTCTCCTGGCCAATCACTGAAATTATACATTAAGCTGCAACAAAGAACTTACTGCTTCTGCCATTAATAACATGTGACTGAGCTCTTTTTTTGGAGGCCAGGAGGTGATAGGGAGAAAGAAGACACCCATCCCATCTTAAATAGGAAATGTTTCCAGTCCAAAAAATCAGTCTAGTCCCAATACCAAGTAATTCAAATGACTCAT
Organism: Tiliqua scincoides; assembly: GCF_035046505.1. NCBI lineage: Eukaryota > Metazoa > Chordata > Lepidosauria > Squamata > Scincidae > Tiliqua > Tiliqua scincoides. Next base: position 107,437,175 of record NC_089823.1, read on the forward strand.
TTGCTTGCCAAATGGTTTTTAGCCACAGTTCCATACTAGAACTCTTGGGTAGCAATTTCTGTTCCTGAGTTTAGCCTTTTAAAGGGAAGCAAAGGGAGAAGAGTAAGAAATCAATCACTGCAATAATTGGTTTCTCAATTAGGAGATGTAATTGCTCCTCAAGTGCATTTACAGTCTCTGAGGAAGCATAAAAGACTTGCCCATTATCTACAGCTCAATGACACCTATCAATATATTTTAAAGGACTCATTTAGAGACATAGATGCCCTTTAAACCACATCATGTACATAGGCAAGTCTGAATCAGCATAGCATCAACTGTTTTCATTGTACCTGGAGACAGAAGAGGGCAGATAAAACATTAGGGACCTGAGAGATGTTAGGATTTGAGCCTGACTCTTTGAGATCTGACCACGTTCAGCCACTTGAGTGCATGTGTCAGACTGAAGAGTTGAAGTATTATGGGTTGTATCCAAAGTCAGAATTAAGATCCTTTGAAAGTAACAGGCTTCCAATTAGTCCTAACTTACATGATTTCATTGAATCAGTGGTGCTTAATTGTGAATATGTTCTTCAAATGCAACTGTATCTGTTTTTTGGACACAATTCTATAGGTCTGTGGCATATTATGTGCACTGCCTACTTAATAACCCATTTTTGCCTGGCCCACCCGTGTACACATTTTGTCCCTGTTGCATATAAGCAACTCTGGGCAAAAATGGCTATTAAGATTAGTGCCAAATCCTTGCTGGAGGTCAGCATCTTCTCTGAGATTCTCTTGTTTTTATTTATTTTTCACATTTTTTATACCACCCTTCCTTCAAGAATCAGGATGATTTACATAGTTCCTTCCCACCTTTTGTCCTCACAGTGACTCTGTGAAGTAGGTGAGGCTGAGAGATCATGACTGGCCCAAGGTCACCCAGGAAGTTTCATAGTTGAGCAGGGACTTGAACTGGGATCTTCCAGGTCTAAATTGAACTCCCGAACCACTACACCATCCTGGCTCTTGTGGTATCTACAGTTAACTCAGCAGCCTTACCAAGAATGTTCTTGGATCCAAGCTCATAGCCTCTGGTATTAGGCATCAAGTCAAATTTGTATCTGAATCTTAAAATATTTCAGATGTTTGAAACGCTTACATTTGTTTAATTGTGTCCTGCTTCTGTTTTTTTTTAATTGGTGCATGTATTTAAAATATTTTCAAAATATTAATTTTTTTTTTAAGCCCTGTCATATTGTCGGGATTTTTTTTCACCGTTTTAGCCATTACAGTAGAATTGCACATCACCTGCATACACAACAGGACAGAAATTCAAAGATTTTATTTTAGTTTTTAATTTCCTGCCTTTCCCATACCAAAGCAAATGCCCAAGGGGGCTTACAAAGCCCCATAATTAATGTACAATATTTCACAACAATAGGTAAAAACAACAAAACAAATCATTAGCAGCCCAATCCTGAGCTGCCCAGATCACCCAGGCTGGGCGGCACCGAAAAGGGCTGCCGCCGAATCCTGCACCTCCCACGCTACCGCAGGAGGCTCCTTGGGAGAAGGGGACGTTCGTCTGCTTCCCCGAGTAAGGTAAGCAGCCCTGCAATGGGGCTACTCACTTTACCTCCAACCAAACGGTTGGCGGTAAAGGCGCTCATGTATGGCGCACAGCCCTCCAGGAGCACCCTGGATCCTGTGGAGCTCAACTCCGTGGATCCTCCTCCTGCCCGGTGCTAGCCCAGCATGGAACCTGGAACACCGCCCGGCGCTAGCCCAGCACTGGCCAGCACTGGGCTAGCACTGGTGGCAGCCCAGCAGTGAGCCCCGCAAACGTGCCTTACAGCACGTTTGCAACTGTGGTTGGCAGCACGGAGCCATGCCGCCAACCACAGGATTGGGCTCTAAATCATTAAACACTAAAACATAAAAGCATTAATAACAAAGCAAAACAGAGCAAAACCCAAAACACACATTGTCAAGTCATGGCGGGGAGGGGGGAACAATTTAGGGACGCAATCAAGCCACAGCACAGAGGGCAAACATCAACCCATCAACCAAGTATTAGATGAAACAGGTAAGTTTTTAACCCTTGCCAACAAGCCATGAGGGAGGGAATTCCCAATTGAGGTGCCGCTACAGAGAAGGCTGTACTGCCACCCCTGTGCTGCCACCCCTCTAACCTGGGACAGAGTTGGCTCTTGAAGGAGAGCCTCTCCAGATGACCTAAGAGGGAGGGCTGGAATGTATGGGAGAAGGCAGTCCCCCAGATAACCTGAGCCCAAGCCCATCTCTTTGGTGCTAGAGTTGCACTGACATCTGAGTTACATTGGCATGGCACTGCACTAGCCTTTGTACACATCAGTCGGTGGACAGCCTTCTAAACTGGTGGGGCTGTCATTGCACCAGTGAATGTGGAGATACACTGGCGTATCTCAAGGATAAGGCTGGGTCTTTAGACAGGCAGAAGTCAATGCCGGAAAATTACATTGGGAATGTGCTTTATTCTTGCATTTGAATCTCTTCCTTCTAACCCCTTGGAGCAACTTCTCAGGACCCATTTGTGCTATGACTCCATTGTGACAGATTTGGGACCACTGTTTGTGACCCTGCTCAGGAGGCATTGTTCGTGTATGTGCTGTTTATGTGAGTTCTGGAGGCTACATGGCCTCTTACAGCCTTGTGTGAAAAGGTCAGGCTTTGGTTCTATTTGAAAAACAAGGGATATACATAACTGATGGCTATGTTTTTCTGAGTTCAGTAATTCATTCATTTCAAGAGGTGTTCCCCCCCCCCCCCCATGATCTATATTGAAGGCTACTACTCTGAAAAATGGCCTGAAAGCTTTGTTGAAGTTATGTGGGCAGAAATTGCATTATATTTTTCTTCCAGTTTATAAATTGCAATCATACAAAAGGATCTTTTTTTCCTTAATGGCAAAGACACCCATGAAACACATTTCCCAAGAATCACCACACACCGAAGAGGTCAAGCAAAAAGTGTGTGCTAGTGATGTTCGTATGCCAGCAGCGGATCATACATAACTGTGCAATGTGTGTTAAACATCTGGATGCAAGATACACACCACAAGAATGTGCTGAAACCCCTTAGAAATTGTGCTTATTTTTCAGAAACCCGTTTTGCTTCTCTTGACAATTCTCAGATCAGTTGGTTGTAAAGCAGCAACAGAGGCACCAGGAATACTCCGCAAGTAGGGTGCAGGGTAGAGTTAAGGTTGGTCAGGATGAGCGCTGGCTGAAGGCTTATGCATGTCAGGGGCCTGTGTGGCTCAAACCAGTGACAGTGGTAACACCATCAGGGAGTGAGGTGAGGGGAGTCATTGGACAGTGGTGGACCTCCCCAGCCTCATGCCCCAGGACAAAGGTCCGAGATGGCACCCCCATGCGCAAATCCGCCTCCCCACTCACCTAAGGCTCACGGAGCCTTGCATGACCACAGGCTGCATCAGGGAAGCTTCCGGAGGCTTCCCCGAGGCTTTAAACTGTGCTTCTGTTTTTCCAGAAGCACAGTTTCCAAACCTGGCAGGAGCCTCAGAGAGACTTCCGTGGGGTCCTAAAGCTTCGTGCCTGGGGCATTTGCCCCATCGTCCTTAATGAGAGGTCTCCCACTGCCATTGGAGGCCCAGTACAAGGCTTTGCCTCAAGGCCCCAGTGGTGACTGGTAGCATGTAAACTGAATCTCAGTTCTTACCAAAAGTGAAAATTTCACCTGATGGTGACACAATCACATCTTGTTTTATATCACCACTCTGCAGAATTCTGCATAGGTGACAAATTCACCATCCCCAGTTTTTATGCGCTGACCACACAGTATATATTAATTACTCATGTGTCCAGAGGGCAATGAGGTCATTTTGTAAATATGACAGCTGGCACAAAATAAATTAGTATAGCTTGTTGTGTGACATATGGAACCTATGTTGGTGTTGTTCAGGAGCAACCCATCAGATTTGACCTGTTCTGGAGGTATTGTCCATAACCACCCCAGTGCAAAGAATCAGACTGTATTGGTATATGACATAGTTATAGAGACAGAGGGTGTATTCCCACTACAGCTTGGATGGACACTGTACCTATTCCTATGTGGAGGAATGGAGAATAAGATCTGTAACAAAAAACAAAAAAAATCAGCATCTCATTTAACTGCATTTCTTAGAATATTTTAGGGGAAATGACTGTAAAAGTGGTATAAAACTGGTATAGGGTTGGGACAGACCTGGAGCCTGTGGGAAGACTAGCAAGAGAATTTCCCCCAGCACTTTTCTGTAGACTTACAACTGTGCAACTCTATTTGAATCCTATTTAAATAAAAGCTCTTTTGTAACATTATACACCCAGAAGGCAAATCTGTGCACGTTTCTGTCGTTCAAAGCAAGTTCTCCATCAGTGTCACTTTAACTCTTCCATATGAAACAAGATCTGTCTTGGTGATGGGGCCGAGCTATTGGTAATGGGCTGGAAATTGAGGGCCATCTCCTTTAAATCTTTCATAATGGGGAAATGAGGGTTTCCAATCACATGAAGAGGGTTGAATCCGTGCCCAGTCTAGTGATTTGGATCGCTTCACTCTACTCAGAAAATACATGTCCCCATCTTCAGCCTCTGAGGCATCTTGCACATTTTCTTCCAAAAGGGAAAAAAAATATTTTACGGGGCAGAAGGGGGGGTAGTATCAGTCGAGCTCTGCTCCGCCATATCCTGAACTCTGTATCAGGCCTTTTGGCCTGACATGGAGTCTCTTGAGTCTGTGCCAGCAAAATAGCCAGCACAGACATAAGAAGCCCCATTGTGGGGCTTGGGGCTTTCCCAGGGGGAAGGGGATGAAAGTCCCCATCCCCCCATGAGACCTTCGACTGTTTCTTGGTGCCCACTGGATACAGTGGTAGCCACTTTGGCGCTGCTGCTCCAGTGGGTGCTGGGAAGCTCAGGATTGGGTTGCAAAGCAGGATTGCTCCACACCTGAAATGAAGGTATAAACCAACAAATGTGAACTGAACTAGAGTCTCCATTGCATGAATTTAAAAGGCTGATCTGCAGCACAACCATTTAAGTGGCAATTTCCCCTCCAATCCTCAGTATGGATGCCCTATGAATAAGTGAGCGAGTTGACAGAGAACATCCCCCACTTCTCACATGCATTGGACAACCTCCTGGCATCAGATCAGTTGAAACAACAGTTCCTTACTCTTCCTTGCCCCCAGACATTAACAGGGTGCGAAAGTGTTTCTTCCAGTGTTGTCAATCCCCTTTGCCAGGATACCTTGGAGGTGGGGAGGTCAATGAGTTCAGAATTTACCTAAGGCACTATGAAAATGTTACCTCTGTAAGCAGCCCAGGGTGCTAATTTGAAACTTCTCAGGAACTTTCATTTTTAACATTCCAAGGTTACAAAACATGCACAGCAGGGGGTGGAGAGAGAGAGAGAGAGAGAGAGAGAGAGCACTACATCCCACCAGTATGTTTTAATTATTTGAGAAGAAAACTCAGTGCTATCCAATAGAATGCCAGCGATTAATTAACAAAGTTGTATGGAAACCACATGTTTAATACATAATGATATTTCTCTGTACTCTTGGCTGGCAATGAAAGTAATGCAGAGCTGTCAGTGACAGTGCTGAATACCGAAGCCAAATGTGGATCTTATAAGATTTAAGTGACAGGCCTTGCTGAATAATTTCCATGTATCCGCTAAGAAATGGCTTGCTGAAGAATTTTGAGTACCCGAGCATGGATTATTGAAATTGCCGTGTAAAACACTTTGTTTTTCGGCTCAGTAAATCTTGTGTTACTTTTCAGCTATGAATAATGCAAGGCAGGTTTGGGTAGGAAAAATCCTTTTTTATTGGATCCAAATTAGCAGGGATCCTGCTTTTGTTGTAAAATTGACTTACCTGTGCATTAGCTAATTGATCACAGAAATTTACTGCTGTTCCACATCAAACCAGACTGTATTTTTGCAACACATAAAAACAAGTTTAAAAAGCCTAAGGCAGAAACGCTATTGTGATTGCCATGTTCTAATTATGCTGAGGCTTTCAGTATTGCACTGCACAAAACCAGAATACCCAATCAGATTTTGATTTAAGGGATCAAAAGTGAAATTTAATGTTTTGCCCAAATCTTTCTTTCTCCTTGTCTTTTCAAGCAGCAGAAATGAATCAAGTCCATCTGACAACTGGATCAAAGTCATGCTATTTGTTTGCGGGGTTGGGAGCTTGCCTCAGATAACTCTGTCGCAAAAAAAAATGTGCATTTTTCACTGACTTGTGGTCTTGTGAGTCACGTGCATGGAACACTCGGATAAACACTCAAGACAGGGGTCCCCTGACTTGGTAGTCATCCCCACACGTGCAGACTCAAGTCTGCCTGTGTCTGGGTGTGCTTACTTACTGTTTTTTTGTGGCATGAAAACCTTGTGAGGCAAGCAGCAGGTAAATTTCAGCCAGGATGCAATGAAAGGTTAATGCATCTGAGCAGGGGGGGAGGAGATGGGAGTGACCTGTTTTGCCCATCTCTGATAGGAAGGAAGGAGCCCATGATTATTGGATACAAGATGGGAGGCTTGATATTTTCTTTGCTTGAGGGAGGAGCTCAAGGGGTTCTTGCCTTAGGATTGGCTGAAGGGGGAAAAAGGAGGTGGGGAAGCAGGTTACAGACAGTTCATGGCAATCACTCTTTCCAACCTCATAGCTTCTATGGGCTCCATTGTTACTTGGGAGGGGAACCCACTCTCTTGCAGTCCAACCCACCCCTCCTGTACTGTTTACAGATGGGCGGGGACTGCAGGGGAATATTAAAGGAGATCTCTAACAGACACACACACACCCCGGTAGCAGCCCCATTTTTTTCCACAGCTGGCTTTTTAGAGGGGGTGGGGCAACTCGAGTTCTGTCGAGTCATGAAAGGGTGACTTGGTGACTCAGAAAGTGCCTCTGTTATGACTCGTTTTTGAGTCTAGTCACAGGGGGGCGGTGACTCTAGATTTGACTTAAGTCAAGCCATGCTGGTTTTTCCCATCCCTGTTTGGTTGTAATTACAGACAAAATGGCTATCTGGAGATCTGCAGATGAGGCTTGACATTGTGGTTGTGACTAAATAAGAAATAAAGTTTAATTTTCTTGCTTATTTAATTAGAACTTCTATATTTTTGGCAAAACTTCTGCTTTTCTTTATTAGCAACAGTTAGCAATTACAGAGATTTTGACACTTACAAACATTTGGAGGCAAGCAGCATGTGCGCCCCTAGAAGGCAGCGGATTCCTAGAAAGTGATATCCTTGCACCCCAAAGTGCTTTCAGCTGCCAGCTAACTCTCTCTCCAGCCCCTTCCTCTTTCAGTACCCTCTGATGGATCACCTTTGGCAACCTCTATTCATTGCAGTGTCAAGTGAAATCCTTGTTAATTTCCTTTTTCAAAACATGCTGGTTACTGGTATTTTTTTAATCTGCTGCTGAATTATGTTCTTTATCCATTGTTATCCTTGATTTTATTACCTATGGAAGGCATCCTGATTTTTACTTGAAAGTGGGCAGAAAGATATTATAAATCAAAAACAAAAACTTCTCTGTGATCACGATCCTAGAATCATATAAAGTCAGAGTTGGAAGATATCATGGAGGTCTTCTAGTTCAAGTTGCTGCTCAGTGCAGGCAAGTGCTACAGCCTGCTGGTGGCCATCCAGCATCTGCTGAGAAACTTCTAACCTCTGCTTAGAAACTTCTAACCTCTGCTTAGGAAACATTTCCCCTTGTCTTGCCTAAATCTACTTCCCTGTATTTGCAACCCATTGGTTCTAATCCTGTTCAAGCCCTCTGAACAATTACAGCACTGGAGACCAATGTGTTGCCAATGTGTTGATTTGTGAGATAGAAACTTCTAGTCCAAACCTGTTGTGACCACAAACGTTATTGGGTGGCCTTGAGCAACTCACAAACTCTTAGCAGAACCTCCCTGCCATTGTGGTTGTGAAGATTCAGTAGATAAGAATGGTGATGCTTTTTGTTTATCACATTGGAACTATGCCTCCAGGCACAATTTCTTCTTTTTTTTACTCACACTTCACACATACATTATCTCAACCATTCTTAAAAACAACCCTGTAAAATAGGCTAGCATTACTGTCTCCATATTATGGATTTAGAGGGGCTGAAACCATTGGGAGTGACCATGGGGCTGATGAAAGGAGTCAGATTGACAGTGGCAACCACCTCTGTCTAGTTGCTCATTTCTACTGCCACTCATTTGAGTTCCTGGAATTGAAAAGAGGGAAACTAACCCTCCACACTTCCTCTCCCTGCTTCATTCCGCTCTTCCTTTTCAAGGTCAGGGAACAGAAGGCAGCACTGGGCAGGAGGTCTGGTCTAGAGGGTAGAGCCTCCGTCTGCCTGAAGATAACATCCACAAGGTCGCCAGTTCGAGGCCACCGGCACTGTGCGACCTTGAAGCAGCTGACAAGCTGAAGTCGAGCTATTTCCATCTGCTCTGAGCATGGGAGGATGGAGGCCAGAATGTGAAGCCAGATCAGAGTGAAACACCTGGACTGTTGTGGTTCTTGAAAGATAGAACCTTCTTTCAATTGTAAAAATCCCTACGGGGATTTAATCAGCCTCCTATGTAAACCGCCTTGAATAAAGTCTTGAATAAAGACCAAGAAAGGCGGTATATAAATACCTGTTGTTATTATTATTATTATTATTATGGTATAGCTAGAGGGGGGCAGAGCACTAAGTTTTACAGGGAGCCTCACCGCAGCGTGCAAACAGGTCCTCCCCATCCTTTGGAGCCATTTGGGTGGGGGGAGGGGCAAAATGGAAGTGAATTGCTCCCAAGGGGAGGGGGGAGGGCCATTTGCACACTGTGGGGAGGCTCCCTGCAAAACTTAGTGCCCCACCTCCCCTCTACCTACGCCAGTGGGAGGCAGTTAAAAGGCAGTTAAAATTTGGAGCAAATTTCTCAGATACTGGGAGGTCTTAAGCTGGTCATGAAAAGAGTGGGTTTCCTAAGGCCAACTACTGAGGTCATGCCTTAGGGAAAGGATTTGAACCAGGGACTTCCCAGCTCAGAGCTCCCACTCCTAAATCTCTACATTATATCAGCTCCCAGTAGCATTAGAATCTGATGAAAGGAAAGAATTGATTTCACAGCAGAGTGTCAGTAGAACATAAAACATAGAACATATGGTGTTGTTAACCTTGGGAATCAGTCTTGAAAATTCCTTAAGCTGAACCATATTTGCGGGACAGAAAAGTAAAATTAATGGAATTAATTCAAGTACTGATTAAGGGCCCAATCCCATGCAATTTTACAGCACCGGTGCAGTCGCAATGCAGCCCCAAGGTAAAGGAACAAATGTTCCCATAACTTAAAGAGGCCTCTGTGACTGCTGCCCCACCACAAGATGCAGTGCATACCCCATTGGCACAGTTGCACTGGCCTTGGAAAATTGGATAGGATTGGGCTGTTAAACATTTATTTTCCTGGGTGTATGTGCAGTATTTTTGTGGAACAAAGCAGGTCCGTTATAGGAATTACTTCTACCTAACTGAAGATTCAGTTCAGCAGGAACAAAATACCCTGTAGTCAGGTTCAGAATAAGAGTGTAGAGTTCAATTTCTTTGGGGCTTCTGATGGGTAGAGTTCTGAGAGTTTTGAAATCTTAGGCTGATATTTGGGTTTAACAAGCTGATGACCATAAAGAAATAACAACACTGCTGACTTCTATGCATGTCTTTATTTAGAAGGGTATGAGTCATTGCTTACACAAAAGAAATCCTCTAAAAGGTTTTTCTAATTGAAAGCATGTGACAGAAGATATTTTATGGCAGGTGCATTGCAAACTACAACATGTACAGAGAGTTCATCCGCATGACCAGAAATAATTACTGTCTGCTGTAAAGCCACACCAAATATATACAAATCAGATATCTGTAATCTGAAATGAGCATTTGATCAACACTCTGCGCTTTGAATGTGCAAATTTTGTCCTTGCACGTGCTTTAGATGTGCTTGTGTTTGCTCTCCAAAATAGTTACAAATGCACTTTATCTGCATCCTTGCCATCGTTAGATCGTTCATGAGTTGTGACTCCAAACTATCTGTTCAAATGACCGACATCTCACATCTTTCCTAACAAATCAGAAGTCTCTCTTTGTAGGAAATACGTTGCAACCTTCTAGTCCTTGTTACACTACCTTCATGCCCAGACCAAACCTTGTTCTTATGGTAATAAGATATTACTTTTTTAGGAGGTCTTATTTTCACAATAACCTGTGTGAAGTTGCAGTGTGTTTGCTTTTGTTCCAACTACTATGATTCCGATGCCTCCTCTTTTGGGATTTTCAAAAAAGTAGAAGTGAACTGATTGCATGCAACCCTAAATTGGCATATTGGAGGACACTAATACAGTAATGTGAAGCTGGCAATGTCACTACACCTCACTTCCAGGTGTGAAGATAATAGGCTGGTTCAGATGATACTCAAAACTACCACTTCTAATCTCAGGGTGGGAGAACCATGGGAATACACATCCCCCTCCCCTCAAATTATCATCCTGATGCCTGTTTGCATGAGGGAGGTTTATCTCAAACCACTGCATGAGGTAATATTTAAGCTGCACATTGAGGGACAGTTTGGACAAATGGACCCCTGCCTAATTAGGTGACAGTGGCTACAATCCTATCCACACTGACCTGGGAGTAAGCCCCATTGACTACAGTGGGATTCACATCTGAGTAGATATGGATAGAAGTGTGCTCAGTGTGACTGAAGTGGGAAAGACATATGAGTTTATGTTGCTCCCCCACATAGTTGAGAGGGCCAATGAATTCATCATCTGTGCTGGCCCAGTGTGTGCATATATTGATGCACTTTCAGACATCTCCAAATCACTGGTAATTTATGGTTGTAAAAGGAAGGCACCCAAATATGCATTGGCAGAGAGCCCATGATTGAGCAGCTTTCTGGAAGCTAACCAGATCTGGGTCTGCTAAAGGGTTGGATAGGAAACTGCTTGGAAACCTGATGGCTCCTGCCTTGAATCTTGTGGAAGAAATGCAGGCTCTAAATAAATTATTTTGCTAGTTTCAGAATAGCTTTACATTTCTTTCTGTTCTGCAGATGGTGAAATGAGTCTGAGAACCACCCAGGGAGTCTATGTCAGAGGAGACCTCCCTGCTCAACCTCAGTGCTTTCTATACAATCGGACTAGGTTGAATCTGAAGCAAGCTGATAATATTTTATGTGCTGTTCCACAAAATGCCTTGAGAATACACTGAAGTCCTTCAGGCATAGATGTTCAGCACATATATTAAATTAAATTAAATGGATTAAGTTCTTGCATGTCCAGGAATGTTTGTTGGGCACCTGGTTCTGTGAAAATAAAGGAGAAATTAGGAAAGGCTCCGTCGATTGCATTGCAGTTCATTTGATTTTGCCGACAAAGATGGCTTGGGGCTCAAATGTCAAACATTTGAGAAATAAGCAGGCCAGAAAAGCAGGCAGGCTCTTCAGGACTGTATTTTTCTCTTCAGAATTGCTGTGCGGAAAATGCGTACAAAACACTGAGAAGCTAGCCATAAAAAACATATCTGATCAAAGTCTGAGAAACCTAATGAAGGTATCTGCCCTCTTGCCCAGAATACTGAAGCTCAATGGACATCAGTAAGTAACTCCATTCCTGTATTATCACGAATAAACTCGTTGTTAAATGATCTTTATAAGCAGAAGTATAGATGTGACAACTACTGTAACTTCTCATTGGATACTGGACTAACCTGACCCCTGGAGGGCTATTCGGTTGCCTAGTGATTGAGAATGTATTTTCTCTAACAGATCTCATTTATGTGAGGGTGCTTGGAAATGAACTCCTTTACTCATTCTAAAGAAGGCCTTAAATGTCTTCAAATCATCACTAGTGATTCAACCATCCCTCACGTCTACATGGCTTTCTGCTTGATTTCAGCAGAATTTGCTAGATGTCAGGCAATCAGGCCCAAGGGTTGGCAAGTACATTTGGAACAGTTAAGCAGTAGTGGGCCAGGTACAAGTCGGACAACAGACAGATGGAAGTCCAGTCAATTGGCAGCACAGTCGCTTCCCTTAGCATCAATTTGACCAGACTGAAGGAGTAGAGCAAATCTGGGAGCTTTATGTAAAATAGTGGAATGGAAGTGCTCAAATGGGAGCCCCTCTTCCAGCTAGGAGGGCTCTGGACTGCTGGGCAGGTGTGCCAGCTTAAACAGGATGTGGTTTTTACTTCCACCCAGCAACTCTGGTGGCACTAAGACCTGAAGATCTCCCAGTTCAAACCGTTAGAGCCCTGAAATTGATCTGTGTGGGTGTAGAAGAGGGGATGACCAAACTTGCTTAACATGAGAGCCACAAAAGATAAACTCTAGAAATTTGACAGCAACAGAAATGTTTGAGAGCAACAATAATTAAGAAGTATTTATATTCTCAAATATAATTTACTCACCATGAGTATTTGCGTTTTAACTCAGTGGACTCTGAGTCTATACCTTGCAAATAATTATAAAGCTTGAAAATTTCATACTGACCTTCTATATTAATTGTGAAGCATAAAGGAGCACAGACAATACATTTCCGTAAGCGGCATAAGTCAAAAAGCCGCATGTGGCTCCCGAGCTGTGGTTTGGTCATCCCTGGTGTAGAACAACCTCCAGGGAATGTTTGATCTTCCATTTAAAAAAAAAAAAAAAAAAAACTATTTCTGAAAAATTTACTGACTGCCCCACTTCAGTAATTTTTTTTCAGAATCATGGTTCAATCCTGTTCCCCAATTTACAACAACGGAACAACATCCCTTTTCCAACCTGACCCACCGCCTCTCTCTCCTTGGAATTAGGCCAGCTATATATATGGTGTAACTCTGAAAAGACCCATAGGCCATCAGTGGGCCTACACAGGGGTAAGCGGAAAATATTTTTCCTTACTTCTCGTAAACCTCCTAATCACATCCCCCCCCCCCAATAGCATGCAATGCATGCCTCATGACACAGCTGCATCTGCACTAATGGTGGGGGAATGGGATTGGGTTGTTACTTTTTTTAATGGATCAAAAATTATCTGAATTAATGGCTTCACAAATGTTGTAAACCATAAAAAGATAAGTGGTCACCCTGTGGTAACCTATGCTTGCCAGTGCTGCCAATTGGCTTGCAACGTTGCAATCAGTCACCATTTTGTGCAGATTCCCTCTCCCAGGAATGAGATTTATTCTTTATGGGAACATTTGGCAGAGAGAGAATCTCTCTGCATCACAAAACTACTCCTAGGACGATGATCATATGAGCCACTCCATGGACAAACCTGTGCCTAAGGTTAATGATTAACACTGAATTAATAAGTGAGTGAGTGATCATTCATCACATCTAGAATATATGCAATCATTGCAGTTACTTTCTCTTTCATAATGAAATTGCAAAGGCACAGATTTCTTCACTGCACAACAAAAAACATAGTTGAACTCCTTATGGAACATTTTTTCAAACTTCTTGGTTGAGACCACAGATAAAGGCGTTACTTCCGAGGAAACATATCCTCACCTCCTGATGGGGCGCTATGAGCTACCACTCCCATCATTATTGAGAGTTATGGCTTGGTTCAGCAAGGTTGGGTCTTGTCATGGATGCAGCCCAACCCCTGATGCCACAAACTTCTGCAAGGACAACTGGAGAATGCTTGATTTATGGCATTAGTTATTTGGAGGAAGGGCGGTATAAAAATGTGAAAAATAAAATAAATAATAATAATAAATAATATGGTGCATGCTGTCTTGCCCTTTCCAAATTAATAATGATTAATAGTTGCTGATTAGTTGCTGACTAATAGTTGCTGATGAATAGTTGCTGACTAATATTGATTAGTCAGGTTAATCCTGAGGATAACTGCCGCTAATTTTTTAAAACTAACTTGGAATTCCAACTGTGACAAAGAATTCCCATTATTGTAAAGCATTCCTGTGATAAAAATCTCTATTGAATTATTTGGGCACCACAATGAAAAAAGAATCTGCCAAAATATTACAGCATGTCACATGCTTATCCTACATAAGAGCTAACTATCTGGAGCCACTGAGGCCGGAATCGAGCCTCTCAATTGTGCTCGGCTGCCCTGTTTTGTAAGCCACCCAGCTTCTCCCTACATCCAAACCAGGGACGTTTCAAACATTGATCAGCACTGTTCACAGAAACAAACACGAGCAGGATTGAGGCTAACGCAGGCCTGCTCACAGGGGCCTGAACATGTATGAGCAATTGAATCATTGGCAAAGGCTCAAAAGAAGAGCACTCCCCACCATGGATACTGCCATCTCCTCATTCCCCTTCTCCCCATGCCAAGGGCTTATCTTAATAGGGTTGGGGGAGGCAATGGCAGCAGGCACTTCTAGGGCCCTGGCATCATCTTATCTTGGAGCACAGTGGAATCACAGGTCCCAGAACCCTGGTTGAAAACCGATGCTATTTATATCATGTCCACTCGGAACAGGATCCCCAAAGACAGCAGTGGCTTTGCATTCGAGCCTCTGCGAGCAATTGCACATGCAAGGAAGGAGGCACATTATAAATTTGTTAAGTGAGTGGGTGTGTGTGAGAGAGAATTATACAAGTAAGTGTACAGTAGTAATCACATGCTACAGATAAACTCAAATTCTCATGATTGGTAAAAATAGCGGAAGCAGTTTAAGAAAAAAATATCACTTTAATGAAACTCAGAAAGATATACTTTTAATGTAATAAATTATGTTCACTATTTACTGTATGGTAACTATTACTGCCTAGCTGTTGTTAAGGATTTTTTTTACGGTCCTTTGCAATTTCACTGCTATTTAGAACTCATTTGGGGCTACAAAGAACAGTGTTTGTTAAAAAATATATATAATATTCCCTTGCAAGCTGTGTGTATGTGCCTGACTACTACACTCGAATCAGAATCAAACTCAGTGATATGGAATTGTACAAAGTCATAGATCAACACCACCCTCTTCTGGTAGAACACCTGAACTGAAGGCTTAGAGGGGGGGAAGATTTTCACATGTGGTTCCTGAGACGGTATTTAATAAAACTTTGCACAGTGGATTTAATTTACCTAGGGAATATTCTGTTGCTTTAAATATTGATTCAACATTCTAATCTAGATTTCTGTTAAAAATGTTGGTTTTGACTCTTATAACATTTTTCAAGAAGGTTACAATGTGACTAATGAGATTTTGACAATCAGCATAACTTTTTATATGTTCTTATTTTTTGAAAGTACCACAGTGGTACAGAATCATGTATATATTTATTTAGGACATTATTCCCCATCTTTTAATTTTTCTGACACCTCTGTAAGAACAGAGTGACTGAACTTAATAGGGTTGGTGCCAGGCAAACATTTCCAGAAAGGGAATTTCATAGCTGGGACAACATCACAGAAAATGTCCTTTCTCAAGATGTCACCTGACATACCTCTGAACGTAGGAGCACTTGGATAAAGGCCTGTGAAGTTTCATGTGGACTGTTTCCATGGACACCCAAAAACCCTAGTAACTATAATACAAAGACCCAGTAAGATTGAGCACTACCCAACAAATCCTTAGTATTGCTAACAGATAAGCCAGCTCTTATGTAGGTATGCACTACTATACCAGCAGGGTTCACAATTTCCTTTGGATATGAAAACAATGGAGAGTTATAGTTATAGCAGGGCTTGTGTATTGAGAGTAAATCAACACTCCTATTGTAGGCAGCATCTCTCCAGCTATGCTCTCCCAAGTGCTTCTCCCTCAACCAGTTGCCAGTTCTCTGATAGTCTCAGTGTGGGACAATCTCACAGTTCAAAGCTTGAAACTGTGTCTAGCTGTCTCCCTCTTCCTTCCTACGAAGGAAGGAACTTCCCTCGTACTTGAAGGGTGTCACCAACCAAGAAAAGGGAGAACAATTATTCTAGAAATCAGTTACCCTTCCCCAATTAACATTAACAGTTGCAACATTCACAATTCCAGCTGTTGAGCACTTGATCAATATTTTTTCCTATTTCCATTATGTACCTAATGTGATAAGTTTCTGATCAGGATTGTTTGCCCATAGCCCTAGCAGGTGGATCAGAGGAAGACTCATGAAAAGAAACAATGCTTTCTGCACATGCTTCCTTATCCAGCTGGAGATGCACCTATTCAAGCCTCCTTTCATTTAGGTCTGTCCCCTTGGTGGATTATTACATTGCTTTGATATTATGAGTGTAGCACAATCAGACATGTCAGGGGGAAAAAAAAAACTGTTCTGAATGATGATGATGGTCACCCTCATTTCAAACACCACTGTTCCTTGCAAGAGCTATGCTTTGCCTTAAAAAAAGGCATCTGGATAGGGATGAACAATATAACATTTGGTTTTATCTTTTTATACTGAAAGCTCTTGAATTATTGATTTGACGTGAAATATTGGGTGCCAGCGGACTTGAACAATGCACTGTATATATAAATATAGCTGAGTTATCAGAATAGAAAGTTGCTGATCTTGACAGCTTGATGAGATGACGCCCTCTTTGTGCTGCTTCTTCCTTGGCTGGTACATATCAGTGGATAAGGTGTCTTTTCTTACATTCACTGGCAATATTGGTAAGTTTCTTCATGTCAATGTATGGCACTGAACTGCACCAGTTTGTGGATATTTATGTACTTTTTGGAGATAAACTTCATTTCTCAAATTGATCGCTGTTGAGTGCTCAACACTGATGGCAATAAAAATGCTACAGCATTCATTTGATTGTAAATCATATATTTGTATTGGAAGGATACCTGTGAACATGACGTTATGTGGAAAATCTCAAGGTTATCAGTTTCAGTTTAATTTACTGAAAACATCTCAGATACCTGCACTCTTAGGACCAATCCAGATAGGGAGACCTTCCAAGTACTTTGTTGCCTCAGGACATGACAGGTGCCTATCCAAATGAAGTTATCCATTCTGCTTTGCTCTTAACTGGATGGAAACATTGATAAATGCTCATTCCCATTTGCATCTAATCTGATACAGCTTGTCATGTGTAAGCACACTCAGTAGATTAGCAACTGAGGGCCAAATCGTATCCAATTTTCCAGTGCCTGTGCTGCTGTGTTAATGGGGCGTGCACTGTATCCTGTAGTGGGGAGGCAGTCACAGAGGCCTCCTCAAAGTATGGGAACATTTGTTCCCTTAACTCGGGGCTGCACTGCCACTGCATTGGTGCTGGAAAGTTGGACAGGATTGTGCCCTGAGTGTCTTTATGCAGAATTGCAGATAAAACTCCTGGTTTCTAAGGGGGATTTTGGAAAAAAAAAAAGGGGGGAACACAACATTCTGTTGATAATAGCAAAGTCTTCACACACACACACACACACACACACACACACACACACACACACACACACACACTACAGCTTTCTACATGAATAGGAAGCAAGGATTGTGTATAAAACAAGAGAGGGGGAATGACCTTTAGGGGGCTTCTGAAATGTGGCATCAGAATCAAAAATAGGGTACAGAGAAAGGCTGATCTGAACAGTCTTGTAGAAGACAAGAATGGAGAGCAGCTGGAGACCAACCTGTGGTTGGAGCCACATGAGAGAATGGGGGCACCTAAAGCAGGATTTGAGATGTTCAGAAACTGAAATTAACTGAGTCCCTCCTCAAGGTGAAACACCTGGAAAGGTGTTAAGGAAAGCAAAATAATTTCTTATAATTCTAGGGATGTGCATATCCCTGCACAAGGTGCATATTCCTGCATTCATGGTATTTGTTGTTGTTACTACTACTACTACTACTACTACTAGTAGTAGTAGTAGTAGTAGTAGTAGTAGTAGTAGTGGGAGGAGGAGGAGTACTTTTGGAGCACTTATAAAAACTAGGTGCTGTACATAAAGCAAAAAAATCTACAATGTGCCTTCAGGCTTGCAAACTAAATCATAGGTGAGACCCGGCTGCGGGGAACGGGACTGAAATGAAAAGCATGAGGTGCAGGGTTAGTTATGGAATAGAAGAAACACTTTTTTGATTGTTTTTACATCAAGCTCCATCAGGTTTTTACATAGGATCCAGCATGAGGGAGCTAGATGAATGTCAGGAGGTCAAGAGTTTCAGTGCTAGGGAGAGTAAGTGAGAAACTAGAAATGAAGAATACAACTTGTGGCTTAAGGAAAAGAGTGACAGCAGTGGAGCAAAGAGGGTGAAGAAGATCATGGTGAGAGAAGTAGATAGATATGGTGGAACAAGGAAATCATGCCATATGAAGACCAGCAGAAGAGGCTTAAGCAGAACATGAGGAGAAAAGAACACCAAGATAGAGAAAAGAGGAATTTGTGGTCCTGTTTGCATAATATTTTGCTGCCCTTCTGGAAGGATATTTCAGATGTCATTACATACCATTATTTCTGCTTTCAACTATTGAGAGTGATGGTGGTTGCGTGTTTTAAGTTGAATCAAAACAAGGCCAGCTGGCTCAACTACTTCGCTGATCTCCTCAGCTGACTTCTATTGTCAGGTCTGATCTTCTCCACAGGAGCAATTCCAAAAAAATAAAAAAAATAAAAATGTTCTCATGATGTATGGGTGAGGAGGCGGGAAGAAGCATGTTTTCCTACTTGATATACTTTGAAATGATCTGTCATTCTGCATCAGTCTGCTTTGTTAAAAAGTGGCTGTAGTTTTCTGTTTGCTGACCCATTAAAACAAATGCATTTTGAATGCTGTTTGGGTCAGTGCGTTTGTGTGTGAAGCAGTTGAAGCGAGCATCTCACTCATTTAATCTCAATAATGCTGGTGCTATGATCGCCAGGAGCATGCAAAGTGTACTGAGACACAGAAGGAGAAATTAGCCTGGAAAATGGTACATTTGCCATGGGTCTCAAACAGAACATTCCTGACCCATGTGCTACTTCTGATTACAATATCTCACTTTGAATAAGAAAGAGCTCCTGCCAGCTGCCCATTTCAAATAGGGATTGACATTGTTCAGGCAGGTTGAGCATTGTTTTCTTGCATCAGAATGTTGCCATGTTACCTCCAGCCTTTAGGAGGAGTGTTCCTTTTCAGAACTCCAGCTTGGCTGCAAGTGCTGTTTAAGCTTCCCTTGGGGAAGGGGAGGAAGGAAAGGGAAAAGATGACCATTCCCCTACTTCCCTAGGTAGCACTAGAATGATAGGTTTGGAATTGGTTGCCAGCCCTCAAACTTAAAAAAAAAAATTATTGCTGTATAGCAATGGAACAGTGGTGGTTCAGAAGAATGGGCAAGGGAGAAAGTGGGCTTTCTTTCTTTCCTTCCTCTTGAAACATTCCTGTAAGCAGTGGTTCCCAAACTGTGCACCACGGCATCTTGGGGTGCCTTGGTGAATTCACAGGGGTGCCACAGAATGTTCCTTGCAGCCTCTTCCTACCAGCTCTCCCAAGTAATGCTGTCTTGAATTCACATAAGATCTTGTGTGATCCAAGATGGCAGTGCCTGGAAGAGCCAGGCAAAGGTTCCACTTCAACAGGGCTCCGTGACGGCGGGGTGCCGTGACCACAGTAAGTTTGGGAACCACTTAGAGAAATGAGCTTTATTAACCTCATGGCATGCATCCCTCCAGTTGAAATTCTCCCTTCAAGCAACATAGTAGACCAATTCTTTGTTTGAATAGAATAGACCAATAGAATAGAATAGACCAATTCCCTCATTTTCTCCTCTGTCCCCCCCCCCTCTTTCCAGACAGAGTGTGCTTCAGCAGACAGCTGACCATTCCATGCCTCAACTCTTCTCAGCTACAGGCATAACTGATAGATTCACACAGCCTATTAGATGTCTGGATCCTTTCTTAAGACCTTTATTTCCCCTTGCAGGGAAGAAGTGAGGGCTACCCACAGAAAACAATGAAGAAGTGAGGGCTACCCACAGAAAACAATGAAGCAATCTAGCATCACTGTGATGGATGGCAGCAGTGTCTACCTTCCTCCCTGTAAAAGTAGCAGCAAACAGAGGAATTATCTGTCTCCAGAAACTGAGATGAATTACCACAGTATGTTCTTATGTCTATGTCTTATGTCAACATTTCTAAAGGTCCTGGAACTCACATGTTATGTGGTCAATATTTTATTCCTCTGTTTCTGTCTGGAAAAACCTAATTTAAGGCATGCAGGATAATGCATTTAAACACATACACTTGGTTTGGGCACTTGCCTAAGGAGCAGAGCCAGACCTGTGCTAGGACCACTACTGCTGGCAAGAGGCCAGGTCCATGGGCCAAGAAACCATATCTTTCCTTAAGTAATCCAAATGATTCAGTGTTCCACATTTGAATGGAGCTTGTTTACTGCTTAAATGTTAATGTAGTTTTCACGCCTCCAAAATGGAGATGATGCTTTCCAGCTCTGAAACAGCATATTGACCCAGACTTGATTCATTCCCTCCCATCACCTCCACACCCTCCTTGCCCAGTTTTACCCCTCCCCGCTCCTTCCACCTTCCCCACCCCTCCCACCTCTCCCTTAAATGCTGGATTACTTGCTTTGGCAGGTAGCATGAGAGCCAACAATGTGTGCGGGAAGGCTCCAACCTTCCCGCTCATGCCTGGCAGCATGCTAACTCAGTGTGCTGCTGGAAAGTGCTTCATGGTGCTTTTTCAGTTGCTGGCTCTGGCAGAACGTGCGTTCCTCCAGTGCTCAACCCAAATAGGACTGAATTGTGAGTTTGCTATTAGTATACATAATATTAGGTTAGGAGTATACCTGGCCACCCTCCAGATAAGCACACCAGGCAGAGGTGTGGGTTGATGGCTCACTTTATTAATTAAGAACATTATACTTGCAGCAGGGAGAAAAAACGTAACTCCACCCCAACGTTCAGGCAACTAAGTTGGGGAAACATTAATAACCATCTGTCTCCCCCAGTAATCAAAAAGCGTCTCATCCTGACTCTAAGCTGAACTCAATTGTAGACTGAGTAAGCCTATCACCTCCAATCCGTCAAGACAGCTGGACAGCACATATTCTCACAGGCAAAGTATTGTGGTGGTCTCTGCATGTTCCAGCCAGTGGATTTGCCTGCCAACCTGGGCAAGTGTCATCTCAGCATGTTTGCTATCCTCAGAAAGTATGCTAAATCCTTTGGCCCTGTCTACCCAGCTCTCACACCATCTGCCCAAAGTGACCAGAAAAGGCAAAGGGGAGAAACTACCACTGCCTGTGGCAGTCTGGGGTAGGCAAAAAACACCACCAGCTGAAGCGCCAATCAGGCTGAAAGTAAAAAATTCCTACCTTGCTACAGTAAAGGGCGACTGTACACAGCATGAGTGAGAAGGGCTCAAGAAGTGTAGCGAATGAAGGAGGCCAGCAGGAATGCCCTCCCAACAAGCTAGCATGCCACACCTCCCCATAGAACTCAGCCAATCAAGTGGTTAGGATTTCATGCCTCTAGTCTAGCACACATGTGGAAGGGTCAGGCAAAATGTAGCAGAGCGTTATGTAGCAGCCACCGTAATTCTGATGAACATTTATTGGGTGCATCAGAGGACCTAGCTAGCCAAGCTATGGCTTGCCTACCTAGCCACTTCTTCCCCATAGTGATAATGTGTTTCACATTAATAGGGTCCTCCACTTTATCAACTGATTGCAGGAACTCAATGTGCATGATTATTCCATCAAAGGCCCCTCCCACTGCATGGTTGGGTAAGTGAACAAAGGCTCTAAAGCATTGTATTGGCAACCTTCAGTCTCGAAAGACTATGGTATCGCGCTCTGAAAGGTGGTTCTGGCACAGTGTCTAGTGTGGCTGAAAAGGCCTCAGAGAAAAAGTGAATTTTGTGGCATTTACTATTATTGAGAAAGGTATCCTGATTTTTCCATTAGAATCCAGGGGGCCTTATTCATATTCTGCACTTTCTATCCTGTTTCCTAGAGAGGTGATCAATATTTATACCGATCTTTGAAGAGTTAATGTACTCATACATGTTCAATAAAAATGATATGAAACTGTTAAGCCTTATTATGGAAAGTTTGGCTGACACATTCAGTAATGAGTGCGAAGCCCTTCTACTGAATTCACCATTTTTTGTATGCTCCCCCCATTTAACAAACACTGTAATTTGCACCACGGAAAATATATATTTTGGGTGTGCTGAATCTTCCACATTTCTCATTTTATTACTGATAATATAATATCCATTATAATTTTAGACTTAATCTTTACTGCAGGCTATTTTTCTTCTTCTTGGCATCTTTTCCCACAATGAGCTACAGCATGAGAAATGTTGAAATCATTATGCAATACAGACTCCTGTCAGGAAGAAACTCAAGGTCTGCGCCATGACTAATGGTGACTGAGATACCTGAACAGAAACCTCCCTGCATTTGTCTCTCAATGTGTGTCTCTGTTTGGGTGGCGTTATCTAATTAAACTGAGTTCCAAAGCATATGACCTTGGAAGGAAGCTCCATCAGACTCAGCAGTTAGGACTTTCTAGGGCATGTCTCAGGACCTTATTACTTTCATTAGTAGAAAGAGAACTCTAATGAAAACTTAAAACCTCAGTTTTTGTTTTTATTTTTTTAAATAAAGAACATATTCTGCCCTCTGGTGGCATAAATATGTAACTTCTTGCTTCAGATACCAGACAAATAAAGGCCATTTCACTTATTCTAATTATCCCACACCTAGATGGAGGAATAAACTGTGTGGGAAGAAAATGTTATCATTAATGTGTGAAGTATAAGGCAAATGTTTGTTGCTGTTTGTTTTTTGAATGAGACTATTAATGTGTTTGTTGCACAGAAAAAAAGTTGGCTCATACTTGTACATTACAGTAAATGGAGGCAGGGAGGGGGTGTTTTGGGGCAGGAGGAGGGTGGAACAGGGGAGGATTGGGGCTTAGAAGGGGTCGGATCGGCGGTGGCAGCATACAGCATATCTTAACCCCCCTCCCAGTTGGCCCGGTGTTATACCAGGCTTCTCAGATTTTCACCAACTGGTGCTGATCCAAGAAGCCCCATAGGGATTGCTGGGGCTTTACTTGGGGTCAGGGAAAATATATCCCCTTACCCTGAGGATACCTCCAGCCAGCTTCTAAGCTGCACTGGATGCAATTAATGCAACTTGGATTCACTGGATGCAACTTCAGACTGGACTGCCCAAATGTGTGAAGTGACCCTTTGGACAGCTTCAGACATGCACTTAGAGCACTAGAAGCACTAAGTGTGACTCCATTCTGAGCAGCAGAGAGTGTGGCATTCATTGTGCATGTACACAAGAAACATGGCTTCTTGAGTGGTAAGCAACCACAATTCTTCATCTGTAGCAGCAGAGAAACATAAGCCTGTGGGGGAAGAAGTAACAGCTTGTTTATGGATTAGCTGTATTCTTTGTTTAAGAGAACTGTATTTGGGGTGTTAGGCATGTGGGTTACCTTCCTCAGATAGACATTTACCTTGGAAAGATCTAAAGTCCTTCTTCATAAACAAAACTAACCTCCGAAATAACCCTAAGAGCATTGTTGGAGTTGTGGGAAAGGTGGAGAGATTTCATCTTTCTGGCTGCTGACAAAAAGTCTGGAAGGATTTTCATGGATTACGCTCGGAAGTTAACCTAGGAAAAACTCAAACTCTGTTTAGAAATGATTCCTTCCTGCTTCTAATGTTCAGTGAATGCTCGGAAGAAACCAGAGCATGTTAGCTATACTAGCCCAGGTTCTAATCTAATACTGGGATAGGTGAGGTGGGATAGGTGAGGGCAAAGTGCCACTTCAAGGGACTCATGAGTCCTTCATTAGTTTTGCTTGGGATACCACTAAAAAAAAATCATACTTTGAAGTGTGATATTGCTCCCACATTTTCAAACTAGAGAATGTATGATATGATTAGTTCCTGGTCATGAAAATAGTTAATGAGCAGAGCCACTGAACAACACAGAGCTATATAGGCTCAATACTAATAATATTTAATAGTCACTCTTTGCTACCCATGATCTATTCCTATGTTTACTGCCATCCTTTGCAGTCAAGCACTGAATGTGTGGCTGCTTGGACAAGGAGGTGCATACGTGTGAGTACGTGGCTAGCAAGTGCAGTTTCAAGCCCCACTCCATAGGTTCAGTCAACACAAGGAGGGCAATGTCTGCATAGGTCTACTGTGAGCTGATACTCAGTTCCTTAAGACAGTGGTTCTCAAGCTTTTAGCACTGGGACCCACTTTTTAGAATGAGAATCTAAAAACCCACCGGAATTGATGTCATGACTGGAAGTTATGCCACCACACAGGAAATTTTTGACAATCTTACCCACACTTACCCAGGAGTAAGTCCCGTTTACTATCATTGTGAAAAGCATAGACAAAGTAGCCTGTTAAAGTATAGATGTGTCAAATTTCTCCATATGCAGTCACATAGTGGTAGCATCAAGACTAATATATTAAAAATAAAATATTGAAATGAATGGGGGCGCACCTGAAATTGGCTCACGACTGCCTAGTGGGTCCCGACCCACAGTTTGAGAAACACTGCCTTAAGAGCTAGGAGAGTAAATGACCTGATAAGGCAAAGGAATAAGTGGAACAATCTTGGTATGCAAGAACAACCTGAAATCTTGACCTGGCATCCAGCTTGGCTGATTAGTAGTAACTTAGAGGGCAAGACCATCCATGTGTTGCAGCTGTTTACCTGCAAGAAACAGAATAGACTCTCAGGCACCTTGGGAATGGAACTGTTCTTTGTTATTTCAATTTTGTTTTTCTTTCTTGCTCAATATTCTGCAATAATGATATGATGGATATGATTCTTCCGGTGTATGCATGGTGTGGTGCAAGTCACCCAATCAAACTTGACTCCCAAGCAACTTAGGAAAAACACCACTACCTTGCAAGCCATCCAATCCTTGGAGGGCCTGAAGGTTACATGAAACCAAGTAGGAGGCTAGATGAGAGTGATCGCAGTGTTTGTGTGCATTTCCTTAGGCAGATAAAGGAGTTGCCTACAGATGAGTGCTCCATGCATGATTCCCCTTGCCCACTCAAGCAGCTAGGACTGTATGCATGTATTTCCAGCAATGTTTGATAGTGCTAATCGCTTGTTCAGGAAGGGAAGCTGGGAGCTGAATGTATCCTCCACCCTCCCCACCCTTTCTATAACTGATCTACATGTCTGATAGGCTCCAGGGCATCCAGTATGACAACAGTTGAAATATTCACAATCCTGTTTATTTGTCGGACTTATCGGCAAGCCTGCAAACTC